>NC_137783.1:12420970-13020970 GCF_963455305.1 Plecotus auritus
TGCCCTGACTGGAGATCAAACTCGCAACCTTGATATATCGGGTCAGGCTCTAATCAACTGAACTACCCAGCCAGAGCAGTGCGTTTTTTAATCATTCAGTCCTGGAATCAGAGGCTAGGAGGGTGGCAACCCTGTCATGGCATGTCCTGTGGCTCCTTACTTGAATGTATTAAATCAATATCAGTGCACTATTTCAAATGAGCAAAGCAAGATGCAGTTCTGTATATATTATGTTCCCATTTATGTAAATGCTCACAATCAAAATCCCTGAATATGTATCTGAATATTTATGTGTGAATGTTGAAACATGAGAAAAGTATAGCTGGATAGATAATTAACTGTATGTTGCCCCAGGGGCGGGGAGTATGGGAGGAGCAGGAGACATAGGGGCAGAAATTACTATATTTTTTCTTTATATATTTTATGCTCTTTTTACTTCTTAGAATAAAGCATATGATTTTTTAAAAATAAAGAATGAAGAAAATGTAAAAGCAAAGAGATACCTTTTAGTCCTTCCTCACTCTTGAAGTTATACCTGCAATGCTTAAAATCTCCTTCCGGCAAGAGGGAGAAACCTCAGAAGAGGTTTGAAGTAAGGAAACTTGGAATAAGCAAAATAGATTATTGGATATCTCCAAAGGAAAATTATACAATGTTTTGCTCATCCCCCTCAGGATGATCTGATCCTAGTCTTTATTGCCTTGGGGCAGTTTTATAGGTTTCTAAGCTGTAGATAACTAATTGCAATGCAAATAATGTTTCCATAGACATGAAATTGGATTTTTTCCAGTAGAGGAACAAGTCCCACTTCTCTCTCCCTTCCCCCTTCACTTTCTTATCCATCTATCTGTTCTTTGGGTTTTTCTTTGAACTCATTTATAACATCCTACCAGCTTTCTTATTAGTGATGAGCTAAATAAACTTTATTTTATATCTGAATGACAGTCATCCTAATTATACTTTTTATTTTAATTAGCCCTTAACATGGGATTGAATCCTATGGTGACCAGGACCAGAGCCAGCTGTGTCAACTAAGTCAAGGTCCTTCACTTCTCTGTCCCCATCCATTTATCCATCTCCTTCCCCTTCTTTCTCTTACATTATCTCTTGCTCATATCACTCTGACCACACAGAATCAGAGACTATATCTGTAATGCTGCTCACTGGTTAGATAGGATTTGAGAAGATTTGTAGCCTTTTATCACTTGTCTGCATCGCTTGGATCCTTTATAATGGATATCTGCCAGTTTTATAAATCAATAATGTGTGCGCGAATCAGATCTGACATTTGTCCAAATTTGTCAAGTGCCTCTTTGGCTCCTAATTTTTTTATATCTTTGATCTTCAACAAACTGGAGCAGAGAGAAAGCTGATATTTTGGCAGAGGCCGGTGAACTTGACCAAAGAAGAGATTAGAAGATGAGCAGAGTTCAAGGAGCAAAGTTTCTGAAAGGCTGCCCCGCATGCAGGGATGACTGGCATCTTGTGGTCTTTTCACAGGGAGCCCCAGCCCTGGGACACTCCTAAAGCCAGACCCCTGCCTCTGGGTCCCTGCTGCACTGTTATTCCCATGAGGCCTTTTCCAAGAGGCCAGCGGTGTGTTGGGGCAAGTCTGACTCCCTGCTACAGTGGTCGGCAAACTCATTAGTCAACAAAGCCAAATATCAACAGTACAACGATTGAAATTCCTTTTGAGAGCCAAATTTTTTCAACTTAAACTTCTTCTAACGCCACTTCTTCAAAATAGACTCGCCCAGGCCATGGTATTTTGTGGAAGAGCCACACTCAAGGTGCCAAAGAGCCACATGTGGCTCGCGAGCCACAGTTTGCCGACCATGGCCCTGATATATCCGACTGCACCATAGAAACCAGCATCCCCCAAAGGCATTTGAGGGAAATATGCCACTCTGACAGGACATCAGCATCCCTGCCTCTCCCCACTAGATGCCAGTAGCACACTCCCCTCCTCCACTCCCCAGTTGTGACAAGCAGAAATGTCTCCAGACATTGTCCAACGTCCCCTAGGAAGCAAGATCATCCCTAGCTGAGAATCACTGGTCTAGTGCATTGAGCTGCTACCCTCACCAAGCATTGTGCTAAATTCTGGAATTAGACTGTTGTACACAACCCAGTAAGGAGGGTGTTCACCCAGGGGTTTATCCACTTGCACCATTTATCTGATCACCATTTTAGCTGAAAAAAGGCAGGTAGGACTTGTGTTCCATTGGTATCATTGAAGAATACTGTTCTGATGCAGTGCCAAGTGGAGCCACATAGCCTGTGATGCTGTCTGGAGCATCACAAATGCTAGCAAGGTAAATATCCCTTATGACAACCCTGCATGTCTGCCCTTCAAGACAATGTTCATCTCCCTTTCTGGGCCCAACTCAAAGGATGATTATTTGCCAGTGTTCACAAGAATCAGACACCGATGATACTGAAACCCTTCATCTGATGGGCACATCAGGTTAGCTACTCCTCTGCAACTCAGAAGGATGCTTCAATTGATTGAGGAAGCTGAAGGTATTGGAACAAGGTGGGAAGAGTCCTGTAGGCACAGCTCATTCGATGAGAACTAGTTCTCCTTCAACTCAGGTACCAGTGCCTAGGGCTAAAGTACATGCACGCCACAAACCCTCTCAAGGATTGAAGCCTAGATTCACACAGATGACAAGGAGCCACAAAATGTCCCTTTAGAATTACCAATGCCTCCTAAAAAACAAACAAAAAAACCAAAAAACAAAACTCTCTTGGATAGCACATGCAAATGATTGATTATTCACATTTCTATATACACTCACAAAAATATTTTATTAATTTTTGCTTGGTTGTTTTTCTTAGAAATTTTTATTAGACTCACTTGGATCATTTCCCTATTTTTTTTAAAAAAATATGTTTTTATTGATTTTAGAGGAAGGGAAAGGGAGAGAGAAACATTAATTGAGAGAAATTGGGGATTGAGCCCCCAACCCAGGCATTTGACCCTTTGGTGCATGGGACAACTGAGCTACACTAGCCAGGACTCATCTCTCTATTTTAAGGTCAACTGCCATCCCAGGAGCACTGTCTCCTCCTTCACAGGTTCACAAGCAGGATGAAACTCCACAGGCACAGCTGAAGCTGCCATTCAGGTAGGATTTCCTCTATCGTTGGCTCTCCTGACATCACTGAGGAACCATCCTCTTAATTGTCCTAGATGTCTTCAGGTTTGATTTAGGAGATGTGTACATCTCTTGAAAGGGCCTTTGTGAAGCTGAATATGCTGATCTTTTGATCTTTCCAAAGGTTCAGCCTTTTCTCCATGCCACATTTTTGACAGTCACTTCTAAATTGTGGCCTGTTTTGCCACCTAGATATGCTGACAGTTTCCCAATTATATAGTCCTTGTTCCTTTGTGTTGAACAGTTCTTCGCTCAATTTCTCTCTCTCTCCTCTCATGTTTCACTAGAAGCAGCAAAGAGAAATGTGGCTGTGCCTTCAACACTTTGCTGGAAAACCTTCTCAGTTAAAAGTCCAGGTTTATCATTCCTAAGCTTCCCTTTCCACCTAACTGGGGGAGACAATTCTGGGACACTTTCAGCCACTATATACCAGTTTTCAGTAACATGTTTCTCACTTTGTTCTGAGCTCTTAGTGTTCTCAATGTCTATTACGACATAATATTTGTACTAAAAGGCTTTTCAAGGTATTCCAGGCTTTCTCTATTATCCTTAAAATATACTTTTCCCATAAATCATAAGAGTCAATATTATTGAGAAGTCAGTTCTTCCCAAATATTTCTCTAAATTTAATCCCAATCAAAACTTCAATTTTTTGTTGAAATTGACAAGCTTATTACAAAATGTATGTGAAAAATGCATCAAATTTAAAATAATCTAAATAATTCTAAAGAATAAATTTGGAGGATTTAACTACCAAATTGCAAGACTTCTTAAATGCTATTTTGTTAATGTGCTATTATTTCAAGAATAGACAAATGAACCAATGAAATAAAATAGAGTTCAGAAATAGACCAGACATAGTCACTTGACTTATAGTAAAGCTATAACTACAGTTTAACAGAAGAATAGTTGGTCTTTTATAATTAACTAGAGGCCAGTGCACGAAATTTATGCATGGGGAGGTGTGTCCCTCAGCCCAGCCTGCACCCTCTCCAATCTGGGACCCCTCGAGGGAAGTCCGACTGCCCGTTTAGGCCCAATCCTGGTAGGAGTGGGCCTAAACGGGCAGTCGGACATCCCTCTCATAATCCAGGACTGCTGGCTCCCAACCACTCGCCTGCCTGCCTTCCTGATTGCCCCTAACCGCTTCTGCCTCCCAGCCTGATCACCCCCTAACCACTCCCCTGCCAGCCTGATTAATGCCTAACTGCTCCCCTGCCAGCCTGTTTGCCCCTATCTGCCCTCCCCTGCTGGCCTGGTCACCCCTAACTGCCCTCCCCTGCTGGCCTGGTCACCCCTAACTGCCCTCCCCTGCAGGCCTGGTCCCCCCTAACTGCCCTCCCCTGCAGGCCTGGTCCCCCCCCAACTGCTCTCCCCTGCAGGCCTAGGTCCCCCCCAACTGCCCTTCCTTGCAGGCCCAGTCGCCCCCAACTTCCCTCCTTTGCTGGCCTGGTCACCCCTAACTGCCCTCCCCTGCCGGCCTGATTGCTCACAACTGCCCTCCCCTGCTGGCCTGATCCCTCCCAACTGTCCTCCCCTGCCATCTTGTGGCAGCCATCTGGTGTCCACATGGGAGTAGCTATCTTTGACCACATGGGGGCAGCCATCTTGTGTGTTGGAGTGATGGTCAATTTGCATATTACTCTTTTATTAGATAAGATAGAGGCCTGGTGCACAGGTGGGGGCCGGCTGGTTTGCCCTGAAGGGTATCCTGGATCAGGGTGGGGGTTCCCTTGGGGCATAGGGTGGCCTGGGCGAGGGGCCTGTGGTGGTTTGTAGGCTGGCCACACCCCCCGGCGACCCAAGTGGAGGCCCTGGTATCTGGGATTTATTTATCTTCTATAATTGAAACTTTGTAGCTTTGAGCGGAGCCAAGCCTCCTGCTTGTTCCGTGGCCCCAGCCATTTTTGTTGGGATTTATTTATCTTCTATAATTGAAACTTTGTAGCCTTCAGCGGAGGGCTGGGCCAGCTAGGGTATGCAGAAAGCTTGGCTTCCTCCATTACTGGGGAAACCCAAGCCTCCTGCTCGCTCCATGGCCACAGCCTTCTTGGTTGGGTTAATTTGCATACTCGCTCCTGATTGGCTGATGGGCGTGGCTGTGGGTGTAGTGGAGTGGTGGTTAATTTGCATATTACTCTTTTATTAGATAGGAGGATAGTGCTTGGACAATTAGATATCCATATGGGAAAAATTTTAATCTTAACCTCTCTTCATGCCATACATAAATATTAATTCAAGTATAGGCCTAAATAGAACTTACAGAAAAATGCATCCTATCTAATAAAGAGGGAATATGCTAATTGACCATCACACCCTCACAAAGATGGTGGTGCCCACAGCCAATAAGGAGGGAATGTGCTAATTGACTGCCACGCCCTCAAAGATGGCAGTGCCCATAGCCACAAGATGGTGGTGCCCAGTCCCTTCAGCCCCACCAGGGCGGCAGGCACACAGCATGGCCGGGCCCACCCCCAGGTTGGTCCAGCCACTCTGCATGCCTGCCTCCAGAGTCCCCCAGTTCCTTCAGCCCCTCAGCTGTCCAGGGCCGGCCTGAGGCAAAGACAAGCCTCAGATGGCAGCTGCCCAGCTGCCCAAAGCCGCCTGAGGCTCAGATAACCAGGGCCAGCCGGGGTGTCGCCTTCCCCTGATTGCCAGGTCACCTCCAAACCCTGAGGGCTCCCAGACTGAGAAGGGGTAGGCCAGGCTGAGGGATCCCCCCTCCAGTGCATGAATTTTCATGCACCAGGCCTCTAGTAGGAGATAATTCTTATTACCTTGAAATAGACAAAGATTTCTCAAACAAGGCAACAAAAAATTAGATAACACATTAAGAACTTTTATTCATCAAAAGTAACCATCAAGAGAATTAAAAGCAAAATATAGATTCAAGAAAATATTCTTGATATATGTGTCTGAAAAATCCAATAATAAAGAAACAATCAACCCATATAATACAGGTATTTTTTAAATTGATTTTATAGACAGGAAGGGAGAGAGAGAGAGAGAGAGAGAGAGAGAGAGAGAGAGAGAGAGAGAGAGAGAGAAAGAGAGAGAGAAAGAAACATCCATGTTAGAAAGAAACATCGACAGGTTGCCTCCTATAGGTGCCCCAACCGGGAATTGAACCTATAACCTAGGTATGTGCCCTGACCAGGAATCAAACCCATCACCTTCTGGTGCAGAGGATGATGCTCCAACCAACTGAGCTACACTGGCCAGGGCTAAAATGGGTATTTAAAAAGAATTTTTTATTCACAAAAGAAGGAATTCAAATGCCAATACACCTTTGGAATGGTGCTCAACATCAATAAAAGGCTAATTTAAACCATGCTTGCCAGTACACACCCTCCAGAATGATTCAAATTTTAAAAACTGGGAACACTAAGTGTTAGGAGGATGTGGAACAATTAGAACTCCCTCATATGCTGCTGTTGGAATTGTAAATTGGTACTAGCATGCTGGGAAACTGTCAATATCCAATAAAGATTAACATATGCTTACTCTATGACCCAGCACCTTCACTTCCAGGCATTTGCCCAAGACAAATGAAAACATATGTTCACCAAAATACATGTACAAAAATGTTTAGAGCAGCTACATCCACAATGGCCCAAAACTGGGAGCAACCCAAATAGCTATCAAGGGATAAACGCATAAACAAATCTTAGTATTTCTATGCGGTGGAATAATACAGCAGTAAAAGAGGAACAAGCTGATACATGAATGAGGGTCACAATACTATGTTGAACAAAAGAAGCCAGCCATAAATGGGCCCACACTGCAGCCACAGGTATAGAATCAGATAGTGCAGTGTTTCTTAGTCTTTTATTCCTCATTGCCTCCCCTTCCAACGAGAAACCTTTTTAGACACTTTTTCTCTACACCACGACCCCATTAAATGTTATTATCATAGGTATATGGTATATCATATGGTATATGGTGCTTTGCCAGGACCAAACCATTGTAATGACTAAGGGTTTTTTGTCTCTCTCTCCCAAGAACCAGTTCTCCTTCCCTTGGTTGGTATCACCGCATTGAGAATGCATAGGTTAGCAGTCCTCTCTGGGAAGCTATTATCTGGGAAGGGGCATAGAGAACCATCTGGGGTGTTTGCAGTATTCTGTTTTGATATGGGTGGTAGTAACATAAATGTATCCATATTTACAAATGGTGCACATATACTGCGTTGGCCTCTTAAGATTAGTACTCTATTGTATTTATGTTATACTTCAACAACAACAAAAATGTTAAATAATAATGGTAATGAGAAAACGAAATCAGGATCCGATTTCTTACTGTCTCTCAACTGTGTTTTTCTCTAGTCCATTTTCAGACAGACTCTCCCATCATGGTGGCAGGATGGAATTGTGAGAGGACAAATCTTGGACATCCTAGCAGCCAATTCAACAGAAAATATAAATATTCTCTTCCTTCATCGTGAAAGCAAAAGATCTGCACTGATTCTCATTGGTCCAAAGGGGGTCATATGGTCATACACGTTCACCTGAAAGAGTGCCTTTCAATGCTTTGCATGCCAAGCTTGAACCCACTCGATCATTTTCCAACTCTATCTTGTTATTCCAAAACCCAAGAAGGGGTGCAAATGCTTGGCATATGAGTCATACATAGCAGATACCGCTGAAGCTAAAAGCCGAAAGATATCAGGTACAGGTGAGATTTTTACAATCACGCTGCCTTTACCTGTAACTACATTTTTCACTAGTAAAGGAAATTACCCTCAAATGCTGGAGCTTGCATTAAAACAAGATCAATGATTGAAAAGCAGCAGGCCAAAGAGAAAGCAGGGCCAGTCCTAATCTTGTCAGCTACTGTTTCCCCGTGGTACGACTACACTCCTGAGGCAATGCCCCCACCCCTGCCACCAGACAGAATTGCGCTCCGGAAGCTTGGTTTACTGTCTCACATGCACTGAGAGCCTGCGCCCGGTGTCCTCCTGAGCAATAAGCCATGGCCTTCTAACAGAGACGGCTGTGGGAGGTTTTAGGAAATGAGTAAAACCCTATACCCAAGGATGTGTGTGGGGATGTTGATCAGAGGATTAAAGAGAGAGTGTAAGTAAACTGCAATACTTGAGTTTAATATAAAGATGAGTTTTCTCCCTCCATAAGCCTCTCACTCTATGTACACTAATCTGTCTTTATTTCTAGCAGAGAAACTGCCATAGACTTTTAAGTTGCCATCAGGGACAGGAACTAAAGTGGAACATGAAGCAGAAACTAGAATGAATATACTCATTTGCTAAATCCCACAGAGAATCCAAATATTAACTTTCTAATTGAATTGAAAGTTTTTTTTAAAACCAGTGAACCAGCTCGAATTGGAACTGAACCTATATATTTTCTAAATGGGAAAAAGAAAAAAAACTACTAAGAGGAAATTTAAGAAATCTCAGCGGTATCTACCCAAAAGAAATAAAATCATCTGTCCACACAAAGACTTGCAGGCAAATGTTTATAGCATATTATTCAGACTAGCCCCAAACAACTAAAATGTCCTTTAACGAAGAAATAAACAAACAGAGTAATCTCCCCTTATTCATGGGGGATATGTTCCAAGACCCCAGTTAGTGACTGAAACCACAGATAATACATTAGGGTCCACACAGTCTTAAGTATTCACTGTTTTGCCCTTTACAGAAAACATTCAGGGATCCCTGCCTTAGCCCTTTCAAACAGGGAAGCTGGGCAAGATGATCCATCTGCGGATCTTGTGGTCCACACTTCCCAACCTCCTCTTCCTCCCCTTCGTGATCACCTCCCCTTGAGTGGACCTTCAATTCTCTCAGGAAAGGATTTGCCATCAGCCATTTGTACCTTGGTGGAAACACATTTGAGGCACCGTGTGACTTCAGGAACAGCATTTAGATGCCATTAAAGAAGGCATTAGTGAGCAAGTGGCTGGATCATTTTAGGGAGAAGGTGGGTCCCAGAGTTCCCTGAAGTGACATCATACAGGTGACTGCTTTCCTTAATGCTGCATGAAAGAGCAGTCCTGGGAGTGACCTAATAACTGGTGTCTTTCAGAATCTCACCTATCTACCTCCAAAATAGATGCCTGCAGGTCTACAACAGTTCCATCCACCAAGAGCATAGCTAAGTAAACCAAAAAGCCTTCAGGGCAGTCAAGAAATGGAAATTATGAATCCAATATACTAGAGTACAAGAATATTTATCCAAGCAATTTATTCTAAGTTTACACACAATTATTAACCTGGGGATCTCATAAAATCTTATTAGAACCGACTTACAAAAAAAATCCCTCATTATCTCCACCCATTAAATTATCCTCTATTCATTCGTTCGTTCATTTAACAACAAATTTACCTATTGCCTTCTATATTTTCAAATGCCATTTAACTGTTACAGAACAATGTGTAATCTATGGCTTCTATGTATTCGAGTGGTTTCTATGGGAAACACAAAGATGAGTGAGACTATGCCCCACCTTCAAGAAAATAGTAATCCACTCACAGTGTGAATTGTCAACTACTGACCTTGGCTCAAGACAAGATGAGGGAAAGTGCTTAATAAAGGTAGAAGCAAGTTTCTGTGGGAAAGCAGAAGAGAAACATAGACTTCCTTAAAGATCAGAGCAGAACCCAACAAGGAAGGACACACAGAATGATCAGAAAGGCAGACAGACAAATGTAAGACCACAAGGGCCCTCACACATCCCCCGAGCCTAGACCACCAACCACAGGAACCTCTTCTGCACCACTCTACGCTGTTCCTCAGCTGTAATCTCAGTGACCTTTCAAAATATAAGTCTGATCACCTCATGCCTCTGCTTAAAACCCATCAGTGGTTTCCTATCATTGTGAGGATTTCAGACCAGGCCAAGGAGCTCGGGGAGGAGTGGCCTCTGCCTGTCTGTGACAGCCCACGTCAACCATCTCCAGGCTCGCTAGCCCAGCCACAGTGCTCCTATTTCAGCTACTTCTCCACAACCCGTTCTCTCTAGCTCTGGGCCTTGAGGCCACTTAGCACCAGAATAAAGTTCTGTGCCCTTAATAAACCCAGAAAGCATCCCAAACAGTATGATACAGTGCAAGTGCTATGCTTAGGTAGCAGCCTCCATGTTTTCCATTTGGAGAATCAGAAAACAAAGCCTGGCATACAACAGGTGCTCAGTAAATCCCACACACTCCAGTTTGGGAAGCAAAGAGGAGGGCCAATTTGTAAAAGAATTCACCAAAAAGACTGAACCATTTTAAGTCATGGTAATGAAAAGAATAGGTGCCCATTTGAAATACTGGGCTAAGCAACACTAACTTCCCAAGGTTTCTACCCTCATCACATCTCCCTCTGAGGCCAGATGCCCCAGCAAACGGGTTTGTATTCCTAGGAGTTCCTCCATGCCTCTCTCCATTCCCTGCTGCCCGCACCCTGAATATTGCTGAGCAGAGCAGCTTTTTTAGGCCAGGCGGAAGAGCTTTGATTCAGGTGGGAAATGAATCATGAGAACAGATGTTCATGAAATCAAATATCTGGTTCCATGCAAATATTGTCAGAAATAGACAATGAGAGAACAACAGAGGAAGTGCAATCGACACATTAACCTTGTTTCTAAAACAATTTCTAAGCCACCCACAAGCCTGAAGTGAGCCTCAGGAGCGTGATTCAGCAGAGGCAGCCTGAAATGTAAGCAAAAATACTCAACTGCCCAAATTACACTATTTTAGGGATACGAAGACCATCCTTGGGCTAACACACTAGAAATTTCACAATTATAAATTCACTCCTTTGTATTTATTTTCTCTAGCCTATTTTTAAAAGATGGGATGAGGGAGTTATCATTCCTGAGCAATATTAAACACTGAGCTAAATTCATATGAAGTATTATAATCATGTTTTATGTTGGCACAGCATGGCATAGCTTCTAAATTCCCTGGAAAGTGGATAGAATAGCACTCTTTATCCACGTTTTACAGATAAAGACACTGAAGTTCAAAGAGGCACTATGACTTGCTCAAAAACATGAAACTAGAAGAGCAGAGATAGAGCAGGAGCAGGTCTCCTGACTCAGAGCACACTGCTCTGCCGAGGTGGCATCAATGGCAGAACCAAAGGGGGTATGGGCTGGGGAATCACCAAATAATGTTCACCAACATGCCTTTGATCTACAGGAAAGTTTTCTTAATTATAGATGAAGTGTGTTGCATGCTGCCACATCAAGACTCCTCCCTCGACACACTCACTTCCAGCCCTTCCAAGCAGATTGTATCTGCAAAGCTTGTTCTCTGTAGAGCCCAGGGCATGGAGGGACACTAAGTACCACATCTGCAGGGCCCACTGGGAAAGATGGGCAGGGGGAGGGGCAGTGAGCCCAGCCAGGGAAAGGAGAAGGAGCAAATGCAAGGTATGCACCATGTAGGCACCATGTAGGCTTCCCCAGGGTCTGAACAGTCATCGTGTTTACTCTGTGCCAGGTTCATTTTCCTCATATGGTGTTACAATTATCCTGTGAGTTAATATAATTTAATTCCCATATTAAAAGGGAGAAACTAAGATTCAGAGAAAAGTAACAGTATTTGCACTCAGGCCTTGGGTTTTCCAGACCAGGTCTTAGCTAAAAATCTCATTTGTGTCCCAATAAACCAAGAGGACATTCTATTCCATACATTCTAGGCACAAGTCAAGTCTATTAAAAAATTATAAAAGAAACATGGAAGGAAAAATTATTGTAAGCACAGGTTGAGCATGGACCTGCCCCTGATTCATTTCTTCAAAGACACAACAGCCATAGAAGTCACTTGGTCACATCCATACAGTCACAATCTCTGTAGTTGTAAATACTAGTTCCTTCCATTCACTGGGACCATGGAGCATGTGAATGAGCAGATGAGATAAGCACAATATGCATGTGTACCCTTCCTTGCTATTTGCATATAGCATCTCAATGCCCCATGAGCACAGATTTTGGCGAACCCAAGATGCTTGGGAGTTCAGCAAGACTCAAAGATAGTACAAGGTAAGCACATTGTACCTAAGAAGGAGTAAGCATGGGACAATGACAGACATGAGAGGCCACACTTTCCATTTGAACCAGGACTTAATTTGAGCACAGAAAGAGGGAGGGTAGTGCTGTCCTAAGGAACACTAACCACCAAGGAACCCTATCATAGCCTTTCTCACGTGTGTAATAGCCAGCCACTCATGCTAGACACCAGTCCATTGTGTTCCCCTAATTGTAGAGACACACATCAAGCTTTCTGAGTGGTCAGGCTGAAGGCCCACTCTTTTGACCTTGGATAATGGAAGACATACTCAACACAGAACTCTCCAAAGAAATCCTCCTCACAAGTGCTCTTCAAGAATCCTGCTCTCAAATAAAAACAAAGTTCACACAAAAATCAATACATATATATTTAACAACAAAAAAGAGGAGACAATCCAAATATCCTCAACTGCTAAGTAGAAAAATAAACTATGTTACAACCTTATCATGGAATAGTATTCAGCAGTGAAAAAAAATGAACTCCTGATACACACAACACAGAGGAATCTCAGATGCATTATACCAAGTGAAAGGAGCCATACAAACAAAACAGAACTCTGTGGAAATCTGAGATGGGCTCCATCTGGAAAAACAGAGGCTCAGGGAAGGGGGGCGTTAAACACTCTTTGGAGACCTCAGGGCTCAACCTTAAAGCGTCCCAGCTGCAGAATTTAGCCGGTAAGAAAAATCAATATGCAAAATCAGCAGAAAATTCAGGTCAAACAAGACTATTATCTGCCCCTTCCACCCTGAGCAACCCTACCGCAGAATCCAGTGACCCAATCAGGCAGCAGTTCCCAACAGCTGCACATGACAGTTCTCTGCTACTGTCAACTCAACTCACGTTGGTCCAGCTGATGAGCCCAGAACTAGAACTTTGCCTTGACTACCTGCTTTAACATATCCTGGTCAGTAACTTATACCAAGAAATTCTACTGAGCAAATGGATTTCATTTTCCATCTCAGGGAGACTGAAGCTATTTTTATTCAGGATAATTTGAACTCAAAGGCAGCCATAGAAAACAGAAAGGAAAAGAGACCCTTATTACAATTCATTTTTTGAAATGTATCAGAAGTTATCAGAAGTAATTCAACCATTTTAGCTCAAGTAAAGCTAAGCTAGACCTTGGCAGCAGCCTCGGGTCCAATATACCTGCTGTCCTTAATCTGTTTTTTAAAATCTCCTTTCAAAAGAATCTTTGTTCTTGGCATATTAGAGTGTGCCAGTCCCTTGACCTGGACTCCGCCCAGCACTTTCCAAGCACTAGCCATGAAATGTGAACTGGCACTAACTGTTTTTTTTTTTTTTCTGAGCTGCCGCTCTAGTCAATCCAGGACAGTGTACACCAAGTAGTTTTGATGGCTCGATGCTGGTCTGGGTGCAATGGGGGATGCAAGCTCTTGAGAACTTTAGAGAGAACTTTAGAGACATATTGCCTGGTTCATGGAACAACTTTCTCCAAAGAGAAAATGATAAAAGACAATATAACCTCAGGTGCTAAAATTTCACACCAAGGTAAGAATATTGAGTTTAGAACAATGGTTGTCAAGCTTTACTGTACTTCAGCATCACTCAGGGTGCTGGTGAAAACTTCAGATTCTTGAGCCCCATTCATAGAGGTTCTGTATCTGTAAATCTGCAGTAGACTTTCAAAAAATCTCCATTTTTAACAAGCCTCCCACAGTGCCAGTAATTCTGAGCCTAATGGTCCCAGACCACACATTGTGGCCTTCTACTAACTAGTGTTTCTGCAAACAAGAGGACCACTGCCAAGAATGGTCAGGAAAGTTCATGCAAAGAAGCCAAGCATCATTGGGGTAAGTTAGAAGTGTTTCTTGTATGAACTCAAATAAAACAAAACAGAGGACCTAACAAAAAAGAAACACACAAACACCCCCTTCTTTCTCATTTCCACCAATTTCAAACATTTCGAATGTCTGATCTCATCTTTTTGATGAAGATGTCCTGTGATATGGGAAAGGTCAGTCTCTGGATTTGCAGCTAAGAAAATATTTGCACTAGGAGCATCATGGCCAAGAGAGGCCAAGAAGCAGCCCCAAAGGGCAGGTCCGCGGTTAGCAGATGCCACTCGGTTTGCTGCTGGGTGGAGCACTCCTTGGGTTTTGACTTTGAACGAGGGAAGTCCCCAGGAGGCCCATATAATTGTGGGAACTGCTATGGAAGTTCTCCACAGACTCTGGAAGAGGCAAAGAAGGTTAGAGAGATTCGGAAATGCTCCAAAGGACATCAGCAGCTATCTTCTAAGTCTGATCAACTCTGTGAATATTGCAGAGCGCCCTCTCTCTCTCTCTCTCTCTCTTTCTTTCTCTCTCTCTCCCTCTCTCCCTCCCTTTCTCTCTTTCTCCTCTCTCTCGTTGGAGTTTCCCTGGCAACTGACCCATGAGGACTGGCAGGAAAAGGGTTTCTCTATGTAAGTTGCCCTAACCGATCTCCACACAAAGATGAGAAAGAAGAAAGGCAAAATCATCCCTGTGATTGTGGAAACCAAAACACAAAAAGTAATCTGGAAGTTTTTTTCCAAGCAAAGGAAATGAGCAAAGGAATATTTGTATGCCCTTTTGTTTTCAGGCTATGTGAATGGCCAGTCAAAAACAAGTAATAATCACATATATAAAGTGCTTAACATGGTGTCTGTCATGAAGTAACCCCCCATGAATCAGAGGCTGCCAGCCTTGATTGCACATGGGAATTATCTGGGAGCTTCAAAAACACTGGATCTCACCTCCAGAGAATGTGATTTAATCATCCTGGGTGTAGCTGGGCACCACCAAAAAAAATGTCATTCTTGAATTCAGTTCATATAACCCTGCAGGTTAAATATCCTAAATTCCATTTTACAGAACAGACATTAACATCTTAGTGGTTCAGAGATTTATTCTTATTATATAACATAAAATGACTCGAACCTATGTTGGTCAGACCTCCTGAATATTTATTCATGATGGAGCTATTTAGATAATGATACACTATGGAGATATTTAGAAAAAGAGGGACTTCGATTTTGGGAAGAGCCAGTGAAGTGCAGAAGGTGTAGAGGTTTGAGCAATAAAGCCTTAGGATGGGGAGAGTGAAGCCAAGCCCTAAATCAGCCTCCCAGCAGCCCCTGTGAGCAAGGGAGCACTGCAAAATATTCCCATGAACTTGTGAATTTTGTCTCCTGAAAATCTCTTGAATTTCTTTGCTTCTCCCCATCTCCACTGCTGCCACCATACTCTAAGCTATCATTGTCTCTCACCTAAACCACTTTACCTTACATTTCATTTACTTTAACCTACATTTGGCTGCTTGCCACAGGGATCCAACTGAGTGGCTTAACCAAATAAAGTCTCTGATTTTTCAATAAGCAGTCTAGAGGTAGGCTGTGTAGGGTGGGACAGTATCTACAGAGTTGTCAATGTCCTAGGCACCCTCTAAGTCTTTGATTCATGTTTTATGCAGAAAGGTGAGGGGCAGAAAGCAGGGACAGGGGACATCTACATCACGAGTGCCAAAACTTAACCAGAAATTTTTAGCAGATTTCAGCATATGTCTCATTGGTCAGATCTGTGTCACATGGCCATCCTTATCTACAAGGGAGTCTGAACAGATATATATTGTCTCAGAAGCATTTTCTCTCTGAAAACAAAAGAAAATATTGAGGTTTGGTTACAAAGTTGACTGCCTAAAGACTGGTTTCCCAATTTTGCTTCTCTCTGTTTTCCCCCCACATAGTAAACAGAGTTCCATTTCTAAAAAGCAAAAGTGAACCCATGATGCTATAATGGTTATACATATATTCATTAGCAAGTAGTAGGCACTTGCTATTTGGGGGAAGAATGACTACATGGATGAATAAGTGAATGGGGAAAATTAAGGCAAAATAACCTTGAATTTTAGGAAGCAGCTAGAAAAAATATAGCTAAGAAAAATAACCAAAGATTTTGTGTCTAGAATCCATGTCACACTGACATCATAGGACCTTGTTGAACTCTAGAAGGAAGCTTCTAAAAGTTAGGAATTAACGAGTCCAAATTATAAAATCCAAAAGCATTGAGCATCCAATTAGAGATCTAGACTTTTAAAATTCATAGTACATGGATGTTTTCTGCAACAAAGCAAAATAAATTTACAAATACCTTGTCAAAACTATGAGAGATCTTGAAATGTTCCTAATGAGCAAGTGATAATGAACAAAAATTACTTATCCATTCAGGATATGTAAAATATCATTGATATACCCTTTGGCATACAGTTGTTGTTATTATTAGATTTTAATAATTTTTTAAGTATGAGAATATTCTTAAATATTCTGTCTTTGTTCTTACAATTCCCAACTCCCACTCCCCATCTCCAGGATCTTATGTTCCCAAATATTTTGTTCTACAAACCAAGGAGGTCTCCATGAATTTCAACCTAAGAGTTAGAATAAAACTACAGCATTTTTCCCAAGGAACCGAGATGAAGAAGGGTCAAGAGGTAATACTGCCAAGGGAGGACCTCAAGCCAGATAGTATGAAGGCAGCTTTAGAGATTATTTTTTAATCAGGTTTACCAAGGTACTTCACTTACAATAAAATTCACAATTTTAAATGTATTATTTGATGCATTTTGACAATTGTCCAGAGTTGTGAAACCACCATCACAATCAAGATAGAGCATAAACCATCACTATAAGAAGCGTCCTCATAACTATTTATAGTCAATTCTGCACAACCCAGGCCCCAGGTAACCAGTGATCTGTTTTGATGGCAATCGTTTTGCCTTTCATACACATTCCTATAAATAGAATCATGAACATTATACAGGACCCTTCTCAGAAGACTTGAGCCTCAGTTTCCATTTCTGTAATGTTATGAATGTTGGAATGGCTGACCCCAGGGTCCCTTCAGCTCTAGTCTTCTATCTCAGAAAGTCACACCTGTGGGGAATTAGGCAAGATCCAGGTTACAGTTTTCATTCCAAAATAGACACCTTCATAAATCTGACATTTGGGGCCTTTAATAGAGTGTGACACATTTCCGAGGTCTTCCTCCATCCTTGAATCACCTAATTGGCGGGGGGAACAAACCTCTTCTAATTAAATGGTTCTTTAGCAAATTCATTTACACATGATTTGACATCGTTAATAAAAATGGATTAAGTTCTCTCTCTGCTGGGGCTGCAATGCTTCACTGCAGTCAGAGCACCAGAGGAAAACAAAACGAAATGAAATGTGATTCCCAGCGCTCTGCTGATGTGAAGTCAACTCCAAGAACAGAGGAGGGAGAACTACCAAGATCAAGTGGACAAAGGGGGTTTGGCAGAAGTTCAAAGGTCAGGGATAGGACATTCAAGCCACTTTCTCAAAGTCACAGAGTGGACCAGAACGTGACCGTCACTCACTACTAATTCCTTGGTAGTCATTCTCTCTTGTTCATACCGATTGCCTTGATGTGAGGATTACAGAAGGTAACTCTGGTTTTATTTTAGAATTCCTTTCTAACATGATAGAAGTCACTAAAATAACCAGAGCCATTTGAACTACATCTCAAGTTCCAACTTGGTTGATTGGTGATCCTCAAAGGGTTTGAATGGTCTAGACAACACCACCAGTGAACATTCACTGAGCTCATATCCTGCACCAGACACAGTGGTATGTGCTTTACAGACCCAACTTGTCTTTACTCCTCTCAACAATCCCATAACTACAACCCAAGGACTGTTATCTTTGCAATCATCATCAAAGCACTACAGACCCCTAGAGTCAGACCTTCTGGGTTCAGATCCTGGCTCTCCCACTTCCCAGCTCTGTGACGTTAGGCAATGAGTGAGCTTCTTTATGCCTTGGTTATGCCATTGATAAAATAGGGATGGACAGACCAACACCTACCTCAAGTGTTGTGGGGAGAATTATTAAGTCAATAAATATAAAGAGCTTGAAGCACAGCCTGACACTCAGGTAAGTATCCCATCAATAGGGCCATTGTTAGTAGCTCCATGTTATATATCAGGCAGGAGAGAGGCTAAGGAATTTGCCCAAGATCACTCAGACAGTAAACAACAGACAGAGGATTCAGATTAACCCACACTATACAGTCTCTTGCCAAGTTATCAAAAACTGATAAGGCATAAAAGCTACATTGTTGTTACTCTTGTTTTTTGATATCTAAGTGCAAAGTCAGAAATGCATTTGGTTTCCTGGGTGCTGCAATACTGTATTTACATGCCAGTCGTTGTGTTTTTTTATTCTTCATTAATGATTATCATGGCTAGTGATGTCTTCCAAGTAGCCTGGAATTGATGTTCAAGTTCAAACTGTGGAGAACTGTTTCTTTAAGAAACTAGATATTGGGCACAGCTATCTGCTATTCTTAACCAATGACTAAAAAGCAGCTTTTCCAATGTTCACTCTATGTCTGAGTGGATCAATCCAGACGGGATTTGAGGTGCCATTAAAAGGAAAATGAGGGGGAAAACATGCTCAACCCAGAGAAAAACTGAGGTAAAACAAACCTTCTGTCAAGGAAATGATTGATGTCAGCACAAAGTGTAAGACAGCAAAACAAAGAGCGAGGCTACTGCTTCCTCCGGCTCCGAAGGAAATTAAAGGGAAATTGAAGCAACTTTGCTGGAGACCGGGGAGAGCTGGGTCAATCCTGATTTTGCAGAATCTTAAATGAAGCAAATAAACAACAATCACTCCCCTCTTGCCCCCAATTATATTTTCCTCCCAAAGAATTTTTCCTTGGTAGCTCTAAAAATTCCTGGCAAGTGAAACAAGAATCTGAAATGCCCTCTAGGGAATATTCCTTTCTTTCTTCCTTTCTTCCTTTCTTCCTTTCTTCCTTTCTTTCTCCCTTTCTCCCTTTCTCCCTTTCTTCCTTTCTTTCTTTCTTTCTTTTTTTAAATCCACATTAGGCATCTGCTTAAAGTTGCTCTGAAACAGAACACTTCTGGCCTGAAGTTTGGGTTGCAAGTTTGCATGGCTTCAGTTCACCTTTCAAAGCCTTCCGCAGGACTCACTTGTCACTGTCTCCCCCTCTGTGTTACACTCGCCTCCTGTCTCATTAGGCAGCTCCCTCCACTGCAACTCAGGGCTGCACCCCGTGCTTAATGCCACCTGGGCATGGTTACACTCCTTATGAACTTAGCAGGACTGAACTCAGAATTCAGGGTTCACCTCTTCCCAGAAACACTTCCTTATTAACCCCATCTCATCCCCAGTCCATATCATACCCTGAGAGTCATACATTCTTCCTCATCCCTCCATCCCATACACACTGAGGGAGACAGTAAAGCTGGAGCGAACTGTTCCACAAACACATCTCTCACTTTTACAATTAATAATTTGATTCCTCACCTATATTATTAGCAGGAAACTTGGTGTGTATGCTTTCCGCCCTTAATACATACCCACTTGGGGTTTACTTTGTCCAAAGATGATGTGTCTCCATAAAGACAACTCAAGTCTATGTGAGCCATCATTATTATGGCTTCTTGTTGGAAACCCGGCCCATGCAGTCCTGAGCTTGCCCACTCGCAGCTAAGATTCCTTGCTGAGCAGATATTTCCATATAGGCTGCCATGGTTCTTTGAGGGAGGAGAAATCCTTCCTACTCTGCTAAACCTGGCCAAGGTTCCCATGCTGGGACTCCAAGGTTGCAGCTCTTATTGTCAATTCTGTCAATAAGTGCACAGAGAATCAAAAGCTCATTGTGGGGGCGGGGAGGGGGAGCTCTGCAAAGTGCATGGTCACAATAATTTAATTCATCAAAATAAATATTTGAAATATTTTAAAGGAAGATAGACCATGAGGTTTTAGACACGGTGATCACATACTTTGTCATCTAAACCAGCACATTTCTGAAAGTGAAATGGATGCTATTAATAATGATGTTGGGACAATTATGTTAATGAAGACTGTTCTATGCAAAGTGGTGTTTATGTTCATCCTAGCTCTAGGACTTGTGTTAGTGCATTGACTTTGAGTTAACCCAATTGGATTCGGCACAATATGCTATATTTTTCAAAAGACATTCTCAAAAATTAAGTGTGAACCCCCAAAGCAATTGCTAGCTTCTATTCCTATTAGGTGCTTACTTCATTCCTAAGAACCTAGCAGGTGCTTACTTCAGAAGATAGGGAAATTTTATTTGTTCTTAAATAGTCATCTTAAGAATATGGATGTTTATTCAGCATCATGACCAATTCAGATGACTCTGATATTTACCGAAACACCTATAACTATCCTGTATTTTTGAATTAAAATAGAAAATAACTGGGCCTTTCTCAACTTACATTTTCTCAGGACAAAATGTCACCAAACTTTTCTCCATGTTTAAAGTTAAACATTAGGAGAGTTGTCTTGGGTTTGTCAGTAGAAATGGTCTGCCACTGAAAGCGTTTGTGGAAGTCACATTGCAACTAACTTGGGAAAGTAGAGACTGCCTTAAGATTTATGACTTACATTAAAAATCCAAGCTGATTCTTCTGTCCTCTGACAACCTGCGAACAAACCTCCTTAGACAAATGAAATTGCATCTAATTAAATTATATAAATTAGATACTTCAATAATAATGGATAACATTAATTGAGCACTTAAATATGTCCCAGGCACAGTGCCAAATATTTTACTTATATATACTCATTTAATTTCACTACAATCCTATTATTATTTCTGTTTTACAAATAAGGACACTGGACATCAGAGAAGCTAAGTAGTTTGTCTGTTGTGTAGATGCAAAATGGCAAGGCTAAAATTTTATAGAAAATTGGTTTTTCTCTTAAACTTTTGAAATATATTGCCCATAGGGGGCTGATTTCACCCCCCCCCCAAAAAAAAAATGGCAAGGCTAGGACTCAAACTCAAGTCTGTCTGATTCCAGAGCTTAAATCCTTAACCACTACATTAGTTCCCCAATCATCTTTTATCTTTTTTGATCCAGTGGGAAATGGCTTAGGGAAAGTGTTCCAGGGGAAAAGCTCATAAAGGGTAAAATGAAACATCCTACTTGGCTATTTCCTGTGTCTTACTGAGAGAAAGGCTTTCCAAAGGCCAGCCCAAGAGGGTACCCCAATATCACCTCCACCCCACAGGTGCTCTGGAGACCCTGTTCCAAGTAAGAGACCTGATGCTTAGAAATATTTATTGTTTATGAGTTGGACCAAAGAAATGCTTTGGGAACATAATGTGATTAGAGGATTCAATTACAGAATACTGAAAAGGTCAAATTCTTGGGGAGAGGTTTGCTAAGATAATTGGATAATGACATTTTACATAAAACAAAGGAAGTTTGAAGATGAAAAGGTGTATGTGATAAATTGAATGGCTAACTCCAGAAAATAATCATCATCTCCTCTGTTGGTTGTTAAAGAGTGCCATTTCCTTTTCATTTCTGATCACATGATTTCAAGGTTTTAAAGTCTATTGTCTCAAAAGGCCACCAACCTCTCCTGATCTCATGTATCCCAAAACACCCCAGAGGAAGAAGGGGCTGGAATGGATTTGTTAAGAACCTTTTGAGATCAAGTCTGGTTTATTCATTGTCATAAGTTAATCCAAAATGATTTCAAGATTGTAGGTTCTGTTATACTGTTGACACAGATGCTACCACAGCTTCTCCAGGTCCAAACTTTATCACTGCTATTGAGAAGGGACAAAGGAACCTGCATGTGCATGTTCTCACATCCTTCTGGTGCTGCCATTCACCAAGATGCTGCTTGCTGGGAACTCACAGTCATCTTTATCCTCAGAATAAAGAGTGGGTATCCGTGGCAAGGATGCTGCCAGTCTACTTTTGATCTGGCAGAAGATAGGATGTAAAAAGAGAGGTGCAGTGCCCATGTACATAATTATTTTAAACTCATAGATCTCTACTCCCAGTCCTTTCATCCATTCTATGGGGAAGTCAAACAAAGGGAAGAGTAATAAGTATGCACTCAGCTGGTCTGCTGGAGAACATATGACAGAAACCCAACTTGAACTAGATGAGGAGAGGGGGAAAGAGGGCTAATTTGCTCCGGTAATCCAAGACACAGAGTGGCCTTAGCAGCTGGTTCTTTCAGAGCCCTCCAGCTCTCATATCTGCTTCTCTCCAGAAGTCAGTTTCATTCTTGTCTACTGCACACCAATTTCTTCCACAAGCCTGTAATAATGGCCGATAATGGATCTTGGCACCAATTTTTCCAGCTTCAGTAACATGGTAGAGTGTTTGTAACTCTCACTGCAATGATCCCTTCCATCGCTATATACAAGACCTTTTGCAATATAGTTTGCTGTTCCTTCCATTAAGAGGTGGAATATATTTCCCATTGTCTTAAATCTGGACTAGCCCTGTGATTTACTTTGACCAAAATACAGTAGAAGGAATGTTGTTTGATGTCCAATCCTTGGCATCAAGAGCTTCCATTTTTGCCCTCAGAGACTGTTCCCACTGCCACGAAAAGAAGACACACAGGATGAACTTATATGGAGAGAGAGGCCCAGGCAATGGCCAACACCAAGCCCTTAAATACAGAGTGAGGTCATCATGGACCCTTCAGATTCTTAGAATGAGAAAATACTGAACATCATTTCTCTTTAAATGCCAACATAAAGTTGCCAACTCTCTTTCCTTAAGAAAAACTATCCTTTTTCTGAATCTCTACCTTTTCAAACCTTTTTAATGTCAAACTGCCCTTCCATTTAAAAAAAAAAATGCTGGTGGCAGTATACGGTTCCTTTGCTGAAAAAAAAATTCTTCCTAACAAAATCAAAAGTTGTCAATTCAACCAGCCCCAATATTTTTTTTTAACTGGACTATGAAATCGAAACATCTGAGAACCACTGACCTGAATGATCATTTTCCTTTCAGACCTAATGTTCTTTCTGTGATGAGATGACTTACTTGGTAAATCTTCTCAAATTTTCATTTCAACTCAGCTGCTTTACTAAAACATTTCCCATTCTTCACCAAAGTGATTAATGCCAGAAGGTTCACCATGATTGATACTTTATTTATTAAGTACAATAATTCAACAAAGCCCCATCAGACCTCAGAAGCCAGGACCACAGACAGTGTGACAAGCCTCTCTGTGCCACTCACTCGCCATCTTGCCTACATGGGAACGTCCTAATAGTCTTCACAACTTCACAGGTTTTGAGATCGCTAGGTCTCAACAAAGCCATTTAGAAAACCTGTCATCTAGGACAAATCTCTCAGCCTCAACTGTAGAACTGATAGTAGCATTAGGCCCTACTTCATAAGAACAGGAGAAGGATTAAATAAGCAATTGTGACTAAAATGTTTAAAAGAGTGTGTTGGGCACATAGTTAACTCTCAAATGGTCGACAGAAACAAATGAACTTCTGAGACTGTTTTTGGAAAATTTCAAATGCCCATGACTAATGAAACCATTGATTGTACACTTCAAAGGAACCACAAATGCCCATTGTTTGCCATTGTCTCCTAGGAAGACTGACACCATTGGTCACAGTTTTCTATCTGCTCAACAAGGCCAAAAATTTGATCAACAGGAATCTGGTGAATGTTCAACTTAAATTACTCCTTTGGAGGAAGGAGGAGAGAGCTGATAGTTCTTAGCGGCCATTCTTTCTTTCTTCAGCCCTGAACAACATGCATTCATTTCTTCGTTCCATTCAGTCAGTCACCCCATCCACAAGCATGGAGTGAGTGCTTACCAAGCTCCAGGCACTGTGCTAGGCACAGAGGGCATAAAGAATTAGACACAACCTCTGCCCAAAAAAAGAGACATTGTCAGTGCCAACTCCCATGGGAGGACTCAGGTGCCCTGCCAGACACATGCCTGGAAGGGAAGGACAATTTCAGTAGAAATGTTCGTATTCTTTCATATAAGGAAAGATGGACATACTAATAATTTCCTGTGCCAGGTTTTCTTCCAGGAGTCACAGGAAGTGATACGCTGCTGATAGGAAGCCTTCTCTCCTGGGGGAGCATTAATAATGGGGTAGCACAGGGTTGCTTCTGTCCAACAGTTATTACAGCTGGAACTTTGTCCATGTGCAGATTTATAGGGCTTTATTTCTTCTTCTTCTTCTAGTCACACTGAGAGGACCAGATCACTTACTACCCTGCTTCTTCCATTAGCATTTTTTATGTGCAGATACACAAGGCAAGTGTGTAAATGGTTATATAACATTGGGTTGGGCAACTTGCAAAACTTGGAGAGGGAACAAAGAAACAGGTTGCAGAGAGGCCATTTAAATCAGAAATTACAGCAACAAGGGGACCATTGGCCAAGACAGCAAGTACACGGCAGCCCTGGTGGCCTGACCATTAATGGGTAATCATTTCTCAGTTCTCCAGCCAAATCCAGGCGGCACAAGCTGCTCCCTGCTCCCTGCATTCCCCCAGCTCAGCATGATTCTCAGCTGTCTCTACCAGAACTGCCACGGTGGTAGCCAAAAATACTGCAGCAGTGCCCATTGCCTGCCAGTCCAGCTTTCTGTGGTCCTTACAAACCTCGTTTCAGAGATCCTGGGTTTGCCTTTGCTGTTGCTCCCAACATAGACACAGCCACTGAACATCACTTAAATTCTGGTCCCAAGGACCTCTCAGGTTCCTCTTAAGTTTCTAAACATGGAGAGATAGCCCCTCGTCGGGGACTTTCAGACAAGGGAGAGGCCTAAGCCATGTCTATTTGATTTTCTGTTTTGTTTGCAGCTGCCAGAATGTTGAAAATGAAGAAATGCTGTACCATAGTTATAAAATTATAACATATTTTAAATACTTACATTTCAAAAATTGTCATCAGATAAAGGGACACAGTTTTTATATATGATGCATGTCTCCTTTCAGTCTTATCAGAGTAGCTCAAGGATGGCATGTAGAAACAGGTGGCAATGACCTCAGAGTCTAAACTTGAGGCCCTTGATGAATGTGAGGCCCTCCTGGCCCCCATCTGGAGATGTGTTCAGCCTCGTCTGGGAGGGGATCTCTGGGGTCTGCGACTATTATGACATGTGTCATTATTTCATGGATTAAGGAATTCAAAAAAGAGGACAGTTTCATACCTGGGAACTTTAGACTTGCAACAGTGGTGCTAAAAGTCATTACACTTTAGAAGAATATTGAAGTCACAGTTCAAAAAATAATTTTTAAAATATACGATGTGAAGAGTCATACAAACAAATGTTCCAGAGTCCTGATAAGAAAGGTCTTGGCTTATTGTCCCCATAAACTTCTGCTCTAGATCAAAGCTTTTTCCACACCACTTAATACCCTAACAAAATCTTAGTGTCATGCTTTCCTACCATAAACTGCCCCTCTCACCCAGACAACAAAGGATTTTTAACTAGGGCCGCCATTCACTCAAAGACCCATACATCTCACTAAATCTGAAGTGAAGGCAGCATTGGGTCCTTCCTGGTCTTTGCTCATAATAGGAAGACTCTACTCTCTTTTGGTAATTGGCATATGACTCCAATGGCCGAGTCTCTTTATCTACTGTGAGCCAAGCAAAGGGCTGTATTCTAAACTTCCTCCAAGGAATCCCTCTGGTCCAGACTTCTTATCCCTAAGTAAAACGCTTGGACTTATTTACCTTGTGACATCTTTGGGGAGTGAGGAGTGAAAAATTTGTTCAAGTTACCTGTTGCTACATAATAAACCACATCAAAATCTAGTGGCATACAATAATTGTATGACGCTCACAGATTGTATGAGTCAGGAGACTAAAAAAGACTTGGAGGGTAAAGTTCTTCTCAGCTCAGTAATGGTTGGGCCTTTAGTTTGGATGGCTTTCATGGCCAGAGGAGTCTGAAATAGCTGGGGCGAGAACAGTGGAACCAGGAGCATCCTCCCTGGTGGCTTTTTCAATCATGTCTGGAGCCTGGGCTGGAATGATGGAAGGCCAGACCAGCAGGGACTGTCGCCAGCATGGCCAGACATCTCAGGGTAGTTGGCAGTTTTACATGAAAGCCGAGGGCTTTTTCTCCCTCTGGTTTTCCCATATTTTCTCATGATTCTGCCATGAACGTGGATTTCTTATTGTTCACAGATGGAGGAAAATAACCTGATCAAAAGTTGTCTTCCCTCACCTCTTGTCAAAAAGTGTTTTAATCCGCCAAAACCGGTTTGGCTCGGTGGATAGAGTGTCGGCCTGTGGACTGAAGGGTCCTGGGTTCGATTCCGGTCAAGGGCATGTACATTGGTTGCAGGCACATCCCCAGTGGGAGGTGTGCAGGAGGCAGCTGATCGATGTTTCTCTCTCATCGATGTTTCTAGCTCTCTATCCCTCTTCCTTCCTCTCTGTAAAAAATCAATAAAATATATTTTTTTTAAAAAAAGTGTTTTAATCCCCAGAAAGAGTAGGAGGAGGAAAAGCATGGGCAGTAGGAGTGGGAGACCACCATGGGTGAATAGCAGGAGCCCAGACTCTAGAATGGGGGGGGGGGGGAGGGGGGAGTCCTACCATCTGATCAGAAGCACAAAACTCTCCAGACTCAGCTTGCTGGGTCTTCTCTGATTTTTGACTGCTTGTCCTCTAAGCAACCAGGCTGCTTTTGCTATGGCTTTGCTGGGATAACCCTTCAAGATTGCCAAGGCTGCCATGTGCTCAAGAAGCAGATCTACAGATACGTCACGCAGTAGGCCCACTCCCCTGATCTTCAGCAAAAATAGCTGTACTATCATGACTCCAAAGCCAGCCCTCTGCTAGCTGGCTTCTCCTACACATAAACGTTATTGTTGGTATGTTGTTTTCTAACCCAATATATGAAATTCAGTTCTACTTTAGTCTAAAGTCTCCAGATTGCCCCTCTGATGTGGCTGGTTCTCAGCTGATACAAAGATCTGGCCCTCCCGAGAGAGCAGGATGTGGGGTCTCTGGCTGCATGGTTCCTCACACTAAAAGTACAAGATATACTGAATTTTAAGTCCTGACATTTGGGTTTAAATTCTGACTCTGTCGTTTCCTGGTTCTTGGTCTTAGGGTAAATCAGGAAACTACCCGACTTCTTCCTCTGTGAAATTGGGGATTGCAACACTCTCTACTTCATAAGTAAATGGGGTACTGTGAACTCAGTGGCTCAGAGACCAAGAAAATCCTAAAAGTACCCTAGGGACATTTCAAATCCTTTATAAGACCTCAGAACCTTCCCTTCTGAAAAACTCAACTCAACATGGCATTGAACTACTAGATCATGGCTACATCCTATAACACACATAAACATGTTATGTGAACATAACTAAGTATTCACCATAAAAATATGTTTAAAGAATTATAAAAAGGAGTTTTTTATAATGTTGCCTTGGAAATCTGGTCACAAGTCATTTACCATGGACAATGACTACTTAGTGATTGTCATGCATATTTAGGAATCCTTGTGAAGTAAAGAAAAAAATATATAGCCTACAAATTGTTCTCTAATGAATTTTTTATGACTCCTAAATTTAATAATGAATAAAGTTGGCATGTTACATTTGCTAGACAAATTTTGATTTTGTAGTTGTCTCTTTCTACTTGGGAGCCAACACAAGTTTTTCCAATCTCAAACATCTCTGTCAGCCTCAGAAAAGCTTTTAGGCCCCAGACACTGTGCCTAGAATATCCAAGAGATAAATAACTTGGTGCCCCAAGTGTGTCCCCAGAGGTGTGGTAGAGCTGTGGTCCACCAGGGATGCTGAGTAAAATGCAGGGTCTCAGGCCTCATTCTACTCGAGGGGAATAGAATTTCTGGAATCCACATTTTTAGTAAGTTCTCCAGGGCATTATTTGCATTCCAACATTTAGTACCAGTGATCCTGGCCCAGGCACAGGAAGGTAAGAATGGCCGGAAGAAGCGGATGGGAAGCTTGGTTACCAACCTCGCCCCTCTTAACAAGCCCTCGGCAGGCTTGAGCAACCTGCAAGTTCAGGGAAAACAGGCAGCAGCCCGCGCTCCTCGCTGGAAGCTGATTCCATTTTTATAGAAATGGCATAAGCGATCTGTATGCTGCATCCAGCCCCCAGATGTTGAGTCAAGCTCCCTTTTCCAACTGGGAATGAATAATTTATATCCCATTGTGCTAAATCCAAAATAATAAGCCTGTCTGTTGAAGCAGTGCCGAGTCCACAGTTTGAGGACATACTCATAAATCCTTAAGCACTTTTCTAACTAGTTGAAAAAAAATTTATGAAGTGGCTTTGAAAAAAACAACAACACAAACAACACTGAAATGGAGTTCTGCAAAACTGCCATTCGGGGTGCGCATGCCACAGAAAGGGCCAGAACTTGTTAAAACACAGACTCCTGGGCCCCGCCTCCAATCTTTCACATCCAATTGTTAGCAGGTGGAATGCAGAAAACTGCATTTTTAATAAAGACCCCAGGTGACTTTTCTGCTTCCATATTGACTGGCAGCTCTACCTTCAGGTCCCAGATTGGAGCTGTGTCTAGGACTGGTCCCCAACCCTGAGTTAGCTCTGTCTTCTGGGTAGAGCAGTGACCTCCAATAAGAGGTCAAACCTATTCCTGGGGTGGCAAGTGTAACTTCTCTCTTCCAAGAAAATTCTAAAGATATGGAAACTGCCAACTAATCTCCCAGAAACAAACAAACAAAAGAATGCCCAAGTACCCTCTGGAGATCCATCTCTGTTCCCAGGAGCCATTTTCCAGGTCTTTCCCAAGACAGCGCAGCCTCATGGACTGTCTGGGGTGTTCAGATACTGCCTGGAAGGTAGGGAAGCTCTGAATGGGGGAGGGAAAGCACTGTCCCCAGCCCTCTCATTTCAGACCCATTTCTTTGTCTTAGACAGCAGAGATTTGGGGCCCCAATTGTGTCAACTTCACCTCATTTTTCTGGGTCACCCCTCAATAAAGTGAAGCAATTTTCACCTCCTCAGTCAGGATAGTGACTCCAGAAGTGTGACCGGGCACAAAACCACCTCGAGGACTTGTGTACTCTCAAGAGGAAGCTTAATGAACCCAGAGAAGTGATTTCTTTTGAAAAAGCAGTTGCCACGCTTACAGGTTGGGCACCATGGGAGCAAAAAACAATTGGTTTTTGCAGAAAGAGGATTTCACCACACATTCTAGAAGACATTCCTTGGGCCACTTTGCATCACCTGTACTCTTAAGGGTCACATATTTTGGCCCAGGCATGTAGGTGGGGGTGGGGCAGATGTAGAGAGAGGAAATAGAAGAGCCAGCCTGACACACTGCATTATTAGCAACAAGAAAGAAGTCTACGTCACCCTGAGCCATTGGCTGGGGCTGAATCCTGAATCAAAGAGAGATGGTGCATTTCTTTCCAAAAGCTCCTGCTAAAGAGGAAGGAAGTCAAAGAGCTCTTAGAAATGGAGCCACTTCTCCACAAGGCCATTCGCAACAGAAAACTGACCACTCCACTCCGCAGCCAGGAAAGCTGCAAGTGACCAGTTTTTTGATGGAGACAGGGATGCAGAGAAATATTTCTCTATTATTTTTTAAAAATAGCACAAGCATGGTGGTAATGAGCACGTGGCCTCTGGCTCAGAGTTGAGGAGTGGTGGGGTCCCTGGGGCAAGATCCTGGCCTGATAATGGAGGTGGCTCCACCAGGCTCCAGATGACCAGAGGCATACAGGAACATGGCCTGGGCTTTGCCACATCTTCCCAGTTTGCAAAAGATGCTAAATATCCAGACTTTCAAGTGACTTCCCCCAAGACTTAATGATTGGCTTTATTTTCTTTTTTAAGCACTGTAAATAAAATAAGTGTATTGGCTGCAACCCCTGCCCTAAAGACTAGGGGCTGAAATAGGAGACCCCCATGTTCTCTGTAGACCTCAGAGGCTAAAGGAACAAAGGGAATGTCTCTCTCCAACTTCCTCAAGATCCACCCTGTCCTGTCTGAGGTACAAAGGCCGGTATTGAGTTTGAACCATCTGATGACACAGGGATTAGTGATCAAGCAAAATGCCCAGCCTCCTGCAGAGCCCGTAAGTGGGACTTCCTGGGTCCCTTTCACCTCCAGCCAGTGAGCTGTAATTACCCAGAACAATGCGCAAAGTGTCTGTGCTCCTTCTTCCTGGTCTTAGTGGAACCCTAATCTCTCTTTAAGACCCAGCTCAAATGTCACCTTCTCTGGGATTCAATGCATTCCATTGAATCTAATACCCCACCCTCCCTCCTTCATGTCCCACAATAGTCCAGATAAATCCACCAACTAGAGAGCAAGGTGGCAGATGCTACAACATCCTGGGAATCCCATGAGGGCAGGTTAGAGGTCAGCATGGAGATCACCGCTGCTGAACAATGACCGTGGTCCTGTACTAACACATTTTGATAGCCATTGTCTTACTTTTTTCTCATGTGTGCTGAGGTGGGAGGCATTTTACAGAGAAGAAAGTGAGGCTCAGGGAGCTTAGGTAATCTGTCCAAGGTCATACAGCGGAACTTGAATCCAGGACTGGCTCACCCAGGACCTGTGTTTTCCACACCCCTGGGCCCAGCCCAGTGCCATAAGTATTTGGAATTCAAGAAACGCTAAAACGTTCTATTCTGTAAGACTTGTTTAGAAAGTGAAATATCAAGTTCTGCCAAGGTTGAAGGTGCCCTGGGATGGAACTCAAGATAAACAAACAAACATACTGACATGAAACAAACAACCACGACATTTTGTTAATGAGGAAAAAGAAGGTCCAGAAGAGTGGACACAGTCACAGGCTTCTGTGGAAGGATCTGTAGGATTAAGCTTCGGTTCCCCCAAAAGCAGACCCTAGGACAAGGATTTGGGAGCAAATAGTTTATCCAGAAGGAAATTCCAGGAATCCCAGTAAGGGGAGTGGGAAGTGAGTCGGGGAAGGGAATAAAGCTGATGAAGGGTATGTTCCGAGCATGTGTCCACTCTGGACACCTGAGTCGGATCCCTCTGGGGGTTCCTGAGAGACTTTGTGAACACGTCAGAGGCCAGGAGAAAGTGTTGAGCTTCTTTTCAGAGAGTAAGGGAGAGGGGCAAGAAGGGAAAAGCGGGAAGGGGAGGATACAGAGAAAAGAGAAGGAGGAGGAGGGGGAAGGGTGCACCCTAGGCACCATTCCAAACCAAACATTAATTTTAGGGAATCCATGACTCAAGCTGCCCGAGGCTACACTGACTTCTGAAAAAGAAGCCCCCTGCAGCCGGCACAAAGGGTGTATATCTCATTTAAGGGAAATTCAGTGTCTATTTTTAATACCTTGCGTGAGTAGCTGCACAATCTTCCATCAGCAGCAGCTCTGAGGTTTCTGGCCCTGAGACGCCAGTGGCCAACCATGGGGAAGGGTTCAAGTTCCCACAGCAAGTTGGTGCCAAAATCAAGGTCAAGGGGCACGAGAAACCAGCACCACTGACAGGAGCTAAACTCCATCCAAGCAGCTTAGACACTAATATCCTCCCTGCCTCTCTTCTGAGTAGGCAAAGCAAGAAGCAACCACATCCAGCCAGTATCGTGTTGGAGAGAACTCGGCCTACATTGTATTTGTGCTCGTTTATTTTTAAAGAATATCTGTAACAATGCAGTATGAGAGTCATTGCTCATCTTTCACCGGCATTTTCTCTTCTCTCCAATGTGGCTAAACAGAACTCTTCACAGATGGGCTATTCCCTTTCTTATTTTATAATCTTTCAGTTCATGTGTGAAAATGGGAACTCCCGTTACCTGCTTGGTTACTTTGGCCCACCTCCTGGGGCATCCCAGGCACTCTGGTTAAGGTATCATGGGCAGGAATAACACTAGAGAGTAAAAAGTAACTAGCGGATAGGGGTCGTGGGGGGACTTTAGCACTCCCATAAGATACCTCCGTGAGGACTGGGCCTTGCTTCATTCACCACGAGGTATTAGTGCCTAGCGCAATGCCTGGCACATAGCAGACCTCCACTCAGTATTTGTGGGATGACTTACTTCCATCAGCAGCATGACTTGCCCTGGAATAAACTTGCAAGTAAAAAAGAGTAAGCTTGCTCTGCAAACACCTTGGGAACACGACCCCTGGCACCCAACACATCTCACTTCCAATCAGAGCACCGTCTCCCACTGAATCACATGCACACCCACACCTACCCCAGACACACGCCTGCTCCAATGACACCCTCCACCCTCCAACTGGGCGCCCAGTGTGTACACATGAAGGTTTCTGAAACATATGGACTGTGATTCCCACTGTGAGAAGTTCCCTCCTGGGCTTGTGTGTGCGCTCTCCCATCTTACAGGTCAAATGGTGTGCACTTGGGAGCTAACCAGACTGGCACAGACACAAACCAGAGCCCAATGCGCAGGGGAAGCAAGGTGAGATAAGACTCCCCGAGAGGAAGCCGCATCTGGGAAGGCACAGAGTCCCAACGGCTCCGCATTTAGAGAAAATTCTAGACCTGAAACTCTTTTCTCAAATACACCAGTTTAGACTAAAGATCAAATACTTTAAATGCCTGGATGCTTGTACCCTCAAATATAGAGACTTATGCCCCCAAGACTCTATTGGTGGGAGGGCCTTGTTCCAGTTCCCATGACAAGACAATGACAAAATCAATACCAAAAGGCAATGATTCAGAAGAAAACTAAATTGGCTTAAATTCTTTTTATTTTTGTATTACAGTTGACATTCAATATATTGTGTGCAGCATAGTGCTTAGATGTTTATATGACTTATGATGTGTTCCCCCCAATAAGTCTGGTACCCACCTGGCACCATCCATAGTACAATAGCATCGACTATGTTCTCTGTGCTGCACTTTACATCCTGGGGCTCTTAAACGGCACCTTGCTTCTCCAGCAAGCAAGCTCCCCACAGAGTCAAAATGGTCAGGAGAGAACAATGCCATTACACTTTCATTTTAAACAGTTCACTACTGCACTGCAAGACTCCCGAGAGCAGGGTCACATCTCATTTGTTGCTATGTCCCCAGGGCCCCAGTCAGTGTCTGGCATCCAGTAGACACTCAATAAGGTACATTGAGCAGAATCCACCAATATCAAGGAAGGAAACTAGTCGAGGGCCTGCTCGGTAGCAGGTATCAAGAGATGTGATTTATATGTTATTTCATCCAGTCTTTCTCTCACCTCTAGGATAAACATCATTCTCCTTTTGCCGATGACAAAACAGAGATTCAACAGAATTGACAAGTGGCAGAGGCTGGACTCAAACCCAGATCTGAGTGATGGCAAAACAATTCTTCCAAATATTCATTCATGGAACACTGCACCCTACAAGGTGCTCCTAGTTCCCAAAGCATTTGGGGCTCTAAATAATGTGGGACATTAAATCATGAGAAGCTGTGGTGGTTCATCAAAATGTGAGGGCTCCTGGCCCAACGGGAAATGATGGAGACAGTGTCCTGGCCCAAAGGGAAATGATGGAGACAGTGTTTAAGCTGGCTCTGGCTTGGGTGACGGACGGGTGACTCACCCCATGGGACCCGCATGGGCGAGAGCTTTCATGCACACTTGCACTTTGAATAAGGATCTAAGAGCAATGCCGGACACCCCTCCACTTGAATGATGGCTCAGGCGAGAAACACAACAGAGCAATTTGCCTCTGTAACTAATTCCCCTTGTCTGTGGAGCTGAAGAAGCAATACTTTAGCAGCCAGTGAGTTGAATAATTGAAAATAAGGACAACTCTCTGAGCGGACTGAGGAAGGCTAAGGAAGGCTGGCTTTTATCAACTCTGGAGCTATTTTTTATAATCAGTGTCCATATGCAAAAAAATAAAATAAATACAGATGGAGAAATAAGCAAGCCTTCCTCATCTACCCACACAAGCAAATCTTTTTCTTTTTTAAAATCCTATCTTGAAACTCTATTAAATAATAGTGAACTTCAACTTCTTGGTTTTGGCAGAGGAATCTTAAATGTTGGTTATTGAGCTAACAGTTCATCAGACTGAGCGAAACGTTGCCAGAATCAATGCTCCTTCCAATATAGACAGAGGCACCAAGGGTACAACTTCCTATGAGAAATTTGCCAAGCAAGATCCAAGCTCCTCTTTGCTCTTGTAGGCACTTGCCAGCTGGAAATGCTGGCAGACCTGTACTCTGAGCACCCACAGACACAAAAGATTGTGGGTGGGCGCGCGCGCGCACGCACACACACACACACACAGACAACTGCCAAGCTCAGCCCTCTTCTCCACCTGCTCTTCCATATTTTTATATTATCACTCAATTCATAACCCAGCCAAGCCAACATTCAACCTACTGTGTAGAGAGTATCATGAAGTCCCAGAATGAGAACCTGTGCTTATGCCCAAGGCATTTCTCACTCTGCATCTCATGCATTCATTTCTAATTGCTGGGGCCACAGATTTTTAAGTATAAAAGCTACAGGCAAAATTCCAGGCTGGAGTCTTCCCATAGGTGAATGGTGAAGGAAAACCAGTCCTGAGGAAGGGGCCTTTTAACAATTAGAGATTTTACAAATAATATGACAATTCAGGCATAACCTTTGGTACTACATATAATACTATGTAAAGAGAAAGATGGAGAATATTCCATTCACCAAAGTATTTTTTGGAGCAAACACTGCATTTACTCTGAGACCTGCTGAGGGTCAAGGGTAAGCCTCCCAGAGAAAGCTCAAGACACAAAAAGTGATGAAAAATTACTCTGCATAATAAAAATATGAGAAATTTGAATCTCCTGGCAGAAATCCTAGAGAGGGAAGGAGGAGAGAAGTTGATGCTACTTGGCAAAAAGGAAGGAGAGAAAAAGGAAATGCCCCAGGTATAAGGTGACCCTAGAGTGGGTCTGAGACCAAAAAATATATATATATATTTAATGGGGAATGTTCAACACTCACCTGCCAATTATCTATTATATAAAAGGCTAATATGCTAAGTGTCCCCTCTGGAGTTCCATCTCTCGCTATGATGTGCACTGACCACCAGGGGGTGGCACGGAATGAAGGAAGGCCCTGACCTGTAGCCAGAAGGCCCTGATCAACCCTGATCTCCCGGCCAGGTCTAGGGAGCCTACCCATGCACGAATTTCATGCACCGGGCCTCTAGTTCTTAATAAAATACCAGAATTATAACACGGCTCCCTGCTTAGAAACCTGCAGCTTCCAGGATACGATTCTAAAGTCTCAGCCTGCTTTCCAATGCCTTCCCCATCCAGGCTGGCTTCAACTGTACCCCAGCTGCTGAGCCAATACCCATTGATGAGACACTGCAAGCTGGTGGATCAGGGCACGGGACCTCCAGATTCCCCTGACCTTGGGCAACCTCTGGGTATCTCCCTCTGCTCCAATATCAAGTGAGAGAGGGTTATGCCAGATGACCCTTTCTTCTCCACACTCCAGAGGGTATGTGACTCAGGGACCTTCTGCTCCCACCAGCCTCTCCTGTTCTCTTCCTTATCACTAAATTCCACTATTGTCCACTCAAATGACCTTTCCCTGCTTGCCCTCCCCTTCTTTGAGAAGGACCCATACTTTGAGTCCCAGCAGGTTCCCACCAACTCAAAAATCCCCAAATGCCACAGTGCCCGGGCATCACACCCTTCTGAGAACTTTGCCACATCTCTCAACCCTTCCACTTGGTCTTGCCCCCCTGCTCATCTGGATCTTACACCTTCCAAAGGCTAAAACAATTTAATTTTACTATTACTACTATTCTGGTATCATCAACTTTTATACAGCACTGAACACCAAATAGATATTAAATGAATAAATGTGCATTTAATTCATTGGCCTCTCTCTACCAGGCTCAGACTATTCAGCTCAGATCCATGGGCTCCCTTCAATTTAGAACTTTCCAGAACTCCACCTGCTGGAGAAAAACTTCGTTGCTTTTTCACTGAGCATGTTTGTCCTAGATCTGAGACAGGAAGGGGACTTGTACCAGCCCAGGACATGTATTTATGTGTGTTCCTGCAAAGTGAAGGTGTGGACGATCATTTACAAACTAGTGAATAAACAACTCATTAGAGGTAAGTAAGGGATTCCTACATGTGGGATCTGATGTCTTGCCTGTTTTGAGGTTCACAGTAAACAGTGAGGGGGTCTTTCTACCACCTCTTCATTTGGGAAAGTTCTCCATTATGATGTGGGCTTCTCAGGAAGAGAATCCTGATTTGTCTTTCTCATTCACCAATGTGTCCCCTGGCACAGATGGGCACTCAATATTTGGGTGAAGGACTGAATTAATGAACAAATACAATGAGAACCCTGGAGGATGCCCAGAGCATTTCACTGACAACCCCATCAGATGGTGACTTTCATGAGGCTTCTCTTGGGGAGCAGTGCGGTACCAGAAGATGCTAATCCCTACCTCAGATTGCAGGAGCAGAAAGGTGTAGGACAGGGCCTCATGGCCCATGCCAGATTGCAGTCACTTTGGGCTCTAAGCTCCTGACATTCAAATACATTAGAAGCAATGCCACATGACCCTGCATCTTCCCTGCAGGTCAGGTGGGGTCTCCAGGTGTGTAGATGAGACATGGCTTCCCTCAGTCCTGGAAAGGGGTTTTCCAGCCTACAGCACAGGGGGACCCTCCCCTTAGAAGAGCACACAGCCCTCTAGATGTAACTAGGCCATCCCCAGTCAGGGGCTGTTTCTGAAGGTCTGTCCAGTGGTGGGGCTTGTTCGCATTAGGCCCTGACTCAGACCTGTCCCTCCTCTGCCCTTCCTGAACATCATAGTACAACTCGTTACTCACATGGTGATGCTGGTGTAAACAAACCTACTGTGCTGCTGGTCATATAAAAGTATATTACATACAATTATGTACAGTACATAATACTTGATAATAAGTGAGTATGTTACTGGTTTATATATTTACTATTCTACACTTTTTATGATTGTACAGTGTATTCTTTCTACTTATAAAAGAAAAACTTTGCTTAAGACAGTGTGTTGTGTTCACCGTGTCTCTTGATTGCATCATTTTCTCTTGTGCTTTATTTAATGTTGTGTTGTTTTGTTGATTATGACCCCATCTGAATTCTGCTGCTAATGCTGCCACATTGCCTAAGTGTGTATGTGTTAGGCTATACCATCTAGGTGTGTGTAAGTGCACTCTATGATGTACAACAATGAAGTTGCCTAATAATGGATTTCTCAAAATGTATTTCTGTCATTGACACATGCCTATTATCATTATTGCAAAGTGTTGAAAAATTTAAACACATTACTTTCTTAATCCTCTCAATAACTCCACAAAATAGGCGTCATTGCAATCCCAAACTCATAGATGAAGTCCTGAAGTTCCGAGAGGTTAGGTGACTTGTCCACAAATGTCCAAGTGGCCAAGCAGAAATCTGTAGCCCAAGCCGCCTGACCTCAGGTTACTTTGTCACATCACAGCCACGACCACACTGTTCTCATCTATTTGTCTCTTTCTGCACATCAGGAGCTCCGTGAGGGCTGGTGCTGCTTCCTCCTCATTCCTGAGGCCTCGGTGTTCAGCACGAGGTCTGGCACAGAGGTGTCCAGTGGTAGATGTTAATTGGATGAATGAGGGTTCTGTGACCTGACACATGGGGCCACTTACTCAATGGCATTAACCATTTGAGAAAACATCCCAGCCATCTGTCAGATCTCATTTCTCTGGTGCAAAAGACATTCTAAAACCTGACCCAGGGACATAATTATCTTTTGGCTCTAGGAGATATTCAACTCATCATTCATGGTGATCACAGGAATTAAATTGAGTTGGGCTGAGATGCAAAAAAAGACAGATTAGATTGCTCAAAGTTGCCTTTATTTCTTTTACAGTTTTTTTTTCTTCCTTTCTTCTTCTCCTCCTCCTCCTTCTCTCTCCCTCTCTCTCTCTCTCCTTCTCTCTCCCTCCCTCCCTCCCTCCCTCCCTCCAACTTGTTTGTAGTACACAAATATCAAAGACCTAAGCTTGCCACAATGAGGTAAACAATGACTGCTTTTTTATATCTCTCTGGCATTTCTGCTGAGAAACCTTCTCCAAAGAGATGCCTCCCAATTTGCTTCATCCTCATCCTCATTCCTCTCCTTTTTCCTTAATCTGCTGCCTGTTCACATGCATAACCTAAACACTGGGAGAAACCCCCAGATGTAACCCAGGTGCCTTTTCCTCAATGGACTTCAGCCACCCAGGATGGGAACAGCCTGTGGGTGGATACCACAGGAGCTAGTGTAGATGGTTCTTTAACACCTAGAACATACCAGGTGAACCCCTCAATGTGCCAGGTTGTGTATTGGAGATTTTCACGGACACTACTTCATTTAAGCTCACAAGGTCAGGGTATTATTAACTCTTTGTATACACGTGTGACAGCTGAGGCTGGGACCTCAAAAATCCTAAGAAGCTAGCCTTTAAACTCTAATAAACTGGCTCACATCCAGCCTCTTTCCTCCTCATTTTGGAGTGTGTGAGGTGACAAAGAGATCATTTCTCAGTATGTAGGCGTAAAGACAGGATAAGGCCAAGGTAGTGAGGAATACAAACCAGTTAGTCACCCTAGGAAGTTGATTTTATTTCTGCCATACTAGTCCCTATGGAGAAAGATGGAATTTTTCCAACATGAGAAATCTTCCAGGAATGCTTAAAGTATGACCAGTGGACCACCTCCACCTAGGTACCTGGATAAAATGCAGATCCCTGTGTCCCACCTCAGATAGACTGAACCAAAAACCTCTGGTGCCTGGAAATCTGCATTGTCAAATTTCCTACCCCCAGATAGTCTGATATCCTCTCAGAGAACTGCTGTCCTAGAGGCAAACAATGAGGTCCACTGTCCTGGAAAGAAAATAGCCCTTGGGGGAGGGGAGGAAAGGGGCCACCACACACCTGGCTCCATGGATGTTCTCCCAGTGCTGCAGGAAGTCCTTGAGAGACTGGCCCAGAGAACATTTCTCCCAACCATACCTGGCCTCCCTCTCCAGGGAAATACTGAACTGACCTTTTCTCAATGCCAGAACCATTAAAGGGGCACACGCACCTGTCAGCTTCAGGGACATAAAGATGAAAGTCAAAGTCTCTAGAAAATTAACTCACATTGTTTTCAATTACAAGGATTTATACACAGAATGAGAGCTAACACTTCTCAACCCATTTTGCACGGTGGGGGTGGGTGCTAATTGGGATAAGGAAACATGTCAATGCATGAACTGTTACTTAAAGTTTCAGGGGCCTACAGTCTTGTACCCTCTGCCAAAGAAGTCGGCAAGTCTCTGTGGACTAGCACAGAGCAGCACGGAGTGTGAACTTGCACTAGCAGGTGCACAACTGAAACTCTAGCAAACCATAGGGTAACCGCCTAAGAAGTCATTTTTAACTCAAAAGTTCAGTTCTGTACTTATCCTCCAATCATCTCCCTGGTTAAACTCCTCCAGTCCTGCCAAGCCAGCCAGCCATCAGCCCACCTGATGTCAAACCTGGGCACAAAGCACTCTGGCCAAGAGCATTTTTCTTTCTTCTTTCTTTGTCAGAGGGATGTAAAGGCTCAGCTTTTAAAATGTTCCCCAAGTTGAAAAGTGAGATATACAAGTACCCAGGGAAATAAAACTTGCCTGAGTGTAGATTTAACCATTTTTTACAATTAGTGGGAAGAGCAATATGTATATATTGAATTTCATATAATTTTTATCATGTTGTAAAGTAGAAGCCACCTTCATGTATAAGTGGAATTCTGTGGGGCTTCTGGATTCCCTGGAAGAAGGCAGAATCTGAAGAGCCAAGAACAGAGCTGGACATTCCCGGAGCTATGCTTACACTTCCTAGAAAAAGGAGGCTGAGAAATGTTTTGGATGGACCACTGCGTGGTGTAAAACCCTGCAGGCCCTTTGCTTTCTTTGGAAAAATCATTTCTTGTATGTTGTCAATTGATCTGGGGTGGTTGATATTTGGGTTTTTGGGGTGTTTTTTTTTTCAGTTTTGTGTTAATCTTTTTTTTGGCCCCATCTATCCTCTGGAACAGGGCTCCTAGGGAGCCACAAATTGAGCTGACTCAACGCTTTGCCAGGTGCCAGGATCTCCCCTCAGGGATAAAGAGCAGTTCTCTCACCTCTAGAGCCATGCTCCATTGGCATGGCTGGAAGCTTTGAGACACGAACTTCAGCTGTGCACACCTGCTGGTTTCTATGGCAACGGTCATCAAGGCGTGGGCCAAGGTTATCAGACTTAGTGAGTCCCTACAGAGACTAAAGACAACTCCCTGTCTGCTGCCTTCCCCAAACAATGTTTCCTCTTCCACCACCTGGCTTCTGATAATCATTGAAAAATCAATGTAACACTCATGCTTCTGCACCTCAAATACCTCCCACAAATGCCAGCTTCTGTTAGCTGTTTTTCTGCCTCCAAACAAAACTACATTGCAACGTAGCAGGTTGTAAAGACTGCATGCTTTATGTAACTCATGGCTTTCTTGCAATGGAAGGTTATTGACACCTGTTTCTATTATTAACTAGCCTTTAGTGAGTGCCTATGATATGCCAAGCACTGTCCTAGGCACTCAACATACTAATACACAATTTTATTCTTCAAAAACAGTCCCGTGAAACCAGTGTTACCATCCCCATTTCATAGATGGTGAAACTGAGGGCCAAAGAAGCCAAGGACCATGACTGATGTTCCAGGATGGGAACCCAGCTCTATGGTAGGTCTAGGATGGGAACCCAGCTCTTCCTGATTTCACCAAACCCATTCAATCTTTCCTTCACGGCTGCCTACCTTGGCCAACAGATTACCTTTATCTTTCTTCTTAGATGACTGACTTACTAACGTTCAAAAGCCATATGTTGTTTCTAAGTTCCTCTGTGCTTTCAACTACCATATCTCCTTTAAACATTTCTATTGGATTCTGTTTTAATTCCTTCTCTCCTGCCCCATCTGAACTTTTTCACCTTTCTCAGTAGAGTCCTAAATGGGAAAAAATTGTCTTAATAAGACTAACAGCAGTTTTCAAATTTGTACTTTTCAATGACACAACATGCTAAGATCCTGGCCTTTGGGATGCCTCATGCAAAGTTCTTTGGGTTATATTTATTCTGACAATTATCTTCTGGGTTTCAATTTTCTGAAGGACGCAGTTGTGGGGTGAGGTTGGAACTGAAGAAAGATGGGCAAAAGAACAGAGATAATTTGTCTGGAATAATTAAACAATCTGCTGTATCAACATGTAGTGGAAATAGTAGGATTTCATCTTATAAAATACTCTAAAGCAATGGATGAAGACTGCCCACTGAATGTCATGATTCAGGGGTCATCTATCATATGGGATGAAGGCTGACATCTTTATCCACTTGCAAAATTATCCCAAGTGCCAGCATCCCAAGCCAAATAGGCTGCCTCCTAAGTAAATTTCACATCTGGAAACTCGATTATTGCATTTTTCGGGCATTAATGTGGCAAAAAGGCTGAGGATATTGCAGCCATCTCTCAGGACAGTGGTTATAGTGACAGGGCTAGAGCTGGTTTCAGGGTTTTCTCACTTTTAAATGCTTTTACAGAGTTTACCTTTCTCTAGGCTGTGGGGTTATTTATTGGCCCATCCTCCTTTTATTGGGCTTTTTGGGTTTTACTTTTGCTCACAGCTTGGCCTTCATTACTGGGCCTCAGCAAAGATCACCACCTAAGCGCCCCCAGAGAGACAACACACTAGTGCACACAAAATCAGGAATGCAGAAATCATGTGGTGGTTCATGGCATTCAAATTCTTTCTACAAGGGGCCAATTCGCAATAAGCAAGAGATAACATCAAATCAGCAATGACTTAATTCTCATGAGAGTCATTAAATGTTTTTAAACCCAAAGTAAAATTCAGATTCCTTTCTCTACTTCCCAGGCACAGGGCATTCTGACCCCATCCTGTCTTCCCAACTCCTCTCCCACTCCAAATGAAAGAAGTGCTTTGCCCCGATCTAATAACTAGCTCTTTATTGGACCATTACTGTGTGCCAGGCACGGTGTGAAAAGTCCTTACATGGATCATCTTGAACTACTCCCAGTGACAGATAAGAAAACTAAGACACACAGCTTCCTCTTGGGAGAGTCTGATTTTAAACCCGAGAAAGTCTGACCGTGGAGGCTAAGCTCTTTACTTTGATATCACTCTGCCTCTGAAGCTGCCCAGGATAGGCCAACCTTTCCCCTCCAGTCGCCCAAATTTTGATTGAACTTCAAAGCTCTGCTCACACTCCACTGTTTCATGATACCTTCTCTGCCCATTCTAAGGCCATGGTGAACTCTCTCTCATTGGATCTTCTCAGCCATCTGCTGTCATCCATGGATTCTAGCAACAATACCTGCTCCCTTCTGTTCGATGACAGTGGAGTAAAATTGAAAGAATGGATCCTGAATCACTCAGATTTGGATTCTAAACCTACCTTAGACACTTTCTAGCTGTGTGACTACCCACTCACTTATCCATCAACTATTTATTAAGCATCTCATATGATAGGCTCTGGAATCCCAGTAATGAGCACATCACAGACCACCTCCCTATCCCCCTAGAAGGTACACGGATCTTGGGCAAGTGACCTCACCTCCTTGAGCTTCAGTGTCCTCATCTGTAGAATGGGAATAACATTATCAATCTTGTGTGATCAGCTCATAATAGGATACATTTATACTTTATGGCTATTATGCACACTTATTATGTACAGAGGGCCCGGCACATAGTAAGTGCAACAAATGGGGTGGCTATTATGATAAGTACCGTTATAATTTATTAACTTTTCTTAGCTTCAGTCTTATTTCCCCAATAAGGCTGTAAATGCCCCTGTATTCAGGAATCATTACTCATAGCATCTAGAATTAAGCCACATGCATGAATCACTGTAGAAAGAATATTTGACCAGAGTCAAGAATAGTGGCTCTACCAAGAACTTGCTGAATAGTGTGAATGGATGAGTCATCTCACCCTCCATTCCACCCCATTCCCAACTCTATCCCTCTCTCTGTTATTTCCAAAAGGCAGGGTGAGGAGTTGGTGAGCAGAAAGAGACACTCATGGAGATAGTCGCGGTCCTGGGACTCCTGTGGCTTCCAGTAACCAAGAGTTGATTGAAGCCCATCAGGTGTTCAAGCGCCAGACTGGAGCTGCACCTCCTTCCGGTTAAAGCTGGTTCAGAACTCAAAGTATTTGAACTGATTCAACCCGATTTTCTTAAAGCATTTTCCATTGGGTTATAAAAACTCCCCAAGTCATCTCTTGGTCAGTGTTGTTCAAACTTTTTAAAGAAAAATGGCAATCTAAGCCTCAAACAATCATCATCTAACTCACCCATAAACCCCTGGTCCCCTCACAGTCTCCCTTCCATGATACAGCAGCTCTTTGCGGCTCATAAGTAAAAGCACAGCTGTCCAGGTCCCTGGCTGAGACTCCAGGTTAACATTGCTCCCCTCAGGAATGAAGATGCCCAGGCCCACTCCAAGAATGGTCATCTCACAGCACATGTGAGCAGTCCCTAAGGAAATGGGAAGGCAGGAGAAGGATTCATTTCAAACTCATTCCTACCATCAGCCAACATGCTCTGCTGGTGGTAACACATCTTCTTTTGCAAAGTCATAATGAAGAAGATTAAACATGGATGCTGATTTGATCCAGTCGCTCACTTGCTTGAAGGCTCCCCGACTATCAGAAGGATAAGGTCCCAGTTCCTTGGCATGCAGGCCCTGCCTTTCCTCCTCTGGCCCCTATCCTCCTTTCCAGGCATGTTTCTTGCTAGCTCCCATGCCCTCACATTCTGCACTCAAATCATATCTTCAGCTAAACCTCTTGCCACCTTTCCAAAACACTGAGCTGCTTCTCCCCCATGTGTCTCTGTCATTTTTCTCCCTCTGCCATTCTTCACCTTGCCCACCTGATAAATTCTCCCTTAGTTCAAGCTAACCTGGTAAGTGAAGCCCTCCCACATGCACCCAGGGAGAACTGACCACTCCCCTCCTTGATCCCACACAATCCTTTCCTATCCCTCTGTGATGGCTCCTACCATCCTGCAGGACATTTATTGAGGAAATGCAGAGGGTTTATACCCCCAAATATATGGGATGCCTACCATGTACCCAACACAGCAATAAGCATTTTGTGTAAACTTGCTCTTGTTGTTTGCATAATGCTTTCCCCATTCAATTATAAGAAAACTGAAGGTAGAAATCACCCCTATTTCATCGCAGCATCCCTGGTGACTGGCATGTTGTAGGTGCCCAAGGATGTTTACAAATTCAAATTCAACTCACACATAGTTGACAACTGAATGACCAATGACTACTGTAAAAGTGTCGAAGTGGCTAAGGCTTCATTAGTAAGACCAGTAGCAGAGACGTTTTTATATCTTTGTCATTAGACTGAGCCCAGGAGGCCCACTTTTAAGGTCAGCTTTCAGAGCAAGAATAACAGAAAGAAGAAAGAAAAGCTCTCACTAATCAAAGTAAACAAACACCAACTACAAAAAGAAAGCAAGAGATAAGAAATGGATATAAAGATTTTAGCGATATCCTGGAGAACTCCATCCAAGCAACCTTGATGCTGTGTTCTCCTAGCTGGATCAACAAAAGTATAATTTATATGCCCAGACATCATCATCCTGAGTTTTGTTTAAAGGTGATAAGTTGTTTTAATCAACCTGGCTTATCCTTTTCTCCCCATGTCTGATAGAGTCGTAAGCTGGAAGGCAGTTTCATGCAATTCTTCCTTCTATTTGGTTGATATATTATGCTCTGTTCCAAGTTTTCCTCTTGAGAACATCCCTCTTTTATTACTTTTCTCCTCAGTTCTTATAATGAAAGTTTTGCAAAGCATGACTCCTGTTTTTATTCCTGATCTAAAAGGGAGATGGTACAAAATAGAATGTGAGTGCAGCTGGAATGATGTTTGAGCAAAACATTGTGTCCTTCACAGGTGAGCATCATGCAAATTATAGAAGTTGGGGTTCTTTGCAATTAGGGCACAAGCCTCTCAATTATATAAAGGTCTTAAACACAGTGAAGCCAGGGGGCAGCATGCCCTTTCTCACTTAGGTGATCTGTCTTCTCCTGCTGCTTTATGGATTACTGTCTTTTCTTTTTCATGAAGACTATAGGGGGAAGGGGTTCTATACTAGCTACACTGCTGGTACACAATGAAATTTTATCTTGATTAATGGTAATAATAATCATGCAAGGTGAGAAAGTTTCAATCAATGTTCCACAGCTTTATTCACCAGCTTCTTCCCACCTTTCTGAAGTTACTGAAAAGAAAAAATCTTCACCTGTAGGTACATCTGCCCTGCGTCTCAACCATCCCGTCCTTTTTATCTGCAAATTGAACTCCTCAGGGATGCAAGGTACCAGGAGTAAAGCACTGTGGTCCTGACGTTCTATTCAAAACATGACTTGGAGCAAGCCATCCAAGAGCCTGAAAGACAGCTCTGCCTCCTTGCCTAAAAAGATTGGGGCCTGACCTCTAGTTGTCTGCCCTATCCGATGGCACAGAATTAGGACCAATTGCACTGACCAGTGAAATAATGATGCCCTTCATGGTCTCCCAAGAGGTTTCTTGTACCTGTCTTCCCTCTTATTGGGATGGGATTTGAAATAATGCCTGTCATATTTGCTAACTGAATGACTGAACCAAACTGAATTGATCACCTATGGTTAATCTATTACTCATTTCTAAAGTCTCAGCTCAGTCATTTCTTCCATGAAGCCTTTCTCATAGGCCCACTCTGTCTTATAGACACACACAGACATGTACCTTTTGTGCCCCCCACAGCTCAATGTTTATACCCCAATTTAACACTTGCCTCCTGTGTGTTTCCCCTTAAAGGCAGAAGCCATGTCTTATTCACCTTTGGGTGCTCCATAGTGATTTCACCCATGGAGGAAGCATAGAAACTATCACGGAGGGGTGGCTGCAAGGGTTCAAATAAAACTAGATCAGTCTAAGCCTAGCCTTTGAAAGAACTGGCAGCTTCCACTTGAATCTCTTAAATCCCAAAGCCACCAAGTAAGACGTCTGCTAGTGAGACCACCCCACAGAAAGGCTATGAAACTGCTTGGAGAAGGAGGAGAGCCCAGCTGAGTGCAGATACCAAGCCATCTTTGCCAAGGCACCAGGCATGAAAGTGAGCTGTCTTAGATCCTCCTAGCCAGCCCAGCCAAACCCAGGCACCATGTGACTGTCATTAACACCATATGGAGCAGAATTGCATACAGTAGCAACAAGCATGTTGTTCCTTTTTAATTGTTACATGTATTTTGTAGCAAATAATGAATATGATGTCATTAGGAATTGAAATGTTAAATATAAAAGAGTATACATCAAAGAAGTTAAAGAAAGACCCTGTAAAGTTAAAGTTGAATGGAAAATACTAGTATATGCTCATATTTTTTCTATTGCTAAAAACACATATAACCTAGTTCCAACCACTGACAAGACCTAGAAGCAATGACAACCCAGTAGCAATGAGCAACCCTATGGCCCGATTGTGCTTTCTAAGTATCACTACTCACAAAAAGGCACTATGACTCCACCTAGACAAGTCTCACTCCAAGTCTGGGGTTGGAAACATGCAAGATGATATCTTGTTGCACCAGGAAAGCAAGAAATCTATTGAAGATAGATAGTCACGCCAAAAGGTCACAATGAGCCAAATCAAAGGTATATACCGACCTAAGATAATATCATGTGGGGAAATAAATAATGACTGCATGGATTGAAACATACCAAGTATATAAAAATTCATGAATTCATCATGATAAAAATAATCTCATTCATTACCACTGGAGGTTGCTAAGGCACCAACTTATCACTCCAAAATTTGATAAAGTGAAAAGATCAAACATCTACTCTGCCTTTCCTGTGTAAATTTTATTTCAGAGTAATGAAAAGATTGTTGGGGACAATTTCTACAGAAAGGTAAAAAGGCAGAAGGAGTGGCAGAGTTAGACTCTCACCATTTGGAAATCTTTTTGAAATAAAAGATTTAGGCAATAACTAAGAATGGATGCTAAAGTTCATTAGCTGAAAGGTTGATGGAGAACATTATAATGCAGAGATCAGGCTGACACCACTGAAATGCATAAATCTATCTTTGCAGCACTGAAAATATATGCTTCGTGATGTATTACAGTACAAACACATAGCTCCACCTAAGAATATATCATAGGTTCCTGTCTTTAAAAAATGAACCTGGGCCCTGGCCGGGTGACTCCGTTGGTTGGAGTATCATCCCATATACCAAAAGGTTGTTAGTTGGATTCCCAGTCAGGGGACAAAACCTAGGTTGTACCCTATCAGGGCGCATACAGGAGGCAACCAATCAATGTTTCTCCTTCACATCGATGTTTCTCTCTCTCTCTCTCTCTCTCTCTCTCTCTCATCCTTTTTCTCTAAAAATCAATTTTAAAAAACCACATATCCTTGGGTGAAGATTTTTTTTTAAATGAACCTGAATCTGTTCGGTCTCTAGACATAGTTACAAGATAACAGGAAATACCAGGAATAGAGTAACAAGCTAAATGACATAATCTATATATATAAAAGGCTTAATATGCTAAGTGTCTGACCAGTCACTATGACATGCACTGACCACAAGGGGCAAACACTCAATGCAGGAGCTGCCAAGCTGCAGTGACTTGGCAGCAGCGGTTCTCCGGTGACGCACCCCAAAACCAGAGAGGAGGGAACCTGATTCCTGGTGGGGCTGTGTGATTCCACCTTCGGCCATGGGTTATGTTGTTGCTGGGCACTGTTGCCCGAATCTGGTTTACTGCCCACTTGCGTCTGCGTTCCACACCCTGTATGACAGCAACTTTGCAGAGTGCCTTCACGTACTCCGGGATCCCTCAGGGGATGTCAGAGAGCCAGTTTCAGCCCGATCCCTGCAGGCCAGGTCGAGGGACCCCACCTGCCAGAGGGACCCCGCTCACTCAGCAGACATCAGAAAGGGACTGCTGGAGGTTGGTGCCAGGGCATGTCCAGCCCATTTAGCCCAGTCCCACCTGGCCAGCCACCTTCTAATTAATTTCCTTTCAATGTGCACGAATCCGTGCACCAGGTCACTAGTGAGAAAATAATCAAGCAAATCCTGAATGTGGAATATTCTGGTACCTCCAACAAATCAAATTCCATAAGAAAAGGAAAAGAGAATTTGATAAAGACATAAAACCACATGCAATTATGTGGATCTTTTTTAGATCCTACACAACTAACTGCAAAACCATATGCAAAAAAAAAAGAACAACACAAAAAGCCTTTGAGTGTATCAGTATCGTAATAAGATGAAAGTAAAACATTTACTTACCCTATGACCGAGAAATTCCACCCCTATTTACCCAAGAGAAATGAAAACATATACCCACAAGAAGATGTGTACAAGAAAGTTCATAGACATTTTATTCATATTAGTCAAAAAGTGGGGAGAAAATGTCCATCAGCAGGAGAATGGAAAAACAAATGTGGTATATTCATCCAGTAGAGTACTAGCCCTTAACAAAAAGGAATGAACTACTATATACACAACATGGATGGATCTCAGAGATACTATGCTAAATGAAAGAATTCAAATGCAAAAGAATATTGCATTATTTCCCTTGTATGAATTTCTACAACAGGCAAACGAAGTGATTGCCTCTAGAAGGGAGGTTGGTTGGGAAAGGGTATCAGAGGACTTTCTAAGACTGTGGAGATGTTCTATTTCTGGATAAGGATGTGAATTATAGGAGAGTATGCATTTGCCAAAGTTACAGAAATATACACTTAAGATTTGCAAACGTCACCCTAAGTAAATTTAGCCTTAAAGAGAAAAACTATGTGTAAACAAATACTGAGCTCTAGTCAATAGGTTTTCTTTTCACAGGGTACGTGCTAACAATACTGAAACTACTCTGTATCTTCTAAACTTGAACAAATAAGTAACTACATTGAGGACAACAGGGCCTTGGAGGATGAAGATATAGAGGTGGGAAGGGGAACAACTGGACTGAATTGATTGGGAATGGAGGCATCTAGTAGTAATTTATCATTTTTAATACAGTTTTACATAATTTGTCCTTTTATAAATAAAACTAGAGGCCCATTGCATGAAGAGATTCGCCCAATAGGCCTTCCTTCCCTTGGCTTCCAGCACCGGTTTTCCTCCTGCACCCGAGACCCAGGCCTTCACTCCCGCCAGAGTCTGCTGTCTTCGTCTTCACTGCAGACTTGGGCCAGAGTCTGCTGTCTTTGCTGCAGACTCAGGCTGGAGTCTACTGTCTTCATCTTTGCTGCACACTCTGGAGTCTGCAGTCTTCATCTTCTCTGCACCAGAGTGCCACTCCTGTAGATCCTTTCACCCCCTCTCCCACCCCGCCCTCCTTCTCATAGCAGGTGTCCTGCCCTGCCCAGCCACTCCATGCCTGGAGCAGCTAGGTGGCCGCCATCTTTGTCTTTCTAATTTGCATATTCCCTCCTGATTGGCTGGTGGGCATAGCGGAGTGATGGTCAATTTGCATGTTTCTCTTTTATTAGTGTAGATTAAATGTGTGTCTACATGTATTTCCTCTCTCTAGCCACTGAAACAGCCTAAAGGCAATGATATAATAGAAGCAGTGAGCACACCTAGCACCCAGAGCTTGGTTCCTAAATACTATTTACCCTCCACTAAAAAGAATAAGAATAAGAACTCCTTTGAAAGAGCTGGTTCCAGAGCTGGAACAGGGAAAGCACAGGGGATCGGAACACCATGCTACACCAGAAATCAAGGAAGTGTGTTCAAAGAACAAATTGTTCTCCACTAATTACCTATTAGTTAACTGCACAATGGAGAAACCTGGAGACACAATTTTAACCAAATGATCAAGGTCCACACCACCAACGTCCTCCTGATATGATGCCCAGAGACCAACACAATGTATCACAGATTTGGTATTGCTATCAAAAAGATATAATTTAAATCTATTCATGAGGAAACTTTTGACAACTCCATTTGAGACATTCTACAAAATAAATGGCCTGTACCCTTTTAAAAAAAATGACAAGGTCATGAAAGACAAAGAAAGATTGAGGAATTTTTCCCAGATGAAAAAGACTATAGACACATAACAACTATATGGGTGATCCTGGGTCAGATCTGCACTGGGTTAAAAGACATCACTATAAAAGAATTATTGAGGAAAATGCCAAATTTTGAATGTGAACTGCAGTGGTAAATTTCTGGCTCTTAATAATTATACTGTGGTTATATAAGAAAATGCTTTTGCCTTCAGGAAATATACACTGAAGAGTTTACAAGTAAAGGGATATGATTGCCAATATACTCTCATATAATTCACAAAAAGGTATTAATAGGAAATCAAATAGAGAAAAATGTAAGCATATGGTGAGTTTAGGCAGAGTATATTAAAATTCCTTGCGCTATTATTGCAATTTCTTTGTCAGTTTTAATTTTTTTACTGATTTAAAAGAGAGACGAAAGGAGAGGGAGAGAGAGGAGAGAAACATCAATGTGAGAGAGAAACATTGATTGTTTGCCTCCCACATGCACCCTTGACTGTGCATCAAACCATCAACCTGGGTATGTGCCCTGACAGGGAATTAAACTGGCGATCTTTCAGTGTACAGGGCAATGCTCAACCAACTGAGCCACACAGGCCAGGGCTTAAATAATATCCTTTAAAGTAACAAACCAAAATATAATTATTTGATAAATCAGGGAATTAATTAAGAACAGTGTTAGATGATATCAAGCAATTTCTGATAATTATGAGTAGTGTGATGATGGCATGGTGTTTGTTTAAATCTTTTCTAATCAGAAATACATACTGAATTGTTTATGGGTGATATGACACGATGTCTGGAATTTGCTTTAAAATATTCCAATAAACATAAAAGATGGGGGGATAGATAAAAGAATGGCTGAATGCTGATAACTGATAAATCTGGGTGATGGGCACAAGGGATTTCAATATACTATTCTCTCATTGCATATAACTGAAAATTTCCCTTTAAAAATGTTGCCAGGTATGTAAGGAGAGAATTCTCCAAGTAATGGAGAGGGGACCTGATCACGTGGGTTCCAACTCTGTGGTGGCCTCAGCAGAGCCTGAGCAAGGCTAGTCCACCTGGTCATCTCTGCCTGGTCATCTGCCAAGTGAGGCTAATGCTGCTGCCTCTGTCTCACCGCCAGGGCTCTGCTGAGGTTCAGAGAATGATCTGCAGTCTCCCAGGCAGTAGCCACGTGTGAGAGGGCTACGCTCCCATCCACTGAGTAACCAGGCACCTGGATGCCCTGTCCAGGCCAGGTCAGGTGGGTTCTGTCCAGCCAGGTGGGCCCCGCTGGCTGGCCAGGCTACAGGCTAGGCAGGGCATTGCATCCCACATTGCACACCTTTTGTTTTTCCAAATATCAAAGGGGGGGGGGGTGGGAAGCAGGAGGGGAAGCTGCGCTAAGCCTGCCTTCATTACGGAGGAAATAAATATATCAAGAGTGATTTATCTCTCTCTGGAAGAAATTAATTTCAAAATGAAATAATGAGTTTCCTGATCGTCATTTGCAAGGCTGGGGACCTCGGAACCGGGCCCTCTCCCTCTCTCTGCTCACTCTGCTCCAGGGCTGATTGGCTTGCTCTGCCACAGCTGCACATGAACGACTCCTTCCCTGGTGAGTCAAGCCCTTCATTCCCTGGAATGGGATCATGAGATGCCCAATTAAGGTGAGGCTCCGTGAGTGCCAGCTCCAGAAACAGGGCTGGGTTTGCAGGAGAGGCCTTTCAACTGATGCTGGGATGAGGGGCAGGTCACTTTGGGGACCACCATCCCTTTGTGTGCCCAAATGGGCCATTCTTGGGGCAGCTCTAGACATGCACAGTTCGGAGGCAAAGTGTGACCCCCGACCTCTGGCAGGTGAGAGAGAGGCCTCGAAAGACTTAGTGGAGAATTAGTCACTTGCCTGACTACATGTCTTGCTACTGTGTATCCTGTCACTACCTACTTTTTTGGACTGCTATCCATGAGTATCATAAATATAATCAGACATTTACCTAGAATAAACAAAAAACAATTATGTACACTATAAGAAAAATACAGACAGCCCAATAGGGGAAAAAAGGGCAGAAACTTGAACAGATTGTACAAAAAAAAAAAAGAGAATAGAGCTCAATCTCATTCATTAGTCATCATGGAACGGTAAATTAAATTCATGAAATAACACCACTCACCACCCAAATGGTCAAAGTAAAAAAGGACAAAATAGATAAATTGCATTAAATTAAAATGAAGAACTTTTGTGGATCAAAGGACACTATCAACAGAATGAAAAGGCAACTCATGAAATAGGAGAAAATGTTTGCAAATTATCCTATATACTAAAAGGCTAATATGCAAATTGTCCCCTGGGGAGTTCAATGGACCAGTTCAACCACTCGCTATGACATGCACTGACCACCAGGGGGCTGCATGGAATGAAGGCAGGCCCCAGCTGGCAGCCGGCAGCCAGCAGCCAGGGGAAGGAAGGCCCTGATCAGCCCTAATTGCCGGCCAGGCCTAGGGACCCTACCTATGCACCAGGCCTCTAGTATATTTGATAAAGGACTAATATCCAAATACCCAGAACATATAAAGAACTCCTACAACTCAACAACCAAAAAAAACAAAGAACTCAATTTTTAAAATGTGCAAAGGGCCATGGCCAGTATGGCTCAGTTGGTTGAGCATTATCCCATGTACCAAGCGGTCATGGGTTTGATTCCTAGTCTGGGTACATGCCTGGGTTGCAGGCTTAATCCCCAGTAGTGGGTGTGCAGGAGGCAGCCAATTGATGTTTCTCTCTCACATAGATGTTTCTCTCTCTCTCTCTTTCTCTCTCTCTCTCCTTTTTTCTCTCTCTAAAAATCAATTATAAAATATTTTTTAATGGGCAAAGGACTTAAAAAGACATTTCTTCACAGAAGATATACCAATGGCCAGTAAGCACATGAAAGATGCTCAGCATCACTAATCATTAGGGAAATGCAAATCAAAACTGCAATGAGATTCCACTTCACACCCATTAGGATGGCTATAATAATAAAAAATAATAAAGACCTCTTACATTTGGGCCTTTAATCCATTTTGAGTTAAATTTTTAAATGGTGCAAGGTAAGAGTCCAACTTCATTCTTTTCTATGTGGATATCCAGTTTCTCAACACCATTTATTGAAAAGACTATCCTATCTCCATTGAATTTGGGCTTTTTGCTTTATTCCATTTTTCTATGTGTCTGTCAACAGCACCATTTTTAATAGCTCAGAAGTAGAAATTACCCAAACATCCATCAACAGCAGAATAAACACATAAATTGTAAGATAGTTGTACTATGGAATAAAATACAGCAATGGAAGTAAAAGACTTACAACTAATAACAACATGGCTGATTCTCACAACCATATGTTGATCAAAAAAGAACCAGACAAAAGAATACTTACTTTATGATTTCATTTACATAAAATACAAAACCAGGCAAGTTTAAATCATGCTTCTACAAGTCAGGATGGTCCTCACTCTTAGAGGAAGGAAGTAGTAATGCGAGGAAGGGGGCATGGCAGGGACAGAAGGGCTTCTGAGATGCTAGTGATGTTACGTTTCTTGATCTGAGTGCTAGTTTCCTAGGCATGTTGAGTAAGTAAAAGTTATCAAACTATATAATTTGTGCATTTCTTAAAATGGTATATTATGTCGCAATAAAAAATTTTTTAACAAGTATTCTATAGATACAAAGCCTAGGAGACATTATTTCTGCTATTGATGGATGTTTGGGCAATTTCTAGTTTGAGCTCTTAAAAATGGTGCTGTTGAAGATAAGAACCATTATCACAGCCTGCAGGTCTGTCACTATCAGTTGACCTGTCAGAAAGCTTAGCCAATCAGAACTCAGCAATGCCCCGGCTGTCCCCAATCATATACATGGAGTGGTGGTCAGCTGAAAACAGCTTATAAAGTTCCCAGCAGCATCTATTCCAGCTCATGTTCCAAGTTCATAAAGCTGATATAAACAAAGTGCATTGTCCATGATGAGTGTCTAATAATAAAACAATAAGATTATACCTGTTGCTAATATGTCTACGACTGGGAGACAGTATGGCAAGGGCAGACAATTAAATCAGGATATGCAATAAGTTAATCCTGGGAGACTCTGGAAGAATGAAATGTGCCTCATCTATGACTGTCACCAGGAGCCTGTGAGTCACTCCAAAGCACCTCTGGCTGCAGGAGCCCCAGGAAAGATGCCTTTTAACTGGTTTTGCCCCTTTTCACTGCTTCATGCAAGGCTGTCTCTCCGTTGTCCCCCTCACACCTTTCAAATGGTTCTGCCCAACACTTGTGAGCACTCACTGCTGAACACTGGGCTGAACTCCTCTGTATCATCTCACATCTGCACCACGACCCTGGAGGTAGTGTGTGGGGAGCGGCTACAGTGTTTGGATAGGTTCAAGCCTTGGACTGATGAGAGGGCACAGTCCTCTTGTGGCAAAGCCACATACAAGTCTCAGCTTGAAGGGCAAAGCCCTCTCAGCACAATTATATCCAAAGGCTATGCTTGTAAGCTTGACCTTATAGTCTGACCCTGTAGTCCTAGGTAGCTGAGGGATGTGGGCTGCAGGAGGTGCAGCAAGTGCTGCCAAAACAAAGCTGATAGAGTTCAGAGAATTGCAATAACAGGAAAGAAGCAGATTTGAAACTCGCAAGAACATTGTAAACATCTTGACATGCTTTGTTTTGCTTTGTGTGATCTGACTATAAAATAAAGACTAGGCTTATAGGCTGTGTCACTATTTCCTCATCCAGGCGCAGTGATCCACCTGGCCCCAACTATATTTCTCTTGTCCGTTTTCTTTAATCTTTCACCATGCCTACTCAGGTTCACCACTGGCCATGCTGAACAGGGTTCAGTAGGGACTGTACTACCTTCACTCAAAGAGAAGACCGAGGCTGACACAGCATATGCATATGTGGATGTATATGGGGAACCTCTACTCTTCTCTTAATTTTGCTGTAAACCTAAAATTATTCTAAAGAAAAAGTCTTTAAAAAAAAAAAACTTGCAAGCATCTTGCCCAAGTATAACCAGGGAGTGGCAAATTTAAATTCAAAATAAGGCTTTCAGTCTCCACCACCTGCCTCCCAAGCAATATCCCATGAGTATCATGATTAAGCCCTGCCACAAAGAACTTGGGGCCTCACTGAGGAAATGATACCCAAAAAGACAAAAGGAGGATCCTGAGTGCCCTCAACACCCACAAATCCTGCTACCATGCAGCTCAGTAACCATGGTTCACCTGCTGTCTTACTCACTGAGCAGGGACTGTGTCCCATTTATCTGAGTCCTCAATACAGAGGCTCCGGGCACAGAGTAAGCATCGCAGAGTAGGTGCTTTCTAGGTGGGAGGGAGGAAGGAACCATTCCTTTGACAAGAGACCATGGAACAGTCTAGAAGCTATCACTACTCTCTGAAGTCCGCAGGGCTGGAGAGTTCACTTCCCACCTAAATAATAGGAATTGGAAGGCAGAGTTTAGGGGGTGGCTTGGTGCTCTCTTGTCTTTATTTAAAATTCTATGTTTTGCTTATCGAGAATTTTTTCATTCATTTTTTATTTTTGTTAGCCCTCACCTGAGGATATTTTCTCCACTGATTTTAGAGAGAGTGTAAAGGAGGGGGGAAAGGAGAGAGAGGATGGAGAGAGAGAAACATCGATATGAGAGAGACATATCTTTTGGTTGCCTCCACACACACCCTGACCGAGGCCAGGGGTCAAACCTGCAACTCTCGTATGTGCCCCTGACCAGGAATCAAACCCGAAACCCTTCAGTGCACATGCTGATGTTCTAACCACTGAGAACACTGGCCAGGACCATTAATTTTTATTTTTAAAAACCATGCATTAAAATATTATTCATCTTGCTGTTTGTGTCTTTTGGCGCCACCTATGTTTCGCTCCTGAGGCAAGTCCCTCACTCTCCTCACCTTAGTCCCAGCACCACACTGTTTTCACCCTTGAAGCAAAAGTCACACTGGGAACTCAGCAAGCTTACAAGCAGCCTGCTCTTAGCTCACAAGTAGAGTTCGTGCCCAGAACATTCCAGCTCTGACATCCCCGAGCGATACAGATGTATTAGTTGGCAACTCCTCACCAGATCCAAACAAGGTTTCGGTGTTTAATTAAATTCCAAGAACACCTGTTTCATCAGCTTATAAGTTTCAACTAAATGGTGCGAGGCTTCTGTTTGGCATGCAGCGTTTTTCTTTTCTAGGCTGTAACCACAGCAACCTTTCTTCCTTGACTACCGGTCCTTCGCTCCCGCCACAAACACCACACCCGTATTCCTGCCTTTGATGGAGCTGGGGAGCTTGTGTGGCTGTTCACACTCCCCATTCAGCTCTCCGCTGCTAAAAGAGCCACACAGTAGCTTTTCCTGCTGTTGGTTTTCCTTCTCAAGGTTCGCCTGAAGTTTGGATGTGTGTACAAGAAAGCCCAGTGCTGTGAACAGAACCGCCTCCACATCTCTAGTCATAATCCAAGCCCCAGGCTGGGTGCCTCATGTCCATTGTCTCTCTCTCTGAGCTTCAGCCCCCTGCGCTGTGGAAGGGAGGTGACAACCCAGTAAGGATGAGGTGATTCTCTCTGAGGTCACAAGCCAGGAAGGGAACAAAATATTTAGAGTCTTTTCCAAGGGCCTCACAGGAATTCAGGCACTTTGCAGGTATTAACCCCTTTAATTCTCAAGATAGTCCCATGGGACTGCTATGATTATTGCCGCAGGATGTCCACTAAGTCTAGAAGATCCATTCATGTGACACATCTACACACATACAACCCACCCCGCCTTGCCCTCCCACAGCCTGTGCTCAGTGCCCAGCTCAGCCCTACCCTGTCCCAGGCTCACTCATTCATATGCTCCAGAACTATCTATCGGGTGCTTTTTGCTAGAATCTGGGAACTGGGCAATGAGCCAAGTGGATGCAGAACCTGCTCTGGTGGGGTATGATAATAAACCGGTGCTTGTAGAACCAGTGCAGAGTTCTAAATTGTGATAAAGACAAGGAAGCAAAAAACAAGAGTGAAAGAACTATCTGGGGATTGATGCCTATCCTCCCCTCGACATTGATTTACAACTGAGAACTTTGCACAACTTCGCCCCCTCTTTCTAAGGGTCATTTTCCTTGGCACGTCGTAAGCTACCGTGTCTAAGCCCCAAATCCTCGACCTTTAGTAGGAAAAGGCCGAATGGGCCTGCCTCGTTTGCCTTTGCCTTGGCCAAGCGCTGGCTTGCTCCCCGGTGCAGAACTCCCTGGGTTCAGGCTCCCTGGCGCTCTGGGGTTGGCACTGGCCACTGAGCCTCCAGGAGGGGAGGGAGCAGCTTAATGGGATTCCAGTGAGGCCTCCAGGAGAGAGCGGCATTCAGATTCTCTTCTGCTAATTTTTTGCCAAACAAAAACTGTGGTTGGATTTTTTTAAAAAACCACCAAACTTAAGAGAGAGGTGAAAAAAAATAAGATGCTGCACTGCAGAGTATAACAGCTATGATCCTGCCTGGGGTCTGACCTGTGCAAAAATCCAGTGAATTGTTAGTTCTAAATCGGAACGGAGTTTTCCAAGTGCTCGCAGGGGATTGTGGGATTTGCTTTCTATTCCAATCAGAAGATGTCCTTAATGACTCTCTAGAGGGATTTTTAGAAAAGCCTGGCAATTCTCTCCTTTCTTTCTTTGCATAGAAGGCAGCCCACATTCTCTCACCTTTCTCTTAACTCTAACTTGCGGTCCACTTACTCATTCTGGTTGCTTTTCTCAGGACGGTAATCACTGTGTATGTGCAGGCCACAGCCACCCGCCTCTAAAGGGCCGGTCGGCTGTTGCTGGGCAGGGCTCCTTTCCCACACCGCCTGTCTGCCTGAGGGGTTGGCGCTGGGGTCAGGCCTCAGAGCTCTCTGCAGCCCTTCCAGCCCGGGAAGCACAGGGCCGGAGGCAAGCAGCTTCAGCATCACCCGCCTCCTAGGGCTGCCACTGTTGACTCTTCTGAGCCCTGGACTCTAGAAATGACACTTGCTGCTTCCCCTGCCCTAGCCGGCTGCCTTGGACTTGACTTCCTCTGCTCCTGCTTGTAGAACACTGTGCTGCCTGCCAGGTAGGTCACACTCCTGGTCAGGCCTATGGGATATACCTGAGAGAACCTGGCCATTGAATTGAGGCACGCCTGGGTTCCAAGCCCAGCAACCCCATCGCCAGCTAAAGATGTCCTGAATGACATTTTGTATATTCACCTGGACTTCTATGCTTAATGGACATCCTGCTATGATAATCATCCCAGTCCCACAGGTCTATCATGAGGATTAAAGGGGTTAATATATGCAAAGTGCCTGAATTCCTGCCAGGCCCTTAGAAAAGACTCAATAAACATTTTGTTCCCTTCCTCTCTAGCCCAAACTGGTCATTTTCCCTCCTACACCATTGCAACATGTGTCTCATCACTACTGCCCATTATGTGCCTTCTAGCACCGTGCTAGGTGGTCTTGATTCCAGTACTCTCTGTCTTTCTTCGCAACTGTCAATCAGAAACATCTACTTGCTCGGAGGGGGAATGAAACTAGGGCTGGCTGTTGTCATTTTCACCTTGTTTTTGTTTTTTGTTTTTTGTTTTTGGAGTCCCGTGGAGCTCAGGATTTATACAAAAGTATATATCCTGTCAGCTGCCACTGTCTCATCCTAAAATTTAGAAGTCAAGATGTTTATTTCATAGAAGCCCAAATGTCTGGCAACAACCTGTACCTCATCTATTAGGAGAAGTGAGTGGGTCTATATATGACTGGGAGCCTCTGTGGAGGTTTGGTTTGGATTGTCTCCAACTACACGAGGAGGTACATTTTCCAGGACCAAGAATTGATCAGCGTTACCTCCATCTGCAAACCTGTCATTAGTATGTATGCTGTACATTACTTTGAAAAATTATAACTCTGTTTTGTAGCTAGAACTTTCCTTTTGCTTGATCGTGGCTGTGGGCTGACTTAATGTGACAAAAGGGGCTGTTGGGAGAGAGCCTATTATAAAGGTGTGGTAATGAATGCTTCCAGAGGAAGCAGCTAAATACACTCCAGTCTTGTTAAAAAGTACACATCTGATGAAATATACATGCAATTGCAATGGAAGAACAACTCAAACTTGCTTAGGTTTTTAAACAACAGATACCATTTATTCAACCTCCTCCCCACCCCCATAGTAAGAAGCTCCTCTAGACCATTTCAGTGTCTTATATCCCAAAGACAACATGCGTATACATCTGTGCACAAGTTGCTCTATATGTGCATGTGCTGCCTACACTGTTCCATTTTAAATCTCTACTTTTCTCTGCTTGGGAACAAGTTTAACCACCAGGTAATGGCACCCAGGGAACATAGTACTTATTTCATAAACACTTCTCCCGCCACCCTGTACATCTAACCTTCTCAAGCCCAGGGAAGACACAGCAAAATAACAAAGGCCACACAGTTCTGCCCCCAGGACTCCCACCAAAGTTCTACAACTAGCTTCGGCAAGGTAGAATAGCATACATCAGCGTTTCTTGAATATGCTCATCCCAAGTCCTCTTTTGATGAGTCATCTCATAGTATTAATATTTTGTGAATCAGTTGGGAATCGTTGCTTCGCCAAGGATGCCATGGCTAAGAGCATAACTTAGAAGAGAAAGAGAGGCCTTTCCAATCTATCCTTATCTCTCATCATTTAGCAATCTTGAGTGGATCCTGGTTTTTCACTAAGGACAAAGGACTGGAGATTTTAAAGGGCTTCCTCAAGCTCTCAGAGGGAATTCATATTGTCTAGAAAATACAATTGACTCTTGATCAATGGAAGTTTGAACTGCACAGGTCCACTTATGGATTTTTTTTTTTTTCAATAAAAACCTGTAGTGTTTTTTATCAACAGCTGGGAGGTCACAGATGCGGAGGGCCAACTGCATGCCATTTTACATGGGAGACTTGAGTTTCTGTGGATTTCGGTATCCATGGGAGGTCTTGGAACAGATCCCTGCAGATCCCAAGAGACAGCTAAGTTTTGGGGAATCCAAAGCTGTGTGTGAATATTCTTGATTGCGGGAGGGTGGGGAGGTAAGACACCTACCTAAGATCACCTAGTTTCTAAGGAATAAAGCTGGGATTTGAACCCAAATTTGTTTGAATCCAGAGTAAAAGCTCCCAAAGAATATATTCAACAAGACCTGCTATAACTTCCCCCTGAAGCTGTGATATTAGGAGGGACACCACCCAAAACTGCAGTCTCCTTCCCACACAGCTAGGGATTACTACGTGCCTGCCATGTTCCCAGCACTACCTTGGGTGCCCTGCGTTCATCACCACTGAGTCCTTCCAGCGGCACTTTGATATGGGCCACACCTCTATTTACCGTACAGATGACTGGGGCACAGAGAGGTTGTGTTCCATGTCACCCTGCTATGAAACATGAAACGGCAAAACCCTTACTCCACCCCAAGCCCTGTCTCACTCCATTCACCTCCAGGCTCCCTACCTCCATATCGGGAGTTTCCATTTACAATTTGTGGGAAACCTGAGAAGCGTGAAACTATCAGAGTATACCGAGAATCATGACCAACTTCATTTTGCAAATTTCAGAGTTATCTCTTGGTCTCCCCAAATTTTGAAAAACAAGTAACTGGCCCAAGGCATTGACTCAAAATGCAGTCCATTGTGCTGAAATGTTTCAAGAGAACGTTGGGGGGGGGGGAGGGCAAATGTTCCTCCAGTTATAAAATTCCCACCAATCATGTCATGGAAGGTGCAGGTTTCTATGCAAGTCTGGGCCTCCCTCCAGCTTTTCCTAGGGTTCCTGCTTGGATTCCTTCGCTTATAAATCATTAGTTTTTAGAGCAGGATTAGGGGAGCCCTGCAGAGAGCTGTGATAGCAGGTGTCAGTTGTCTTAGCAACCAACAGATGTGGGCTCTCCCTACCACCTAATGCACAATGGGTTTAGAACCCTTCCCTCTAGTTCCCACTCTTCATACCACATGGTAGCTCAGCATCCGAGTGTGGGTCCCAAGTGGATGCCTTGCAAAGACTTTGGCTAGTTTTCCAAGATTTTTTCTTCTCTCCCAGCCTGGCTTCATCTGCCTGCTGGAGAAGTATCAGCAACTCTCACCACAGCATTGGGCTTTCATCTCAGAGGACAGCTTTGTAATTTGGTGGATCCAGCCCACTCGAGTGAACTTGCCATTATCAAATATTCGAATGGAACTAATACTTGCCTTTTACTTCTCTTGAACATAAAGAGTCTTGAAGAAATTGAACCACTAGAGCCTGCCTCCTTAAGGAAATTAGTCTTACCTTTGAGAAAATGAATTTGCCATTCCTAACTCCCCCCCCCCCAAAAAAAAAGTTCTTTATTTCTCATGCCCACCTAAAAGGCTAATAATATCTGCACCATTACTTTGCCAAAAAGAAAACTGTTTCTTTCCCCAGGAGGCAGAAACACATTTTCTGACTGAGCCTAGGAGACAAAATGCTAAAATCTGAATTCACTTTTCTTAGAATATATCTGAAAAATATCTGGGATCTGCCCCTGAGTCCTGTGCAGTCAGCAGTTTCCCCAATAAGCTCATTTATTTTTCACGGTGACTAGATTTTTATTTTCCCCAGTTCCGTTTCTATCCCCCTGGAAAATACTATGAGAAGATCAGCAAGGAAAAGAAGTATAGAAGGGCTGGCCATTGAGCGGAACCCACAGTGGTTTCCTGAGGAAGGCAACATTGAAGAGCGTCTCAATGATTCTTTTCTATTTCCTTCCCTGACGTTCCCCAAATAGAGCAAGTCCTGAGAGTGCTATGGGGACAGAGCCCCAAACACCTGCTTGTAACGCTTCATCACACTATATCACAACTGCATGAGGAAGAGACCCAACGTGGTGCAAGTTGGAGCCAACACACATTCTGAAGTCAAGAGCAGGGGAATCTTCTGTTAGGGGAGACAAAAGGGGAGCCATACTAAGACACTAGTCAAAACTATGAAAGTATTAAAATCCTGAAGTAAAAAGATTCCCGTGAGCTGAGCCCTGAGGACAAGGGGAAATCATTTCCCACACTCCCTTACCTGAGCCCCAAACCACCCACTCAGAACTATGGGGTTGCCTTCTCTCCAACTTGAGAGAGCTCTGAAAGGACAAGGAGGTGGCCTATTGGAGGATCAGCATCCTTCTACAAGTCAGCCCCATCCTTCAGTCTGTCCTAGCATCAAAGGGCCCAAACAAGTTAATAAAGTATGAAACCACTAGATTGCAAAGGGTGGCAGTTGCTACAACTGGAACAAGGCATTGGAGCTGTCCCTGGTGCTGCCTCACTGTCTACAGCAGCCTGGGCACGCAGAGTCTTGCCTATAGAATTGCCCATGGCTCCTGCCCTTGTCCAACTTCTTATCATTGCTCTTCCGGTTATATAGTCCCAATATATGCCTTTACAACTACACCCATTCTTAATCTCTCAATTTTCTGCAACACTCCCAACCTCAGTGGGCTGAACTTTATCTATTAATTGAGATCCTCTGACCACAACCCAGCACACCACTACCTCATGTCACTGAACACAAACACATTTGGGCTTCATCCTGAGAGATATGTGGGGCCAATGAAGGGCTTTAAGTAGAGGAGTAAGGCCCACACATTGGACCTTTAGGAAGGTCTCAGAGACATTAGCACAGGAATAGAGGAGGAAATAGGTAACTGGTTAGAGGCTGATGCATTGACCGAGGCAAACAAAATAAAATAGGCTACATAAGGAACTACAAAGAAGATGGCGATATTTAGGCACTAGAATAAGCAAGATGTAGCTTATATGGAGAAAAAGGAACGTCAAAAATAGCCCCCAAGTTTCTGGCTGAACATAGGTAGAGTGGTACTGCCAAATATTGAGTTGGGAACACCAGAGAAGCAGCAAATTTGAAGGAACAAAATATCAAATTCAATTTTGCATGTTTAGAGTTGGGGGGGGGGGGGTTGGGGAATATTCATGTGGAAATGCTAAGTGGACAGTTGAATATAGATCTGGAACTCAAGAGACTTGTCTGACCTCAATAGAGAAATGTTCATGCTGTCAGACACAGGTGGTGATCAAAGGCACATGGCTGAGTATGCATGCTCCAAGTCACAGGAGATCCAAGTGCAGGAGCCCAATGCTTGATACTTCAGAATATGGTATTTCAAAGTGATTAATAAGTAGTGTAGAGATAGATAGGAGGTGCACACAGTGGAATGTGTGTCAGGAAAGTCAAATGTTGACTTAAAGCAGTGGTTCTCAACCTTTCTAATGCCACGACCCTTTAATACAGTTCCTCATGTTGTGGTGACCCCCAACCATAAAATTATTTTCGTTGCTACTTCATAACTGTAATTTTGCTACTGTTAGGAATCGTAATGTAAATATCTGTGTTTTCCGATGGTCTTAGGTGACCCTGCTAGCGGTTCTCAACCTGTGGGTCATGACCCACAGGTTGAGAACCACTGCTGAAGAGCCTAAGACCATCAGAAAACACAGATATTTACATTACGATTCCTAACAGTAGCAAAATTACAGTTATGAAGTAGCAACGAAAATAATTTTATGGTTGGGGGTCACCACAACATGAGGAACTGTATTAAAGGGTCGCGGCATTAGAAAGGTTGAGAACCACTGTGAGTCGTCCATGGTGTCACATAACACAGGGATCACATAAGGTTAAACTTGAAAAGTATCTACAGGATTTAAGAACAAATAGATCTTAGGTGACTTTCATCTGGTAAGCCTTTCACTGCAGAGAGTGGGTGGAAGAGAAGCCAGTAGAGTGGGTTGAGGAGAGACTGGAAGGTGAGGAATTGGAAGATGGAACAGATACAACTCTTTGAGAAGTTTGGCTGCGAAGGGGGAGGAAAAACCAGAGGAGTGGGCTGAACACAGCATGGAGAGTTTTATTTTTGTTGTAAAGATGTAAAGACTTCAGTATACTTAAATACTGATCGCACTGAGCCCATGGAGAAGAAGAGGTTAAAGATGAGAAAGGAGATAGCTGATGGATAGAGAATCCTGAGGAAGCAGTGACAGGGGGTTGGGAGTCCAAGGCATGAACACCTCTTCCCTGGAGAGAGAGGTACAAAGATCAGAACCCACAATGTATAAGTAAGTTGAATGAGTGCTTGAAGTTAGGGAGTTCCTGCCAAACATGCATCAGATGCCAACAGTAACACTCTAGCTCCACCATTTTATCGTCCAAAAGAAGAAATAAAATTTGTTCTGTCAGGAAAACTGGAAGATATTAGTGGGTGTTGGGAGGAGGTAGATTTTGACTGAAGAGAGAGGAAAATTTTCTAATAACTGGAGTTGTCTGGAGACAGAATGGCAGCAACAGTGAGCTGTCTGTCAGAGGCAGTGTTCGAGTCAAGAACAGAAGCTGGAGCCTTCCTGGCCAATCTCAGTAACCCCCATACTGCAAAGAAGCTTGGGCTATATAGTGTCCAAAGACCCTTTCACTATAAACAACTTCTGCTTTCAAAGCAGCCCCTGACTCTTTCCCAGAAATCCTGGAATTGGCTACTGTTTTGCCCATGTGGGACCCTGGGGGTTCTTGGACCACCAGTGCTAGAGCAGCCACTTGCAGAGGTGCCCTGAGGAGGGTGTTCAGGAGGAAACCTTGGCTGCTAATAAACAGCCCCAAAGCCTGTCATTTTCACTGTTGGAACTTTATTCTGTGGGACCTTGCTTACTCTCAAGATTCCCTGGGAGAAGCATTTTTTTTTTCAGTCTGTTGAGATTTTGCTTCCAGGTGTATGCTGTTTGGCTCAAATAAACATAAAATATGCCTATAGGTTTGGACATTCTTATGTTAACACTGTAATAATAATAATAATAATAATAATAATAATAATAATGGCATTCCCTGAGAAAACATGAACATGCTCAGGAGGGTTTCCGTTTTACACTAGCATCAGCCAACATCTGGAAGCAGACCTCCAGGAAAGTGGGCAGCCATGCCATGGCTGAGGGCTGGATTCTAGCACCATACTGCTGGGGTTTGCATCAACTGCATCGGTGTCAACCTTTCTATGCCTATGATGGAGGATCAAAAATCCATTACTTAAAAAAGTTCTGGGCACATAATGACCACTCCATAAATATTCATTAAGTGCCAAATGGGCCAACAATGCTGGGAACCTGGGACAGAGTACAGCCACGGTTAATGAAAGCATACTAAACAAATGGCATCTACTTAATTGTCCTCCATCAAAATTTATAATTTGAGATTTACCCAAATGCCAGCCTTTCAGATGATTTACTTTCAATGTTGTAATTATTAGCTGACCAGGAAACACAAGTGTATTTGTATTTCCAATGGGGAAAAAAAAATGCTCTGACCTGTAAAGATTGACTGAGAAAGTAGGTTCAGGTTCCTCTTCATTATGCTCTAGGGGGACCATCTCAGCTCAGCTAAGGATACTGTCCTCATTTCCACCCAAATCATTTTGGTCACTGACACTCCGTACTTACTGTGACCCAGGTAGCTAAATTGCAAATATTATCTGTATTCTTTACAAAACCCCTGCAGGGCAGGTGTTAGTCCCATTTTACAGATGAGGAAAATTGGTTTAGGGAAATTTCAGCAGCTTGTCCAAGATGTGACACAGCTAGTAATTAGCAGGGTCAGGATTCAAAGTCAGGTCTGTCCTACCACCAAGCCTACGTTTGCTACTGTGCCCCATTTCTTCTCCACTAAAGACTCTGCTAGATGGTCAGCTTCCTGCTGTCAGGGCAGTGGCTTAGTAAATGGTTGTTAAATTCAACTCCCCTGTCCACAGGAGCCTGGTACTTTCCAGGTGGTTAGCCACTGTTGCTGTGGCCTGTGCCACATCTAACTCTCAACTAACGAGAGTCCACTAATAAATTTGAGTACCAAAAGCTCTACACCTCCATCTCTGAGAAATAAACCCTGGACAGCCCAGAGACCCTAGGAAGTCCTTTTACTGCCTGGTCTTTAACTTCGTGGAGATTCTATGCGTCCCATAGTCTGTAGTAACCAGCACTGGAAATGTACCTATTATTTCGTATAAGTGGAATCAAGGAAAGTCAAGACTGGAGGGATGTAGAACAGAGCCTCTAGCCTGGATGAGTCAGGAAGGTAACCCCTCACTGAGACCAGCACATCCTAGGCTCTTTATCACCCAGTCTTCCCTGTTCCATACCTGTTCACCTCCCATGAAGATACTTTCCAACCTGGCTCCTGCACACATCCATTTCCTCATCTGTGATGTGATTTATAGCATTTCCTTCATTCAATATGCCTCTTTCCACTACTTTGTCAATTCCTACTCACACTTCCAAGGCCACCTCCAGGAAGTCTTCCCTGATTCTTCTAATCCCTGTTTAATCTTTATCTCTTCATTTCTAACTCAAAGCATAGCTTAGATATAACTATGAGTAGCCTCTCATTGGTCACTGATGCATTGTGCCTGTATTCCAAGTCTCTGCAAGTACACTGAGCATCTTTTGCAGGTAAGAATGATACTTTCTATCCCCCACCCCCCAAAACACACACACATGAACACACACCAGTGTATGGATCATTGCTCAGTGAGCCCAAAGACATAGGATATCCCCAAACCAAGCTTCTCAGGCTGAGCCACTCAGAATGCTCCACCCTGGCAGGCATGGCAAGTGCCCTTTCCATCAAACCCAAGAGCTTCCTTCATCCCATTGGCTTTCCTAAATTACCTCTAACCTGATTATCCTTCTCCCACAGAACACAGAATCCTCCAAGGAGGCCTGGATGGATGCTGACCCCAGCTCTTCAGCTAATTGCTCTCATCCTCTTCCGATACAAGTAAGGAATTATTGCTGCCAAAGAAGTATAGTCCTGGAAAGAGGCTGGTGATGACTCATGCAGGATGGGGGTGGGGGACAGGAGAGCAATGGAAGACAGAAAAGAGAGAGCAGCATACAGGCTAGTTATGGAGCCAGAGAATGAGGCACATTAACCAATTTGACCAATTATGCAGCTGAAGCAATTAAATAACCTCACAATGGTAGGAAGAAGTGTAAACAGAGCCCACAACACTACCCTGTAGTCCAACAGAAAAGCCAGCTTGGCTGCTATGGTGGAAGAACATTGCTTTTATCTCACCAGCATCCCTTTCCCTTTTTTCTCTGGTACTAGAACTCCTACTCCCCTCAGGAGAGACTTCCATGTGTCTGGGGTAGGAATCACGTGGAGCTGAGGCAGGCATTGCACCAAAATTAGCTGGGTGTGCCTTCCCCCAGCCTCAGTGGTTAATTCCAGGATGGGCATAGCACCCAAGGAGAGGTGATTAGAATCATGCCTGAGATGAAAATATAGATACGGGAAGAAGTCAGTCCTTCCTTCTTTTGGATTATGAATTTTCAATATGCTGGCTGGGGACTGCCAGTAGCTATCTCTCCTTCCAAATGGAGAAAGTTTTCCTGAGAATAAAGGCAATGTGCTAAGGGAAGAAGAGCCAAGAAATGGAAAGAAAGTAGAGGTTATTGCTTCATTTGAGTCCTAGATCTAGCCATGCTTGAAGCCTGTAGACAGCACTTTAAAAAGGCAAAAATCTCTTCTTCCCCTCAAACCAATAAGATAAAGGGTTTGGGGGTTTGGTTTTGTTGTTGTGAACAGAGACCCAGTCACTGAAATGGGGAGCCGATACTCGTTGGAGAAAAGATGCCAAGCATCAGAGAGATCTATGAACAGTATCACCCCCAAATTAGATTGAAGCTGCAATTCAGCAGGACTTTCAGCTACCTAGCACACTGAACTTAAACCAACAAGAGAGAGCCCATAGCAGAAGGCTCAGAGAAGAATCTGAGAAGGGAATGAGCTTGGTTTCCCTTAAAATCCAACCTGATCTAAACTTCATGGTGGCTGGCGGAACCGTCCTCCTTCAACCTACCACTGGCCTCTGTGCACCCCACCCTGAGCCTGATCACCTTCAGACCGACCCTCACCTACGGCCTGAGTCAGCTTTTCTAAGGTCCCTCCTGAACGCTGACCACCATGTGAGAATTCCCAATGCTGCCTTCCAACACAAAGGGATCACACCCTCCTGGTGGCCTCCCCATGTGTCATTCTTCCCCCATTTCCCAGGCAGAATGCCAAGGAGGCACCCACAGCTCCCTGGAGGGCAGAGACGCACATTATTAAAGAGAGGAAAGATCTATACCTTCAAGTTGACTTTTGCAGGGACCTACATCTTCCGGTGGAGGACACTCACCCTAGCACAGGTTCTCTGTACAGAGCTGGCTCAATGCAAAACTGCTCCAGCCCACTAATTCACCATTATTTCTCCCCTGGGGTGAGGGGCAATACCAATTCTGAGGTGTGTTCCACCCTGTTTCTCCAGCAGGACTGAGCCCCAGAAGCCCACTGAGGCTCCCACTCACTGGCACACCCTTTATTGGGTTTCCTCTCTTCCTTGGCCTATCTGCCCAACTCCCTCATTGTGGTTCCTGAGGATCAGCTCCCAGGTGAACTAATTGCACCAAATTCTCATCTCAGGGTCTATTTAAAAGGGACCCAAACCAAGGCAAGAAAGGAGCTGGGGAGTGGGTCACTCCGAGAAAACCATCCTCAGCTACCCTGAGGCCTCTCTCCTGGTGCACTTGGGACCATTGTTCCTGCCTCTCTCTGGGGCAGCTTCTAGTCATGTTTGTGCCTGTTCTCTGCTAATCAACACCATTTGGTGCTGCTCGATAGGTCTCTGCTCCTGCAAAGGAATTAGCAATATTTCCTGGATGTTTTTCTAATAAGCATTTTTATGGGGGTTTTATGGTGCTCAGCAGCTACACTTGAACCAAATGAGCTGTTAGACGGAGAGAAGGGAAGTCAGCCTATTCCCTGCACAGGCCTTGCCAGCTCTACTTGGTCATCGATTGGGGTGAAAGCGGAGCCCAAGTTAGACGTTTATGTGGATTGAATCTCCTTACAGATAAATAAACCAGCCAACTTCCTGGCTTGCCATGGGAGCCGGGTGTTGGTGAGCAGGAGCAAGGCATTAACCTGGCTGCTGCAACAACCCAGCTCCCTAATGGGTGGCAGCCCCCACAGCCCAAACTACCAGGCAGGAAAGGTTAGGCTATCAGGTCAGGGGTGGTAAAGCAAGTGAGGCAGCATGGGATGCACAGGACTCCCTGGGCAGGACTCTCTACTGATTGATTCCAGCCCTGTTTCAGCCAGTGCCACCCTCCTTTAAAACCTAGAATGAAATGGACTCAGAAGGAGCCCAGTGGAAATCATCAATAAGCCAGACTTCCTGGACATACCTGGGACTTGCTCACTCAGCAGTGCTCAGTGGCAGGATCATTTACTAGAAGTATTCTGGCATCCAGAACAGGGAAAAAGGAGAACAAAATTGATCTGGAGGGCACAGTGCTCCCTGGTGACCCAAGACTCAGACCATGAGACTAGATCTGTTTCCTTCTGCTGCTTCCAAGCACGTGCAGAAGAAGGTTGAAACTAGGAAAGCTTGAGGTAGGAATTAGGGACACGCAGGGCTCTCCATCTCTGCAATGCTTGAGGAGGACATTGAGAGAGGAGGAAAAGGGGGGAGGGGGAGAAAGAAAAAGACAGCTGAGGAGAAAGTAGCACTAAAGCCATTTTGAGCAGATGCTAATTAGAACTGCCAACACTATCCCATTCACTGAAGACCTACTATGGGCCAGTCACTAAACCTGGTCCTGGGAATATGACATAGATGTGGTACACCCCCTCAAGAGTTTTCCATCAAGTAGAAAAGAAGAATTTGGAAGAAAAAAATGTCGAGTGCCAAAGGAGAGTTACCTAAGTGAAACCATAGGGCCATTGAGCAAATATAGCAGGGAGTAGTATCTCACTATGAGGCAAGTTCCCCAGGGTCTTAGATGAGGTCTATGAAAATAAAGAATGAGCAGAAGTCAGCCAGGAAAAGAGGGCTGGAGAGAGGAATTTTCCAGGTGAAGGAAACAGCATGTGCAAAGGTCTCAAGGGCAGAAAGCAGAACTCCTTTGAAGAAGCTGAGGAGAGAACGCACTCAAGAGGGTGGTGGCAAAGAGTGCTGGGGAGGCAAGAGGCTTGACCATCAATGACGGCTCAAACTGTGGACAGATGCAACCTAAGAGGGTCTTAGTGAACAGACTTTTATCCTATGAAACTTACTCAGACTACTACATAGAGAGATACTCAACAGGGAATCTGAAAGAGAAGTTAGGATGTATTTTAAAAAAGAGCAAAAAGTAAGGAAAATAAATAGTGGAGGAAAGACTGATCATCGGGAATTTTCTAGGATTAAAGAGATTCCTCGGATTGAAAAAGCATTAGTCATGAGCAAGATAAATTTAAGTCATTTCAGAATTGCTAACCCATACCCTCATGAGAAACAAATTTACCAGAGTACTATGTTTACATGCAATTCTTTTTGCCTTTTTACTGATTCTGTAGGTACACACTGTTTTCTGCCAGCTCCTTTCTTTTCTTCTCCATACCCCTTAGGGTGCTTATGTGATTCATTCTGAATACAGTGAGATTGATTTGTTCTAGTCTGCATTCCAACTGCCCACACACACACACACACACACACACACACACACGTACACATCCTGGTTGGGTTTTTTTTTTTTTAATTATGCAATAAAACATATTCTTTGTAATTCTATATGTTTTGATAAGCAAGTCTACCAATAATTAAGGGACTACAGTGTTGGTCTCCATTTTACACATGAGAAAATGCAGACAGAAAGGGATAACTTTGTCTGAGGTCATCCAACTCATTAGCAAAAAGCTGGGCTTTTGCTTGGGTGGTCTTGGCCCCAGAATACCTGCTAAAAACCCTATGCCACACTGTCTTGGATTTCCACACCCAGCCCAAATCCACAGGGACGTTTTTTGTCAGAAACTCTATCACAAAGAGATCCCAAATATGTATTTTCTCCAATAGTCAGTCACTAAAACCTCTAGGGGAACGTGGAAAGCCTGGCCCAACTTTCTGGAAAGTCATGAGAACAAAAACAGCACCCCTCTTCAATCCATCAAATAGGGTAGGATTGGAAGAGCAATAAGGGGACAAATCTTAACACCTAGCTCAAGATTGAAGGTACAGATCACATCTTAGTCATCTTTATATCCCTAGTACTTAGCACATGGCGAGCATTTAATCAACGTTTATTGGATGAATGCATTCATCAATGAGTATAAATTTAAATATCAAGAGGTACCAGAGAAGAGCCATGAGCCACAGGACATACTCCCTCTTTCAACTGACATTCTGCATCCTTCCCATCATCTGAGAAGCCTTACACTTCAGTCCTCCCTTTTTACTAACAGGGTCTCAGGCATCATGCTCCCCACACCCACAATGCAGCAGAGACCATAAACATGCCTGACCTGTTAGCTAAATTACGAATAATGACATGGGACTTAGTGTTTCTCCATAGCCCTTCTAGCCACATGGAACTAGGTGGCAATGTAAGGCAATATGAAGCAAACACACGGATGGATGGATGGATGGATGGATGGATGGATGGATGGATGGATGGACTGACAAGCAGATGAATAGAACAAAAGACTGCTCTAAATTTAAGTCAAAAGCTCTACTATATACTCCTTAAGGACAAGATTTCTTGTCCTCCTTTATACCTATAGCCTAGTACCTGACACATTGCTTTACATGTAATAGTTTCTCAAGAAATATTGGTTGAACAAAAAGGAATGAAAAGGAAGTAGCAGGTCAGCGGTCTTTCTGTGCCAAATGCTAATAGGTAGAGGTGTTCTTAGCTTGTCTGTATATTCATATGAGTTTGACTCATCTGTCCCAGCTTCTCTAAGGTTTACCTAATGCTAATGAGGAAAATTAGATCAGTTAATCCCTTATGAGCTGGTGTTTGTACACAGAGCACACATAAGTTGGGAATACCTAGAAGTTAAACATGCTTTCTAATGCCCTAGTACAGTGGTTGGCAAACTCATTAGTCAAGAGAGCCAAATATCAACAGTACAACGAAGAGCACAGAGTAGAGGGGACAGGACTTCTCAAGGGTCCCTGAGAATATCTGCATGGATACCATCAACTTTCTTCATTGCATCCACAAGAATCTGAAGGTGGTGATGTTGAAAGGCATGGTACTCCTTACCCAATCAGAAAATAAAGCATTGCTAGCAACAGCCAGGGAGACCCTACCCAGAGGAAGTTGGCCTGGATGAGTGTGGAAAGGCAAGCAGCCAACAGTAGGCGGTGGCAGATGTTCTGGGCATGACCATATGAAATAGGAAATCTTATTTTTAATGTGCATCACTTTCTTTTGTCATGTTGGGTTCTGGGAAGGCGAGCAGGGCACATCCTCCCTATTCTACCTTGCAACACAGCCTTCTACTCAATGGTTGCTTTGCTTAGGCAGGATCATGCTTACTGACTCAACAAGAGCATCGCACTGAACTTGAAATCAGTGTGAAATGCTTGACTTAAAAATAACTAGAGTGTTGCTTGGTCCCCCGGGGTTTCCCTGAAGAACTCCTGCCAAGGAAAGGCTCTGCTCCTCACGGGCAAGAATTTATAAGACAAGACTGGGTTTCATACATCACAAAACTATTTCTGCAGAAGCCAGTGTTTCTCTTTAGGACACGCTAAACCACAATAAGTAGCCCAGCTTTGAATAAAGTTCTTCAAAGAGACACCCTGCAAACACTGGCCCCAGAATTTGCATGTTAGGATTCAGGGCACCCTGCCTGTTGTGGTGGAATCAGACTTTGTCAGAACAAACCAGTTTCAAGGTTTGTCCAAATCACCAGATGCACACCCATGAGTCACTCACGCCCACTCCGCAGAGACTATCTGCTGTGGGACCTGCTGAGTTTCCCAGGGAGTTGTCCAGGGGATTCTCTGTCCTGTCTCTCATCTTCTCACCCTCCACTGGAGGAACCTTTGCTTCCATGGTCCCTCAGAAAGACAAGCCTCTCTAAGAACAGCAGATGGCTCTGAGGCTGAGGGAACACCTAGCATGTTCACAAGTGCTAAGTTCACCGCCAAGCACACTACAGCCATTCCAGTTCTCTTAGTGACTTTGGTATTTGATATATGGAGAATAGGTAACCTTCTCTGGAGAATTAACAAAATGATTAGCAGGGCAGCTCACTTTAAAGGGGCTGTTTGGGGTACACAAGGTACTCTGCAGGGGATGTCGGGCACCAATAGCACCAAAGACTGGCCCTTCCTGAAGCGAGGAGGCTGGCCTTTCTCTTGTGCCCTCGTGTTGGCATCCACACCTGTGGGCTGCAGGAGGCCAGGAAAGTGGTCAGCTCTCTGTGAGGAGCTGCCCATTCCTCCAACAGCAAGTCTCAGTTGCATACCCTCATGGCCAGCACTCACAGCCACAGGACCTGGTGGGACACGGGCAGTGTCCACTGCACAGTCCACCTCTTTCTACAGCTTCTTGTGCTTTCCCATAAGTCATCGTCTCACTCCACCACAGCCTCTCTGTGTGGCCAGCAGGGCAAGAACTGTGACAATCACATTTAACAAGTAGTAGACAAGTGCGCTCAAGAAAACTGAGTCAGCGAGGGGCTTCCCAAAGTCACACAGCTAGCAAGGAGGAACCCACCACCAACATCCAGGCCTTAAGTGTCTTTTTCAGAACCATCTATTCAATTTACGTCAATGATTGAACTACATTGCTGGTGTTAAGGACTTCCCAGTTGGAACGAGGCCAACTCTTGCATGCTTGATGGAAAGCATGTCCCCTGTCTGTTCTCCATGATGTCACAGGGTTACCGGGAAATGAAGGCTCTGGGGACCATGGCTTCTTATCTGTACTTTCCCACAGGCTTTTGTGAACATTATCTCACACAGGTGGGGATGTTTGGGCCAAGGTCACTCAGCTATTTGTTCCCCTCAAGTCTGCTCTAGAGCTCATGTCCCTGGATTCTCAGTCTGGTGCTGTCTCTGCCCCTCACAGTCATTCAACAACATGTGCTGAGCCCCAGCATGTGCCAGGCCAGTGCTAGGAGCAGTGAAGGGACAGTGGTGACCAACCCCCAGCCCCTGCCCTGGGAGGAGTTTAGAATCTGGTGGGGAAATTGCTGCCCTAAGCACAGTGGAGCCCCAAAGGAACTGCCATGAGGAACGTGTGCCCAGGTGTGCTGGGAGCACTATAGGAAGAAGAGCACATCAATCTTCCTTGGGGAGACTTGGCAGAGTAGCAAGGTAAGAGCTGAGACTGGAAGGGCCTGTGCATGAACAGGCGTCCACCAGGCTGGAGCACTGCAGGCGGAAGCAGCATTCTAGGGGCTGGAAGGAGCTACATGGGCAAAGGCATAAGCGAGCATGGCATGCCCAGGCAGATCTGTGTAGCAGAAGCATCCAGTGTGCAGGGCACGCCCATGATGAACTTGGACAGGTCAGCAGGGCCCAGGGACAGTGGCTCTCTCCAAGTCCAAGTGCAGAGCAGAGACTTCTGGGAGAGGGGACCACAATGACGTTTGGAAGTCATCAAAGGACTCCCACGTGAGCCACAGCAGTGTATTCTTGGCAACACCTGTGCCGTGCATGGCTACCTCATCTGGAAGGCAGGTACCTGATGATTTTCAAGAGGCTCTCACCAAAAAGGAAGGAAAAACAACAATAGTAACAAATCACTATAGCAGCTGCCAAGCATGCCAGGAGCCGGAATGAGCCCTCCCCCGTGTTAAGGAAAGAGAGTTTCACTGCAACATCTGGTTGACTTCCTCCACTCTGTGAGATGAAGATGTGAATGTGCTTCAAGAAATAGAACCACCCCCTCTGTCCTCAGGGCCAGTCGGATCCAGTTCCTAAAGGAAGCCACTCTGAGATTAGCAGGGTGAACTCAACCCTCTGGGTCTCCTGCATCCTGGAAGGGTATCCACCCCCACCGAAATGGAGTGGCTGAGGGCTTCCTGAGTCCTGTGCCTGGGCTCCTTGGTGAGTCCAGGCCTCCTGGGGCCAGAGACCACACTGGCACCCTTCACAACACCTAGAGCCACACTGCACACACTGAGAGTGTTGAGTAAACAAAGATTTATGGAGGCAGCTTCCTCCTCCCCTGAACACAGCCACACGGTACAAGGTGTGCGTGCCCTTCCTGACAGCTTGTCTGTCTGTGCATCTCCCCCGGAGGGAGAGCAATTGATTCCCTGGCATCTTACAGTCTCCGTGATCAATTTCTCCTGACATTTGTCAGACTCTAACACCTCCTCTGCAGCCTTCCAAAGGCGGGTTCTGTTCGTGGAAACTGTGAGCACAGCCCATCTGAAGGGAGATGCCTTTTTTCTTTCTCCCTCCACGTTTCAAGGGAAGGGAGAACAGAGAAATGAGAGGCTAAGCTACAGTAGAGACCCAAGAATGCAGGCACAAGTGTCAAATGATGGCTGTTCTCAGAGGGTCACAAAAGCGGGCCCAGGGAGGGGTTGCAATGTGCACTCTCGTTTGATAAAAAGCTGTGGCTTTCTCCCTTGCCCTTGACATAGCCCAGAATTCCATGTCAGGAAAATAGACTCATGGATGCTGATTTTTTTTCATATCTAAGAGCCCCCTTTCCTCTGTCAATAGCGAAAGAAGGGGTCATTAATTTATACACTCTTAGTAGCCAAGATCTCAGAAATGAATTAATTTAGTCCAGGAAAAGTGGGACCCAGGTATGGCCTATGAGGAAGGTGAGACACCAGGTGAGTGGAAAGGTCAGAGGAAGAGAGAGATGTTCAAGTCACCTTGACTAAGCCCCTATCCCATGCCAAATGGGGAGCATGCAAGGTCTGTTTTTACTGCAATCCTTGCAAGAGCAGGTGTTGTTATCCCTATTGACAGATGAGGTATCTGAGGCTGAACAAGGTCAATTTACTGGGCCCCAGTCACTCAAACAGGACAGGGCAGGTCTGGATCTGATCTGTGCTAGTGAGCATACAGTCACACGGCCTCTGTCACAACGACACAGCATTCGCTGGGCCTGGCAATCCAGAGACGCTGAGCCTTTTCTCAAAGGCAGCTGCAGAAGGAGGGATATGGGTGGGAAGCAGGTGAGTTGGGTTGGGGGGCCTGGCAGAGACCCTGCCTCCGTGCCCCTGGGAGGCCAGGTGAGGTCAGGGTCCTCCTCTCCACCATAACCCAGCCCTGGGACCAGGAAACATGGTGAACTGCGCAGAGAGAGCTTCTCCCTGTTTCTCCCTCCGAGAACAGCAACTCGGGCCTCAGCTGGACAGTGAGACCTCGTGGGTCACAGCAGCTGTGCTGTGGGCTCCGTGTCTTGCAGGAGGCAGGAGCCACCTCGCTGCTGAACAAGCTGGCTTCTCACTACAAGGGGAGCAGGGCACCAGGTCTGCAGACAGGAAAGGCCAGACTGTCCTCCTCTTTCTTCCTAGACCCTAATTACAATCCCACCGGAAAACAAACATCAGCCACCCGGCTCCCATGACACCTTCTCTCCTGTGAGCTTTTATCCTCACACAGCCCAGGGTGGGGGCGGGGGGAGGGGAGGAAGGAACATCAAGGCATGACCCTGCTATGGATGAGAAACCGAGAAATGAGAGAATTATTACTATTATGGCTTTATCACCTTTTACCTTTTAAGGTGTGAATTGGACAGATGTGAGTTCAAATCCTGGCTCTGGCTCTAAGACCTAGAGCAGGCTATTCATGTCCCTGCACCCAGCTTCCTCATCTATGAGATGGGGAAATATATACTTTCAGTATTATAAAAATCAAAGGCAATAATATATGAAAGGCAATAACACAGCATCTAGCCAATGGTGAGCTCTCAATAAATGTCCCCTGTTATTATCTACCTTGTATTAGTAACCACATTTGGGGACAGGGCTCAGCCCTCTGACATAGCTGCCAGGCCTGCATAAGGCCAAGATCCAGACCCAGTCCCAGTTTCCTCCTGCCTCTGCCACTCAGCACAGTGCTTGGGGCATTACAAGCAATTGATAAATGCTGGCAGAATAAGTAAAATAATTTCAAGGTGAATGAGAAGGGGAGAAGTGATCCACGAAACCCACCAGACCCTGTCCCAGAAGCAATAGCCAATCAGCCAAGAAGCCATCAAGAAGCATGAGCAAACCCTAACCCCAGGGCCCCAGTTACTTCTAAGACAGATCCTTTCTGTGTCAGGCATGACTCGGGCTCCAGCAAGGCCAGAGAGGTGGTGGGAGAAGGCTTGAGAAGGATTTAGGAACATGCCTGACATTAAATGACTCGTTTTTAAAAGCCTTCGAGCTAAATTCAAACTGTATAGTGGGTCACATGGATAATATAAAACTTTAATGGGCACACTACTTAGTTTATAGCATATCTACTTAGTTTCCTTGGACAGTTTGACAACGCCCTCGGGGCCCACTTTATGGACAAGAAAGCTATTTTCAGACAGACATGTTAAGAAACTGAGTCTCTGCGGAGGACGTTGGCGTGCGCCCCTGAAGCTCCATGGCCTGGGTGGGGCTTCCCATTGGCTCCGCCACAGAGATCTGGGCACGGCCTCCCTTCTCCTCATTCAGAGCAGGGCAGAGTCTAAGCCAGGGAAAAATTCCCAGAAAAGACATGGGTCATGAAGGACCAGGGGCCAGAAAACTAGAGGAAAGATCAAGTATTTGAAGGAATCTGGAGAATGAAGGGACTTTATTTTCATAACACATTAATTTAGGCATCACACACATTCATTCCCCTTTAAGCCTGCTTTAGAAAGATATCCATATTAGCCCTGGCAAAGAATGATCCAGATAATGCTCAAGTGATTCCAATGCCATCCACATTTCCGGTGCAATTTCCGGATTTGAAGCAAGGCTGAGCAAAGGTGAGAAGTACATCAGAACCGAAGGCTTAGAGAAGGAGCAGGAAGAATCCCACCCAATTGGAATGAGCCTTGTCCCCATGTGAACGCTCCCAAGCATCCTTGGAGGGATCTCCTTAAAAGTGAGCCTACTGAGCCCTGACCGGTTTGGTTCAGTAGATGGAGCGTCGGCCTGCGGACTGAAGGGTCCCAGGTTCGATTCCGGTCAAGGGCATGTACCTTGGTTGCGAGCACATCTCCAGAAGGAGGTGTGCAGGAGGCAGCTGATCGATGTTTCTGACTCTCTATTCCTCTCCCTTCCTCTCTGTAAAACATCAATAAAATATATATTTTTTTAAAAAGTGAGCCTACTGGGTCTCACCATGGGCTCCACACCTCCCCAACCCACCCCTGGAGGCCCCCCACTCAGCACTCACAACAACCACCAACAGCAAAAGTTGTCTGGAACATCTGATTGTGACCATGTCGCATATGTAACACCTTCCGAAAGGCTCCTGTTTGTCTGTTAAGAAGTGGGGTACACAGCCAGGCCTGCTGCCCTTAAAAGGCTGCAAACCCCAAATCCTGTTCTAATTTTTCAACCCAGGACAGGCTCTGCACAGAGCACCCTCCCAACCAGCCCCAGCCATGTGCTCTGTCTACTTCAACTCCAACCCAGCTTTCAAATTCTTCCCCCAAAATATACCAAGACTCAGTGTGGGAAAGCAGAGAACCTGAGGGAAAGATGGAGGAGGGGGGGGAGGAGGAAGGAATTCAGAGAGTGAGGAAGTAACGAAAGATGGAAGGAAGGAAGGAAGGGAGGGAGGGAGGGAGGGAGGGAGGGAGGGTGGGAAAAACAGAGAGAGGGAGGGAAGGAGGAACATTTTATAAGCATCCTTCTAACTGCTCCATGGAGTGGTCCATTTTATGCCCCATTTACAGATAAGGACCTAAGGTCCAGAGAGATTAAGTAGCTTTCAAGATCACATAGCTAGTCAGTGCAAGAGTTTAACCATAATTTACATTTTCTTAGCCCAAAATGAATTCATTTCTAGAATTGATAAAAATTAGTAAATTGCCTGGAAGTTCATGTATAGCCGCTCTGACTTGTGACTCCAACTTGTTTTTATAATTGAAAAGAATTTCAGTGGTGATGTTCTGGGCCCCTTAGAAGCAGACACATGTGGATGCAGCTTCCCTCCAATCAGACTTCTATATTATGAATTTGGCATGAATGGAAGAGAAATTGTTAAGGCAGGTAGAGCAAGATGACTTTACAGACTACTAATGAGCTTGGGATTTCTCTTCAGAGGATATTCATCTTAATTCTGAGTGAATTACTTGAGTATGTCCCTGTCTCTGTAATAAGGACATCCCTCGCCATCACTCACTTTTCTCAGTTGGATTCAAAGCCAATAAATTCACCTCCCTTACAGCTCCCCTCCCTTCACCTTCCACACCCACACCACCTGGCACTTTAGAAAATATACACATGGAATTGACCTTAGAAGGAGCCAATATGAAAATGCAGGTGTGTGACATGTGTTCCTAATATAAAAGGGAGGGAACACTTTCAATTATCCTTATAAAGAGGAATCTAAGAAGTGACAGAAGAAGGAACCTGACTCCCAACCCAGGCTGGTGATGGGTGGGGTGGTGATAGGAGTTGGGATGAAAAGAGAAGACCTGAGGAAGGATTGGGTAATCTAAGGCCCCTAGATTTAAAAGGGTGCAGATGGAAGAGTTTGCCCTAAGCCCCTGTGGCTCTTCAGGTGAGGCAGCAGGGCAGCTGAGAGCAGACCCAGGTCCCGAATTGATGGCTGTCAACAAATAATGTAGGACTGAGTCACAGTGTCTCCAAATGTAAGCATCGCCTGCCCTTAACATTCTCAACTTAGAACCAAGTTAAGAAGTACATCAATGAATTGTCTCAGTGATACCAATGCCTATGGCCCAAGACACCCTTTGAGGCAGCATAAGGCAAGGCCCTGTGGTCACCGTGACCTTCTGCCAAATATCTGACTTCCTTAGATTTGACAACTTTCCTGTCCTCCCTGGACTCCTTGGCCTGATGTGAAACCATGTTGGTGTGTGTATGTGTGTTCTCTACTCTAGGCTCTGGTGGGATAGAAGGAGACTGACAGGAGACCAAGTTCCTGAGAGGTCTGTGATGGGTGCAGCCTTGGGGAGCTGGCCCTGTGGGAAAAGGGAGGCCATGCTCCCTACTTTTTACCCTCAAGCAATAATGTCCATATGAAAAATGAGCTCTCGTAGGCAGGGACACCAGGGCCTGCTCCTCTCTCCAGCTTGAAACATTCTAAGCAGCTCAGGAGTGACCCCTCCCAGGGAGAGTGTACTTCCAGCTGAGCCAAGTAAGGTGTCTGTCCTCAGCACAGTCACCCCCAATCAAGTGTGAGCTGCTTTTCTTCCTGAGGAACTCCAAGCAGAGGCAGCTGACATGAAGACCAGCCTTGCAGTTTTCCAGGACCACTGAAATGGATGGCAGGTGTGAGGAATGAGCTATCAGGGTGAGTAGGAAAGGCCAGGACAGTTCCCTCAACAGTGGAACAAACAAAATCAAGGTGCCTCTTTCAAGGGGATAGACCTGAGCAAGGAATACCTTCTGGCTCCATGAGAGTCAGAGGTGGAGGCCAGCATGTTTCTCTGGTCTCCACTGTGACTCCAAAGATATGCCTGGCTAAGTAGTAAGAACCACGTCAAGGATCATAGCCTTCACCCAGAAATATCATTCCAAGGACTTTTCTAAGGGAATCAGTAAACTGAAACAGGATGCATATTATATGAAAAAAGACATTAATTATATTATTATCTAGAACGGCCTAAAACTGGAAATAACCTGTCAAACCAAATGGGAGTGAGTTTAGTCATAGTGGTTTATCTATGCATTATAGACTATTATCCCTCCCGGAAAAAAATGATGGTTATAAAGATTACAGAGAAATATGAAATCATGTTTCTGATGTAATTAAAGGTTGAAAAATGGTTTCTCTGTATTGAACACTTACTATGAGTTCAGCTCTATGTCATGTGATTTACATGAATTACCTCTTTTGGTCCTCATGGAACCCTAAGGGTGGGGAGGGTGCTATTAATCAGTATACAGATGAAAAATTTGAGACAAAATTGCTTGGAAATTTCCCCAGGTTTACAGTATTGTAGAGGATTCAAATTAAAATCAACTGATATTAAAGCCATCTCTTTTTATCTAACATGCCACAATTAAAGCCATCTCTCCTTACCTAACATGCCACAGAAGCCCTAGACCCCAGAGGATAAGAAGAAAAGGTTAACATATATATGAAAATAGGAAACACAACAGATGAGACAAAGAAAACAAATGGCAAGATGGTAGATTTAAACCCAATCATATTGATAAAACATTAAGTATAAACAGTATAAATAGTCCAATTATAAGTCAAAGATTATCAAATTGGATAAAAATAAGTGAGATCTAACTATACACTGAGAAACTCATTTTAAAAGCAAAGAAATACATAAGTTAAAAGAAGGATGACAAAAAAGTCAAGTTTATTTCCATATATTAACAAACAATTGGAAATTGACATTTTCAAAACCCTAACAATAGCATAAAAATATTTAGGAATAAATCTAACAAAATATTTGTAATATCTTGTCACAGAAAACTACAAAATTTACTGAGATGAATTAAAGAAGACCTATATACATGGATTAGAAGATCAATATTATTTAGACTATCATTTCTCAAAAAATTAACCTATAGATTAAATGTTATACTAATCAAAATCTCAGGAGGGTTTTGTGTAGAAATTTGCAAGCTAATTCCAAAATTTATATGGAAATGTAAAGGAGTTAGAATAGCCAAAATAATTTTTAAAAGAGTAACAAAGTTGAAGGATACACATTAACAGATTTCAACACTTACTGTAGAGCCATAAAAATAAAGTGTCTTAATGGCATAAGAATTAACATATAGATGAATAAAACAAAGAAAATTCAATTGATTTTCAGCAGAATCCATGCTAACTCAATAAAGGAGAGTCTTTTCAATAAAGAGTACTATAACAGTTGGATATCAATAGACAGGAAGGAAGATTCCTAACCCTTATCTCACACCATATACTTAGACAACATAAGAGCTAAAACATAACATGTCTTGAAGAAAGGAAGACAAAATTTTATTATCTTGGGTTATTTAACTTACCCTAAAAAGAGTATATAAAGAACTCTTATGACTCAATAAAAAAAAAAGGCAATAAAAATGGGAAAATGATTCGAACAGACAGTTCTCAAAAAAAATGTATACATATAGTCAATCAGCTCATGAAAGGATGCTCACATCATTCACTCATAGCTAAAAGGGAAAGGACTGACAACACCAAGTGTTGTCAATGAGGGTGTGGAGCAACTGGCATGCATTCATTGCTGGTGGGAATACACGATGGTACAGCCACTTTAGAAAACAATTTGGCAATTTCTTATAAAGCTCAACATATACTTATCATACAACCCAGAAATCCTGCTACTTAGTTATTTGCCCAAGAGAAATGAAGATCTATGTCTACACAAAAACCTGTATGTCAATGCTGGTAGCAGTTTATTTACTGAACACTGAAAACAAATCTCCTTCATCTAGCAAGTGCATAAGTAAATTTTATTACATCACTGCAGTGGCATATTCCTCACCAATTAAAAAAAGAACTACTGATACAGGCAACAACGTAGATGAATCTCAAAAGCATTATGTTCAATAACAGAAGCCAGACACAAAGCCTCCGTGCTGTATGACTTCATGTATATTACAACTCAACAAAATGTAAAACTGTATGGACAGAAAACATACCTGTGGTTCCTGGGGCTCAGAATGTGGAGAAGGGACTGACTGCAGGGAACTTTGGGGGCAATAAAAATGTCCTATATTTTTATTGTTGTGATGGCTACCTGACTGTATACATTTATCAAACCTTGTCACATTGTAAATTAAGAGTGCATTTTGTCTTATGTAAATTATGCCTCAATAAACCTGACATTTTAAAAAAGTGATGGAGTTTGCCAGGCTTATTAAATATAAATACCACTTTACTTAACAGCAAATAAAATTAAGATGGGAAGTACTTTTCCCCCTCACTTGGAACTCTCTTGAACCTGGTGATTAATGAGCCTCTGGGTTAATACTCACCTTTGGGCAAAGCAGTTTGCTGCCTACAGAACCTCTCTGCTCTGCCTTACTTAAAGAGGCTCAGAAGATCCATATTTCTTTAAATGGCACCTGCTAATGTACTGAGCAATGTGCTAACTGTAAATAAATCACAAGCATGTGGACTGAAATGCTCCTTGAAACAGAGACTAACATTTAAATGGGAGAAATTGAACCATGAAATAATGATACCGGTGAAGAACTAGACTGTTCCACAGAATTCCTGCCTTTCTCAACTCACCCTGGTTAAGGAGACCCCTCAGCAGTAGTTTCCTGTTAGGGGTGATGATGGTGATGATGGTGATGATGATGATGATGATGATGATGATGGTGGTGGTGGTGGTGATGATATCAGCAGCAGTAGCACACTAAGAAGTATACCCTAAGCATTCAGTAAGCTTTCACTAGGAGTTTGATACATAGTCTCATTCAGAACACAAGGCAACCCTATGAGTAAGCACTTTAATGATCCCACTTTACAGAGGAGGAGAAAGGAAACACACAGATGTCAGGTAACCTGCTCAAGTTCACACAGCTCCTAAGTAGCAGAACTCGTGTGATCATTAGTTTCATGTATGAATTTGACTGAGCCACACAGGATGCCCTGATAATTGATGAGACATTATTCTGGGTGTTTCTGGATGAGATTAACATTTAAATCGGAGTAAAGCAGATGGCCCCCCCCTAACATGCATGAGCCTCATCCTATCAATTAAAGAGCTGAATAGTACAAAAAGGCTGAGTAAGAGAGAATTCATAGATTCATCTACATGGTTGCTTGAGCTGGAACATTTGGTCTTTTCCAGCCTTTGGACTCAGAATAAAACATTGGCTCTTCTTGGGTCTTGAGCCTGTTGGTTTTGGACTAGGATTTATATCATCAACTCTCCTGGGTCACCATGTTGCCAACTGCAGACCCTGAGACTTTTCAGCCCCCATAATATTGTGAGTCAAGTCTTAATATGAAGGCCAAGATGTCCCAAGATTGATAGAAGATGATAGATGATAGATGATAGGTAGGTAGGTAGATAGATAGATAGATAGATAGATAGATAGATAGATAGATAGATTATAGATAGCTTATGGGTTCTGTTTCTCTGGAGAACCCTGACTAATACAACTGGACTTTGAATCCATGTATCTCTCTGACTCCAATGCAAGAACTCATAACAATGCTACCCATTCTTAAGACATAATGTCAATGAAAGATCAACTTTTTTTTTCTAAAAGTTAAATATCTTCAAGTTCTAGGATGTCCACAGTTTTGTTGTTGTTTTATATGTGTTCTTTACTTTTCACAGTTTCCAAAACTCAGGCATAGAACATTTTGATCATACTGGCTGTCCTAAAGCCCATGTTAGGACCCACAGTTTCTCATCCATTGGTAATAACTTCAAAGTTCTCTGTGAGTCCCAAGTTCCTGATAAAATGATGGCCTCCCATTTAATTTGTCCAAAGGAAGCACATAATGGGGAAAGAAAAGATGAAATACTGCCCTTTGCAACAATATGGATGGACCTTGAGAACATCGTGCTAAGGGAAATAAATCAGACAGAAAAAGTTAAGAACCATATGTTTTCACTCATATGTGGGATATAAAACTGAAAGCAACAAATGAACAAACAAGAAAAACAAACAAACAAAAACTCATTGCCCAAGGGAAGGGGGGTGGGAGAAGGAAGTAAAGGGCAAAGGGGGTCAAATATGTGGTGACAGAAGATGATTTGACTTTGGATGATGGGCACACAATGCAATATATTGATCACATATCATAGAAATGTACACTTGAAATCTATGTCTTATTAACCCATGTCACCCCAATAAATTTAATTTAAAACTTTAACAACAAAAAAAGAAAAGCATAGTTGATAACATTGGAGTAATCATTAAAAAAAGAATATACATAATGGGAAATAAAATACTGAGATGAGGAGGCAAGTTGGCTATGGGGTAAGTGATTAAAGATCTCAAACAACATAAAATTATGGAAGAACACGAAAAACAACGCCCATTCAGCCACCTCTAGGCTCAAAGACCTATAATCAGACCCACCAATCTCCCTCCTCACCACCAGTGAGGTGCCAGCTTAACAAGGACCTAGCAACCCAGTCTCTTCCTTGTTGCATTGGTGGCAGAGGGAGAAAAATAGGGATTAGAAAACACTCAGGAAATAAATCAGGAAGAAAGCCCAGCTTATCGCCTGAGTCTCAGGTACAATGAGAGAGAACAAGATGAAAAAACTTTCATCTCAGCCAGATCCTCCCAAAGAGGTTCCTCCAGCTGAGATCACCTTTGAGCTCTCAATGGTCAGAATCTATGAGTCGTGAATATATCTGGTCCTTCTAAGAGAACCTATTCCTGGACTCACCCACTCTTTAGGTTGTATGCTTACTAGCAATTGGATAATGCTGTACCTTCTTTAAAATACCTCAAAAAAGCAACTGACTCTGCAGAGTGCTTCACAATGCTCATGTTTGATCTCATTGTCTCTTTTCTATGACCCATGTGACAAGTTCTAGCCGATGAGTTATAAGTATAAAGGATGTGTCATTTCCAGCCAGAACATTGTATGGCTATGCAGGATGTTCCAAAGTTATCTTTCCCTCTGCTTCCCCCACACTGTCCAAGTCTCAGAAAGAGGAGACGTGGGGCCAGGTTCCCAGAAGACATGCTATGAACATGAGATGTTAGTTGCTACAGCCACTAAGATTCAGGGAGTTGTTTATTATTGCAATGAAACAGTCTATCTTAAACGGTATAAGTAGTTAAAATTACCCCTTTTATGCTCAAAGGTATATTCATGAACTAGATGAGCTAATGTGTATTGACCTTTCTGAACCATTCATGAATTGCAGGCCTTGATCAAATCCCTGTTGGGTTTGGTATTTCCAGTTTGAAGTGCCCTTGCATTTAGAGTTCACCTTGATACACCTCCTCCACCATTATCACTGCTGGCCACTCATAAATACACTCACACATGTACAGATGAGCACACACAATATCACACACACACACACACACACACACACACACACACACACACACACACACAAACTGGTTTCATCTGATGGTGCCAGCTTAACAAGGACCTAACAATCCAGTCTCTTTCTTGTTGCATTGGTTGAAAAGTCAAGTCACAGAGCTACAGAAGGGATTGAACATAACAGCAGTGTCCAGAGAGAGAGTGGCCTCTTCCATTTATAACCATGTGGCCAAAGAAGGGGGAATACAACAGATGGGGCTTGGACTGTTAAATCAGGTAAAGCAAGACAAATTACAGGAATAGTGAGATGAGCCCCAGAGTCAGAGAAGAAAATAAAACGGTGGAGCCCTGAACAAATTCCTAATCAGGAAAATCATCAGACATTCCCAAACTAGGCTGCTCATCAGAACCCCAGCTAAGGCTTGCTAACATGCAGATGCCTGGGCCCTATCCCCGATGTCCAGAATCTGAGTCTCTAGAGACAGGAACAGGGAATTGTAACATGTTTGCAAGCCTGCAGGAATTCTGATAATGAGCCAGATTGGTGATCCTCCAGATTAGGTGAACTATGGAGCCCTTTCTAATTTTGAAATCTCATGGTCTACAAGACAGGAATATAAGGAATCAGTGTTTCCAGATGTGAGGACAGGAGGGGGTCTGTGCTCAGGAGAGCCTGTGCTCTCTAGGCAGACTAATGTGAGGCTTTGATAAAAGTAAATGGTATAATTTTTAAAGAATAAGAAAAATGGCCTCCTTGTGGCCAGGGTTAGACATGAGGGTGAACTTCCTGGCAATGATGTTTGGCAAACAGAAATGAAGTGAGTCTGCAGGTGATAAGGAGCCTACATTCCTTCTGTATGTCAAGCCAGGGACAGCTTCATGTGTATATGACCCATGTGGTCACAAAGAGACTCTCTCCCAGAGGAGCCCATACTTGGTTTCATGTTCTGTGGTTGCTATCATGAAGTTCTTAATAATTTTATCTTTGTGAGTTTTGTAAGTGATATCTGATGAGACATTGAGCATGCTTGTGAGCAAAGAGGAGGTACCAGGCAGCAATAACGTGTGCAGGCTCAGGCCTTCAGGGATGGCAGGCCAGGGGCAGGCCAGGATGCCACAGGACCCTAAGGGGCATCTAGGGCTGGGACCTGAGCCCAGATGGGCAGCAGCAATGGCCACAGCAGTGGGAGGTCAGCTTGCCCAAGCCCACCCCTGTTACATATGCATAAATATGTAATCTCTGTCCTTGGTGCCAGGACAAGAACTACCAAGTCGTCCAATCAACTTTGTCAAGAAACTATTACAAAAATAAAAATTTATACATGGACACTGCAATCGAGCATATCCAGGAATTATTTTGCTGTAGAAACTCCAGCTTCAAAACCTTGCAAAGCAAATATCCACAGGCTTAAAAATAGAACTTGAATTTCAAGCCTGTGACTTTCAACAGAAAAGAGCACCATTTTGGTAGGAAACTTTAAGTGAACTAATTATTAGCATAAAAGACATTTATTAAATTAATTCTTCCTTGTATGAAGAAACACAATAGACTACATAAAGAAGCATTTTAACTTATATGCAAATCACAGAGACATTTCAGCTGCTTGCATTTATACAGTAAATGTCAGGGAAAACATTAAAATGCCATTATACAAATTTACATTTAAAATTAAATTCAAACCCACACAAAACTGATTTGTACAGAGGCTTAAATCTTTTTAGAAAAATTGTTAGGTGAGAATCATCAGCTTTAGACATACTGAAGTCTATAGTTCAAAATATTTTTTTAGAAATTTACACTAATGCTATTACAGCCAATAAGATACTAGTACACTTAAACAACTCCAATAATAGTTGCATTAACAGAAAGACCCTTCTCAAAAGTAATTTGCGATCTTACTTGCAGTGAGCAACTGATGCTACTTTCAGTTACAGCGACTGAAAATGAAATTGCTGAAACTAGACCACCAACTTACACCACACAATAATTAACTCAAAATGGATAAAAGACTTAAATGTGAGCTGTGAAACCATAAAAATCCTAGAAGAAACCATAGGCAGCAAAATCGCAGACATCTCTTGTAGCAATATGTTTACAGATAGATCTCTTAAGCAAAGGAAACTAAGGAAAAACCAAACCAATGGAACTACATCAAAATAAAAAGCTTCTGCACAGCAAAAGAAACCATCAACATAACGAAAAGAGAGCCCACTGTATGGAAGAACATATTTGGGAAGGATATATCTGATAAAGGGTTAATATCCAAAATGTATAAGGAACTCATACAACTTAACAACAACAACAAAAGATAAACAATCTAATTAAAAATAGGCAAAGGACCTAATTAGACACTTCTCCAAAAAGGACATTCAGATGGCCAAGAGAAAATGAAAAAATGCTCAAAGTCACTAATCATCTGAGAGATGCAAATCAAAACGACAATGAGATACCATCTCGCACCTGTCAGAATGGCTACCATCAACAAATCAACAAATGACAAGTGCTGGCGAGAATGTGGAGAAAAGGAAACCCTAGTACACTGCTGGTGGGAATGCAAACTGGTGCAACCATTATGGAAAACAGTATGGAGTTTCCTCAAAAAATCTATACTAATAAGAGGGTAATATGCTAACTAGACTGGACGTCCTTCCAGACAAAGCCATGGTGGTGGGGGCTGAGGCAGAGGTGGTTAGGGGCGACCAGGCCGGCAGAGGAAGGTGGTTAGGGGTGATCAGGCAGGCAGGGGAGCAGTTAGGGGTATCAGGCAGGCAGGCAGGCAGAGTGGTCAGGGATGATCAGGCAGACAGGCAGGCAGGCAGGTGAGCAGTTAGTAGCCAGCAGTCCCAGACTGCAAGAGGGATGTCCAACTGCTGGCAGTTGGACATAAATCGGCAGTCAGACATCCCCCGAGTAGTCCCGGATTGGAGAGGTTGCAGGCCAGGCTCAGGGACCCCGGTCCCCATGCATGAATTTCATGCACCAGGCCTCTAGTTAAATATATATCTGCCATTTGACCCAGTGATCCCACTTCTAGGAATATATCCTAAGAAACCCAAAGCACCAATCAGAAAGAATGTATGCACTCCTATGTTCATAGCAGCACAATTTACAATAACTAAGACCTGGAAACAGCCCAAGAGCCCATCAGTAAATGAGTGGATAAGAAAGCTATGGTACGTTTATTCCATGCTTAAAGGGTAACTATTCTGAGGCCTTGCTGGAATTTTCAGGGTGGGTCTGAGATTCCCATCTTGCCAAAGGTTTTGAGTGATTTCCTCAAGTACAAGAGAGCCCAGTATATTCTGTAACCCAGAGATCAGGAGCATTATAACAGCTATGTTCTCAGTGTCCACAGTCTTAGTTCTAGGGCAGGAGTGGGCAAACTTTTTGACTCAAGGGCCACAATGGGTTCTTAAACTGGACCGGAGGGCCGGAACAAAAGCATGGATGGAGTGTTTGTGTGAACTAATATAAATTCAAAGTAAAGGAGCGGAGGGGAGAGCAAGAGAACCAGATAGAACAGCCGGATCTGGCCCGGGGACCGTAGTTTGCCCAAGGCTGTTCTAGGGCATCCTTGACTTTGGGTTTCTACTTGTGGACTGAGGCCTTCATCTTCTGAAAGAGAAGGATCTGTATTTTAAGCCTTCACTCACTAATTCATGAGTGTAATATATATATATATATATGTCATAGCGACCAGTTGACCGGTCATTCAGTCCTAAGTGACCCAATGACTGAATGACCGGTCAACTGGTCGCTATGACATGCACTGACCACCAGGGGGCAGATACTCAACACAGGAGTTGCCCCCTGGTGGTCAGTGCGCTCCCACAGCCAACCTCCCCTGGCCAGCCGACCTCCCGCAGTCCCTCCCCAAAGCTGGCCAGCCCTGATCGCCCTGATGGGGACTGGGCAAGATGCCTTGATTGGCCCCAATTGCCAGGCAGGCTGAGGGACCCCACCAATGCATGAATTTGTGCACCGGGCCTCTAGTCTTTAAATAAAAACAGAGCAGGGAGGGCAGAGAGCATCAAGTTTCTTTGAATTTAGGCCAGTGTTTCCAAATGCAATATATTCAACAGCCAATTTCCCTTGGCTTTGCAGATAAACAACATGATGACCTTCTATGTCAGAAAGGAGCTGTGAAATTTCCATTTCCTTGTAGAATTTTGGGTTGGAACCAAACTTTTCTGTGTTTCTTCTCAAGTTAACAACCCACAAAATGGCCGAATAAATGCAGAGCATGAGATTCCTGTGGTCAATGCAGATGTTCAAACAAATGGTCTTGCCACTCATCCAAATGAAATATCACAAATACTCCCTTAGAAATTTTTCCATGCAGGAGTGGAAATTCCCCCTTCCCCTGTAATGTTGTATCCTTGGGCTCCTGAGAAATGATGTCCAGTGACTGGGCAAAGTTATGGCAGGACATGCCTCCACTCTCCTTTCAGAAGGAACTAAGGTCATTTCCCCAAATGTCTTCTCTGGGTCAGGGAGTGGGATCAATCCCATCCCCCACCATGGAGAAAAATGAAGCCGTTGTCCATTCTCTACATCCACTTTCTCCTCTCTCATTAATCCCAAAGTTTCCTACGAATAAAATCATGTTTCCCAGACCCCACCAGTCTGGGGACAAAACTCGAATGGCTTATGGTAAGAGTCATGTTCCCACCCTCCTTTAAAAAAAAAATAAAAATCTGCTACCCTCGCCAACTCTAAATTCGGGGGGGTTCTGATTATTCTTTTTACAGGGTTTCTTTAAATAACAACTCTTCAGGGTGAACTTAAAATAGAATTTGAGCTACAAAATGTTGGTTTACATGCACTCTTCCAAGACTAGGTCAAGAACATGCAATGAGGTCCACTCAATGATTTTGCTTTTAATCTCTCACAAAATATTTACTTCAACAATAAACTATTGAGGAGAAAGTATTTTTAAAGCCTTGGTTGTGTTCTGTTTAATTTGCTTTTAAAATAACCTTGACATAAAAGCTCTATGTCAGAGTTAAAAGTATGAGGGCACTCTCTTCTACCAAACTTGGGGGAGGTGGGGGGAAGAGGGAGAGAGGGAGGGAGGGAGGGAGGAGAGAGAGAGAGAGAGAGAGAGAGAGAGAGAGAGAGAGAGAGACCGACCGACCGACCGACCGACCTGGAGGATGTGAGAAGAAACTGATAAAAGTGAAATTATGATCCTTGACATTTATTTCACCTCCATCATCAACATTCATTGCAAGCCCACTGGACCATAAAGGCTCTATGTTCCTGCCAGCACTAACACATTAGCAATGACTTGGGTGCTGTTGGAGGTACAATGTCCATCTATGGAACTGCCAGAGGAAAATGGACATTGGATTGATAACAGGCACTTCTATGACCACGTGAGCTCCTCACAGCCAAGCCAGGAACAGTCCTTGGCCCCAGAGCAGCAATAGATTATCTATTCGTTAGGTGAATGAGTGAATGTCCTTTCTAAAGAATGCACTATCTAGCTGCAGGTCTCACAAACATGGACAAATCCCACCTGGAATTTGGATTCAAAGAGCAACAGATGAGTGGGTCAGATAAGAGCTGTCACCTCAAAGGAAGGAGGTGTTCAGGAAAGAGCTCAGAAGGTGTTTTAGTAGGAAGGTGAGGCTAAGAACTTCACCCATAGGCAATTCCAGACAGCAGACCTTCATTTGTTTCCTTATCAGACTGAGGGGAGATGAAGATGGTACCTACAGGACCGCAGTGAGGGTAATGACATGGGTGACAGTACTTTATAGATGCCAAACAAATGGCTCTGCTGGTGGGAGTTGCCCTCGGCATTGTGATCCCCTGTTCACTTTCAGTGTCCAAGTGTGGAACTGACTAAATCCCCAGGTCTAGAAGCCACAACAAAATCATATGAAACTGCTCCCTTTGTCAAGAGCTGGGAAACTACACAGCATAAGAAACCAGCTTCAGAAGTAGCATTTCTGTGGACTCACCCATGGTAAAAAGAGGAGGCCAACAGAAAGGAGCCTTGCCTCCCATCCACGACTGAGCAAAGTGGGCTGCAAACAGAGCCAGGCTGCACCAGTGAGCCAGGCTGGTGACCGTGGCCTTCAAAGATCCAGGAATGGCTGGAGGATGAACCTTCTGAATGGACTTTTTTGAGGACTGGCTCCCTGTTCAAACCACAGAGTGACTCTGTTCTTAAATAATTCCCTTCTTTTTGCTTTAGTACCTAATAAATCATTTTGAATCATTTAAAAGGTACATGATGGGAATGCAGACTGATGCAGCCACAGTGGAAAACAGCATGGAGTTTCCTCAAAAATTAAAAATGGAACTGCCTTGTGACCCAGCAATTCTACTTCTGGACATTATCTGAAGAAACCCAAACACTGATTTGAAAGAATATGCACCCCTATGTTCATTGCAGTGCTATTTATAATAGACAAGATCTGGAAATAATCAATGTGTTCATCAGTAGATGAGTAGATTAAAAAGCTGTGGTACATTTACACAATGGAATGCTATGGGGCTGTAAAAGGAGAAGGAGAAGAAGGAGGAGGAGAAGGAGGAGGAGAAGGAGAAGAAGGAGAAGGAGGAGAAGAAGGAGGAGAAGGAGAAGAAGGAGAAGAAGGAGAAGAAGGAGAAGAAGGAGGAGAAGAAGGAGAAGGAGAAAAAGAAGGAGAAGAAGAAGGAGGAAATCTTACTTTTTGCAACAGCATGGGTGGACCCAGAGATTATTGAGATTATTGTGCTAAATGAAATAAACCAGTCAGCGGAAGACAAATACCATGATCTCACTTACATGTGGAATCTAATGAACAAAACAAAATAAACTGACCAACAAAATAGAAACAGAAGCATGGATACATGGAACAGACTGATAATTGTCAAAGGGGAGATGGGTTAGGGGGCTGAATGACAGAGGTGAAGGAGTTAAGAAAAATATATATATATGTACATACAGTATATATAAAACACATAGACACAGACAACAGTGTGGTGATGGCTAGAGGAAAAGAGGATGGGGCAGGTGGAGGTGGGTGGGGAGGGGCTGGATGGGGACAGAAGTGGACTTTGCTTTGGGCAGTGGCACACAATGCAGTGTCCAGATGTTTTGTTGAGTTGTACACTTGAACCTGTGTGGTTTTATGGACCAGTGTCACCCCAATAAATTCAATGAAAAAATAAATAAAAGGTATATGAGGTTGTCATGCTACATACTAGCTGGGCACCCAAGCAAACAATCTATCATCAAAATTATCTCAAGTATGAGCTATATTGCCTGACATCATCCCTGCACTCTTTTTAAAATATATTTTATTGATTTCATAGAGGAAGGGAAAGGGAGAGAGAGAGAGAGAGAGAGAGAGAGAGAGAGAGAGAGAGAGAGAGAGAGAGAGATCAGTGATGAGAGAGAATCATTGATCAGCTGCCTCCTGCACGTCCCACACTGGGGATCAAGCCCACAACCAGGACATGTGAACAATGACCTCCTGGTTCATAGATTGACACTCAACCACTGAGCCATGCGAGCCGGGTATCCCTGCACTCTTAAGTGTACTCATCATGCCAAAGCCAGACCTCAACATGGGGACATGTAAAATATTCACATGTTAAACACACACACACGATTCATTTTATACCTCGTTTAGTTTGCTCATTTGCTTACAATAACCAAGATGATAGTGGAAAGAAGATTTGGAACTGGCCCATCCTTACCTGCTCCTATCACAATACAAGCCACACAAACTCACATTCAAAAAGCAAAAAGTTACTTCCTTTATGAGCAAAAAATATTGGCTTGTTTATTTATTTCCTCACTCAGCATGTTTATTGGCGGGGGGAGGGAGGGGGGGAGAGGGAGAGAGAGAGAGAGAGATATCAGTTGCTTTTTTTAATGTTATTTTATTGATTTTTTACAGAGAGGAAGGGAGAGAGATAGAGAGTTAGAAACATCGATCAGAGAGAAACATCGATCAGCTGCTTCCTGCACATTCCCCACTGGGGATGTGCCCGCAACCAAGGTACATGCCCTTGACCAGAATCGAACCTGAGACCCTTCAGTCCGCAGGCCAACACTCTATCCACTGAGCCAAACTGGTTAGGGCGATCAGTTGCTTCTTGTATGCACCCAGACTGGGGATCAAACCCACAACCTAGGTATGTACCCTGACCAGGAATGCACCACCTTTTGGTGTACAAGAAGATGCTCCAACCAACCAAGCCACCCAGCTAGAGTGGCTTGCTCTTTTAACTAGAGATTTCGGAAACAGCTACTTTATACTCTTGTTTTTTCCCTAGTCTTCTAGCATCTAGTTTCTATATTCTTTATGCCAAAAAAATGTCACCTTTGCATAACAGGGCAAGTATTTGCGGGGGGAAAAATTTAATCTCTTCCAGTGAAATTTTATCTGCCTGCCTAACTGCTGGCTGCCATTTATAAGGACTTAGTGCTATGTTATCTCCACCTTCATGATAATATGTGAAAGTTCAGCCTCTGTGGGGACATAAAATCTTGGTATTTTAAAATGAGAAGGACCTGAGGGGTCCTCTGAGGCACTATTAAAAAGGATTAGCCATGCAGTCCCTTAGACAAGCTCATCGTGTGCCTTTAGAATGGAATTAAGTTACGAAAATTAAATTCACATAGATACGCTCACGTTTCCAGGAATATGCCCACCGTATATAATGAGGCAGACCTACAACATTATTTGGTTTATCTTGTGAGAGCTATAATGCAAAGGGATAGCAAACAAAATGAAAATACTGTGGTCATCTAGTCACTAAGAAACCTATAGTGGTTGTTGTGACCAAGGCTGCCCCCACCCTGGGCTTTCTCACTGTTCTTCCTTCTCCCTGCAGAACCTTCTTCCCCAGGTGTCCAGTGGCTGACCTCACTTCATCCAGGTCTCTGTGCAAATGTTCTCAGAGAACGTTGCCCTGATCATTCCAGGGAAAGCAGGTCCCACCCACCCCATCCCAGCAGATTTCTTCATTCGTTGTCAGCTGCCCCCACTACAGAGTAAGTCCATGAAGACAGGGATGGTTTCCAGTTTTTGTTCACTAGTGATATTCCTCACATCTAGAGCAGCACCCGGCACATATAAGTCGATACTGAATGAATGTGGAATGAAGGAACAGGCAAGCAAAGGAGCACTTGGCCATGCCTCAGGTACATTCTGGAGGACGTTCAGAATCTCCTGCGGCCACACGTCTGTGATGGTCTCACGTGTGATGCTCTTGCCACATGAAGAGTTCTCTCCTTTGACAAGTGTGTACTAGACGGCAGTGGGTGCTAAACAGGCTGTGCAGTCCCTTTGGCCTCTATTACTTTATTTATCACAATAAATGATTAACCACCTTCCCTCCCTATTTCCTATAAATTAATTAATTAATTAATTAATTAATTAATTAATTAATTAAATTAAAACCCTGCTATGTGCCAGGCAATGCAAATGATCCAACAAGGGCTTCAGAATAAGAACTAGGATGAGAATGAGTAGCAAGAGGAAAATGGGAGCCAACCAGGGACCACATAGTCAAGACGAATCGGGGTAGCTAGACCAGGTTGGAGGCACGGGCATTCCAGGGAGAGGAAACAAAAGACACAGAGGTGTCAGAACAGCAGAAATGATGAAAGTGTCCAGGAAGAAACTGGCTAAAAGATCAAGAAGGGCAAGAACAGCCCGGCTCATGTGGGTCAGTGGTTGAGTGTTGACCTATGAACCAGGAGGTCATGGTTTGATTCCCCATCAGGGCACATGCCCTGGTTACAAGCTCAATTCCCAGTAGGGGCCATGCAGAAAGTAGCCAATTGATGATTCTCTCCTATCATTGATGTTTCTGTTTCCCTCTCCTTTTGTCTCTAAGGGCAAGAACAATAAAATAGCATTTGAGTTTCTTGTACAGGGTGAAAGACAAGTTTTTTTGTAAAGGTCTAGGCCCTGATTGCTTGTAGCCCAACCACAAACTATTCTGCGATCATCCCTGCTGGTGTAGTGCATGTAGTGGCCATCACAGTCCATCCTGGTAGTGGCTGCTGGCAGCCCTGTGGGAAGGCTGGACAGCTGACCCCCCAGGCTGTGGGTAAGGGACAGGGTGCTGCCTGTGCAGCCAGACCTGAACACTGTCAGCTAAAGATAAGCCTCACCTGGCAGGCTCAAGGGACTCTCACAACCATGAATCTGAGGATAACCTTGGTAGAGATCATCTGCCTGGTTTAATGTTCTGGTCTATGAGCAGAGAGGGGCTAGGTCGGATCTGATACAGAGAGTCATTTGGTCTTCCAGGTTCCCTGCAGCTTACCTCGGGCCTGGACACCTCCAGCCCACAGTTTTATACCTGATTCACGAAGAAATCCACAGTCCTGCCATCCTTCCCTTCGTTTGCCCATTTCTCTGTTCCTTGCCCTCTCTGGCTCCCTAACACAAGAGCAGAGTTGGAGAGAGACTGCTCACACTGAATTCGTTCCACCCTGACCAGTGCATCCTAACCACCTCACCAAGTCTAAGGAGAAGCCTTTGGGGACACCAGTACCAAGGAGACCAACTCTAAGGACTGAGGTCACTGATGTGTTCCCTGGAGCCCTTCATGGATACATGCACGCGAGGACCTTGAGAAAACATCAAGTTCCTTCTGTCAGCAAGAACCTTGAGGCTCTGCCCTTCACCCTGCTATCAATCCAAGTATCTTGGTGATGTCACCTCTAGATAAATTCACCCTGATGACACTTGTGTCTTGCCTCTGGACCATAAAATCAGGATTTAAGAACAACGTGGTGCAGGAAGCTTGGATTTAATTAGGATCGTCTGGAATTTGTCCTTCGCTCACCAACTGAGTTCTGACTTAATGCCAAGTTCCTTCAAGTGGGGGAGCAGGCAGAACCATGCGACTGGCCTGTGGAACACTTGAGTTGACCCTCTGTGCTTCTCCGAGACCATCTGTCTTCAAAGCGTTCCCTGAACTGTCTGGCCTCCAGTGGCATTTCATAACTCAGACTGTCCCAGGGACTGAGCTACTTCCTCAGTGACCAACAGGCTGGTGGGCATTGACTCTTCACCTGGCCCTTGTCATAGTGCCTGGTCGTGGGCACTCTGTGTCCTTCCAGACCACGTTGAGGGTCACTTTCTCTACAACACCCTTCTGACCACCCCACCCCCAGCCCTGGCACCTACCAGGCACTCACACCCACGTACACAGTACCATCACTATAGGGCTCACATGGCCATTTAATTCCTTCAGTGGCTTTCTCCCCTACTGGACTTTGACCTTTACAAAGGTGGGGACAATAACTTATGCCTCATGTTATCCATAGTTCCCACACAGTGCTCAGTATCTTTATTGCTCTTTCTGATAACACATGTAATATAAGGCAATAGAAAATTCAAACCTTATGGAAAGACAATGGCAGTGAACTTCCCCAGAATCTCTCTGTCACAGATAACCACAGCCATTGGAACATATGCCATCAACAATTTGTGTATAGATACATCTGTAAATTATTAATGTTATAATGTCAAATGTTATCATTTTCCAGAAAGATAGAATCGTTGCCTACATGCTTTTTGGGAACTTGCTTACTGCTAAGCCACATAAGACAGAAGCGTGCTTCCTTGATGCGCATGTGGCTCTGCCTTGCTCATGTTAACAGCTGTCTGGCCCTCCTCTGTAGGAGGCACTGTGGCTTATTTACCCACTCCCCTAGGGAATGACTTCTGCATTATGTTCATCTCCCTTGCTATGCAAACACCACCAACATAAACTTTTTGAGAGATTCTGGAGAAGTTTCACTGCCTTTGTCTTTCCATAAGGTTTGAATTTTCTATTGCCTTGTATTACATGTTTTATCAGAAAGAGCAATAAAGATACTGAGCACTGTGAGTATCTCTGTGTCCATGAAGGAGTGTGTTTCTGGGATAAATTCTAGAAGTTGAAATGCTGGGTCCTTATAGACTTCCTTCCCCTCTGCAGAGAACTGGTGCAGTGCCTGTAACCACCGGTGCCCCAGAAATGGTCTTGGAAGGATCACACAATGGAGATGAATCAAATTTCTGGGGTTTTTAATCAAGTAGCTTTTGGAAACTGGCCGCATGCATTGTACTTGGCCCCTCACTTAAGGCCAAGTACAATAAACTCCTCGCCACTGGGCTGAAGGTAAGGATCACGTCTTAGTTGTGTTTGTTCAAGTCACCAAATGTTTTCCGAGTTTGCCCTAGGCTAGCAGCAGGGAATAGAATTATCAGCAATAACTTCTGGTAAACGCTGGTGACTCCTGATGAAATTCTAAACATTCTTTATGAGCTACTTTCCCCTTATGTCTCGTCTGCCAAGAAGTTCAGCACTCATTGATGCTGAGAATTCTCTTTGGCCTCGGATTCCCACCTGATGCAGTTGTCCTTCTTAGTATTCCATTGAACGGCTTTGTTACATTTTTTTTTTTTACCCATATTTCTACAGTCCTATTATGTATGCAATTCTCTTATTGTAAACTACCTCAAATTCATGCTGAGTGTCATAGCAATAACTAATTTATAAAGGATTTACACATGTTATTTTATTGAATTTTTTTCAAAGTTATAATGAAAGTAGAATAGGGATTATTTTCAGTAAACTGAGGATCAGGAAGACTAAGTGACTCGCCTAAGACAACACAGCCAGGGAAACAACGATTTGAGACTCTAACTGGGACTCAGGGTTTTATAACTGAAAAAAAAAAAAAAAGAAAATGAACTATGCACTGAGTCATATGAACATCTGTCTCCTCCCTCCCCCTTTATAGGTAAGTACACTCACCTTCTCTCACCAGGGCACCCACATTATCGAGGTAAACAAATAAGATTTTTTTAGGGGCGAGTGGTCAGGGGACAGAGGAAGCAGAATCCTGCTTCTCTATCAGGCATGTAACAAGATTAGCATTGACACCAGCCCACCACCTCCATACATGTCACTGACTTCAACCTTGATTTCTTATTTGCTCCACAATGCTATTTCTCTATTGTCTCTTACGATTCCCACCTAATTCTTCCAGAAATGTTAAATCTGAAGACATGAGGAATGGAGAATAATGGAAGTTGGCAGAAGAGAAATGGAAGAACTCGTGACTGTTCAGCCGATGGAAGATCTTTTCCAATGTGCAAAGGAAGCCTTTCCATTGCCTCCCAGCTCTTTTTTGATTTTTCTTTTCTATTTTGAAAGAGAGTGGAGGACTGTGCTTTTTACGCTGTTGCGAAACGAGTAGAACTATGAGGTCCATTTCACAATTTCTGTAGCAATTTCGTGTCATTTTGAAGTTCTATTAGAGTTCCTGCAGTTATAGCATTTTCCTCCTGGGAGAGCTTGGGAGGCATGGACCTGCCACCCTTCCCAGCATCACCTGTTTATGAGCTGCATCCTGGCCATTGCACAGGCTGGTTTCTTTTGTTTCTTTTTTATTACTCTTTAATTTGTTATTGATTAATGTTTAGAGAGGGAGCATGAGAGAGAAAGAGAGAAAGGGATTTGTTCTTCCACTTATTTATGCATCCATTGGCTGATTCTTGTATGGGTCCTGACCTGGGATTGAACCCGCATCCTCGGCGTGTTGGGACAGTGCTCTAACCAACGGCTGCCCGGCCAGGGCTTCACCGACTAGTTTCTACTGATTTCCCTACAACCTCCGAGTACCTGACCCAGGGCCTTTCCCTGCTCATCCTGGCATCGTTCGTCTCCTTCCCTGCAGCTTGCTCACCTGCTCTCCAGTGGCTTTTGGAAGCCATGGATCATGTTCTAGCCAAGACCTTCAGATGTGTCTCCCCATCCGTTCCCTAGCCGATGACAAGCCCTGGTACCATGTCCCTGTGACCACTGCCTGCTGCCCCAGCTCTATGACACTAGTATCTGAGGGTGATGGTTAATTGTATGTGTTAGCCTGACCGGGCCAAGGGATGCCCAGATGCCAGTAAAACTTTATTTCTGGGTATGTCTCTGAGGGTGCGTCCAGAAGAGATTGGCATTTGAATCAGTGGACTGAGTAAAGAAGTTTGCCCTCCCTAGTGTGGTTGGGCACCAGAAAAGTCAGAGAAAAGGAAAATTCTCTCTCTCTCCCCCTCCCTCCCCCCTCCCTCCCCCTCTCCCTCTCCCTCTCCTTGAACTGAGACATCTACCTTCTGCTGCCCTCAGGTATCTTCACTTCAGATTCTTGAGCTTTCAGACTGAAACCAGACTTGCACCTGGGCCCCTGATTCTCAGACCTTCAGAATTGGATTGAACTACACCACCTTTCCTGCACGTTGCAGAGGGCAGGTGGTGGGACTTCTTGGCCTTCATAACCACCTGAGCCAATCCCTAAAATAAACATCTGCAGGTGTGTCTACATCTAGATTTACAGCAGAACCCCCTTATCTGCAGTTGTTCTTTCTGTAGTTTCAGGCATCCGTTGGGGATCTTGGAACATGTCCCCCTTAGATAAGGGGGGACTATTGTGTGTCTCTGTCTGGATCTATGTCCTATTTGATCTGTCTCCTTGTAGGACCGTGACTAACACACTGACTGACCACAGGAGGAGTGAGTAAAGAACAATGTTAAAAGGCCTCCACTTCGAAGGGTTCTAGATGCTCATTACTCAAAGTTCAAGCTGGTGGAACAAGCATTTGGCACTTTGAGAATCCTGCATAGCTGTTGGAGTGGTCATGTTCTTTAAGCAAGGGATACTCGGAATCGAGAAAAATCTGTGCTAGCAAATGGTGAAATTTCAAAAGTGTATCTCTCCGGGGCAGATCTGTGTGCTGAATGCCAGTCCTGCATGTTCCCTACCTTCTTGGCAATTCCAGTTGGATGAGGCATAGGCAGCTTCAACTTCACACGTGCAAAACCGAACCAGCCACCTTCTCCATCCCCAACCCTCTCCAGGTTCTCCAGCTCAGACCACGGTGCTTCTCTGTGGTCAGAGAGGAACTGCTAGCATCATCCTAGCACCTCCTTCCTCTGCATCAACAATTTTACCTCCTGGATATTTCTCCAATATATTTATCACGTCCCAACTTCACTGCCATCACCCCTTTCAAACCACCATGATCTCTTGACAAGGCTGTTCCTGCCGCCTCTTGGCTGGCCTTGCTGCTCCTTACTCTTTCCCTTCAATCAGTTTCAACATCAGCGTGAGCTTTTAAGAACACACCCATTGCAAAAACACTCCAATGGCTTTCTCATGCTCTTAGAATCACGCACACAGATTTGGCTTTGGCCGACAGAGGCCTGCGTAGGTCTGACCCCTGCAAGTCTCTCCCATCTCCCCGCTCACCATTCTACACCATACTGTCCCTTTGGGGGGCTGTTTAAATGCACCATGTCCTTCCCTGCCCACAGTTTTTGCACATGCTGCTTGTTGATACCTGCCTGGATACACATAAAACTTGTTCAAATGAAACCATCTGAAGAAAAGGCATCACTTATAAAGAAGGACTATGTACAGAAAATTCAACTCGCTGCGGCAAACCCCCATTTTCCAGGATGTCTAATAACTGGAATGAGCAAAGAACAAGTCAACCCCAGTGTTTATTTCACTTTTTGTGTGACAATCTTTTTAATATTTTTTTTTCCTCTTTCCAAAAACTGCACAGGTCCCTCGGGGATATTAAAAATTTTCAAAATCTCTGGCAGAACCAGGGTAGTTCTCGACTCCGTATTTCTGGTGCAACATCCAATCTGTCCTCTGGAAATGGGAAATGCCCAAACACAGCCACCAAACTGGAAAGTCTGTGCAGCAGGGTTCACCACAGGCACCCCTCACAGGAGTCCACTATCTCCGGGGTTCAGGGTAATGAGGCCACATGACAAACATCATTTCACAGACAGCACCCCCACCACAGCCAACACCTGGCAGACCAAACACTATCCCTACTACAAAGCTGCTACTCAAACTAGTTTTTTCAACCACCTGTATGTTATCTATAGTGGTACCTCCTTTTACCTGCCAAGGATCAAAGACTGAGGGTTTTTGGAAGCATCGAAAAGACATCCGGTGTATAACTGGAAGACCAAGCTTACAGCCCTTTATTTGATTTGTAAAAACACTGCTGCATATTACCAAGGGCATAGCAGGTCTGCTATCTCATGTGGCATTTCTACAGACCCCTCCCAAAGAGGACCCTGCCCACAGGCACTTTCCAAAAACTACGTTTTCCACCCCAGTGTGGGCTGCGGATCCCTGCACTGGAATGACAGGGCCGGGAGCTTGCTGCACGCGGATTTCCGAGCCCCTCCTGAATCTAGAAGAACATTAAACTGAATTGGCTGGAGGAGAATAAAGAGGGAGCCTGACAAGGCCTCTGACAAGAACTAGAGGAGAGGAGGGGCCCGTGCAGGAGGAGCAGGAGGCAGCCTGTCGGAGCAGGGCTAGGACACAGGAGACAGACATGGGGACAGCCTCCAGGACTAGACAGGAGGGAGGCCTGTGCAGGGGCCCAGGGCGGAGGAGACCAGACCAGGTGGGGGAGGGAGCCTGGGAACGGGGATCTGCTGCAGATGCTGACGTGGGTGCATGGCCTGGTGATTTGTGGTGTGTAGAGACTGCTCTGGTGCTGGGAGAAGACATTGGGAGGGGCAAGAGAGGGAATCAGAAGACATCGCATTTGGACTAGCTTGGTAAAAGTGGAAACAGAGATGTGCATGTTTAAAGTACAAGGTAGAAAAAATACAAGCTCATGGCTGAAGGCCAGAGTCAGCCAGGAGAGAAGGGATCTGGGATAAAAGCCAGCGTGCAGTGTCCGCAGGGTGGAGGGCAGTGCCACCTGCTCGGATGGGCAAGGCTGGGGAATAACCGGGGACTCAGGAGATCCCCCTTGGACATGTTCAGTGGGGTGTGTCTTACCTGTGAAATAAAGATAATTCCACCAGCCTGAATGTTTTGTGATGAGTGGAGATAAATATGCAAAGTACTTCAAGAAATAAAGTAGGAGCTCAATAATAATATTATTATTATTACTAGAGACCCGGTGCATAAAATTTGTGCACAGGGGAGGGAGTCCCTCAGCCTGGCCTGCACCCTCTCACAATCCGGGACCCCTCGGGGGATGTCTGACTGCCAGTTTAGGCCTGATCCTGCAAGAATCCCTGCGGGATCGGGTCTAAACTGGCAGTCAGACATCCCTATCACAATCCGGGACCGCTGGCTCCTAAACTGCTCACCTGCCTGCCTGCCTGATCGCCCCTAACCACTCTGCCTGCTTGCCTGATAGCCCCTAACCCCTCTGCCTGCCTGCCTGCCTGATCTCCCCTAACCACCTCTGCCTCTGCCTCTGCCCCCACCCGCCATGGCGGCCGCCTCTGCCTCAGCCCCTGCCACTGCGGCTTCATCCAGAAGGTCATCCAGAAGGATGCCCGGAATGATGTCCAGAAGGTCGCTCGGCTGTCCAGTTTAATTAGCATATTACGCTTTAATTATTATAGATTTACCAAACATCAGAATATTTGTTGGAACACTGAAATGTTGAAGTATTTCTTTTTTTTTTTTTTTTTCCTCCTAAAAAACAGCATTTCTTGATGCTGGACTGGATGATGCCCATCACAAGAGCCCAGCCTCAAGGATCTTACACTAGGATTTCTCTGTGCCTAACTCCGACACCTAATGCCTGACACTACACACTGGATCCACCTCGCTCCCCTTTATTGACAGGAAACACCGGGAACCAGGAGAACTGTGTCCCCAGCACGGTGTGTGAATGAGATTAGTACATTCCAACCTGTAGCCAATGCGTTTTTCCCCTTTGTCTCACCTCTGCATTTCTCCAGCCCATGAGTCTCCTCACGGTTTCCCAGTACAGATCCAACCCCCACAATCTCGCCACCCCTGAGATTCAAACATGTGTCACAAAGAAAATGCATCTCACCCTTAAAAATCAGTGAGTCAAAGGAGACCCCCTGCTGGTGAGAGGAAGGGGGTGATGGCCGGGAAATTGAATCGCTGACATGCATTTTAAATGACTTAATATGATCAAGAACAACACCCAGTTTGCACCAGGAGAATTCTGATGAGCTTCGAGGAATTAAGTGATTCCAACAATGTTTGCTGGAAGAATCTGAAGTCATTGGGGAGCAAGCAAAATATCACTTTGAGTAAACTATTCCCTGACCTCAAGGCAGCTCAGCCTCTGGCACCGTTCACTGTGGGCTAGGGGCAGGGGAGGGGGGCCGGGGGGCCTTGACCTCAGAAGTATTACTGCGAAGGAAGTGCTGACTGTGGCTGAGGGACAAGGAAGTCTGGAAAAAGAAAGCCATTCAGTAGCTTCAAAGCACCTAGGAAACAAAGACTTCATCACAGCAGCCTCAGCAAGGAACAAGCCAGCCTGTTTGTTTCAGGACCACAAGCAGAGCGGGTGAGGGCGGAGTGAAAGCCTTTGGGACTCTCGGGAGGTGGGGAGCTCAACCGGCAGGGGGCAGCAGTCCTAACCAGGAGCCAGTCTTCACTGCCTTCTAGCCTGAACACTGGGTGCAGCAGGGGCGGGGCGAAGGGCAGAGAGCAGACTGAGCGAGGCACTGTCTATCCTGATGGAACCAGACTCCCCAGCTCACCAGGAAGACTAGCTGCTCGCCGGCCTCTCGGATCAGGGAGAAAGAAGGTGGATCATCAGACTCGGAAACATTCAGTGTTACTAGAACTGGTACAAATGTCAGTCTGCAGTCACAGGTCAAAGAAAGGAGGGGGAGCGGGGGGCGGGCCATCGTCCTCTCCTCAAAACTTCCTCCAAAGGCCACTGAATGCAGCCCTCGGCCCACAGTGCTGTGTCACCAGCATCATGCTAGGCAGAAGGGTGTCGATCCTATCTATAAATTATCTCCCGCATAAGCCATTCAAACATTCAAGGACTTTGATGATCCTGTCGGGAGCCCCGCTGAGGAAGGAGACCAGCCCTCGGAGTGACAGGGGAGCAAGCCTTTCCGTCGCACAGCTTGTACCGAAGGAGCAGGGCTCATTTGTGCCTTCTAAAATGAAATTTGAAAGAGGCAAGGGTTGAGGAGTTTTTAATTTATGTTTCATTTTATTTTTGAGACACAGCAGGATGTAATCAGCTTAGGAGTTCAATAGAGACATCCGTCTGCTTCTACCTGAGACCTCCCAGCTTGCTCTGCACAGCCCAGAGTGCTTTTTAATAAAGCAGGAGAGATACACAAACATGCACACCCAGAAAGGAAAGCGGGGCCAGCGCACGGCCCTGCTGCACCTCCCCTCCATCACTGACTCCCGGCACCCCAGACTAGAGGCCCTGTTTCCTCTGTGGGTGAGAACCAAGGGCCTCCTTGCAACCAAACTTCATCTAACTGTCTTGGCAGCGGGGGGCGGCGGGGTGGGGACAGCTTCTAGAAAGAATAAAAGGGTGCTCAAGATTGGGGTCTCCCCTGTGCTGCCCTGGTTGCGGATTCTCAATGCTGCTGCCGCTTTGGGACACAAAAGACCTGGAAGAAGCATTCAGTCGGTCAGTCAATAGTTTAGTGAGCACCTGCCTTGTGCCAAGCAAGTGATAAAGAGATAAAAGATGACAGACACAAGGTACATGCAAGTCAGAGAGGAGAACTAGAACAAGCAAGCACACCAATGAGCAAGGGAAATGGAGAAAAGGTTAAGGGCTGCGAAAAGGACAAGCAGGGTGATGAAAGATAGGGTCACTGTGGGGGGGGGGGGGGCACTTGCCTCCCATAGTCAGGGAGGGCCACTCTGACATGACACTTGACACTTGGGTCAAAACCTGGAGGCTATGAAGAAGGCAGCTTTCAGCAGAGGGAGCAGAAAATGCAGCATCGGCCCCAGCATGCATTGCGATGACGCCAGCCCCAGCCGAGCCAGGTGCAAAGAGAACGCAGACAGACGTAAGGAATTGTGGACGAGGCAGCTAGCTCTGCCTCCCCCACATGCCGGACGGTGTGCACACATGTGCCTGTGTGTTTGTGTGTCAGATGTCCCATGTTCCTTCCACGCTAGAGCTGCCCGTCTGGCTTTACTCAGCAAACCCAAAGCAGACCCAGAGCATGGAAACACATGACCGGATTAACATGTCACCCCGGTTCACAGGCCATGGGAAACCATTTTGTGCCCATCAGGGCTTTCTGTCCTTCGCTCTGAGAGTAGCATCATCTGCTCCCCCTCCGCGTTATTAGGGAGACCCGTGGGGAGCAAGGCACCTTCCCCTCCCATCATCGAGAGCAGACACATTCCCTCACATTTCTCCAGGAGCCTGGATTTATGCTGGGTCATTGTGCCCCATTAGGGCTGCTATGGTTACGCCAGGCCTGGGTTACCTGGACTTTTTTTTTTTTTTTATGCTATTGTTTGTTTTGGGAGAAGGGGGTTTCTTATTTTTTGTTCGTTTTCCTTTTAAAATATTTTTTACTTGTCTGTTCGTTGCTTTTATTTACCTGGAGTTTTGCTTGCTGGACGCAGGGGCCACAGCTGCTTTGCTGCTTCTGTAATTTGCCAGGAAAGTGGCAGAACGGTTCCAGAGGTAGAAATGCTACACAAGACCCCCAAGTTTAGAAAGACTGCGGGGGGAGGAGCACTCCCGCCACCTGGAAAACTCAGGCTCTTTCCTAAACCCACTAGCCTGTGCGCTGCAGCAGGGCAGGCCCCAGCCTGACAAATCTCCGCCCCCCCCCCCCGCCCCCCTCAGCACCTCAGCGTTAAGCCACAAACATCAAGCTAGCACCTCAAATGCCGACACCAAACCCTACACAATCGAAGGAGATTCAGAGGCAAGGCTACTCGGAGGTGAGCAGTGGGGCTCCTTCCCCTGTCTTCCTGCAAGACATTCGGGAAAATCAACTCGCCCAGGGAGGGAGGGCTCCTGGAGAGAAGGGGGCCTGACAGTTACTCTGGGCAATGCGTGTGCAGGGCCGGAAAAGAGGGTGGGAAAGGCCCCAGGCCCGTGTGTTACACATGGGCGCACCCTGGGCACTGCCCTCACATAGTTTGCAATCCAAATGAGGGAACAAAGCAGGAAAGCTCTACCTTAATCTCAATATTAACCTTCAGAGTCTACGGTGTAATCACTAGAGCTGGTATTTCATCCCCACGCCAAGCTTGCTCCCACGCCCAGCACCCATGACACAGGTCAGTAACAGTCTTGTTACTCTTTCTCCTTTGGGCCCAGGTAAGGCAGCCCCAACCACTCGGGTGAGGTTTGAAATGAGACCTGTTTCCCCGGCTTGATGTCATCTGCAAACTTGAAGATTTTAGACCCCTCTTCCCCCTCCTCCCAACCCCCCTCCCCCACCCCCCCACCCCCCCACACACACAGTTGAAATATACCTATTCTCTCATCTCCACAGACATAAGGAAGACAACTTTCCCCTAGGGCCTAGGGAATGTGATTTGCCTCCCAGGTGCCACTGGCGGTGAAACAGGCACCCACCCACCCACCTCACTCTGCCAACATCCGAGTGTGATCCAGCCCTTCAACAGGCCGACCGGCAGGCACTCCTGCTTCTGGTGGAGGGCTGGCCCAGAGCCACCGCCCTGGCAAACACTGTGCATGTGCAGCGATGGAAGAGAGATTTCCTGGCCACACCGCGCCTGTCAGCATGTCAATCTCCAAATGTCAACCAGGAGACGTCACTTACCACCGCTGCTCCGAGGGTCAAGCGCTGGAACTGTGATCAGCCCTCCGTGTTCTGTGAAGGCACAGCTCACCATCCAGAAAATGAAGGCCTCCAGAGGAAACAGAAAATTCTGGTCTTTAAAAAGTAAAACCAACTCCCTCCCCTCGTGTCCCCAGGAGACTCTCATAAAGTCAATCTTCTCATCCAAGCACAAGTTCCACATCCTTTTCTAATTGCCTTAATGGGGGAAAGCGCCCCATGGACCCTTCCAGTTCTCTCTCTCCGGTCTTGAGAAAATACATTTGATTAATAATCATGTAATTACATTTCCAATTCAATGACCACTATCAGTGGGTGGGGTGACCTAGGAGCTTCTAAGATTGAAGTACGTTGCTAACTCGGACAAGCGGCGGCGTTGGTAAAAGGGGTGTCATTATGAGTATTGCAATCACCCTGGTGTGAAATTATTGGAGTCCAAATCATTTTCAGACCTTTTCTAAGGACAAACTTACCTCTATTAAGTGGAACGGATGAAATTAGGGAGACAGAGGCAACCAGTAGCTGGTCCCTTAGAAAAGGGGCTTAAGAGGAGACAGCAGGAAAGGTGGGCTCCTGTGTTTTGCTCTCCCCAGCCCGTTTACAGCTCCCTACTGCCACGCGCTGATGGCTAAAACACCCGTCATTCCCTGACCTCCAATTCCCAGCTCCTTTGCTCAGGGCCTAATATGCTAGCTATTTGCCCCACCTGCTTGGCTCGGGTTTGCCAAATGCCCATCATTTGCTTACCTCCTTCACAACCTCATTCACAGTCCCCGATTTTTCAAACATTAACCTAGGCGCTGCTGTGAAGGCATTCTGTAGATGTGATTATAATCCATAATGAGTTGGCTTTATGAAAGGGGTATTATTCTAGAATCTAGATGATCTGGGTGGGCCTGGTGCAAGCGGATGAAAGACCTTAAGAGCAGAAGTGAGCTTTCCCAGAAGCAGAAGAAATTGCTGCCTTAGCCTAGGCCCGAGAGTTCCAGCCTGCCCCCCATGTCCACCTACTCTGTAGATTTCGCTTACCTAGCCAGACCATACAACCATGGGGGCCAGTTCCTTCCAAACAACTTCTTAATACATACATCCTACTGCCTGTTTACTTGGTTGAACCCTGACTGATACATATAAGATACATAGAATTTAGAGTGTTTTCTTTCAATCCACTCCCCTTTTTGTCTAAAATACATTTACTTTGTTCACCAAATTTATATCCCTACCATCAGTAGAAGACTGGTACTACTTGCCATAATGGAAGGAAACCATAAAGATAAATACAATAAAAACAAAAGCAATGCCATGACGTTCCAGCTGGATGCTATTACCTGCCAAAGGCTCCGAGTACGAGGCCCGTGCTGACTACGGTAGAAAGAACCTGAGCGAGAGCTGATCTGGTGCTGGGGTGAGTCCGAGTCATGGACAAAGTCTCAGGGAGATGCCGATCAGAGGAATAAGACAGAACTGAGAAGAGAACACATTTCTCACCATGTGCTCCATGCTATTCAATGCTATGTCCATGCATGTCCCATCTGAAACCCTCTCCTGCGCAACCTGAGGTTTTGGTCTAGATCTAGAACTTGCAGAGGCGATGCTGCGAGGTGGTGGAGGAACGGCCTAGATGCGTTAACCCTTCACGGTGATTAGTCAATGTCCGCAACAACTGTTTATCTGCAGGGAGTTGCCAACCACAGCCACAAGAACAGTGCAATCAACCCGCTAACTTCATCTTTCCTATGAACCCCCAGGACAAGGCCCAGCAGAAGGCTCCCTAGTGACACATTAGGGTGCCCCTCCCTTGGTAATGGAAGCAACAGAAGCTACAGTAACGCCATCCATTCCACAGCAGCAGGAAGAGGCATCACCCCCAAACTTTCAGGTGTGACTGCTGGGCTCCCTGTACCCCAGGAAGCAGTGTTTAGAAGGAGAGGCCCTGGGCGACTCCCTGCTTCCTAAGGAACTCGCTCTGCTGGCCGGGCCACTGCCCATGGCTCTTAGCCCCACTCATCACGAACAGTCATCAGAGTCACAGGACACAGCTGGGCTCTTTTCTAATTCCCGCCTGTGTCACGGGAGTTTCTCTTGTTTGGCAACTGGCTTCAGTTGCTCACAAGTAACCTGTAGGAAACCAAGCCAGTGGAAAGGCACAGTAGATGCACCTGAGACAGGGACTGTACTATATTAGGACGGGCCTAAAATTGGCCAAATAATGGAAAGAAGGTGGGGTGAGGATTCTGGCACTTTCCAGTGGGGAGATCTTGGAGCAAATTGCATACATTCTCTGACCCTCTGTCTCTTTATCTATGAAATGAACCCAATAATAGAACTGTGGAAGATGCCTGGTGTTTTATATTATTTGGATTAAAGGGCCCTGATTTCCTTTGGGTGTACCGCCCCCTCTGACTCCCAGTCCATGTACTATGAATGGGGTAGACCTTACTCCTACCCCTAAGCACCTGGGGTATACACATGACCCAGCTCAGACCAATCGATCTAGTCTACCTCCCTGGTTCAGGTATGAGCATGTGGGCAAAGGTAGTCCACTGAGAGCGAATGCTGGACCCATTGGGCAAGGGCACTTTCTTTGGACTTGCTTTCTAGGCTGGTAGGATATAAGCCAGAGCTACTAGTGGTCATCTTGGCCACCTCATAGAGCGTTTCTGCTGAGAACAAAGTCAATACAAAGGGAGGCAAAGCAGTATGAAGAAAAAGAGAGAGAGATCAAGCACATCATTCGGGCACCTGGATCTAGCCAGGCCTAAAGCTATCAGGGTTTATTCCAAGGACTTTTTTCAGTATCCTTATCCAATAAAACTGGCTTGGACATCAAGGAGAGCTGAGTCAGGTGACTATCACCTGCACCCTCACTAGGTAACTATACCTAAGCAGGTGATATGAGGATCCAATGTGAATGCTGTAAAATCACGGAGCCCCATGTGGTGCATAGTAAGTGCTCAATAAATACTGGCTGCCATTTTGGGGGGCTCCGCTGAAATAATGCACCTGAAGTGCTTCTCCAGCTGTTCCCACAGGGTGGGCGCTTATTCAACTCACCATAGTTGTTGCTTCTCCATAGGAGCCATCTTGAGTTCTAACTCATTCAGCCAGCAGGCTCATGGCTGAAGCTCCACATTTTGGGCTCCAGAGGTGAAACATTCATAAACCCAAAATGATTTTTTTTGTAAGTGACCAAGCTCATTGTAGCCACTACTCGGCTCTGTGTGGCTGAGTGGGCCTCGGCAGAGCTTTTCAAATGGGAAAATCGTTTCGTTATTGGTTAAGTCAGAGAAAACTCTAAAGAGTAACCAATCGGCTGCTGCAGAAGCTGAACTTTTTCAAGAGGAAAACAAAAGGGCCAAGGAGAAACTTCATCGTGTTTTGAAAATCCCAATTTAGATGCTGCCAAGAGTTATGCGTGACACACAACCCCATGACATCTTGATGACAGAAAGATTTAATAATTACTTTTCTTTAAAGGTTGATGTACTAAACCACTCTTCCAAAAATACCCTGGAAGGGGGAGAGTGGGAGCAGATGGAAAGTGACACAGTGCGTCAATTGCCCACGTGATTTCACAGCACCAGCAGCCAGGAGAAGTCAGCCGGCAAGTGATCGAGCTGCCATCTTTGGATCCAGCCACCACTGGCAGATTTCACTTGTACCTGCTGCAGAAAGCTCCATCCTCTAAAAGACAAAAGAATAGAATCTGAGGAGAGAAAATATTACAGAATGAATGTTGCTGGGGAAACTTTTTAAAAATCATCTCTTGACGGCTTCTGAATTCTCCCAAGGCCTATGTCATGGGCAGGCAACTTGTGACATGGGTTTCATCTTGTTGGGGAAAGGGCAGAAGGAAGGTAAAAAATTTACACTTATTGAGTAGATGCTGATAAGTTCTCTCTTTTAATCTTCATGCCCATCCCATGAGATAGGTAATTAGTAAACCCACTGTACAGATACTGAGTGCAAAATGGTTAAGCAATGTACTTAAGATCACAATAGAAATGACAAGGGCAGTCTGACAGACTCCAAAACTTGTATGCCAAACACTACTACCACCCTACAACTCTTTCTTTTATCTCCTCCTTTTCTAATTCTTTGTCTCTCCTTTTATTCTCTATCTATAAAAACAGATTATTTCCATTTCACATACTATTTGAGGGGAGGACATAGGAAAGAAAGAAGGAAAGTTGGTCTAGCCAGGCCACCGGTCCTCAAAAGGAGCTGAAAACCTGGGTAGAAATTATGATAACCACTATTTCCATGGTTTTCCTCTCTTTTCTTCTTTCAAACGTTTGGAGCCCATGAGGGGTCCGTGCCAATGAGAACTTTCCAATCAAGCAAGATCGAAGAAGCAGGAGGATGAACTTGAAGTTACAATAATAATTGCTAACATTTTTTTTTACCTAGGTGCTTACTATCTGCCTGGCACTCTCTTAATCATTTTATTTATATTAACTCATTAGACTCCCTATAGCAATGCTATGAGGTAGGTACTGTTATCATTACAAATGAGTACGAAGGCTCAGAGAGGTGAAGCCCTGTAGCCAGGATCACCAGCCTGATAAACAGTACAAACCAAAGTAGGTGGCTCCGGAGCCCATGAGGGAATCTACCACATTAGTCCCTGATGAGTAAGCATGTTCCATACACTATGTTCATCCTAGACTTCAGGCACATCTGGATTAGAGAGTTTTGCCTGAAGACACAAGGAGTCCAGGAAAGGAGAAGAGATGACACAGTAAGCCAGGATGGGGAAGGGGCTCTGCCTACAGCCACCATCAAACCACCCCCCAGCCCAGTCCCCAAAGACTCAGGAGAACCTTGGCGATGCCAGGTAAAATAACAGAGTCATTAAAACTAAAATTGCTGGAACCCTGGGCAGACGTAATTGCTACCAGACTCAGCACCCTAATGCAGACATCGTCCTCTGCCTCCTGCATGCTGGTTAGCCGGGCACAGAGGGCAGCAGAAGCCGCCACAGAACTGGAGGCAGAACTATGGCTGGTGGCATCCCTGAGACAGGAGAACCGGAGTGGCAGAGGTGACGGGGGATACCAAGAGGAGAGCAGACAAGTGCATGAGTCCCTTGAGGATGGCTGGTGTTCCCATAGAATGCATGAGGTCGGGAGGGAGAAATTCTTATTTGTCTCTATCATAAAGACCCTACTTTTACCCCAGGCTGGTGTAATCTAGGAAGTATGGTGATATTTATCCAGAAAATAAATAAAATCAAACGTCAGACAGGTATGCATGCATATGTACACACACACCTGAGTTTTGTCTCTTTGTTTATAAGTTTAATGCAGGTGGGCATTTTCTTCTTCCCTGAGTCACTGAGTTATTTGAAAAAATACAGAAGAAACTCTTAGCTGTTGTGGGCATTTCTTTAGTTTTCCTGAATGGAGAACCTCATGGAAGAGCCTTTCAGGAGAGAACCACTTGGAGCAAACCCCTGGGACTCAGCTCATAAAATTCATCGTGCCTGATTAAGGTCCTACAACAGCACCACAACCACCACCAGCCCTGCATTTCTGCAGCCGCTTCTTCAACACCACACATGCTGAGCCTTCCATCTTCAGAGGCACCTGTCTAACCTCCCAACCTGCTTTAAGTCCCTTTGGCTAACAACTGGCTCGCCTACTTATTTCCCTCCCAGCCCGGAGCCCAGCAAACAGCAAGGAGCCTTGCAAACCTTCACTGACCATGTGGAAGGTGAGATTTGAGAAGTAGCTCCCCTGGCATCAGTTCTCTCCCTGCCATCCTGCCCTCTTGCCTGCTTCACCCCTGAGAGCCACCATCTCCATTTCTAGAATGATCTCTGGAGATGGAATGAACTGAAAACCCGAGCCAAGTCAGGAAAGCAGTTTTGAAAAGAAGCATGGAGGTCTCTTACTCCATCATTCTTTGAGCAAATGTTAATTGAGCACTTACGGAATGCCAAGCAATTCTTAAACCCTGATAGAAGGTCAAGCAATGAGATTAGCTTATTTCCTCAGCTGTCAATCTCATCTCTAAATCATTAGAAATTTCATGCACATATTGAATCAAAATCTCCCTTCCCATAACTTATCTCTTTTGACTCGGGTATTAGTTAAAACTGCATTGCAATGAAACTGTGGGGATTTAAATCCTATATAATAAAAGGCTAATATACAAATTGTCCCCTTGACCGGGAGTTCCACCTGGAGTTCAACCAGGGGCAGGGCCTGCCAACCGCCCGAGGCCTCCCCACCACCCAGCCTGTCCCACCCCCAATAGCCCCCCCCTCCCCTGATTGGGGGCGGGGCCAGCCAACCAACCTCCTGCGTCACCTCCTCCTGGCCAGCCCAATTGGCCCAAATTGGCAGGCCAGCTGGACCCCACCTGTGCACAAATTTGTGCACCAGGCCTCTAGTGTAAAAATAAAACCAAAAACATATTGGGGAGAAATGTAGGTGACCATACAATCTTAAGTGAAGAGACATTTTTTCTAGATATGGATACCAAAGGAAACATTAAATATAATTTTAATAAATTAAAAGTTAAATAAAATTTTGATGGATTTGACAATATAAAAATCTGAAATATGCATACACTAAGGCAAGGAGCAAAACTGAAAAGAAATATTTGCAAACTAGAGGGCAAAAGGCTAACAGTCTTAAATTATTTTATAGTCCATAAAGAAATGCTAATACTATCAGAAAAAAATAAGCAAAAGACACAAATAGGCAATTCAGAAGAGATTAAAAAGACCAAATATGAGAGAAAAAAATATTTAACCTTTAATAATCTAAAACATAAAAATGAGATACCACATTTCACTTGTCAATCTGGCAAGATATTTTAAAATCTTAACATCCAACATGAGGGAGAATGTGAGGAAACATGTGAGGACACTAGAGCCCACATTGGTGGGACAGCCACACACAGCAAACAAACAAAGTCAAAACCTTTCGATCCTAGAACTTCTACTTTCAGGGCTTTGTATTAAGGAAATACTCAAGAGTATGCACAATAGTGCTGGTGGTTCATCCAGCACTGACTTAAGCAGAGAAAAATTAATTTATGTGCAAAATAGCACTTTGCACAAAAATTATGGAAAATCCCTAAAATAGTTTCCTTCGGGAAAAATTTGTGTTGCAGAAAAATATTCTTGCCAGGTACAAATATTAAATTGAAAGTTGTTTATAATATTTAGTTATTTTTAAAAGCCGGTTTTCAAATATGTTCTTTCAAACATTGGATCACATTATATACACTATATAGATTTGCGTAGGGGGAAAAATAGGTTGTAACCAAACGGGTTAACAGACAATCATGGGAGATGGGATTAAGTAATCCCCCCACCAAGCCAACTATCTCTTTTTTAATCTCTCTCTCTCTCCTTTATAATTTTATAATTTTTTTACAGTGAATATGAATTTAATTCAAAATAGTAAAATTTTATATTGTAAACTCAGATTGCATTCAGCATTTTAAGAAGCTCTACCACGCAATTATTGCAGGTTAAGTCTTTCATAAAAAAATAAAGTCCGGGGACTTATTTCCTGGTCTTATATAGCTGTCTTTGAACATAATGCCAAGTCATGCACTGATCCCTACAGAATGTCATCATTCTGGCTTTGACCCTGACTTCCCAGCTCACTGGGGTCCTTTTGACGCCTGTTCCTGTCAAGGACACCTTAGCTTCCTGGCTCTGTACCTTCAGGAAATGTAATAAGCCCATTTTCTCTCCCCATGAGTACAGAATTGAGGCGGGGCGCTGTGGGGTCATTTCCCCTGTCTAGTCCTGCGTGGGTGGGTGGGTGGTGGACCTGGAGGGGTGAGAGGTAGAGCAGTTACCCCGTCAGCCCTCAGGACCCACGGAGAGAGGAAATGGTATCAACCCAGAGAGAGTACAAGGAGGAGCTGCAGAAAAACATTCGGCCTCCAATCTGATTACAGAGCCAAAGAAATAAAACCTCTGGGGCCAGCTCTCCTGGCTGCCTGCCTCGCCCGCAGACCCGGCCCTGTGGCCGGCCCACTCTGCATCACTCACTTAAGTGGCAACGACATCTGACAGACAGAGCACCGGCCATAGCCCCATGTGTCCCTAATGCGATTAGAGTTGGAGAAATTATTCATCAGAGGATATTCTAAAGCGCTTAGCGTCCCCTGGATGGATGCATTAGGGGCAGGTTCTGGTGGCCTCCGCGATGCACCTCCGCGTGTTTGTTCTGGAAACCCCTGAGCTGGCTCCGCACTGATGCCCTCATTACTCATCCCCAGAACCACAGTCGGTCTCCATGACTCACCGTCATGTGGCCTCATCGCAGCCCCTGTCTCCCTTCGTTCCCTTCTCTTCCAGGACTCTTCTGGGCCACCTGCCTCTCTCATCCCTAGGGGCCACAACCCCCGGCATGATTCAGAGGGCTCCCATTTGCTGTCTCTGCCCTCATCCTCCAATGCCTCGTGCTTACCTTTCCCCCCACCACCCGGCACCATCCAAAATGTTCCCTGCTCCCGGGCCTCTCTACCTGTCCTTCCTGTCCATTGGGGCCTGGCGAAGGCCACCTTCTCCTGAAGTCTTCTCAGCTGTCATTAGCCAGAATTAGGACCATGCCCAGATACTCACAGAGCAGTTTCTTTTCTGTCTTCCTGGCACTTTCTCAGCAAGGGTCAGGGTGGTAGAGGGGTGGGTGGGTTGTCAGGGAGATGTTGGCTCCCACAGGGAGGAAGGCCACCTCCTCCTGCTCCTTTAGGCTTTGCACACAGTGTAGAACCACGTGCAGGGGCTTGGTGTGCATGGGCTGAAGTTCCCTCTGCCTCGATTTCCTGTGGGGAAAAGGGGGTTTATCATCATTCCCAACAACCATTTACAGAAACACTTACTGAACATTCTGAAGTCTGAGGTTAGGAAAAGATCTCTACTTTACAAAAGAAACTCATCATAACTCACTGTAATTACAACTGTTACGATTATTAATTAATCTCCTTCATGTATTATGCAGCTGCTATGAACCAGGTTCTGTTCCATGCTCTGGGTATTCTGTTTCTAATGACCACAACGATGTCACATGTAGGTCCTAAGCCACATTAGAAATGGGAAAATTAAGCCACAGCAAGGTACAGTGACTGCCAAAAAAGGTCTAATTACTCAAAATTTGTAAAGTCGGTCCAGATTTAAAGCCAAGATCTAACCCCATATTCCTGTTCTCCCCACGAGTCAGTGTTTGCTGGTAAACTTTTAAGACTCTTCCTGCAGACTGTGAATTACTGAGCTGTACTTGTGGCCGGGAGAATAGTGTCGTGGTTAAGAATAGGATTCTGCAGCCAGGCACGCCGGGTTCAAGCCCTGGCTCCACTGTCTACCAGCTGAGACCTTGTTCAAGGCACTCGTCTTCTTCAAGGCTGAGGCTCCTCATCTGTGAAATGGCAGGCTGGCTCGATGGAATCCCAGCGATCGCAGTTTCATGTGCCAAGCTCATCATGGCAATGAGCTCATTAATCCCTCAGAACAGCCTGACGAGAAAGGCATAAACAACTTGGCAGGGAAGCTTATGAGGTGAAGGGCTGGAAAGAGTTTTTGAAACATCACAACTTAGAAGATTCCTCCGAAATAAATAAATCCAAAAGTATCTTATGGGTAATTTGGAAGTCATTTTATGGTTTACAAAATGCTTATGATGAGCACATTTTCAGAGGCATGGCGTTTACCAATTCTCCTGGCAACCTGGGAAACGTTTATTAGGGTATGAGGATCAGAAACATGCCCTATACTTTTGATAGCTCATTTGAAATCCTTCCTTCAACAGATCCTAATGTAAAAGTTCAAATGTCTGAGCCTGCCCTACATGAAACTTACCAAGCTAGTCTCAGGTCAAGTTGCCAGTCTTGTCACCCCATCAAGTAATCTTTGATTTCCGCTAATTGCAAGCTTCTACTCATGTTTCAATACCCAACTCTAAGGTCCCATGCTCAGTAGATCCTTCATTGATTTCTGCAGGGAGAGGTCAATGTTACCTCATCCTGTTGCCACAGTCCTTTTACCACATCCTGTTGCCACTCTCTCTACTGCAGCGCTTCTTACATTGTGTTCTAGTTAAAGGTTTATGTGTCTGCCTCCACGGTTAGTCACGAATAGTGAGCTGGTCAAAGGTTGGGTCACATGTCCTGGTCATTTTTCATCTTTGTACCTGGCACATATCAAATACCAAGTAAATATATTTGAGTGCATGCATAAATTAATAAATAACTTTCAATGTTAGTGAAAAGCAATCACTCCAGCTAAATGAGAACTGTGTTTGAGTTTAATAAATAGCAACTCCTTCATCATTGTCATCATCAAGATCCTTACAATCCCAGCGATACAGCCTGTGTAACCGAGAAAGGTTAAGACCGTCTGTGAAGGATTTTCTTGCATTATTCTCCTAAGTCATCAATGTTAGTCAAAGGGCTTTCTTAAGGGTCTCAGATATAACTACCTTCCTCATAGAGTCAATCTGCTAACTATGAAATGGCAAAAGCATAGAACGATTCAAAGATTGATTTACTGCTCTTGCAGGAATACGGAAGCCTATGTTCATGGAGAAGGCACACTGTAGGCACTCTGGTAAATATTTGCAGCATAATGAGTGTGCATGGTGTGAGACAATTCTCCCATGGGGACAGCGTGGAAGTCAATTGTCCACACACGTCTGATTCAGCTATCTCAGTTATGAAGGGACAGGTGGTGATGCAAGGAAGACAAGCTTTCATTGTGAAGACCCAGGCTTAAGTCCTAGCTCTGCTACTTAGCAGCTGGGTGACTTTGGGCAAATCACTTGCCTCTCTGGGGAGCAGTTTCCTCATCTGTAAAATAGGGATAATTTTTCTTGCCTTGTCATTGGGAATCCACAAAATCAATTCATGAGACAGTATCTAATGCAGGCCTGAAGTGGTGGTCAGTGGACATCTGTAGTGTATAAACTCAGTTCTATGCCTTTGTTAGATTTTTTGCTTGACTCTCAGCCTCAGGGCCCAGAAGTTCATTTGTATTCATCCTACCAGCATCCAAAAAAAGAAGATAAAGGAAGAGTAGAAAACAGAAATGAAGAAGGATTGGCTCCTTGGAAGAAAAGATGCCTTATCCAATTGGACCAAAGATGAGGCTAAGAGACAGTACTGGGGAAAACCCTCTCTCTTTCTCTCTCTCTCTTTTTCTCCTCTCTCTCTCTCTCTCACTCTCTCTCCATATGTTGGGCATGATACTAGAGACAAATTAAGAGAAAAACTCAGTTTACTTTGGTCACATAAAATTTGACCAAGTTCTCTCGTTCATGGGAACCACTTGTGCCCTGTTTTATGCCCATGCGCATCATTAAGTGTAAGCTGGCTTCGCTGGGCTTTGTCAGTGCTGCATCTTCATAACGTGTTGCTTATTTGTTGGAGTCATACAGTTACTATTTTTAAAAACGAAAGGTTAGGTTGGCTCTTGTTCTTGTTGATATTTGTGACCAAGGAAAAAAGCAACTTAAAAAATATATGGATGTACCCATTAGGAAAAATATTAACAAAAATATGGGAAAATAAGTGTGGGTGGGGATATGGAGAAATTGAAATCCTGTGCATTGCTAATAGGACTTTCAAATGGTACAACCATTGTAAAAACCAGTATGGCAGCCCCTCAAAGTTAAACGGAAATACCATATAACCCAGTAATTCCACTGCTACATACATACAGAGCCCTGGCCAGTGTTCTCAGTGGTTAGAGCATCAGTCCTCGAACCGAAGGGTTTCAGGTTTGATTTCTGGTCAAGGAAGGGCATGTACCTGGGTTGCAGGTTCCATCCCTGGCCCCAGTGGAAGTGAGTGCAGGAGGCAACCACTCGATGTGTTTCTCTCACATGGATGTTTCTTTTTCTCTCTCTCTTCCCACCTCCTTCCCTCCCTTCTACTCTCCCCCCCCCAAAAAAAAAGGAAAAAATATCCTTGGGTTAACGTTAACAAAAAAGAAAAGCAGAAACAGATTATTTGTACACCAATGTTCATAGCAGCATTACACACCATAGCCAAAAGGTGAAAACAACCCAAATGTCTACCAAAAGATGAATGGATAAACAATATGTGGTATATACATGCAATAGAATATTACTCAACCTTTTTTAAAAAGGAAGGAAATTCTGTTATAATGCTACACCATGGATGAACCTTGAATAGATTACACTAAGTGAAATAAGCCAGGCATTAAAGGACAAATATTGTATGATTCTACTTACATGAGGTAACTAGAATTGGCAGATTCATACAGACAGAAATTAGAATGCTGGTTACCAGGGGCTAAGGGGAGGGAGAAGGGGAGTGATTGTTTAATGGATACAGAATTTCTTTTGGGGATGATGAAAAATGCTGGAGCTGATAGTGATGATGCTTGCACAACAATGAGAATGTACGTAATACCACGGAATTCCACACTTAAAGGTGGTTAGAACTGTGAATTTCAAACTGTGTAAATTTTATCACAGTTTTCAGAAACTTTATACTATGTATATGGAATACATTTGTGTGATGTGGTGATTGCAAGGGTTCTCAATTTCTCCTGAATTGTTTCAGTATAATAGCTGGCAACCTGACAATGGGGGAACCATCCCAAGCTGGCCAACTTCAGTTCCTCTCTGGGGACTTGCATTTGGAAAGATCTTAAAGGGACACAATTTTTAATTCCTCCCCTTGAGTGTCCAAAACCCTGCCAACGGGGTTGGCAAACTGTGGAACTAGGCCACTCTCCCTCCAGAGTCTGGGACTCCCTGGCAGGCCCTGCACTGCAAACAACCCCACCCTGTAGTCCTGTCCTGAGCTCCGTGTCCCGTCCCCCAAAATGACCTGCAGGGCCCCTTAGGACCCATAGGTAACCAGGACTGGTTCAATACACTGGTTGTGGATTTAATAGCTTAACAGGCTGCCTCTCCCAGAAAATGTATTTGCATTTTCACTGGGCTTTCTGAAGACGATAGTTTACATCGAAGGAGCAAAGAGAAATCCACTCTCTCAACAAATATTTGTTTCTTATGGGACACAGAACTGCAGAATTTTTTCCTTCCAAGGAGGCGCAGGTCACCTGTTGCAGGTGGCTGCGCTTAGGCTTGATTTAACCTGTCCCAGTGGAAAGAACAGATGCTGGTCCGCTGCAGCGAGCCAAAGGCACCTCTGTTTTGTGCCTGTCTTGGCCCATAGATAGGGATACCATGGGATAGAAATGTTTGGGGCCACTCTACCCGGGCCTGGGTCTCACTTTCAGAACCAAAGTTGTGGTAGGACCAGCTTATGATTGCAAGACACCCTCAGCAACAATCATTAGGAACCTCTGAAAGACAATGCTTATTATGCAGAAGTCCTAAAAGGTACAGAGCAAATACAGTGAGGTCACAATTAGGGTAGGGGCGGGGGCAGAGGGATGGGTTCTGCTTTTACTGGGATTAAGGGTGGGAGTCTAGGGTTACACAAGTTCACCCCTAATGGATCAATTTCAAACTTAAGAGCTGGCTTTAAAGCCTAGGAAGAAAAAGGAGGGAAAGTGACCAACAGATCAGTTTCTCTCTCACTGATGTTTCTATCTCTTTCTCCATAAAAATATAATAATAATAATTTTTAAAAAATAAATCAACCGAAGATCTCCAAAACAAAGGAGCTGAGGATGGGAAGAGGGGTGAGGTCGGCCTGGCTTTTATGGGCGGGCCATGTGTTTATTGGGGATTGGTTTTTATGTAGTTGGGTGGGCAATGTGTTTATTGGCGCTGGCCATCTTTGAATTGGATGCCCAGGCATTCAAAGCTGAAATTAGGCACTTGCATGATAAGGAGAAAAAAAAACCTCACAGGCAGGGCTCTCTAAGTGGCAGTCCCCCGGCTTATAAAGGAGACGGGGCTGCATTCTCTCTGGAGGTCTTTTCAGTTCTAAATTGTAATGATCAGGCTAAATTATATCTGCCAGCTCAGCGCCAGCCACAGGAGCCTCTCAGGTTACACACTGGAGCCACGTTGCAAACACAGGGCTTGGTCAGGAAGTAACACCGCCTTCCCACCCAGTTAATCCCAGAGGTCACCTGGGCAAGGGCCAGGCCAGTGCGGCGTTCACCCTCAGGGCTTGCGGTTGTTAGATTACCCCCCGCATCGCCAGCTACATTCCTTCACGGAAAGCTGGACTTTGGAAACAGACTGAAACTCATTCCCAAATGAACTGGGACAGGGCCCGCGAGACACCTTATTTTTTCTGGCCAAAGTCAGGCAGCATGAGCACCCCAACATGGCTCTTGGCCCAAGGGGCTCAACGGTTCATGGTTTAGCACCCCTGAAAGCGGCAGGAGAGAACAGGTTTCCATGAGAAGGAGCCATGGCAACCCGCCCCTCCTCTCCCCAGCTCTTTGAGTGGCTCCGCAATTCTTTCACAAAATCCTTGCAGGAGGGGGTAAGGTTCTCTGGAAGACGCAGGGGAGAAGACTGAAGGGGAACCTTGGGCCCAAGGCACCACGCCCACTGCCACGTCCACTGATGGAATAACTCCACCGAGAGCAGAAGAACAGCTGCCCACCCCTCAGCACTTACAATGGGTCCAGCATGCACTGTATGCTGCCTGGGCGTTCTCTCATTTAAATTTCCAATGACAGCGAAACTAGCATCTCTTTATAGGTGGGCCTGAGCCTCATAGACCATGCACAAAAGCCAATTTGCAGCTCCTCTTGGCTCCCCTCGAAATTAACATTAAAAAGTTTTTAAATATATTTTTTATTGATGTTAGAGAGGAAGGGAGAGAGAAACATCAATGATGAGAATCATTAATCAGCTGCCTTCTGCATGTCCCCTACTGGGAACGGAGCCCACAACCCAGGCATGTGCCCTGACCGGGAATCGAATTGTGACCTACTGATTCCTAAGTTGACACTCAACCACTGAGCTACACTGGCCAGACAAAACTAACATTTTTAAAAGCCTTGACTCAAGAAATGGCTTTTAGCCTCTGTTCTGGAAGCATTCCTCATTTCCTAATTAGGGTAAATGCCTCCTCATGGTCCCCTAACCTACAACAGCCCTTTCCCCAGCCTCTGCCCTGCTTCGAACCTATGCAAACGCTCTTGCTGCCCCTCTGGACTTGCAAGCACATGGGGTGTCAAACATTGCCTTGTTCATTTGAGATCCCAGCTGAGCTGAGTCCAGTGCTGGAGCTGGACACCCATGATGCCATGCGGGATGACACAAAAGGAAACCATAAGACCATGGGATGTTTGCAGGGCGTTCCTTCCCAGTGATGCTGCCATTGAAAAGACCAGCAGACACCCTGTCCCCATGCTCCAGGACCAAAGGACAGCAGGGTTGACTCTTACCTACTGCCTCTAACTAACCCCAAGGCCAGACCTGGCAGTAGATTAGCCCCATGTATTTTCTTGGTCTTAGGGAGACATTTGCCTTGAAAATATCCAACAGCTGTGCATGCCACAGTCGGCTGTACATTAATCATGCATCATGGGGGAAAGTGCCACCGCTGCTTCCAAATCTGCTAGCACACAGACAGCACCCAGCTCCTGAGCTGCTGTGGCACCGAAACAGCCTCCAAATTCCAGCTGGCCCTTCTCTAAAACCTCAGACATCTGGCCAGAAAGATTGGCAAATGTGCGTCCCTTGGCTGTGGAGTGTGTGATTATATAAGGGTTTGAGCACCATTGACAAATGTTCACTCCCTCCAGCCCTGCCACAGTCTCTCTCACCCTTTTCCTCCTCCCTCTATTTCCTTTCAGTCTCTGTCCCTCCTCTCTCTCTCTCTCTCTCTCTCTCTCCCCCTCTCTCTCTCCTTCCGAGGGTTCGGGGCAGAGCATGTTATCAAGAATTAGCCTCACAATATTCATTTTTTTCAATTGCAGCATTTCCCCTTTGCTCAAGGCCTAATGTGCCAGAGACTTGGCAGGCACCACTTTAAGCCGCATAAGCACCGGGCAAGCTGGGTGGCGGCATTCTCCTCATCTGCAGCTGAAGACACCAAAGCAAATGGAAATTAAGTGACTTAGATTCTAAGTCACATGGCAGGGAAGTGGCAGAGCCAGGATTCAAACCCTGATCTGGTTGCTTCTCTCATTACACTTTCTCCTCTTTCTCACAATCCTATAGGGTCCTCCTGCAATTACCCTGACCTGGGCTGGAATCCCAAAGCCGGAAATGAAAAGTGACTCGCCAGAGAGGCCAGGCCAGCTCGGGGCAGAGCAGGAGCCGGGACAGGAGGAGGAAGGTCATGCAGAAGGAAACTGTTGTAAAACACTTAATTATTGCACTTGGAGGTGATCTATTATTGGGGAAATTAGGTGATTCCATTAGCCTCCTGTCACTTTCCAAAATGGCTCTGTCAGAGTGGGGTGAGAGGTAAAAGGGGGTGGGAGCGTCTCTGTTTTAATTTGTTTTTCTGCCCAGTGGAGGTCCAGGTACCATGTACCGGTGGGAAGGGGTTGGTGAAGGTCCTGCATGAGCCTCTGGGCTACATCCAGCCCCTCTGCGGCCACATTTCCATGTCAGAACAACAACAAGAAACAGCCCCGCTGGGAAAACGGGGCAAGTGCCCAGCCGAGGCAGAAAGAGACCAGAGGTCTGGGAGCTGCAGCCAGCTCTGCCATCAGCTGGCTCTGGGGCCCTGGGAACTCACTCCCCAGCTCATAAATCAGATTTTCCAAAGGTAATGCCCCTTCCCCCTAACACCCTCTAAGCACCCACTGATGCAAGCTTCCAATAATCCATCAAAGGCAATGCCCTCCCTCATCCTCACCACCAGCCACTGCTGCTATCTGTGTCTAACAGATGTGGCTCTGCACCAGCCAGTGGTGGGGCCGGGACAGGAACCCATGTCTGAGTGCTCAGCCAGGGCTCTAAGCCAATGACCTGTACTCTCACCTCCTTCCGTGTGGGCCTGGGGAACACTCTGCCTGTCCCTCAATCGCCCCCATCACAGCAACATGAAATCCTGCCCCGCTGGATTGAGAGCAAATGAAGGCAAGACAGTTACCTTTTTCTTTCTATCTGCACCAGCCTAGAGCCTAGCCAGTTGCAAATATGCCGTGTTGCTCTTTGTACCCCCAGTGCTTGGCACTCAGGTACCCAATAGGAATTAATAGATTGCCTTGTAGTAGGAAATGTCTTGTGTAGCTGAATGGATAACCGGATCTTTTTTTTCTTTTTCTTTTTGTTAATCCTCACCTGAGGATATTTTTTCCATTGATTTTTAGAGAGAGTGGAAGGGAAGGGCGAAAGAGGGAGGGGAGAGAGAGAGAGAGATGGAGGGAGGGAGAGAATGAATCAGAGTGATTGACACCTAGAGATTTTATGGAATTGGCTCATGCAATTGTCAAGTCTGGAAAGTCCAAAATCTGCAGGGTAGGCAGGCAGGAGGGAGACCCTGCGAAGAGCTTATGTTGCAGATTGAGTCTGAAGGCAGAAACCCATCGTTTCCTATGAAGGTGGTCGGTCATTTTATTAAGGCCTTCAACTAATAAGATGAGGCCCACCACATCGTGAAGGGTAATCTGCTTTACTCAAAGTTTATTGATTTAAGTGCTAATCTCACCGTAAAAAAAAAAAAAAAAACTTCAGAGAAACATCTAGAATAATGTTGAACCAAATAGCTGGGCCCCAAGGCTAGCCTTAACCATCACACTGCCATTCTGACAAACTGCCTCCTGAGGGAAGGGCCTGTGCCCGACGGAGACGAGCCTGAGGACAGTGTGAATGAGGGCAGAGTGGGGCTGTGGCTACCGGCCTTGAATGTGACCCTAGGCAGCATCAGAAGAGCCCAGAGGCACATTTCCTTTCAGGAGGGTAGACCAGAGCTTCGCTGATGTCCGTGTGCATGCGAATCACCAGGGTCTTGTGGGGGCCTGAGGCTCGGCATTTCCCACAAGGCTCCAGCAGCTGCCTGTGCTGGTCCACAGGCCACGCTTTCAGTAGCAGGTGGAGGGGTTAGGAGCACAGGCCCTGTGCTCCCACAGGCCTGGGGTTAGATTCCCAGGCTCAGGCCCAGCCCCACCCCTGTCACTTGCTATAGAACATTGAGGAAGGGAATCTCAGTGTCCCATCTATAAAGAGGGTGGGTAATAACGGCATTGGCTTCAAAAGGTCACTGTGAAGTTACAGAGAAGATGGACATGAAGTATGGTGGCATAGGGTTCAAGCGCAATAAAAGCTCTTGGCTACCACCATTAATATGCGCACCAGATTCTTAAAAGAGTCCGTGTCAAGTACGAGATCAATAAATCTTATATCCACCGGTCAGCATGGTGAATGGGCCAAGACATAAAACCACAGGAAGAAGAGTTAATAAAATTGAGGACATTTTCCCTGGAGAATAGATGTAGGAAGGAGGCAGAGGGAGCTTGGAGGCAGGAAAAGAAAAGATGAAGGGCTCTCTAGATGTACTTGAAATAGAGTGTTTCTGGAAATGAAATGAGAACTATTCTGCAAGGCTCCATAAATTAGCAAAGACTGACATATGCAGTTTCCAGGCAGTCCAAGTGGGATCCCTGACAGAACTTGGGAGTAATCGAAGCTGCCAGGGGCGAAGGCTGTGTGGCTGAGTTATCCATCCGCCACCAGGTCAAGCCAACAAGTTGCACCACCACTCCTTAGTCACGGGCCAAGCGGCTGGTGCCACAAATGTATGTCACAATCCCCCAGACCCTCCAAGTACTTCCAGAACTCAGAGCAGCTTACATGGGTGCCCGTCCCTGGGAATGGTCTCCAACGTGCAGCCTGGCACTGCAGCCCTGCTGTCCCGGGCCTCCTGGGGAACGCTCGGCACATTGCAAACTTATTCATGATGCATCAGACAATTTATTCAGATTTCTTCAATTCCATTACCAGGCCCTTTGGGAGCCAAATTGGGAAAGAAAATCAGTGCATGTCGCCGGCCAGAGAAGCAGCCGTGGCCAAGCAGCCTGCCCCTCGTGAAAACACTGGCCTGGGCTCCCATGCCTCCCAGACTAGGGCTGCCATGTTGCCAGGACAATGAGATGCGAGCCAGATGGCCAGCAGATGGCAAGGACATGCGCGTGGCACCTGGAGACACTGCATCCATTTAGTGACTGAGGGCTGCCATCCTGGAGGCAGAGCTGCAAGGACCTCGGAGCAGGTGGAGCAGGAGCTCAGGGCACCTCCCTGCCTCTGGACTCATCATGAGCAAGAACAGATTTCCTTACTGCCCGGCCCACCCACTCGGGGTTTTGTTATGTGGCTGTGAGCCTTCTATGAGATTGGGCGACCCCATCTCTTCTCCCCTCCCAACATCATGCTTGAGTAACATCTAGAATTTCCCAATAAAACTAAGGTTAGCAAATAAAAATACAGGATACCCACTTAAATTTAAATATCAGGTAAGCTACTTTTCTAGCATAAGTATGTCCTGTATTATATTTAGGACATACTTATACTATATATATATATATATATATATATATATATATATATATTCATTGTTTCTTCTAGCCTGAGTCCCCATTGTTCTTGATCATGGGGTGAGTTAAGGTGGATAAGATTGGGAGGGTCCAGGGCTGCCTGGGACTGAGTGGGGGATTTGTGTAATTTGGGGGTTCAGTATTAGAAGACCCAGTGCTTGCAGCTCTCAGCATATTCCCCCAAATCAGCTTGCTCCACCATCAAGATGATATTTGGTCTCCCCTCCTCCTCACTCCCTCATCACCATTGGTAAGGACCTGGCAGGGAAGAGGGGCCATTTACTTGTCCCCCTCCAGCCCTGACCCCATCGCACAGAGAGGGTGCAGGTGGTCCTGGGCTCTGTGAACACCTCCCGGCTATCGGAGGAGCATCAGTGCCCTACCAGAAGCCCCTCGGGGCGGTGAAACCATCTGGGGGATAGGCCACTACTAGGTGACACACAACTTTCTGAGGAGTCTCTGCTTCCAGGACCCCTTGGGCCATAACCACATGGTGCATAGCGGACTCTCACTGCTGGTCTATTTCTCTTCCTGAGCCCTGAGCCCTAGGAGGAGAGGTCCTCGGAGCAAATGCCAGGAGCCCAGCACGGCCTCCATCAGGGTCAGTCCAGGAGGAGGATGTCAATGACCCAAGTGAAGTCCTGGGGGAGAAGCCGTGAGGGCTGCCCTGAGTCCTATGAAGCCGTCGGAGGCCTCGGCCAGCTCGGTCCCATGGGGCAGATCATTAGTGCCTGAGCTCCTGCTCCTGTCACTCGGGCTCAGCTCCAAGGAGTCCGTGGGACCTCTGCTCTCCCTGCCTACACCCCTCCAAGGCAGCCTGCCTGGTCCTTCAATCTCACGGGCGATGGGCTAGGGTGGCGGCTCTGGGAGGGTCGCCCTGCCCCTCCAGATAATCAGAGAAGCCTACTGTGAGTACGCCACCGGGTACAGCCCACTCAGGGAACCTTACAGTGTCTGTCACCTCCCAAAGATGTCACGTGCCACGTAGAACATAAGATGCATAAATTATGTCAACAGGCCAACCAGGGAAAGAATCAATGGGTCCCTGAGCACCCCACAATGTCCCCCAGAGTGGCCAGCCCTGTGCTGAGCACAGGATGGGGCTCAGCCTCTGGGAGCTGAGGATCTGGCCGAGGAGGAACGCAGCAGACTGCTCCCCTGTCAGCATGGAGCTCCGGGTCTGGGGCCCTGTGTGCACGTCCCCAGCCCCGGCACTCGCTGTTCCTCACCTGGACCAGGTGCCCCACCCCGCTTCCCTCAAGCCACAGCTGGGGCCTCTCCCCTGTGACACCCCGCCTCCAGTGGCCATGTCCCACCAACCTCTGTCCCACTGCCACACCTGCTACTGCCCCCATCACAGCCTGCCCCACGCCACCTTCCCTCCCTGCCCAGGGATTAGACACACAGCCCTGCCTGCAGAAGCCAGCTGAGCTGTGATAGCAACTACATCAAATAAGCACTGTTTTGTCTCCAGCTTCCCTTTTCTATCCCAAACACGAAACACAAGTTTTGTCATGCACATGTCATAACTGCTCTTCCTCCTCATCTCTCAGTACAGTGAGGGTGATTGGCTGAAGCCACATCCCTGGCAGGCTGGAGCAAATGGAAATAGAAATTCCAGTCGCTGACAACACACCCTGGGGTTCCTTCATCCTCGCGTGGATTCGGTCCCTGAGCCTTCCCCAGCCCCTGCCGGCTGTGACCCGGGGACAGTGCCACACAGCAGAATCTCAGTGTCCCCACCCTGAGGCGGACGGGCTAGTGGGGAAACCATTTGCTGGGTGTCGAGTGGTCTGTTTACATGTCCACTCCCATAATAGGGAAATGAGCAGAACGCTGGGGAGCAGATGAGGGAGAAACCGTTACCAGAGTGGCTGTCAGGGAACATCCTAGGGTGTTGGAAGATTTGGGGGCCAGCGAATGGTCATTGACATGTGCGTGCTGAGAACGTAAGATGGCCCTAAACAAGGTGCAACAACTCTCTGAGAGTTTGCTGGGTACGTGTGGGGCCAGAGCTGAATGGTTAGGGGCGGTGGAGGAGAGGCTGAGGGCCACCATCCGGGTCCTCCCTGACACCTTCTCCGCTGAAGAGAGGTTCGTTTTGAACCAATTGTTTGCAAGGCTGGGCAGCCACCTCTTGGGCCAGCCCTGCTCACTCACACCTGCCAGGGCAGCACAGGCCCCGGGTGGTAAGGGCTGCTGCTGTGGGCACCAGGGCAGATTGGGTTCCATGGGAGTGTGGATGGACAGGTGCTACAGGAACTCCGAGTGGGTGCCCAGCTGCTGGGACACTGGTCACACTGACAGGAAAACAGACCCGTCAGGAGTTCAGGTGGCCCTGGGGTTGGAGGGGGGACAGTGCGTGTGCGTCATGAAAGCCCCTAACAGGACCCAGAGGCAAAGTCAGGAGGAAGGCCAAGTTCCTCGCATCACCATCCTGTGGGATCTGCTGTGACTTCTCGGGCCTTCGGGGTGATCACGGGCTGAAGGGGTGACACAGCACCACTCTTCACGTGCAAAAACTCCCCGTTCTACTCCTCAGTGACAGCAGCAACCTCCTGCCCCCCCCACCCCCCGGTAAGAGTGAGTGATGGCTCCGGGCCTCTTGCCTTCCCCACGGGCCAGGGGGCTGTCTAGCTGGATGTCAACTCCTTCCAGCGCGACAGGCCCTGGAGACGGGAGCTGAGGCCCCGTGGTCAGCCAGCAGTGCTAATTCCCTGCTCTGTGCCAAGTACCATTTCAGCTGGCTCCTGATGCACACGGCCTTTAATTGTCCCGACAAGCCTGCAAAGTCAGGGTGAGAGTCCCCATTTTACGGAGGAGGAAACTGAGGCCCCAGTTAAGGATTCAGCCCAGAGCTGGCCGGGGACCCTGCCCTGGACTGGAGAGAGCCCCTCATGTGTGTTCCTGCAGCTCTGAAGGCAATAAGGAATGAGGTTTCTACTCTGCGTGGCCCTGCCGTGGGGTCCTGGTGAGATATGCAGTGGTTCATTCCTCCATGGTTCAGGGGACTTGGGGCGGGGGCGGTGGGGGGTAGTATTCGCAGATGCTGACTGGTGTTAGGTGTGGAGTGCTGGATCCCTAAGCCCAGCCAGGGGTTGGGCTCTCAGCCTGTTAGAAACCAGCTGGGCCTTGTGCACTGAGGTCAATGGGAGGCAAATGGGTGTTTGTTTATAGTGAGGGAAGGGGCGAGGCATGCTCAGAGGGATGGGGTGGGACCCTTCACAGCACCTTGCAGGCTGTGCTAAACCTGGGGACTTGGGAAGCGGGGGGGGGGGGGGGGGGGAGGGGGGGGAAGGGGGGCACCAGGGGCCTGTATCACTTTCCTTCTGCTTCTTGGGGTGGGGCTTGAGAAGCATGAGAAGAAAAGGCAGGTCCTGGGCAAGGGTCAAGTACAGAGAAGGGAGGATCAAAAGTCCAGCATGGGATTTGCTTGTCCCGGTTACTTACCAAAGGCCAGAGGGAAGTTGACTGGCAGCCAGAGCACAAAGCCCAAGATCTTCCATGAACTTGAGCCCGCTGTCATCCTGGAATTCTCACTGGGGACAGTGGAGCGGTGGGAGGGAGTCTCACCTCTTTCCTGACCAGGAGCGTAGCTGGCCTTCTTGGGCCAGATAAGGAATGTGTCTGCCCTGCCCTCTGCCCCCTGCCCCCTCTACCCTTGGGGACCCCAACTAACCAATTCCTTGTTTACATCTGAATTTGCAACTCCCTTCTGGTTCTGCCGGTGAAAGCGAAAATTGGAAGGCAAAACCTGTGGCAGCAAGGCCTTGAAAATTGCCTACAATTTCCAAGTGTGTGGCAGAGAGAGTGACAGGTTTATGATGATGACTGTGTGATTCCGCCACTCTGAAGGAAAATTAATCCCAAGGTACTTTCTTTTTTTAAATGGTCCTTTCTCCAGGTTGTGAACTCGATTCTTCCCCACAGACACCCTGTATTGATTTTGAATGCTACTTCTCAGAGACCTTTACGAAGCTCTCCTCGCTGGTGCTGCTTGGTTTGGACTGATGTCAACGTTAGGTTTTATTTTCCTGAGACAAGAATGGCAAATACGCCTCATTTCATGCCCCAGCTCAGCTGAATGACGGTGGCTACCTGGAGCTCTGCCTTGGGGAGACATCTGTGGCCATGACCAGAGGCAGCAGGAAATTATGCAGTGGTTGATTAGCAATGTCTGCAATGGACATGAGAGGCAGGAGTGGTGCCACCTCGTTAGGTGGTGACATTACATGTGTGGTCCCCTATGAACGGTATTACATTAAGTGTTCCCACCCCTGCCTGTCCAGTCTGTACTCACCACACCTTTTAAGGAAAAGGTCAGTCCTCTTACATTAGGGGTCCAACATGCTGTGCCCAGCACAGCGCCCGGCACACACCAGAATGATCTAGCTTCCATCAAAGTTCAGAGTGAACTTCCTACAGAATGGACACCCACAGCTCCCTCATCAATGATACTCCTCCACACGCACCTTCCAGTGCAGGTATGTCGAGCTTTCTCCTCCTGCATCCTGAATTCACAGTGCCTCCTTTTGTTTTATTTTTAATCCTCACCCGAGTATATTTTTCCATTGATTTTTAGAGAGTGGAAGAGAGAGGGAAAGACAGAGAGAAATATCGATCTGAGAGAAGCACATCAATTGGTTGTCTCCTGCATGAGCCCCGGACCAGGGCCCGGACCGGGGAGGAGCCTGCAACCGGGATACATGCCCTTGACCCAAATCAAACCTGGGACCCTTCAGTCACAGACCGACGCTCTATCTGCTGAGCCAAACCTGCTAGGGCTCACAGTGCCCTTTTATACCTCTTTGCATTTGCACATGCTGTTCCCTTTGCCTTTAAGTCCCAGCTAACACGTCACTTCCTCTGGGAAGTCTTCCCTGACCCTCCCAGACAGAATTGGCCCCTCCATCCTGTTGTGCTAGTGGACACAGAACAGACCACTCAGGAAAAGCGTCTTGGAAACCGCCCAGGACTGTGCCCGCCAAGCGTCTCCTGGTGTCCCTCATTGAATTAGCGTGAATGGCTCCAATGGGGAAAGCCACCCTCTTGGCTTCTCCTGCCTGGGAGGCACTGTTTCTCCTTGGAAACACTTCTGAAATAAACAAGGTCAGTGTCTAGCGCCAGGCATGCCGACTCCAGGCATCTCGAACCTTAAGTCCTGACATTCCTTTATTCCAGCCCCCCTCCCCTACACACACACACCCCTTCATTTAGAGCAAAGCGAAGCTACAACTCAAAGCCAGGCTACACAGGGGCCCAACATGGGTGGGGGGGGGAAGCTGAATTTTTCCCATGTGAACAAGTGACACAAGATATGAAAATAGAAATGGATGAGGAACTCCACCCCAGTGCTGACTGGTCTCGCTGAGCTAAAAAGGAGAACAGGGTTTTAAGACCCTAGCAAGATCAACAATGAATTGGCTTGTGGGGAAGGAAAAGAGATGGCATTTTCTTGAGCTACAGGGATTAAAAATAGCATGAGGTTTTCCAAGAGGCTATCATGGTACTTCGGGATGTGGCTATAAAGCGTTTATTTCAACAGCTATTGGTGCACTCAAAGCTAAAGCCATTCATGGTGACCAACTGCTCGTCCAGCTGCCCGGAGCCGGCAGAGAGCTGTGACCGTTCCCATCTCCATGCATTTGCTGGAGCAATGCCCCTTGTCCCCACACTGAGGCAAATCACCCGTGCACATGGTGCATCCCGGCCTCCAGGGACTGTTTTCATGGAGGAAAAACAAGGATGGATGTTACCCTCGCTGGGTAGCTCAGTTGGTTAGAGCGCCGTCCCATTATGCCAAGGTTGCAGGTTCAATCCTGGGTCTGGGCACATATAAGAATCAACAAATGAATGCATAAATAAATGGAACAACAAACCACTGTTTCTTTCTCTCTCTTTAAATCAATCAATTAAAAAAAAGAAGAAGAAGAAAGGACAGTGCTCTGTACCACTGTTCCAACTAGGAATAACCCCAGAGGCTTTGGGAGCAGGGACATGGGCCTCAGGAAAGCCTTCCTTCCAGGGAAGGCGTAGGCCAGGCTGCACTCCAGCCTAACGGTTAAGTTCATGTGTCCTTGGACAAGCCAATTAACCACTCAGTTTCCTCCTCTGCAAAATGGGTCTAATACAGCCGTGGGCAAACTACGGCCCATGGGCCGGATCCGGCTGTTCTATCTGGTTCTCTTGCTCTCCCCTCTGCTCCTTTACTTTGAATTTATATTAGTTCACACAAACACTCCATCCATGCTCTGGTCCAGTTTAAGAACCCATTGTGGCCCTCAAGTCAAAATGTTTGCCCACCCCTGGATAGCTTCATACAGTCTTCAGGGTATTAAATGAGTTACAAAGTGCTAAGTGTTCAATAAATATTATATATCGAGCTGAGACCTGAGGAATGGATGGAACCGGGATGCAGAGGTGAAGGAGGGGAGGAGGGAAGAGGAGACAAGTGTGAACCAGACAGAGAGAAGAACACGTTTAGGAACAAATATGCAATAACTATTTATTGAATAAATTCTTTAAGGGCAGTGAGAGTAAGGCAATCTCTATAGGCCACGCCCCTCTCCCTATTTTCCCTGGTACCTGCGTAGGTGGCACCTGAGCCAGGCACCCGCGGGCAAGCCTGCAGCATATGTCCAACTAGAGTGTCAACTTCTTAAGGCAGAGATTGAGTCCTCTCTTGGGGTCCCATCGCCCTGAGCCGTTCCTCCCCCAAGGGTGACCAAGTCCCCCACTGCTCCCTCTTTCTGCTACTTCACCATCACATCCATCCCAAGGACAGGCCTTGGCCAAGATCACTGGAGAGAGCCAGGTTCTGCCTCATGGAGCAGCCCGAGAAATGCAGGCGAGGGGCAAAGAGCCCTGAACTTGTGACCAGGTCGTGGGTCCTCGCTCTGCCGGCTGACAGCCCTGTGACTTGGCTGAGTCGCCCAGGACACGTCCCAAGCACACTGGCCCCCGGGATGGGCAAGTTTGGGGGTGATGATACAGCAGGGTGACCAACCATCGCGATGGTTGCAGGAGTGAGAGGTTTCCTTGGATTTAGGACTTTCGGTGCCCAAACCAAGCAAGTGTCAGGCAAACAGGGGTGAATGGGCACTGGCCGACCTGCTTCTCCCCTCCATGTTCTGCCCCCTCCTCCTGCCCAGACCTGAATCACAAGTCAGTACAGAGCAGCTTCTGAGTCCTTCAGCTTTGTGGCTGACACCTGGGACCACACGTATGCATAAGGGGGAGGAAGAGGAAGAACAACCCACTGGTGTTGCCATGACGTTTCCACAGGGAGGCTGGCACCAATCCACTGTTTGAGGTGGGAGGGCTGGCCAGACTCTCTCAGAGATTCTGTACAGGACCAAACCCAGGCTAGTCGGGGTGTCCACAGGGCAGGATGGTCTGTGCTTCTCTCCATAAAGTCGGGGTGATGGAATTATGACACTGAGCCCACTGCTCTTCCCCACAAGAGTGAATGGAGCTGGTCAGCTTGATGCCAACCCTCTAGCCAGAGGGTGGGCAAGCGGGGCTCTCAGCCAGGCCTCAACCCCACCCACAGGGGTACATCCAGGAGAGCCCCCAGGTCCTCCGCTCAGATCCCCACGGCACCCCCGTAGGGAGCGCAGCAGGCTGCCTGCCATCCCATCGGAGACATCTTGTGTTTTCAATTACAAGTCCCCATTCACATCCTGGCTCGGTTTGAATGCCAGGCTATATTAGGTCATGCCAAGCCAGGCCTGTTGTGCTTTCTCATTAGCCGCATCACATCGTATTTTTAGGGACGGCCAAGACTGAGACGGTGCCAGAGGGCCGTTTTCCTCCTGAGGCCCCAAACACCACCTCCATCAAAATATCACGCCTGAGGACCCAAGGGCCCTGTGCTCCCTGCCGCCTCAGGAAGGGAACCAGCTCCGAACCAGGGATAAGTGACCAGATAAATCAGAGGCAGCGAGGGGCGTGGTTCCTCTGCCTGATTTCCCATCCGCTCCTCCTGTACTCATCTCTCCAAACCCCTCTGAGCTCCTGGTTTCTTGTGGCCAGTACAAAAGACCCAAGACTCTAGTCCCCCTTGTCCCTGGGAGACCCCCAGCACAGCTGTGGGGGGGCTCCTGTGCTCTGTCTCTGCCGAGTCCAGCATCAAAGAACAGTTTACAACGTGCTGCCTCGTGGTAGTGTCATTTGACTTGCCTGTAGGAGTGGTGGTAGGATACCCAGTTTACAGATGAGGAAGCTGAGGCAGTGAAAGGGAAGATGATGTGTCTAAGTCAGTGGTCGGCAAGCTCATCAGTCAACAGAGCGGCAAACCGCGGCTCGCGAGTCGCCGCTGTTTGCCGACCACTGGTCTAAGTCATAGAGACAGAAAGGGAGAGGATCAGGGCCTCTGCTCAAAAGCCAGGCTCAGCTGCGGCCTATTTAAGTCCACACCCATGGTCGCCAAGGAGGGCCCTTGCTCATGGGCTTCCTCTCCCCCAGCACACTGCTCACTGCTGCAAGTCCCTGCAAGTGCCTCGGCCCTCGGTACCTCTGTGCTTCCCTCCCTCAGCAGCCTCCAGTGCCCAGGACACAGGCACCATCCACAGGGCTAGGGATGGGGGGGAAGGAAGAAAAGAAGGAAGTGCTTTCTCGGACTTTGCACTTGTCTCTGACCTCTGCCTCCTGTTCCTGTTCAATCTTTTAATATATATCTATCATAATGAAAGCATAATATGCTAATTAGACTGGACATCCTTCTGGATGACCTTCTGGGGCTGCGAGGGAAGCCTGGGTCCCAGGTGCCAGAGCTATGGTCACGCTTTCTTCCATGTCTCCATCCAAGCCGGTGCTGGCAGCCGGAGGAAGGAAGGCCTACTCTTGCACGAATTTCATGCCTCAGGCCATATATATATATATATATATATATATATATATATATATATATATATACACATACACACACACACACACACACACACACACACACATACTGATTTCAGAGAGGAAGGGAGAGGGAGAGAGAGATAGAAACATTAATGATGAGAGAGAATCATTGATCGGCTGCCTCCTGCATGCCTTCCACTGGGAATCGAGCCTGCAACCCAGACTCGATCCCCTTATGCCCTTGACCAGAATTGAACGTGGGACCCTTCAGTCTGCAGGCTGACACTCTATCCACTGAGCTAAACCAGCTAGAGCCCTTCTCAGTCTTAAATCCGTCTCTCTCTCACTCTCCCTCTTCCTCCTCTTCCCTCTCTCCCTCCCGCTCCCCTTCTCCCTCTCTCATGCCCTTGGCTGAGTCTGGGATTCAACATCCAGGCCACCTCAGGTGGGAGGAGGTAAAGGCAGGGCTATTCTTCTGAAAGCTGTCAATTTCTTCCTGCTCACAACGGTGCACAGTGCCAGTGTGCAGGGCCGATGGGTGAGGGTGTCTCCCAGGGAGGGGGCAGTGGTCAGCCTGGGGTGGAGGTAGTAGGTAGGGATCAAGGCTCATTTCAACACAGCTGCAGGCCTGGGGTCTTCTAAATCCCTGTGTCCATAATACCCTTAGGATAAGGCTACTGACAGTGGAGGATTGGGGACCACCTCCAGATCCCTCCATGCTCTTTGCCCAAGAAGGGTAAGGGCAAGCCCTTTGCCCATAGCTCTTTGGCCATCATCCCTTCCATATTATTATCCATGCATCATGGTTCGGAACATAGAGCACCTAACAGGGCTGGCCCAAAAGAAGGGCACCTGACCAGCAGGTCAATTCACCTTGTTGAAGTGGCTATGGTCACTCTTTCTTCCATGTCTCCATCCAAGCCATGAATCCAGGCTCATTCTATTGAGGGCTCAGTACAGCCAATGGGGCACATGGACACAGCATGGACAATAGATTGTGGGCTTAGCCTCCTTCTTTCACGGCCACTTCCTTGCTCTTCTGGCCACCCTACCCACACCTTCCTTCCCAAACCCAACTTCTGCCCTCAGACTTCCCTCACACCCACCGGCTACCCCACCCCTAGGACTACAAAAGCCTCAGGGTCAACAAGACCACACCAAACAGCGCCTATATGCAGGCCCCATACTAGATGCATGGTGGGGAGTGGGGGAGTTGGTCTGTGGAGATAAAGCACAGTCTTGGCCCACCCAGCAGTTTCCAGCTAGTTAGAGAGGAAAGGCTCACATAGACTTCCTTCCTTCCTCCCTCCTCCCCTTCCCTCCCCAAATCAAATAATATGGGAAGTCAGAAATCCACCTACATAATGGAATTAAGCAGCCAGAAAGATCTTAAGGGGGAAAGAACATGAAGGAAGTTGGGAAGTTGGTAACACACCAGCTGGTGTTGGAAAGACAGGAGAAATGTGGTCCCCAGACATTCCTCTCTTCCTGGAATCAATCGCACAGCTTAAACGGAGCAGAGATATGTGACCCAGGCACATACTCTGGACCCCAGTTCTCCTTCCTTTTTCACAGGACCCACCTCACACGCAGTTGGTTTACAGGCATTGTTGACACTTACAGGATTCGTGCCCAATCACGGCTGCACAATTTGGAAGGCTGAACGCCTATCCGTGCATCGGGGCACCAAAGCCCAGGAGCGCAGCAGCTCTTGCAGGTTTCTATGGTTTCTACCTTAGCCCAGAGAGAAACCATTTCACCAGATCATCCTCCGCTTAAACACCGTTAGGAGAGGGGACTTCACCCACCTGGCACAGCTCTCCCAGGACAGACAGCACGCCCCTGTTCTTCAAGAATGCAATCCCACCCTAGCTGGTTTGGCTACCGATAGAGTGTTGGCCTGCAGACTAAAGGGTCCCCGGGTTCAATTCTGGTCAAGGGCACGTACCTTGGTTGCAGACCCTCCCTGGCCCAGGCCCTGGTTGGGGCTCGTACAGGAGGCAGCCAATCGATGTGTTTCTCTCACATCGATGTTTCTTTCTGTCTTTCCCTCTCTCTTCCACTCTCTCTAAAAAATCAATGGAAAAATATCCTCTGGTGAGGATTAACAAAACAAAACAACAAAACAAAAAAAGAAAAGGAACGTAATCCCCTCTGTCCAGGGTAGCACGTGTGGAGAGCGTCACACAGTGTGTGTGCCTGTTTTAGCTTTCCTTTTCCCACTTGACACTATATAGTCACCCTTGCATTCACCATCCGGTTCTAACATGGTTCTCAATGGGCCTGTCTACTGACTTGGGTGTATGCCATCACATTAAGCATCGTTCTCACATTCATCAGATAAAAGTTTATTGGGTACCTACTGTGGGTGGCCGGAGAATCAGCAGGAAACCAAGCCCCACCCCCCACCTTGTGGAACTAACACTCTCAGGAATGAAACATGATACACATGTGGATATGACAAGATAACCATGTGGCCATGACACCGTGGAAGAGGTTAACAGTTTACCCATTTATCAGATAAATGCCCAGGAGGTTAACAGTTTACCCATTTATCAGATAAGTCAAGATAAGGACATTGAGGCTCTGGAAAGTGACACAACTTGTCCAAGGTCAGAGATGGAGCCACAGTGCAAGTGCACATCGGTCTAACACCAAAATCCAAGCTCGCCTGACCCAGGTGCTGAAGAGCTTGGGAGAACGCGTGGGCTAGGGGTGGCTGAAAGGGGAGAATCTGTCCAAAGCAAAACATCTGTCTTTCTCATGCTTTCCTCTTGGCTTACGTCTGAAACTCTTCTGACCACAAGTCCCCCCATAAAGCAGGCACAGAGGATTGGTAAAGACCAACCCCTGGCCCTGAGCCATTTGAGCAAGAAGAAAGTGTGGTGAAAAGACCCGCCCTGGGAGCCGGGAAGATGGGGTCATTGGGGGACCAGCCCACCAGCAGCCCCTCACAGCAGCCTTCACGGGGCATTTGCCACTTTCAGGGACAGGGAAGGAAGTTGACAGGGAGTCAGACCCAAGGTTCAAGTCCTGGAATAACTGATGCCAAACCTCAGGTTCTTTCCACTATTAAAATTAAAAAGGGATGTGCCCGGCCAGGTGGCTTCGTTGTTTGGAGTGTCATCCTGCACACCAAAAGGTTGTGGGTTCAATTCCTAGTCAGGTTCAATCCCTGTTTGGGGCGCCTATGGGAGGCAACAGATTGATGTTTCTCTCTCACATTGGCATTTCTTCCTCTCTCTCTCTCTCTCTCTCTCTCTCTCTCTCTTTTTCTCTCAAATCAATGAAAATATCCTCGAGTGAGGATTTTAAGAAAATACGTTGTGCTGCAGTTTGGCTGTAAAGTTGGGGTGTGATGCTGGAGGCAGGGGGAGGAGTCATGTGGCATTCCACACGGAGGACAGAACAGCTTGAGCAGAGTTGTGGAGGCAGAAACGAGTGTTATCATCAGATGAAAACCAGCCTGGTGTGCAAGAAGGCTGCGGAGCCCTTACCTGGGCTTCAGGCGGCCTCAGCGTCAGGCGGCCTTGGCGTGGGGCTGCCCCCCTGGAAACCATCACGGTCATCGTGGGTCCTGTTTGGGACCAGGAGTATGTCCAATCCCACCCTCTTGCTCTACTGAAAAACACGAGGACTTTCTCTCATCGGGCTGGAACAGAGAAAGTAGGAGCCTAAGAGGTCAAATCCCTATCACAAATCACCCTAAAACACCGGTTTGAAGGGCATGGGGCTGGCCCTGTCCAAAGTGGCCGGCCCCGCCAGGCTCAACCCACAGCAGCTTCTGGGCAAAGCCAAGCCTCCCATTCCCAAACCGGAGGAGCAAGGTCTGCACTCTGCACTGACCTGGGCAACTCACAGAAACGCTGGGGGCCATCACCTCTGCATTGCAGATGGGGGCGGAGGCGGGCCAGCTGTGCAGGGTTCAAATCAAAGCTCTGTGATGGGTCCAGGGCTGTAATCGGGTCTGCTGACGCCTGAGTCTCCGCTTTGAAGTGCCCTTCTCAGGAACACCAGCCATTCCCTCCTCTGAGACCTGGGCACTGTCTCTGGGAGCTCGCGGGAGGGAGGCCTCCGTTGCAAACCAGCAAGTGTTGAAAGTGCAGGGATTTGGGTTTCCAGCAGTCAAGCATGTGCAGAGAGGCCGAGGAAAAGGCCCTGCCCCAGCGGTGGATTGCTGCTGAGAGCAAACAGCTGTGTCAAGTCACAGGTTTCCTGAACTCCTTGCAAACAGAGGGTGTTTCTCCTCCGGGGGCCTGGTCCAGGATTAAGCAAGATGAGTCCCAGATTGGGGGCTTATCAGATCTTCTGATCCCAAGCGAAATCCCCGGGGTGCTGAGCGCCTTCAAGCTCTCCGCTGCCCTGCATGGTCAGTGAGCCTTTGGGCAGCTGAGGGGCGCACACAGCCACGCACAGGCTTGTTCTCCGTGGTCTCCTTTCATCCTCCCTGACCTGCTGTGCAGATAAGGCAGCTGAGGTTCAGAAACAGGCAGCAGGTCAGACCAGTTCCCACCACCAAGGCCGGCGGAGGTGTCTGCATGTAACCGTGTGCTTTGAGCCCAGGAACCCCTCTCTCCCTCTCTGAAGATGGACATTCACTGAGGGTGTATGTGGGGCGGGGGGGGGCGGGTATGCAGTATTTTGCAAGTAAGGGCATCACTGAAATCCCAGTATCTGGGTCTGCACATTGACTGGCACTGCTTTTGGGTGACTTTGGGGGAGGTAGGGGCTCTGAGCTTCCCAGAGTGACATGTCAGCATGCTAATCAGGCCACTGTCATCTGTTCCCAGCACACCCCGCCCCATCAGTCTCCACGCAGCAGCAAAAAATCTAACCATGTTCATCATCTGCCTAAACTGTCCCCAGGACCCCCCCACGCCCCACCCCCCCCCCCCCACACACACACATACACACACACACACTAACACCCCATGCCTCCCATTGTCTTCATGATAAATCCTTCCAGGTGGCTGCAGGCTCTGACCCCACCCCCTCTCAGCCTGTCCCATCTTCTTTCTGCCTCTCACGGTCCAACTAAAGTGAATTTCATTTCGTTGCTTGAACATATGATGCTCCTGTTTCACCCCAGTCCCTTTTCCAGACCCCTCCCTGCCCATCCCTCAGCTCCCCTCTAGCTGTCACTTCTCCAGGGACCTCCTCTGATGCCTTAGGCCAGGGCAGGCTCCCCAACAGTGAGTCCCTGTCCAACATCATAGACTGCCTTACTTTTGCATTTTAGGTAGAGATTCATGTAGCATGTGCTCCTGTGTCTGCGTTCTTTGCTCGCAGTAATGTGAGACGTGTCCATATTGTGAAGTATAGTTCTAGACCTTCCCTTTCACTTTGCTCTAACAGTTTTCCCTCTGTACCGCCTCATCCTGCTTACCACCCCCTGGTACCCACTTAATATCTGTCTCCCGACAAAAGAAGAAGTTCCGTAGGTGAAGATCCTAATTATCTTGTTCACCACTCCACCCCCAGCACAAAGAGTGCAGGATCTGTGATTGATATTGCTTTGGGAACAGCTCAAAAAAAATCACTGTTGAATGAATGAATGAATAAATGAATGAATGAATGAAAGAATTTATCATTTGTTAAGACTCTTAGTGCCTCCTCTGGGACAGGGGCATAAAAAAGAATCCTTAACGTGTGTACTTGCTAATAAGGAAGGCTAAGGGGTGCCCACAGGTGCTGAGGGAGGAGCAGCAGAACTCAGTGTACCCAGGGCAAGGGTACAGTAGGGTCATTGACGGGCACCATTCCCCGTCTCCCCACCACCACCACCACCACTTCGCACCCAGACCCCAGCCTCAATGGTCATCACTGCGGAGCAGCTCAGGGTCTGCTTCTTAGCCTCCCAGGCTGGACCTGAGCCACAGACCTGAGGACGACAACTTTGGCCAAGAGCCAGTCACATGGCTCCCTGGGGCTGTCTCTCACCTGACTCACCAGCTGGAGGGGAGGATGGGGTGCACCTATCTGTCTGTGTCTACATGTCTGCGTGTGCCTTTTTGTCTGTGTGTGGGGCAGTCTGGCCATACTCGTAACAAACCCAACACAACCCCTAGTCGCAATGAGGGCAATGACTCTTAGAATCAGCTGTGCCCAAGAAGAACATACAGCTTGGCCCCTGCCCAGTGTGCCTCGCCTAGGGGAGGGAGCAGCAGAGGAGAGAGCAGAGCTGACATGTCACAGAATCTCAAAACTGATCAAGAGGAAGGCCCGGTGAGTTGCCTTAGCCCAGTATGACCCAACACGCGTTCCTGCCACATGACTCACTGAGGTGCTCTGTAAAGAATGAAATCCTGCACTCCGGGCAGTTTGAGAAACACAGCTCTCCCTATCCACCCCTCTCAGAATCGCAACCACACGGGCGTATTCGAGGCTCTGAGGCGTCCTGAAGAAAAATACCTGTTACAGTCGCTTAGCCCAGCAATTCTTCAGCTAGATGATGTAAATAGACAGATGATAGATGATAAATACTTGTGAGTGAGAGAGAGATTGAGGTTGATTTTGTAGTTCATTAAACCCTGCAGAACACACTTTTAAATAACACTGGTCTAGACTAGCCATTTTCATTTCATAAATGAAGTAATTGGGGCTCAGAAAGGGCTTTGCGGGAGGTCAAACCCCTGGTAGAAGGCAAAGCTGGGACCAGCACCCAGGCCTCCTAATTCCCAGGCCCAGGCTCTTTCCAACAGGCCTAGTTCCCTTTTTGTGTGTGTTTAACTCTAAACCCCAGGGTTTCTGGTAGTCGAAGAGATCGATGCTATTTTCAAAACAAATCCTGGTGTTGGTGACTGTGCTGCGTGACTCCGCATGGCTTCCCTCGCAGACACGCCCTCTACCGAGGGAGGCACCCTTTGCCGCGGCCCAGACTCTCAGGCCCACTGTGGGCGATGCGGGCCCAGGGCAGACGTCCAGGCCTGGTGGTGGGCCCTGGCTCTGACAAGGGCAGGAGCCTGGGTGCTTGGATCCTGCTGCTCTATTTGAGTCAGGGGGGTAGGTTTCCTGGTAGGATGGGTGTCCTCAAAGGGGGATCAGGTTGGAGAAATGAAAGCTGAGGCCTGCTCTAGGCCTTGCAGTGCTTCCACAGGGCTCAGCTGCTGGAACCAGAGCTGCCTTCCCTGCCCCCCTCCCTTCCTTGGCTACAGTCCTGGCACCCCATCTCCCACATTGTACTCCCTGAGCTCCCAGCCACAGTGACCTGTCCCCCACCGCACACACAACAGTGCAGAGAGATGCCATGACCTGCAGGGCACTCAGCATCCACTAACCCCCGCCACGCTGTCACTGTTGTATGGCTACTTAATGCTTCACACCAGCACATCCTGCACCCCCCACCCCCGGCAGCCTTAATGCTTCCACAGGGCAGGCCCTAATAATCACTTAGGGACCAACGCTGGGCTCCGCGGGACACATGCATGGAAGGGAGAGAGCTGCCTCACAGTGCCTGGCATGGTGCTTGGCACAGAACAAGCAAAGAGGGCTCCTCTGGGGTTGGTCAGCAACTCACCAATCCAACAGCAAAACAGGGTTCCTGATGAATATCGACGGCATCAGACAGAGAGTCAGGGAGCAGTGGGCTCGAGGTTCCCCAGAAGGTCCCATAGCCAGTCACCCTTTCAAGGTCTCTGGTCCCTCAGCAGCACAATGTCGGAGTGGAGCACGTGGGTGGGAACTTCTGGCTCTAAAACTCTGATTTGATTATTGAGTCATAAAAAGGGGGAACCAAAGGCCCTTTTTCGCCATTCTCCCCTCCAGCCCCAGAGCACAGAAGATACTGAATAAAGGCTTGCACCCAGGCTCAAGCGAGGGCACTACCCCTCCTCCAACTCAAGGCACCTTGCAGGAGTAAATCTGGCAAAACATGCTTTAGATCCAAAAGCCAGTGGCTTCTGATACGCTAACCAAAGTCACATAAAATAGGAGATTCCATTGTGAAGACAGGTCCTCTTGGGCTGGTAATCCGGACCAGATGTGGACAGGAAGCTGTGAGGTGACAGTCTCAACTCCTGATCTTTCAGTAAGACCCCCATGAGGGCCATTTCTCCTCCTCCAATCTGCTCCCCATCCCACACCTTGCAGACTTGCTTGAGCCCTCTGCAATGAACAGTGATGCCCCTGACGACTCCGGCCCTCTCTCCCCATGTTGCCCAGGACTCCTCCATCTCTGAGGCTTCTCTGCAGCTGGAAAGCGGGGCGGGGGTGGGCCTGTCCTATGGGGCACCATTACCCACACTTCCCCCTTTCCCAGGGAGCAGGGCCTCTGGGGGTGAAGGCAAGACAAACACAGACCGGCAGACAGAGCAAAAAAGAGTCAACAGTACACTGTTTGTATCTGCCCCTGCGTCTGAGACACACAGCCTAGTTCCTGGGGGCCTGCCAGGCTGGCTTAGTGTCTGGCACTGTTTGCCTTTGGGGCGATGGGTGCCTTGAGTGGGAGGGAGAAAGAGGCTGGAGTGGGGGCAGGGAGCAGGGCTCAGCACCAAACCAGGCAGCCAGACTTGGCAGCAAAGGCCATGGTATGAAGCCCCCAGGCAAAGGTCACTGGAACCAGCAGCCTGCCCACCCTCCTGTCTGCAGGCTCAGATGTTCCCACCTCTCTATGGGAACGGATGCCTTCCCTCCCCTCAGGGCCCCTCGGGACCCAGATGACTTCTCCACCCTGACACCCCCCCTCATCCCCACTAAAAAGGTTAAAGAAGACAAGTGTTGCCCAGACGGTGCTCCAGGACCTTACAAAGTCCGTCCTTACAAAGTGCCTGCCTTACAAAGTCCATCCTTCCCCAAACCATGACCTGTGGCTTGTGATGGCCCCTCAAATCCAGCTCCCGGATGAATAGCTCTCCATCAGCTGTGTGTGTGATTAGACACAGAGCGGCTCCAGCTGCCTCCAGCTGCACGAGGCAGCGCGGGTCCAGAGCCCTGTCACCCAGAGCTGTGGGACCCTGCGCAAGCCACTCCTCTTGGGAAATGAGGGGTCAGATTCTTAGATTTCTAAGGGCCCTTGCCACTTCAGAGTGCTATATCCATCACCGTACAGTGACGATCTTAAACCCCCCTGGACAGCAGGGCAGAATTTGATATTACAGCAATGCAACAGGAAGGACAGGAAGCTGTGAGGTGACACAGGCTCACAGCTTTTGGCCAGAGAGATTTCAAGTGACCAACCAAGACATGCTTCTATTTAGGTATTTATACCACACCATGGTCTACACACCACATGTTGTACATTATCATACTGTAAGGTGCAATACACATTTTGAAGTATATCCCACACTTAGTGCATATGCCATCCTTCAGAGGATATGCATACCCTTTGGAGTATGTACACACTTTAGAGCATATAGACACCCTGCGGTATGTGCACACTCCATGTATATCCACACACTTGGGATATAGCCCATACTTTGTGTACATGGCACACTGGCAGCATTCTGCAAAGTGGTAACCATGCAACTCTGGCAAGGCTCTGGGGCTAAGAATACAGACCCTGGAACCAGACAAAGCTGGCTACGAAGCATTTCCACCTCTTGTTAACCTTGGGCAGCTCACTTGCCCTCTGAGACTCAGTTTCTTCACCTGTAAAATGGGGATAATAATAGTCCTTAATTCATAGGGTTTGTGGGAAGATTAAATGAAGGAAAACCTCTAGTGGGCTCCTCATTGTGTCCAGCACATAAAAAAAAAAAACACTTAGTAAATGGTACCTTTGTTGTTGCTTGCACTTGTAAAGGTGTTTTATAAAGTGCATGTATTTTTCAATTTAAAGATGTTCTCGGAGTCTTAAAGCTTTTGGAAACTCAGATAACAGGCAGGAGCATTTAATTCATGTTTATTTCACATTTGTTCTGTAAACTTTTTATTTAAAAAATCCACTGTCATTAGCAACATGTGCTGACATTAATTTTTCTTTAGTAAAATGAGAGTGCAAGCCTTAAAGAGTCTCTGTCTGAAACGTGTAGAAACTCCTGTAAACACAAGGTCTCCACCCTCCTCCGTTGACTTTGGGAATTCATCAGTGACACGATCTCAACCAGAAAAACAGAGGTGGGGAAGGACAACACTTTGATACCTAAGAGCTCTTGGGGCAGGAACTGTACAGTTTGGCAGGCCCATTTGTCTTTTCAAACTGTTTACCTTGGGCAAATTGTATCAGGTTTGCCTCTTCCACATAATTTACACTTCTCTGTGTCTAAAAACAGCAGCTCAACGATTTCCCCACAGTCAGCACTCTGGGAGACAGAGAGGCGCACATACACACAAAACAGAAACATACATATTCTTCAAGCAGTGGCCCCGGAGAAAAGGAGGGAGGGGACATCAGAAAGAGGTTTTACAGTGAGTTAAAAGGTGCATGGGGGGTGATGGCTTTATACACGGGGCTGATGCAAGCCAGAAAGGTTCATCGCTTCTGTCTTGGTCCATCATTGCAATATTTACATAGGAAAAGGCAATTATGCTGTGAGGCACAGGAAAGAACATGGACGAATCTTTTCCCCCTCAGGACATCTCAAAGCAGGGCCCAAGGGACAGTCACCAGTGGCTGGTGGAAAAGGACATGGAGGGAAGTCATGGCACTAGAAAAGGGCTTGCATCGCCGAGGGACTTGCCCTGCCCAGACACAACGTGTCTGCCTCTAGGGCATCTCCCACCGCCAGGATCCCGACAACAAAAGCCAAGCGACCTTAGGGACCCCCGCCCCCGCCCCGCAGGTACTATCAAAAATAGTGTCTATTTACAGGGGGGGATGGGAGGGCGGGCTGGGCTGCCCTGAGTTGTGTTTAAAAAATAGAGATGGGGGGGGGGGGTGGAGAGCGATGTGCCAGGGCCAGGTAACCCCTGTCGTTAACTCTCGGAGAGCCATATCCTCCGGGCTTCAGCGATTGCTCTGAACTGCTCTGTCTGGGCTCGGGGGAGGTGGAAATACCTTCAGGAAACAATACTGATTAGGGGCGGCCCGAGGACCCTGGAAGATCGCGCCGAGTCCGGAGCGGCCCTACCAATAATGGGGGAGGGTGGGGCGGGGGGGGGGGGGCGTGTGGCCCTCCCAGCCAGTGTTCCTCCCGGGTAGGGAAGAGCACATGTTCAAAGGAGGCCACAGAGCAGCCCCAGGCTAGGGCACGCGCAGCCGGCAGGCCGGGCGGTCAGCGCGCCGGGCCCGGGTAGACGCGCCCTCGGATCCGCCGCCTGGGGTCCGCGCGAGTCCTTTGCGGGGGTCGGGGGCGGACACCCCCCTCACACGATCCGCTTCCTGTCCCCGCGGCAGAGGATCTTCTTGAAGGCGCGGCGGAAGTCGTGGTTGAAGATGGTGTAGATGACCGGGTTCAGCGAGCTGTTGCAGTAGCCGAACCAGAAGAAGAATTTGAAGAGCGTGCGCGGCACGGAGCAGCCGACGGCCGTGAGCGTGTAGGTGAAGAAGAAGGGGAACCAGCACACCACGAACACGCCGATGACCACGGCCAGCACGAACGTGAAGCGCTTCTCGCGGTTTTGCCGCCCGCGCCAGCGCGACGCCTTGGCGCCCCCGCCGCGCTCCTCCTCAGGGCCGGTCCCCAGCGCCCCGGGCCCCGCGCCCTGCCCGCGCCGCGGCAGGCTGTCCCCGGGCTTCGCCGAGCTCTCCCGGGCCTGGCCCTTGGCGCGGCTGCCGCGCTCGGAGCGGCGGGACCCCGGGGGCCTCTCCCCGTGCTCGGACGACGAGCTCTCCTCCAGGTCCAGCACGTCGGTGTCGCGCGGCCCGGCCGGCGTGGGCTCCCCAGGGGCACCGTTGAGCTGGGCGGGCAGCGGCTCGGCCTCCGCGCCCCCGGGGCCCAGGCCGCGCTCGGGGCCCAGGCCGTTGGGCCTGCGCTCGGCGCCCCCCGGCGGCGCGTTGTCCGGGCCCCGGCGACTGGGCGGCACGCGGGTGCGGCGCTTGGCGATCTGGTAGATGCGCACGTAGACCAGGATCATGATGAGGCAGGGCGCGAAGAAGGAGCCGATGCACGACGAGATGACGTACCACTTCTGGTCGTTGATCTCGCAGCGCGGCTCGTCCTGCTGCTGGCCGCCGCCGCCCTTCTTCTCGATGGAGATGAGCGGTGGGAAGGAGATGACGGCCGAGATGACCCACACGGTGACGATGATGGCCTTGATGCGGCGCGGCGTGCGCTTCAGGTTGTACTCGATGGCCTGCGTGATGGACCAGTAGCGGTCCAGGCTGATGGCACACAGGTGCACGATGGACGAGGTGCAGAAGAGCACGTCGAGCGCCAGGTAGATCTCGCACCACACCTTGCCGAAGTACCAGTAGCCCATGACCTCGTTAGCCAGCGAGAAGGGGATGACGAGCGTGGCCACCAGGATGTCGGCCGAGGCCAGCGACACCAGGAAGAGGTTCTGCGGCGCCTTGAGCGCGCGGCTTGTGAACACGGCGATGATGACCAGCACGTTGCCGAACACGGTGAACAGCATGAGCAGCCCGGCCAGACACACCAGCGTCAACGTCACCTGCAAAGAGTAGGGGACGGCCCAGGCGCCGCCCCCCGGAGCCTCGGTCCCGTTCCAGCTCGCATTGCCGGCGTCCGGCTGCAGGGAGCCCATGGGCCCGAAGCTGCCCTCGGCCAGCGGCTGCTCCTGGCGGAACATGAACGCGGGTGCCCGCTCGCCTGGGCCTGGTGCCAGCAGCCTTCCGGCTCGGAGCCCGTGGGTCCTCCTCTTCCTCCCGCGGCCCGCTCGCCCCGCGGCGCCTCACATGGGGTGGGGACCGCAGGGATGTCCAGCTGGAGCTGGAGAGCCGCTAGCGGCCCATTGGGCCCTGCTCCAGCGAACGGCGCCCTGTCGGTGCTTCGGGCGCCCGGGGTGGGCGCCTTCTGGCTCCCAGCTCCTAAAAGCAGCCAACTTTTATTTCTAGGCGGCGGGAGAGAGTAGGTCGAGCCGATGGGTAAAGGGATTTATTCTTCACGGAGAGAGAACAAAAATCACCGCTGGCCTGGTAACTTGGAAAAGATAACAGGAAATTAAAAATATATTATATCTATATCTTGACTCTTGAGCCTGAGCAAAAGCGAGAGGTCTTACCGTGTGCGGGGCCCGCCCCCACCCCGGGAGGCAGCCGAGGGGTGCTGATGCGGGCTTTGGGTCCTACGTCTGTCTCCTTACATCCCCGAAGCGATTACCGGCTCTCCTGCTTCCCCCAGACGCGGCGGGGCCGGCGGGGCCAGGGCTGGGGCCCGGGCGCGGACTCTGCCGTCTCTTGGAGCGTCGCGCGACTTCCAAAGTTGCGTGCCCTGCTGGGGCCGGGGCGCAGCGCGCGGAGCTCGGGGGCGGCGGCGGCGGGCGAGAGGTGTGGGGGCCGCATGAAGGCGCCCCCGTGCTCAGGCGGTCCTGGGCGGGTGGGCAATGGACCCTCCAGGAGCCGCGGTCTAGGCAGAGGGTCTTTGGGGCGTCGGTCTGGCGCGCTGCGGGCGCTGAGCGCTACCGGACTCGCCGGTCCGAAGGCAGCGTGAACTGAGGCGGGAGCGCCGGGCTGGGGGAGAGAGTGCTGGGGTGGCCGGGCAGCGGCGCGCCGGCTGCAGGGCGTCTGCACGGAAGCCGAGCTGCTGCTGCTCGCCGCGCTCGCGGTGGACTGGTTTTATAGCCCCGGGATCAAGCCGGCGTTGCCGAGCAGCCGGCGTCAGCCCCCACGTGGGAAGCCGACCCTCCCCCGCCCCTTGCGCCTCCCCTCCGCGGGTCCAGAGCCCGTGCCCCGCGCCTGACCCAGGGGAGCCCTGCCTCCCCGGCGGGACCTGCCCTTCGGAGAGGCGGGTGCCCTGAGCCGGGGTTTAAGAGCGTGCCCGGGGAGTGGGGAGCGGCCCCTGCTGGGAATTGGCAGAGCAGCTACGGCCAGCCCAGAAGAAAGCAGCGGGCACCCGGGAGTGTCCCCATCGAGCTGGGTCTCGGGAGGAAAGGGGTTGGAGACCCATGACCCGAATCTGGAAAAGCGGCCACCGGTACGGGTTGCATCCGGAGCAGTCCCGCCCTGGGCCGGGCTGCCCTCAACCGTAAGTGCTACTGGCGGCCGTGGCGAGTGGAGTCCCGGTGAGAAAGGAAGGCACAGGTGCGGATCGACCCCCTGGGGCGGAATGGGGATCGCCTCCGGGGGAGCAGCCCCAGGCAGAGTTCAGAGCTGCCATTGGGGGAGGGTGACCACGTGTCGTCCCCGCAGCAGAGCTGTCAGTGAGACCCGAGCGATTCCGGGTCTGGACCGCGCCCCCTAAGACCGCGGTGGGGAGGGGTCCTGGAGGCGGAGGCCAGCGCCGCGACTGAGCGAGGGCGCACTGACACCTGCTGGCCACTTGTGGTCACCGCTGGGAAGCTACCCGCCAGCACCAGGCGCCTTCTCCCGCCCCTGCAGTCCTTTGCCTAAAGCGCCTTCTCCTATCTCAGGACATGTTTGGGTCCAAGCTCAGGAAAGTAGGACCCAGATTTTAAATTGCACCGTCATGTTGCAGACATCTTTCTAAAGCATACACTCTATGTGTCTACCCCCAGCGGGAGCGGGGATTTGTCTGCTAAGGTCAGACAAAGGAAGGGCTCGTCCTGCATCAGAGCCCAGGACTGACACCCACCCTGGACTGGCATAGACCACCCTTCCCGCGATCCAACAGGCCTGGACCCTTCCTCCCTGGATACCCAGCTCTGGACAGCTGTGAACCATCGTGTCTTTGTTGTGGCAGGAAAGCTGGACCCCACCCTCCCACCCCACCCCCAGTTTACAGATGCACAGACCCCATCTTTTAGTAAGGGGAGGATGCTGGCCAAGAGAAGAGAGATTTCCCATGTCCTCTGTGATAGGAATAGCATAGAGTTGGGGCGAATGGCTTGTTTTTCTCCACATGCTTGATGTCCTTTAATAAATTGTAACAGTTTCTAGAGCACCAGCCTGTATTGGGCTATCTGCACTTTTCCAATAAGCAGTAGGCAGTTTGAGTAAGGCTCAAGAGGATAGGAACTGTCAGCAAAAAAGAGATTAGACCTCAAGAAAAGTTCTTACAGCAAAAGCTTATGCAGTCACCTTAGCTGGCAGTTCCAAGGATTGAACAGATCCCCTCTGCCCAGCAGGATGCAGGCTCAGGTGGGGGGCGGGGGGACTAATTCAGGACCTTGAGCATCACTGATAAAGTTATTGATGCTGCTGCTCTCGATGTAAATAGTCACGGAGTCTAGCTAACGTACTTTCAAAGTACTTCACAGATATCTCATTTGACTGCAGTACCTTTATCTCCTACAGTCTTTGCTTGGGGGGTTTGGGGGGCGGTGAACTCCCCTTCCTGTCTTAATCTGAGGAGTCTCTCTCATCCCCTTTTCTGGATCACCTCAAGACTGAAAAGGCAGAATTTCCTCCTTACATTGAGCCCATCATTTCCCATCTTTTACTCAGAACTCAGCTGAGTCTCTTGGCAGGAGCAGAAACTTTGCACGAGGCTCCGTTGGAAATGTGTTTACACTCATCTTAGCACAGCAACCAGGAGCCCCAAACATCAAGAATGAAGACTGAGACAAAAATCAAAGCCTGTGGCAACCTGGGGTTCCCCGTGTTATTCGCAGAACATAGGGCTGGGTATTGAGAGGCCTTCGCTGCCCATCTCTGCAGTTGCTGCTAACACACTCTCCTTCCTTTCTCATTTCGGAAGCAAAGGGGAAATGGAAACAGAGACCACAGTGCTTTTCTTCCTTGAAATCTCTGCCACTAGCCTGTGCATGACACCTCTCATCACATTTTCTAAATGCTTCCCAAACAGCCAATTGGTTTCTTAATTTCTGGGTTTGGAGTCTTTTATCCTAAAATAGATATAGGCCTTCAAGGAGCTAGGCCAATACACAACTATTAATGATAATAATCACTGCCTTTTGTTAAGCACCCAGTATACATCCTGTCCAGGGCTATATGCAGAGTCCCTTTATACCCCCGAGTTCCTCCTCTTGACACGTTTACCTCATCACCAAAGACTCTGCCTCCTTGGTTTGACACTAGGGTCAGTATCTCTGAGCTTTGAAAAGCTACTGGCCACCACTACTTTTTGCTAGAAGATTCAGTGCTATGATAGCTTAGTGAGACAGCGTTGAGCAGAGACACATCCACAAAGACAGTACTTCTTAACCAGGCCTGTTTATCAGCATTGCCTGGAAAGGTAACACACACTTACCAGTACTCCACCATTATGCAAGTCCAATGAGTCATAGTGGGGTGCAGTTTGTGTATTTTAACAGAGCTCCCTGGGGAATGCTAACAGGCACCCTGCTCAAGACTCACTGCCCTAAGCAAAAAGTCTCAGTGCGGGTCAGGGAGGGGGTTCAAATGACCTGAGGACTTTTCTCAAGCCAACCTAAGCTAGGAAGAATGGGCCCCAGATTGAGAATCAGTGTCCTGGTGGGTCAGCTAGGAGGGTGTCATAGCCCTCCAGGGATCTGGGCAGAACAGTTAAGAGCCATTGTAAATATGGAGGTTGGCTTTGATGGCCTGAGGATGAGTCAGCTCTGGGTACACAAATAGAGGTCCATTAATAAAAATAAATACTATGTATTAGCACTGACCCCTGTCAGGCACAATGCTGAGCAGTTTATGTACCAGATATTTAATGTTATTCCCCAAACAACCCTAATATGTAGCTGTTATCACCTGCCTTTGCAGATGGGGAAAACAAGAACCTGGGAGGCTAGCTTAGCCTGCCCAGGTAATAAGCAGCAGGGTAAAGCCTGGACCCCATGTTTCCTGACTATAAGCCAAACAAGATTTCTAACTCCCTCTGCCACACGACAGGGGGACCTGCAAGAGGTCAGTCAGGAATGAGAGCAGTGACCAGCTGGCCAATCCTCCCTGCCTCCCTGAGCTCCTCGTCCATGCTTGACTCCTAGGGTAGGACAGTAGAGGACGATGCGTTCTTTCATTCCACACGATGCCTGCTGCATTGGAGGAAGCATCAGACGCTACACTTTCTAACGGCCTACCTGTTGGACAGCAAGCACTACACTAACTGATTGTGCAACCCCAGGATTGCTAGCCTCCCCTCAGTGGGAGCAGCCACTCCCTCTCCTGGATGGTTATAAGTGTTCCGTTGATAACTTGGGTGAACCCTTATTGCACTAGCTTATCTGTTCATTTGTACAATAATCTAGTAAGGGGAAAGGACTGTCCTGACCACCTTTGTATTCCCAGAGCACACCGAAAACAGGTTTATTAAAAATCAAATTTCCTCCTGGTTGGTGTGGCTCAGTGGTTGAGCATTGACCCATGAACCAGGAGGTCACTGGATCAATTCCTGGTCAGGGTACATGCCTGGGTTGTGGGCTTGATCCCCAGTAGGAGGCGTGCAGGAGGCAGATGATCAATGTTTCTTTCATCAATGTTTCTAGCTCTCTATTCCTCTCCCTTCCTCTCTCTCTAAAATCAATAAAAATATATTAAAAGTAAGTTAACAATATGGTCAAATAAGTTATTTTTTTTAAAAAAAAGTAAAAAGATCACAAATTTCTGGAATCTACCCCTATTACATCTGTAATTAAAGTGTCAGGCAAAACGACACCAAAATACAACCTGACTTCATCTAAAGGAGTGAGGAACTGGAGAGAGGTGGTATTAATAGCTTACTTTTGTTTTGTTTGGGGTTTTTTGAGTGTGTGTTTGTGTGTTTTTTTAAGACTTGACTAAGAAAAAGCTATGTGCCTTATTAGCTTGGACTTCTAGGCTGTGATATAATCCTCACAAACGGTAGTTTGGACACAAACACACACAATCAGGCTACACACCCACACAGAGAGACCTTAAACACACCCTCTCAGCCATCTGAACACAATGGGCAGGTGGGGAACACAATGTTCCCACTGCCGTCCATGCCGTGCGCACAGCTGGAACTAAACATCTGTCAAGTGGCTGTATTGCTGACACAAAGGCAGGGGGTGAAGGGGACAGTCACTAGGAAAAAAATCTATTGCTTCCTTTGAGCTATTATTCAATTCCTCCACTTGTACCTGTGCTGGAGCCCTTTTGGAATCACACTGTCACTGGAGGCAAATGTACGCCAAAAGCAAAGCATGGACTGCAAGAGTGTTGTCCTAGGAATTGCCTTAAGTATCACCATCCATTTCTCATCACTGCCTGCCAGGCCAATCCCACTATACTATACTCACAAGTGAAGTCCTGCCACCACCTTCATCGACGAGATTCTGAAGTGCTAGCGCATCCTGCCCCAGCCTGGAAGATGAAGCCAGGTTTTTCTGTCTCTGCAAGGGCCTCTGGGCAAGACCAGGAAGTCAGCAGTCTGTGCCAGGACCATCTCTACCTTCAGGATGCCAACAAAGTTTGGGCTCCCATCTGACTCTTTGCTGCTGCCCAACCCCGCAGGACATGTTTGTGTTTCCACTGAAATGTGAGGGCTGTGCACACATATGAATCTACCATCCCCTCCTGCAGGCCTTCAGGCGGGTCCTCACAAATAGGTGTCCCTTTCCCTCAAATCCAGGTGAATTATCTTGCCTGCTGTGTCCAGAAGCATAAGGAAAAGCAAAGCTTGAAATAGTCATGGCGAGTGATATTCTCAGGCATAACAGGTGAGCCAGATCCACTGGCCCTATTAATTGTCACCAACATTAATAACTCCTGAACTAACATCCCATTAATCTGATTAGGTAAGGTGAATCACCCCTCCCATTTACTGTAAGAAACCAAGGAGACAGGGTTCCCAACACGCGCACACACACTATTTTAGAGATGGTTTATCACTGCTCCCTAGAAATTATTTCCTTTTTTCCATCCTCCTTAATGACAAAGCTCAAGGTCTTCCATCCTAAAGGGAACCCTGCCTGGGGAGGCATTCAAGTCATGAGTCTGAGTTTTGGAGCAAAACAAACCTGGGTTCTGGTCCAGTTTCTGTCACTGAAGCATTGTATTAACTAACTTTCTGGACCTGTTTCCTCATATGGGAATGGGGGAATACTGGTACGCACCTCATGCACATTCTTAAATAAAGATTAAATGAGCAAATACATTGAAATACATAACATAGTGTTTGGTATTTAATAGGTGCCCGTTATGCATTGAGAGCATTCGTTTAGTTGGCAACACTTTCTCCTTTATTAATTTGAATTTTCCTCAGACATGCAAACAGATCCTAAGATTGCCCAACTTAAAGTTTGACAGCTAATTAATAAATTAGCATGAGAAATAAGAATTAAAAACAAAATGCAAGTGGGAAAATAGGACTTTAATGGGTTTTAATAGGTATTTCTTAGTGTGAAAAGCAAAGGAGGGGGTGGAAATCAAAGGTTTTGTAACAGTTCATAATATGTAAGGATACACATGCAGTTACTTACATTATTAGCTACCAAAGAAGAGGCACAACCATCGCTGAAGTTCAAATTGGACTTAATAAGAGAAACCCACCAACAGGGACATTAAGTACTAAAATTTGTGAGAAATGAAAACTGGGAATTGCCTTCTCTGGATACTTTAAAAGCAGGATTTATGTCTGCTGATTTTGAGTCAGATGTGGACCAGACTGGAGGTAGAAAGAGAAGAGAGCCATAGAACCTCAAAGCTGATGACACTTCAGACAAATAGGGTAAATAGGGGAATGCAGTTTGGGGTGCTTTCTTTCGCAGTAGAAAGCCCAACTGAAACCAGTTAAAAGACAACAGAAAATGGATTAATTCACATAAATGAAATTCAGTTCAAGCTAGGGACAGAGTTGGCTTTGGGAAGGTTGCTGCGTGGCTGAATGTTCTAACAACCTGATTTCTTTTCATCTCTCTACCAGTGGAAAAGACAAAGAGGATTAAACATATGCACAGCGAGCAGTAGATATGAGAAACAATGGAGTCCTCCAAAACACATATGAGAAAGAAGCTGCCTTGGTTTTTCCAGACTTTATTGCTAGGAAGCTGAGATGGAGCTCTTGTTTCGGTTCTCAGATTTCACAGGAGTCCAGAACCCACAGAACTACCTCCCCTTTTTACTTCCATCTGTTTGAGTAGGTTTCTATTCTGTGCAAACAGAATGCTTGACCAGAATAAACGTTAGAGCTTTAATTTCACAAAAATTGTTAATCATCTACAATGAACCAGACTTAGTGCTCAACACTGATGCTAATAATCACCATAATCTATAACCACCAAATACATTGTTGCTATTATTTTGAACTTATGTTAGATCAGTTAAGTATAAAGAAAAAAAATTACCTTCATTTGTTCCTCAATGCTCTTCCTTTATGTAAATTGTTCCTTATATCGTTTTCCCTTTCTTAAGAACTTTTTAGAAATTATTGCAAGACAGGTCAGGTCCACTGGAGACAAATTCCCTAAATTTTAGTTTGTATAGGAATATATTTCTTCTTTTGAATGGTAATTTCACAGGGTACAGAACTCGAGGTTGGTGGGTTTCCTTCTCTCAACACAAAATATTTCACTCTAATCCCTTCTTGCATGGTTTCAAAAACAATTCTGATATGGCTCTTCTCCTTGCTTTTTCATTAGGTGTTTTTTCCTCTTGCTTCCCTCAAGATTTTTAAATTTCTTTTTCTGTATCTTTCTTTTCTGCCATTTGGATATGATATGCCTAGATATAGATTTAAGGTTATTTATCCTTCTTGGTGTTCTCTGAGCTCCCTGGATCTGTAGTTATGTGTCTAGCATTAAATTTGGGAAATTCTCTATCATTATTGTTCAAATATTGTTTTCAAATATTGAAAGAACTCTTCTCCTTCAGGTATTACTATTATACATACACCCTTTATAGTTGCCCAGTAATTCTGGGGTATTGCTCACCCTTCCATTTTTTTTTTTTTTCATTTGGAAAGTTTTGGTTGACCTATCAGGCTCACTTATTCTTTCCTCAACCATGTCACTTACTAATGAGCTCATCAAAGGCATTCTTCATTTCCGCTTACTTCTAGCGTTTTTTCCTTCTTAGAATTTCCATCTCTACTCTATTACCTCTGTATTTTTGCATGTGGTCTTTTTGCTTTGGAGCCCTTAGCGTATTAGTGATTAACTTTCTGGTCTGATAATTCCAGCACCCTGTGATATTTGAATCTGGTTCTGATAGTGCTGTCTCTTCAAGCTGTTCTCCCCCACCCCTTTAATATACCTTGTAACTTTTTGTTGAAAGCTAGTCATGATGGACTGGGAAAAAGGAACTGACATAAATAGACCTTCAGTGATGTGATCATGTGAGTTGGTTGTCTTTAGTGAGCGGTGCTCCCGGGCTGTGACCAAAAAATGATTCTCAGTCTTCCCCTCTTCAGGGGCACAGGCAGACTAGAGCTGGGTATTTCTCTTCCCTCAAGTCAGTCAGACTCTGATACAACCCCAACAGGTTAGGCTCTGGTAAAATACTTTCTCTTGAGGCTAGGACTTAAGAACAGAAATGCTCTCAGTATATTTCAAAATGGCTATTTTCCCCTTTCCATGCTGGAAGCAAAAACGAGATTGTTCCACAGTCTTCACTGTGAAAACCTACTAGGGCTCCTGTAGGTAAAAACTCAAAAAAAAAAAAAAAAAAAAGTGTGGGGGCCCCTCAGACTGGGCCTTGTTTTTAATTCTCAGACTGGATCACACTGAGCCATCAGCAATTCATCCATTATGGTTTAGGCTTTCCTACCCCAGCACTGGTTTCCATGGAGGCTTATGCTCTAGTGGTTTGATTCTCTGTATCTGCCTCGCTCCGATGCTGGAAGCAGCAGTTTGCCCTGTAACTTCAAATCTCTGACAAATGGTCCATGTGATTTCTTTGAACCCCTAACTCTAAAGTCATCAATCCTTAACTTTGTCCAAAACAAAAATTTTATTAAATATTTCACCTATAATCAACACGAAAGATTACTCGCACAAAAATAGTAGCAGTTAAGCATATAAATTATACATTAGACTGAAGTCTTAACAGTTTGTGGCTCAGATCTTGCATGTGGTTTAAAAGAATAGGAAAAGTGTGGAATTCAATCTAAATTGCTCAGATTTGTGGTAGTTACAATGTATGGTTTTTCCAATTTGTAGATTCTCAATGGAGGAAAATTTTGTTTGATTTGGCTTTCACCTGGATAACCCATTTAATAAAGGATCCATTACCAGCTTTCATCCGGTTAGTAAATTTCAATCAGAGCAGTGGAAACAATGGGGTTTAGATGGGAAAGCATTACAATGGAGTGGCAAGAATACTAAGGAGTCAGAAGACCCAGGCTCTAATTCAATGCTGACATGATACTGCATCAGAGTATAACTCATTCAATTATCCTGGATAGCCTCTCATCTTGAAAATAAAGATAATGAAGTCAGAATTATATAAAAACCAAAGGAACAGCAGGGAAAATGAAGTTAGCTTACTTACTTAAAATAATACACAACTGATCCCTAAAAAAAACCAAAACTAAATATAACCAAAACCAGTGAGAGGAAAAAAATGATTACTAAGATTGCCAAATTTTTAAGGTTCAGAAGTAACCTGAGTCCTTAACAATCCTCAATAAAATGCACAGCCCATGCCAATTCCAATAATTCAAAGTGTTCTAAAATTCACTCTGGGACAAATAATAGTATATAAAAGTTATTAAATAACTGCCAAGGTTCTTAGATATAAACAAACTCTTCAACTTAGAATTGTTTGTATATTTTAGAATTGTATATTTTAAAAAGCTGGCATTTACTACATGGCATTCAAATGTATTAGAAAAGCTGGAAAAATGCAATCTCCATGAAGTGTGTATAAGTATATATGTAAAATGAAAAAAGTAAACCTTATCACTCAGGTATCTCACCTAAGGATGAAGTAAGACTGCTTATGCCCTGGGGAAGTAACAGGATAAGTTATTACTGTACAAAAACAGAAAACTAGAACAATTTTGCTTAGTTTTCATCTGCAATCTAAACAAGGTAGGGGTTATTTAGAATGCTTGACTGTACAATATTCTTTTGAAGTTGACATCCAAGGCCAAAACGTGTAGATTTCTTATTTGCAACTAAGCTGATGTTCACAGAAGTAAACAAATAAGTCATCAAACATTTTAATGGAAAATGGTAACCATTCTAAACCCAGGTTCATCCCTAACTCTTCATGTTAATATTTTGTTTTCTATAAACCCAAGTCTATGAGTATTTTCTTAAAGGCAATCATATTCTCAATTGCCTCGGGATGGCCCTTATTAAGCAGTAACAGGAGGTGCTTTGTTTGGAGGTTAGAAAAATTGAGCTCTGAATAAAATCAGCTATTCTTAATTTTTTAGAAGATTACTCAAATATGTGTGAAATCCATTAGACTGTGACCTCAATAGCAAGTGTTTGACAAGCTATATGATAAACATTTTATACTACATAGTGCTACTTACAAGGCATATTATCTGTAATAAAATTCAGCAAAACAATGATCCTCCAAAATCAACACCAGGAACTTCTTTACAAATCAATCACCTGCCTGACTTAAAACATAAGTTCACTTCATTTATGTTTTCTCCATTATGCTTTGACTATCTCCCATATTCATAAATATGTACTCACATAAATGGTATGCCTACACTTTAGAAACTAAAAGGCTAATTCCAAGCATTCTGAATGCTACTTCTGCCACAGCAAATTTGGACATTTTGATGCTTAAACACTGTGTATTAAAATTCCCTAATATATAGCCCTGGTCAGTGTTGCTAAATGGTTAGAGCATCGGCCTGCACACTGAAGGATCATGGGTTCGATTCCTGTTCAAGGGCATGTACTTGAGTTGCAGGTTTAATCCCTGACCCTGGTCGGGCTCATGCGGGAGGCAATCAATCAATATGTCTTTCTCACATTGATGTTTTTCTCTCTCTCTCTACCCCTCCCTTCCTCTTTTCCACTCTCTCTAAAAATGTACAAAATATCCTGGGGTAATGATTAGCAAAAACCACACAAAACTCCCTAAGATATAAGTAATATTAAAATTAGGTTTTCTAATTGTTTTTCAAAGTTATTGATAAAAAATAAAAAAAAATTCAAGCATTCAGATTCTTATCTCTAATCTCAAGAAGGAAATTTAAAGTAACCATATATTCAATCAGGTGATACCTTTAAAAAGATTTGGACATTCACATTGCCTAATTTGAAGGTAATATTTTTGAGTCAGAATTGTCTTGTGTACATTTTTGAATTATGCCCCTCCCAAGTATAAACTCTGCACAACCTGCAAGACCTGAAACCTGACAGCCTTGTCTGTACTACTTTCAGTCATGGACACTCTTCCTGCTACCAAACTTTGAAAAGTCCCAATGTAAAACACGATATACTACTCTCTGGATAAGGTAAAGACCTAACACTAACAAGTTATTTACATTAAAAAGTTTATGATTAGAATGTATAATGTTAGCAGGATAATTAAGTATATAAAGTTCTTTAAAGTTACTAACAACTTCAGTTTTAAAAGTTAAAAATACCCCCCCAAAAAACACTTATATTTTAAAGTGTAGTCTCCTTAGTGTTATCAGGTTTAGAAGACATTCTATTCAATAACCAAGTATTGGTATCTATTTTATTAAACATTCTCATAATACTTTATTAATCTAAGAATATTCCAAATCAATGTCACAATTCTGCAGATTCAAATTCTCAAAATATTGTCACATTTTCCAATTGTCCCAACTGGCTCTCAATGGCCAAAACAACCAAAAGAATAAAGAAAAAAGTTTTAGATATTTGGTATACTACCTTATCCTCTAGTATAGGCAGAAGGAAACCTTTCCTTACAAGTTATTCATTTTAAATTTGAAAATTTCAGGAACTTACTCTTCTTATTTTTAGATTGTGACATTTGCTTTCATCTAATCTTAATCATGCAAGAGTAAACCACATATCCTGATTTTCCAGATTCAGTTCTGATGTACAGTTGTTGGCCCAATGTAATGATTGGTTGCACCCCCTTTCCATTTCAAAGTGTCCCATTTAATATATTTAAACCACTATCCATTCTTACTGATGAACAATTACAAATTCTGCAAGTTGAAATTTGGATTCAATACACATGGCTTAGCAATAACTGAGATAAAAAGTTATAAAAAGTTATCAGAGAAAGACTAAATTGTGATGTATAACAGTTTGTCCATTTTTTAAATGAATCAGACTTGATAAATTAGATATCACATTTTTAGAACTCATTCCAATGGCATCACCCACCTTTTAATAAAAGTACAAATAAATTTGTGTTTTTTTCTCCTTCAAGAGTTTCTATTTTTTACTGCTTTCATTTGTTATCTATCAAGTTTATAAATTAGTTAGCATCTCCCCGCTTCTTCCTGTATGAAATAATCATTTGGAATTTTATAAGTATTAAACTACCACAAAAGGACTGTTTTGACAGTCGCTGTTTTGTTATTATACAGGATGGGGCAAAAGTAGGTTTACAGTTGTGAGTACATGAAACATTTTATTCTTGTATTATTTATTATTGTATTATCTCCCATATGAACAATTGTAAACCTACTTTTGCCCCACCCTATATATCAACAAAAAGCAAAGTTTAGAGCAATGTAACATTCTATGACTTTTTTTTTTTTTAATTTACTGAGCCTCATAAAAAGACTAAACCCTTTCTTTAAGAGAAAAATTTTGGATATGCTAGTTAATCCTACTGCAGTTCAGGAAAAGTATTAGCTCACATGTAGTCAACAATATCCCTTACATTCTATTTAAATACTAAATATTTTGATTTCACAAGGATATCCCAATTAGAGTCCACTTTAGTTTTTTGTTATAAGTAATAAAATTCATGGGCTCTTACAATATGGCAGCCATGCCCAGAACATATGTTTTATGCTTCTTAAAAAATTTTTAACTCCTCAGCTATATATGATTTGCCTATAACATCACTTCTACATGTAAGATTTTGATCATTCTGTATCTGTTATAGACCAATATACTAGTAAATTAAGGTAGGGTAACCAAAATGCTTAAAAAACAGTATCTATTTTCATTGTAAAGAAACAATACTCCCTCCCCCCCCCCCCAAAAAAAAAGACATTAGGTTATTACTCCCTTTAAAGTTCAAGTTCCACCATCATAATACCTAAGCACCCCGGATATAAAATTTTTAAAAACCACACATACACACAAGCTCTAGGTAGAGCTGTAATAAACAAATTCCTTTTATAAACAAAATTTTAACTGAAAAGCCACAGTAGATGGGGGGGGGGGGGCGGGGGGGAGAAGAAAGGATATTACTTGGTAAAATCCAGTGACATCTACAATAATTTTACAGCACATTTAAGCATTCTAGGATTTTATATCTTCACCTGCCTTCCATTTCTTAGTTGCTCCTTAAAAATTTGCCAATTATGAATATAGGTTCCACCTCAAACTTAGTCCTGATTTTGAGCACCAGGAAAAGCAAAACAACACCCCAAATTTCTATCTTAATATCATGGCCTTAATTCAAAAATGGTTTTCTTTAAAACACAATGCCCATCTAAATGGAAATAAAAAAAAGAAATCCAAGCAGCAATATGTAATTACACATAATAGTTATTCATTACATGGGATGTGTTTTTAGAATGATATCTAGAATGCACTTGCTCTGTGACTCTCTTCAAAAATTAAACCGACGTAGACTGACACTATCAAAAGTAAAAGTACTGTATAAGGGGCACGCATTTACAACACTGCCAGACTAAAAGCAGTAAAGCAAAGAAAATACATCAAAGAGCACAGGCACATCTTACAGAACTCCCACTGAACTACCAATGGCTTCTCTGCAATATGCCTCTTTTCCATAACTATATTAACTACCAAGAAAGATGAGATTAAAATCAATGGTACTGAACTGAATTGTTTGAAGCCAGTGCCCCACATGTGGGGAAAAGTGCATTTAGTTCAGCAGCAATACAGCACAGTGTGAAGATATTGTGCTTAGACGCAGATATTCCAGAAGTGAAAGATGTACAAGGCAAGTCAAGATATAAAACCATAGTACACTGTTAAATAACCTTGAAACATACATATATTGCAGTGTTCAAAGAAAAACATTCATTTTCATTGTACAAGGCTAGGGAGAAATCCTTAAAGTTACCTACTGTATTTTATGATATAATAAATACATATCTATATAGCATTGTATATACATATATAGAATGTGTGTGTATGTATATTTTTTTGCCAAATTTTTGTTATTTTTTGTGGACCTGCAACTTTTAGGAATGAAAACTCCTTTGAAGTACAAGTTTCTGTTCCCCCAAACTTAAGAAAACATATTTATACTAGAAAAGGTCTCAATACCCTCCTCCCCCCAACCAAAAGACTCAATTCAAATATTTTGCTTCACAATTGATCTGAGAATCACAATTACAGGAATTCTAGAATTTTGACTATCTTTCCACTTTGCCAGTTGTTTCAAAAAAGCAAATATATTTTATATTTAAACCAGCTGATGCAAGTTCTTTGCAGAGAATATAAACTCTAGATTTGACTGATTAAAACAGAGCAAATCAAAACAATAACAACAAAAAATCCAGTGATTTACTCTGACTGTAAACAATATATAAAATTTAAATCTCAAATTTCAAAATAAGTTAAAGAAAAATTCTACCATCAGGACCTATAATACTATAAAGATCTGACAACTGGTAAGGGGAAAATGTGTATGAAAAGTTGCAACAAAATTATTTGCCCATTATTTTTGCTAAGAGAAAGTATATCTAACTGTACTACCTCTGCCCCTTAAATTTAATAAATTCAATACAAATGTCTTGAGCAAACTGGCATATTACACAACAGGAAAACATCCATCAAGTTCAGCAAAGAAAACTTATATAAGCCTTTTGTACAGAATTTTTAAAAAAATCTAAATGGCTATGATTCCTCTATTAGCAGAAACACATAATGCAGACTTTATAAATCTGCCAAATATATCAATATCTACATAAATAGACACAGATATAGATATGAAACGTTAATGGCAGTCTATTTGTGAACAGTGTGTGGGACCAGCAGATTTGTATCAGACCATGGCACGATATGGACCCTGCATCTTTAAGAACTGAATGATGAAAGAAGGACCCCCAGCAACAATCTGAGGTGGAAGGTGACTGAGTGGACAGTTCTCAATACTCATGATTGAAAGCTTGCTGCAAAGAGCCAGCTCAAAGGGAAGGCTATGAAGGTTGGGGTTGTCATTCAAATACAGTTCCTCTAGGTTCTCCAGTGTACCTGTTTAAAAAAAAAAAAATCAAATCAATTACTATTTTTTAAAAATTAGTTACTACTAAATAAATTCAATGACATAATGCTGTCCCGAGCATTATATGTACTGAAATACCCGTTTCCTCTTACTTTCTTCTCCTCACATTAAAACTCTCTACAACTGCGTGTCTCAAGCTTTACTGCATGTTCAAATCAACTGAGGAAATGTGGAAAACACCAATATCCAGGTCACACTCCACATCAGTTAAATTAGAATCTTCCTTTTTGGCTGGTTTTCAAGGTTGGAGAGGTTTTTGTATGTGTTTCTTAACTCCAGAGATAAGTTTACTGTACAGTCAGTGCCTGTAATCATTTTTCTGTTGTAGACAATGTGACAATCTCTCGTATTAATCAATTTCTCTTGTGGAAAGGTTTTTGTTAGTTGGTATAAATCTCTCACTAAGGCATCACATATTTACTTTTTTAAATATTTTTATTAATTTCAGAAAGGAAGAGGAGGGGAAAGAGAGAGAGAGAGAGAGAGAGAGAGAGAGAGAGAGAGAGAGATCAATGATTAGAGAGAATCACTGATCGGCTGCCTACTACACACCCCCTTCTGGGGACTGAGCCAGCAACCGAGGCATGTGCCCGGGGAATGAAACTGTGATCTCCTGGTTCATAGGTCGATGCTCAACCACTGAGCCACATCAGTCAGGCAAAAATAAGCCAAAAGTCAATTTATATAATATTTTTAATTTTTTTCTTAGACTTAGGATACTCATACTTTCTAGGGAAATGTTTCAAGCAACTGCATGAGGCCAGCTGCATAAATACACTAGAAATAAAAGTGTAAAGTTGCCTCATGTTTTGCCAATTTTTCAACTTCCAAATTTGTGATACTTGATAGTGGTATGTAGAAGAATAAAAATAATGGCTACCGAGTAATAGATTTGTTTACACTTAATAGTTTATTTAATATTCAGAGAATGCTATGAGAAGTTACTATTATTATCCTTATTTTACGAGCAGGAAACTTGAAACTTAGGGTTCCCCTACCTTATCCAAAGCCATAAAGCCAAATTTTGAGTTGTCTATTTTACTTCAAAACCATTCTTCACCACTAATCTATACTGCCTATGGAACAGCATGATATAGATAGGAGACATAATACATGAAATTACTAATTTAAAAATTACTTTGTGACATCAACTCTCTTCATAAAATGGGATTACAACTTGCACTGCCTCAAATTCAAGGTGGTTATGTTAATAGATTTTTTTTAAAAAAAACTTAGAAAATTCTAAAGTATTCTCAAATATTAATATTAATGAAATATTTATTATTAATTCTAAAACCTCATAAGGAAATGTTTTGACATAAGACATTACTAGTTTAAAGCAAGCCTGTGTAATTTTTAAATTTAGAAGAAATATGAAGTAACTCTTTGAAATTAAGGTTATACCTATTAGAACGTAAGTATGCTAAACCTTTCTCAAACACAATATTCCCCCTATGAAGAAACCTAACCAAAACCTACCAACCCACCAACTACTGGTGCTTTATTAAAAAATAAAAACATCTTAAGTCTGCTGGAACCTCAGTTGACAAAAACAGATTTGTCATAATTATCTGAAATACTACTTGAAGGAGCAAATTATTAGTACAGAATCAAGCATCCAAAGGTTTCATACCAATTTCCTCAGGAAGATGAGTAAGTAGGTTCTCTCCAAGGCCTAGATGTGTGAGATTCGTAAGGTGACCAATGCCCCTGGGAAGAGTGGTCAACTGGTTGTTTGTCAAGACTAATTTCTGAAAGATCAATTTAAGAAAAGATGGTTACATGTATATTTCCAACAACTGATATAAATTTAGAACTAAATATCTACTAAACCAAGAGCATAAGCAAACAGAGAAATTAGATTGGACAGGACAAGAATAAGTTTTTCTTTCAAAAAATATCATTCGTTAGGAAGACAAAAGCAAACACGTTAAATGAACATAAAACTCAGCTCTAAAGCTATAATAGGAAAATCTATCTGGTCCAAGATCAAATTCTTAAGAAAAATGAGCAATTTGGAAAAGCTTTAATCATCCTATCTAATAAAAGAGTAATATGCAAATTGACGGTCACTCCAACACACAAGATGGCTGCCCCCATGTGGACACAAGATGACCGCCACAAGATGGCAATTGGGAGGGACCAGGCCTGCAAGGGAGGGCAGTTGTGGGCAATCAGGCCAGGAGGGGAGAGCAGTTGGGGAGGACCAGGCCTGCAAGGGAGGGCAGTTGGGGGCGATCAAGCCTGCAATTGGGAGGGACCAGGCCTGCAAGGGAGGGCAGTTGTGGGCAATCAGGCCAGGAGGGGAGAGCAGTTGGGGGGGACCAGGCCTGCAAGGGAGGGCAGTTGGGGGCGATCAAACCTGCAGGGGGGGGGGCAGTTAGGGGTGGCCAGGCCAGCAGAGGAGGGGAGTTGGGGGCGACCAGGCCTGCAGGGGAGGGCAGTTAGGGGCAATCAGGCTGGCAGGGGAGCAGTTAGGCATCAATCAGGCTGGCAGGGGAGTGGTTAGGGGGTGATCAGGCTGGCAGGCAGAAGCGGTTAGGGGCAATCAGGAAGGCAGGCAGGAGAACAGTTGGGAGCCAGCAGTCCTAGATTGTGAGAAGGATGTCCCAGATTGGAGAGGGGCAGGCTGGGCTGAGGGACACCCCGCCCCCGTGCACGAATTTCGTGCACCAGGCCTCTAGTATAACTATAAAATCATTAGGATAATATTTTACCTGTAAATCCTTAAGATAAGCAATTTCATTTGGCAAGGATTCCAATTTGTTCTCCTCTAAATCCAGCTCTCTTAACTTCCTAAGGTTTCCAAGACCATGGGGAAGCTTCTTTAAAAGATTGTTTGATAATATCAAAACCTAGGGAGAAATTATTGATAGTATTTGGCAACTCATAAAATGGAATTATACATTACCACTGTGTGGCTTAAAATTTATTAAGCAATGCTAATTTTCTAAACACTGAGTATTAAGAATAATGTTCAAATAAATCACAGAAAATAATTAACTTACTATTCTAAAAAAAAAATTACCGTAGTTATTGGAAAAATGGATTTTATTTGATTAAGTCAAAACTAATGTAAGCAAAAGAATTTAACTTTAAATTGAACTGTATATAATTATTAACTTAAAAATATATACAATTACTAATTACTTATAGCAAGATTCATATAGTTAATGGTATTCTGATACTGAGTAAGTTACAAATGTCTACTAGGAAACCGGTTATTTATTCAAACCCCTTACAAACTATCATTTAAGGAAGGTAACAACTGACTTCTTAAACTGCCTACATCTATCCACCACAGTTATTATTTGTGGTATATTTATTTACATTGCAAGATATCCAACAATATACTGAAGAGGGGAAAAAAGGTTGAAGATAGTCCTTGTTCTCAGAGAAGTTACAATAGGGATGTAGAGAAAGAATACTGGGTATGGGGATAGTGAAAAGGAAACTAAGAGGAAAAATCTACATAAGGTTCTGGTTAATTTTTTATGCAAATGTATTTCCTTCAAAGTTATACTATCCACAATAAAATAACCATATACAATTAGACCAAGAAAATAATAATAGCAGTTATCATTTACTGAGTTTACTAATTGCAGGGCACTATACTGAATGTATCAACTACAACCTTACAAGAAAAATACTACATATTATCCCCATTTCACAGGTGAGGAAAATGACACTTGGGAAGTTTAAATCCATAAATAGAGATAAAAGTGAAATTGTACTCAGATCTGTTTGGCTTCAAAGCTCATTCTTTTAACCATTATACCATACTTTCACCTGACTAAATAAAATAAATAAATAAAAGAAGCCCTAACCAATTTGGCTCAGTGGATAGAACATCGGCCTACGGACTAAAAGTCCCAAGTTCAATTCCGGTCAAGGACACGTGCCTGGGTTGTGGGCTCGATCCCCAGTAGGGGGCATGCAGGAGGCAGACGATCAATGATTCTCTCTCATCACTGATGTTTCTATCCCTCTCTCCCTCGCCCTTCATCTCTGAAATCAATAAAAATATATTTAAAATAATAATGAATAAAAGAAAAAAAAATCATGTTTTTAGAAAACCAGGATATAAAGAAAAACAATTTTAAAATATGTATTTACTATTAGTAAGCTTTCTCATCAAAAGAATGAAAATCGCAGGGACTCAGAGGCAGGTGAAATCATGCTTGACTAAGGAGGTGACAATAAGATGGACCTTTAATTCCAGAAAAGAATTTTAAAAGGAAAAAGAAGGGAATGAGGAGAGGGCATTCTTGATATCGAGAACAGTAAGACTAAACATATGGAGCTAGAAATATGCATGTGTTTCCAAAAAAGAAAATAATCTATTTAAATAGTAAATAAAAGAGTAGGTAGATAATTAGGATGGAAAAGTAGGACAGAATTGCATAAAGGGTTCTAAATGCCAGTCTGAGGAATCCATAATTATTTTGATAGACAATGATGCAGAGTTCTTAATGGGTTTGTATGTTTAAGAGAGCCCTAACATTTCTAATTATGATCTTCACTCAAATAGAAATTGCTTATTTTAATTGGAAACTTTATAAGTGAGGTAACTGTAGAAGGATTGAAGGAGTTATAAATGCTCTTTATACACACCTCAAGAGAAACAAGACCAGACACATCCTCAGGGATCTTTGTGAGCTGATTAGTGGCTAAATTCAATTCTACCATACTGGTCCAAGTTCCAAAATCCAAGGGAAGTGATGTCAACTGATTGTCCTAACAAAGACAAAAAGAAGCATCTAAAGTATAACCATAAAAACAAAGTTCCATATACTATCCGATGGAAAGAGAATTCTTAAACAGAAAACTTATTCCCTTTTCTTGATAACAAATAAAGAACAAAAAGCAATAAAAACTCTAAACCTTCAAAGTTTTTCATACAATAGTTAGGTTTTTGTTTTGAGGTAAAACTGGAAGTTTGTTCCCTATGTGATTATCTGTATTGGATATAGAAAAAAATATACCATATAAACCAACATGAGATTTCAAAGGTCCCAGTGATAAATGTTTTCCCCATTTTACAATAATGTACAGAAATCACTGAATAAAATGTGGATGCTCATGAACACAATGAAAGAATAAACATCTAATTAGGGCCTACAAGGAAACTAGATAACCACAGCAATTCTAGAAATGCTGAGCAATAAAGTACGAGAGGGAAAAAGTCTTAATAAGACAGCAAATTAAATCATTAAATATTAATTAAGTATCCACAATTTTACTTTAAAAGTCCAAAAGAAAAGATGACAAAAAATATTTATCACTGAATAAAAACAAATGATGAAATAGTGATTCTAATTTTAAAAATTAGATATAGCTATACACAGAAAATAAGTGAAATATATGCCAATGATTCACTATTTTTTTCTGCTTCCTCATATTCATTTATAAAACACGTTTTTATCAATGACAACTCTTACCACACTGTCGTGTGTTGGGGGTATTGGTATTGAGAGCGGACCATCAGTCCCAGTTGGTATCAATGATATATGCCAATATGTTACCAGTGATCCTACCTCTCATTGGTGGATCATTTTATGTCCTTTTTGTTCATCTGTATTTAAAAATTTTTTTTTGTAATATACAATGATTACTTTACATGAAACTATCCATAAGAGAAATCCCAAGTAGCAAACATTCATTTGAAAACCAAGTTTTTCTTTTATTTATTATAACTTATTACCTATTAATTATAACATTTAAACTTATAACCTATTGATGCCCAAACTACAGATAGTTAATAGGATGATAAAACATTTTCATTTTAAAAACTTATTACTCTGCTAATATGAGCAGGAAAATGTCAGGCTTTATTTGCCTTCTTTCAAGAAAAACTTTTGATAAACATGTTATAATTTTGAAGGAAAATTAAGACAAAGCTCTAGCCGAAACCGGTTTGGCTCAGTGGATGGAGCGTCGGCCTGTGGACTGAAGGGTCCAGGGTTTGATTCCGGTCAAGGGCATGTACCTTGGTTGCGGGCACATCCCCAGTGGGAGGTGTGCAGGAGGCAGCTGATCGATGTTTCTCTCTCATCGATGTTTCTAGCTCTCTATCCCTCTCCCTTCCTCTCTGTAAAAATATCAATAAAATATATATATATAAAAAAAGACAAAGCTCTATGCAAAGTTTTATTATTTCACTGAAAACAACAGGCTTTTCCAAGCTAACATATTATATTAACATCATATCCATAAAAAGTATAATCAAATGCAAAAACTAATGAACACCTACCTGGACTGTTGTGTTCTAAACCTCTTATTACAAACTGAACATCAGGTTAAAGCCATTACCACTGCTAACTCTCATATAACCAGACTGAATAACAATAACTTTTATACCTGCTTAAGATTGTAAGATTATTTTGAATTTCCACAAGTTCATTTAATATATACTTCCAAAGAATTATCATAAAGAATAAATATATTGCCCTAACCGGTTTGGCTCAATGGCTAGAGCGTCGGCCTGCGGACTGAAGGGTCCCAGGTTCGATTCCGGTCAAGGGCATGTACCTTGGTTGCAGGCACATCCCAGTGGGGGGTGTGCAGGAGGCAGCTGATCGATGTCTCTCTCATCGATGTTTCTAACTCTCTATCCCTCCCCCTTCCTCTCTGTAAAAAAATCAATAAAATATATTTAAAAAAAAAGAATAAATATATTTATGAAAAAGTATAGACAGAATCGAGACTGTAGTTGAAAGAACCACAATTATGTTGAAATGGTTCATCAAAGACAAAAGGATGTATTATGACACAACAGAAAGAACACTGTAACTGAAGCTTGAAATATAGGTTTCCTGAATTCCACCTCAGCCATGAATTAGTTATGTGGCCAATTTATTTATTTCCTCTGGCCCTCAAGTTTGTTCACTACAAATTAAATCACTAAACAATTCATTTTTCATTTCTTTCCTCCTTTTGTAATAAACTTTTTTCCTTATTTCAAATATAAAACTCATTCACTGTAGAGAATATAGATAAACAAAAAAGAAACTAAAGATGCCCATAAATAATTCTGATATTCAAAGATAAACACTGTATTTGTTATCTACACTGGCTAATATATACATGTATTTAAATCTATAGATATTTCATATAAGTAAGCACATTAAAAACAGCTCTTAAAAATATATGTATGGAAAGTCCTGCATGCTTTAACTTTTTGTACTTAATAAATTGAGAATGCTTCAACTGGTATTTACTATTAAACCAGAGTATTATTTTTAATGGCTTCATAGTATTCTATTAAAGATACAGAGACATACCTGAGAGATATTGAAGGTTTGGTTCCAGACCACCACAATAAAGCAAGTAACACTTTAGTGAGTCACATGTATTTTTTTTGTTTCCCAATGCACAACAAAATTATGTTTATAATATACTGTAGTCTACTAAGTGTATAATAGCACTATGTCTAAAAAACAATGTACATACCTTAATTTAAAAATACTTTATTATTAAAAAATGCTAAGCATAATTTGGGTCTTCAGCAAGTGATATAGTCTTTTTGCTGGTAGAGGGTCTTACCTAAATGTTGATTGTAAGGGTGATGGCTACTGAAGGTTGGTGTGGCTGTGGCAATATCTTAAAATAAGAGCAATGAAGTTTGCCACATCAATGAACTCTTCCTTTCATAAAGGACTAGAGGCCTGGGCACAAAATTCGTGAGGCGAGGGGGGTAGGGTTTTCAGCCCGGCCTGCGCCCTCTCACAGTCCAGAAGCCCTCGCTCCTTACTGCCCACCTGCTAGCTGCTCCTTCCGCTCACTGCTCCTTAGCACTGCAGCGGAGGCAGGAGAGGCTCCCACCACCATCGCTGCGCTCGCCAGCTGTGAGCCCAGCAGCACTCCCCTGTGGGAGCACATGGACCACCAGGAGGCAGCTCCTGCGTTGAGTGTCTGCCCCCTGGTGGTCAGTGCGCATCATAGCGACAGGTCGTTCTGGTCGTTCCACCGTAATGGTTGCTTAGGTTTTTATTATATAAATTTCTGCAGCCTCCCTACTACCTCTCTCAGCCTTCAAAGAATTGAAGAGTTAGGGTCTTGCTCTGAATTTGGCTTTGGCTTAAGGGAATGTTGTGGGTGGTTTGATCTTCTATCCCAGTGGTCGGCAAACTGCAGCTCACGAGCCACATGCGGCTCTTTGGCCCCTGGAGAGTGGCTCTTCTACAAAATACCACAGCCTGGGCGAGTCTATTTTGAAGAAGTGGCGTTAGAAGAAGTTTAAGTTTAAAAAATTTGGCTTTCGAAAGAAATTTTAATCGTTGTACTGTTGATATTTGGCTCTGTTGACTATTGAGTTTGCCGACCACTGTTCTATCCAGACCACTGAAACTTTCTCCATATCAGCAATAAGGCCGTTTTGTTTTCTTGACATTCATGTTTTCACTGGAGTAGCACTTTTAATTTCCTTCAAGAACTTTTTGTTTCTAGTCACAACTCAACTGGCACAAGAAACCTAACTTCCAGCTTATCTCAGCTTTCAACATGCCTTCCTCACTAGGTTTATTCATTTCTAGCTTTTAATTTTAAAGTGAGAGACATGCAACTCTTCATTTCACCTGAACACTTAGAGGCCACTGTAGGGTTATTAAATGGCCTAATTTCAATATTGTTGTGCCTTAGGAAATAGGGAGTGGGAAAGAGATGAGGGAATGACAGGATAGTGGGGCAGTCAGAACACACACACAGCATTTATCAATTAAGTTTGCTGTTTTATATGAGTGCGATGTGTGGCACCCCAAAACAACTACAACAGTAACAACAAAGATTACTCATCAGAGATTACTATAACAAATATAATTTAAAAGTTTGAAATATTGCGAGAATTACCAAAATGTGACACAGAGACATGAAGTAAGCAAATGCTGTTGGAAAAATGGCACAGACAGACTTGCTTGATGCAGGGTTGCCACAAACTTTCAATTTGTCAAAAAACACAGTATCTGAAAAGTGTAATGAAGCAAAGTGCAATAAAATAAAGTATGCCTATAGTACTTTTAAAAAATGAAATCTCTATTAATATAATAATTTGCTACCAATTAAGTAGAAAGCTCTGCAATAAATATCCCTACAATCATACCTTTATGAACACTTGATAAGTACTTCTTTAGGACAAACTGCTAAGGGTATGCATGGTCCTAAGATATTTGTTATCTAATACAAATTGCCCTGAAATACCCTTATTATCAGTTTAGACCCCATCAACAAGAAGCAAATACCCATTTTCTACACTGATAGAGAAAACAAATATTAGCAGAAGTGCTAGTCACATAGCTTTTTTTCCTAGTCACATAGCTTTTTTTCCTTATTAAACAGAAGCTTACCTTCATATTCAGCTTACTTAATACTTTTGCTCTGGAGAAAATTCCAAATGGAATTTTATTGATCCGATTGTGTTCCATGTTGAGAGAATAAATGGTGGAAAACTGAGATGGACCACCTACTGGATATAACTGGAAGCAATTTCTAGCTAAGGTCAAACTATTCAGTTTCACAAGACTTGATAAAAGGCTCTGTAAAAAAAAATGAAATAAAATATAAGAATTAGAACTGTAAAAAGATTTAAAGGGCTTGCAGGAAAGAAACGATAGAGACTAGTTGGTCTGCTCTGTGATGCCTCATGGAGAGTGACAGTCACTATTCAATTTTAGCTAATTGTTCCTTGCAGAAATATGGAACGAATATAGTCAGGTTTTCAGATTTTACAAGAAACAGCAAATTCATTTACTTATAGGAAATCTTCTGTTTTTTTATTCTTTGGCTCAATGTATTTAAACCGCTCTATAAAGAAAATATGTGGGGTAGAGATGCTTCTTGAGTGGCCAGTTTGAGACCTCTAGACAACAGAAACTTTGGTATCAGCCAGTCCCAGTCCTGCCATTTGCTGTGAGATCAATCCTTTCCAGCTCTTAGTTAAGTACCTATCTCTATATTATTAAGATTAACATAATGCCTGGCACAGACTAAGCAGTTATTTAGTAATTTAATGGTTCCTTTCAGGAATATTAAATTCAAAAGATGATTAAACTTTTTGGTATTACATAATACACTAGTGGCCTGGTGCACGAAATTCATGCACGGGTGGTGGGGGGGTGTCCCTCAGCCCAGTCTGCACCCTCTCCAATCTGGGACCCATTGGGGGACATCCCTCTCACAATCCAGGACCGCTGGCTCCTAACCACTCACCTTACTGCCTCCCTGATCGCCCCTAACCACTCTGCCTGCTGGCCTGATCACCCCTAAATGCTCCCCCCTGCCAGCGTGCTAGCCCCCAACTGCCCCTCCCTTGCCGGCCTAATCCACTATCCCCTTATTTCCTTATTTCAGCCTTCTACCATGTAACCACAGTGCTAGATGTTTAAGTATTACAAAAGAATTTCTGCTATTAAGAAGACTAAACCCTATTTAGAGAAATAAATCACACCCTAACCCTAACCCTATATAATCAATAACACATTGAGAACTAGAGGCCCAGTGCATGGATTCGTGCACCGGTGGGGTCCCTCAGCCTGGCCTGCTGGGATCAGGCCAAAACTGGCTCTCTGACATCCCCCAAGAGGTCCCAGATTGCGAGAGGGTGAAGGCCAGGCCGAGGGACCCCACCAGTGCATAACTGGGGCTGGGGATGGACCACAGGAGGGCTCTAGGGCGTGTTCGGCCCCCAGTCCCCGGCTGGACCCAAACAGCAAGTTAACCTACCAGTCGGAGGGTCTGCCCCCTGATGGTCAGTGCAAGTCATAGCAACCAGTCAAATGGTTGGAGGGACAATTAGCACATTAGGCTTTTATATATATAGATAGGCTCTTGCTATTCAAAGTCTGGTTCAAGGAAAAGAAAACCAGTATCCCCTGGGAGCTTGTTAAAAATGCAGCGTCCAATAGCCCACTCCTGCAGAATCACATGAATCCTAAGATTCTCAGGTGATCTGTATGCTCATTAATGCTGAGAAACACTGGTATAGGCTATAAACACTTTTGAATCCTGACTCTATCCTTTAGGAGCTTGTGATTTGGGCAAGTTATTTCTCTGAACCTTAGAATTTTAGTCATTTGCAAATGATGATGCCTTATTTTATAGGTTGTAGTAAAGACTTTTTAAAGAAATAAAATACATATGTAATTTTACAATATCTAGCATGTAGTAAGTACTTAAATTTTAAGTCCCTTCTCTACCTAAACTGAAAGAAAAGATGAGAAATACTGGAAAAACTGGAAAAGCAGTAAGGAGACTAAGAGTGACATAAATTTTATAGGAAGAAAAAATAATTAAATATTTAGAGAAGTAAAAGAAAACACTGAAATAAAAACCCAAGCAGGGATAAAACAAGCAGTGTGAAATGTGCATGCGTATGTGTGCTTTAAATAATGTTCAAATGTTAGCTGTCCACCACGAGGAAACTGAAGACTCAGCACTTGAGGTGGGAGTTTTTTTGCATGGCCAGCTGAAGGAATGAAATAACTATATAATTAAGGGTGTAATTATATGGTGAACTGAAACTTGTTCTTTATACTGAACGTTGAGAAGCTACTCAACATTTGTCTACTGGTGTACACAGATAAAAGAGTACAGGTAAGAGTGGTGAGAGAGTTTTGTATAGCAGTCAATTCAGGAAAAATGTCTATATCATACTTTATTGAAAATAAAGGAGTTTTATTGAGTCTCATGGCAAAAATGTCATTCTTGTTAGGCTAATTACTTTATTGAATTGACATTCTTCTATTTTAAAATGTTCATACCTGAGGATATTTGAAAAGGGGCAGCAAGAAGGCAGCTCTCAAATCTTTCATTCTTAGATCACATGGTGAAGCTTTTGGGTTGTTTATCATTGCTTTAGAGTCTGACGCATCTAAGTTCCCATCTTAGATAATCACTTACCAGTTTTGTGACCTTTGGTGAATTAATTAGATAATCAATATATATCTCACCATATTCCCTGAAAAGTATGTAACAAATTTGTCCAGAAACGTAACTTCTCTTAAGTCTTATTTCCCCACCTATTTTATAAGAATATCCCAAAAATTAGGATTATAATGGAGATTTGAATGGGTTAATACATATAGAGCTCCTAGCCTTATTCCTTAAGCATTATTAAGTTCCTTTTCCCTATGTCTACATTAAAACTAGCCCATTTTCAGTCTTCAAATAGCAAAGTATATAATCATTTTGTCAGTTCTGCTTTCAGCAATATGAAAGCCCCAACGAGAAAACACTTTCCTGATTTTCTTGCCTATCCCAGCTTGAATGTCTAGATTTTGTCTTCCTTACTGTATTTATGATAAACACAAATAATTAGATATTTGCATTAGAAATATGCTCTTACAAAGCACATGTACTATATTTAAATAAGATTCAATGCTTTCCCGTATTTGGACAACGTCAATCAAAACTCTCATAGCTTCTCCACCTGAAAATAGGCCAGTTTAAACACATACACACACACACACACAGCCAGCCCTTCTTCCACAGCCAGACAGAAGAGAGCTGTCCTCTTTATAATTCATCAAAAATAAATCATTGCTTTTTTCATTCACAAAATATTATTTATGAAAGTACTTTTCACAATCTCTGTATCCTAAGAGGAACTCAATAATTATTAGTTTCCCTTCACTGACAGTAAGACTAAATATATAAATAAATTTTTAAATTTCTCACTGTGTAATCTGATATATACCTAGTCTTTGTATTAAGGCACAGTGAAGTTGTAAAAGCAGTCAATCTTACTTAAACTCATAAATCACACCCAAAAAGCATCCCAACAAGGTCTAATTAATGTGCTAATTATTTGTCTTATTATGGATATGAATCACTTTTAGAAAAGGGGATGATGACATTAAACAGGAGAACCTCACCCATTATGATCATTTTAACCTACCATGTCACAGAAACACAAAAATCCAGACAGTCTAGTTGTCAGAGTTCTATCTACAATCTGTGGATTCTATTCCTTATCCCACTTAAACTGCTGCTAACAATTACACTCTTTGCCACAGGTGAGATACTCTCATAATAGTTTTAGTGAACCGGTCCACTACAGTAGAAACTACAATTCTGGGAAACTCATTTCTGTACTCTGACCAAGCCACTTTCTGAAATCCCAAATACCCAGATTAATAGGAGCTAAATTAATAGGTGCTATTTTATTTCTGTATCCCTAAGAAACAAATAAATTGAATATATTTATTATGTAAACTAATTGCTACAAACCTATAGCTTCATCTACTCAAACTCTTCTTTCAAAATCAAAGCATAAATCTGAAAAATATTCATCCAAAGCATCTTTATTCTTAATTCAAACATACATACACAAACACCACAGAAAAACTAGCAATAGTCGAAACATAATAGGACCACTTATATTTTTAATTGTTAAGAAAAAATAGACTTTGCAAAAGCTCACTCAATCCATTAGTCCACAATTCCATTCTTTCATATGTTAGAATACTATAATTTATGCTGAATAACCATAAGCAAACATACAAGTTGCTGGGTATGCTAAAATAGTACGTAGCAAAAGAAGGAAAGGCAAGAGTAAAAAAATAATGTTGAAAAGGATTTTTTTTTAAATTATCTTCTCCAATTAATCTGAGTAAAATAAGTGAAAATATTTTTCTAATACAACCAACCAAACCCAAATTAAAACTAATGTGTTAAAAAAATAACACATTTTGCCGAAACCGGTTTGGCTCAGTGGATAGAGCGTCGACCTGAGGACTGAAGGGTTCCGGGTTTGATTCCAGTCAAGGGCATGTACCTTGGTTGCGGGCACATCCCCAGTGGGAGGTGTGCAGGAGGCAGCTGATCGATGTTTCTCTCTCATCGATGTTTCTAGCTCTCTATCCCTCTCCCTTCCTCTCTGTAAAATATCAATAAAATATATTAAAAAAAAAAAAGAAAAATAACACATTTTGGTGACTGATAGATGCAAAATAGGCTTTAATATTATTGTGAAAGCAGGGTAATAACTTGGGTCACAGGTTGTGTTGCAGCCAATATTATCTTGATAATAAATAGTATGTTCTATATAGTTCATTCTTTTCATTTATCATCTTTCTTCAGTAACTTTTTCAAAAACTGAACTAGGTGGGGTAGTGAGTTTTAAAACCAGCCATACAACTTTTCCTTTATTATAGCTTTTATTGCTAGTTTCAAATGACATGAAAAAGATTTACGTGGTGCTAAAGGGGAATGTAGCACACTAACTTACCACTTTGGTTTCTCCTTTCTGCACATCAAAAAAAAAATTTTTTTTAATATGTTCCTTTAATCATACCTATTCTTTCTTCTTTGGAATTGTTATCTTAGTGGCGGCTATATATCCATAGCATACTCCTTTTTAGGCAAGCTCAATCATCAAATTATTTACCCAGCTGTAAAAGCTTACTAGTTTCTCCTTTATTATCTTGCAGGCTTGTTTCTACTTACCTCTGGTAAAGTAGAAATGTTATTGTTCTCTAAATTTAATTCTTCAAGTGCACTGCATTTTGCCAGTGATCTGGGTATTGCTGACAGTCTGTTATATCTCAGACCAAGACGACTTAAACTGGACAGGTTTCCTATGAATATACAGAAAAAGAGAACTTAAAAAAATATATGATGAGCCTCTCACTGTCCTAGGCTATCAACCAGATATTTATGAATTACTATAAAGCACTATTTCAGCAAGATCCTTAACGTCAAGTACCAAGGAACAACACACTACACTCCACCAATAAGGATAATGCTGAAGGCACTTTTGTATCCACTTATCTTAGAGAAATAATGAAATACAACTATAAGTCAATTATAAAAATAAATTATTAGAAAATATTATCATACTTTAATAATAAATTAACCTTCAGATAAGGCCTAATTGAATAACATCAAGCAGTGTACATTTAAAATTTATAATAGTTACCCCATTTGTATCTATGTGATGATGATCCAACATGGAACAAATGATATGTGAAAATGAACATTTAATTTTGAAGAAAAAATTTTCAAATTTCTAATGGTATTATTTAAAATATACAATGCACAATTATTCTGAGATAAGAAAGGTTCAATGTTTTCCATGAGTTTTAATATAAACATTCCAAAATTTCTCTGAAAAGTTGACCTGATGGTAAAAAATTTCCTCAAAAATATATTTTTAAAAACTACAAACCAAAGTGAAAGTTATAGTCTCTCTTATTACCCTAAGTATACACTAGGCTTGTGCACAAATTAGCCACTATTGAATACATTAAAAAAAGCAGAGCAGAAAACAGGCATTTTCTAATTTTATTGCCAAGACTACATACTAGTATATGGCAAGCTACAGGTAAGCTACATGAATGAATATGACATCTGCTATCATAAAAGGTTTAAATCAAATTTAATTTCCCAAACAATATACACTAGAAAATATGTACATTTTTATAAAACAAACAAAACAACAGTGATGAGAATTTAGTGTTTCTTTAACATGACTGGTTAATTTCTTTCCTGGCTTCAAATTATTAACGATTGCTATAACATTTTTAAACCGGCAGCGTATGAACATCAAATAGAGGCTCCGATTTTAAATTAAACAGTATTACCAGCTTTAGGAATAACAGAATAACAGAAGTGGTTGTCTTGTGTGACAACTTTTTGGGAGACAAATGTTTGGATGCCTTCCAACTTTCAGCAATCTTCTGATGTTTGTCTCTCTTTTTCATCTTTTTTTGAAAAAGTTGCATGAATAACATTCTCTCTCAGATTCAACTTTATTACAATACCTATAGAAGATTAGTCTATAGCATAACTTTAGCCTTGAAACCCTAGGAGGAGGCCTCATAACCCTCATCTAGTTAACACATTTGCATCTTCCCCTCTTGCTGAAGAAATAAGTGACTGAAGTTATAAGAAATAACAAAATAGTTCATTTTATTGTCAAAGTCATTTGCAATGAAAATACTCTGATAATTCTATGCCATAAGTTTAGACAAATATAATTCAAAATTTGCTAAGTTTTTTTTAATAGCAACCACTTCAATTCCCGCAATTTGAACTATTCCAGAAATATGCTATACTCATTTATATTACTTTCTTATCATGGTGTTTGAAAACTGGTTCAAGAGTTCACTAGTTCTGCCCAGCCGGTGTAGCTCATTAGATTGAGCATTGACCCAAGCACAAAGAGGTCACCAGTTTGATTCCAGGTCAGAGCACATGACAGGGCTGTGGGCTCGATCCCCAGTGGGAGATGTGCAGGATGCAGCCAATCGATGTTCCTCTCACACATCAATATTTCTATCTTTCCCTCTCCCTTTCTCTCTTTCCAAAATCAATAAAACAGTTTTTTTAAAAAGAGTTCACTGGTTCTGTTAATAAGATTCCAATAAGCAGAAAACTGAATACAAAAGCAACAATAAAAACTACCACTTAGCAAAGACAACTTAATTTTGTCTTTAAAGTGCTTTTTAAGTTACCTAAGAATGCTTCACTAGTGCCTTTCTGATGACATTGCTGAGATGTGTCTGGAGGGAGAAATAAAAACAAGCCTATGTAATGCCCATGGCCACTATAGCTACAGCAAGCCTGGTAAACGTAGGAAATTTCCTACCAGTAGTGATAATGTCTGACTATGAATAACTTCAAAATCTCAAATTTTAATGTGCTGTATGAAGATAAAAGAGGCAGTTAACCTAAAAAAAAAAAAAAAAAAAACTGGAATAAATAAGGCCAATCCTTTCTCTCCCTTATACTACTGCTTTTCCTATGGAAGAAAGCTGTTCCACTATAATATAACTAGAGGCCCAATGCACGAAATTCATGCAAGAGTAGGCCTTCCTTCCCCCAGCTGCTAGCACCAGCTTCCCTCTGGCACCTCACAGCCCCGGCTTCGTCTGGAAGGTCGTTCGGTTATCCAGTCTAATTAGCATATTATGCTTTTATTATTATAGATGGCTGGAGCATTCATTAAGGGGTCTCTAAAATCTGCCAGACACGGAAAGGGCTTATTAATAGTAAAGTCCCCACAATTCTGTTCCAATAACTGACATGTCTCATTCAATCACTGTTTACAGTAAAATAGTAGACAAATACAACATTTTAACCATTTTTAAAAAATTTTCATTGAAACCTAAAAGTAAATGCTTATCAACTCAAAAGGCCAGTAAATAGAACCAGATTCCTAAAACTTCTCTTCCAAAGGCAAAATAACTTAAGTTTCTCACTTTCAAAATCAGAATACGTTTCTAGAATTTAAAAATTACAAAATGAAAATGATGGTGAAATTGCCATGTAACATTACATAATACCAAAATTCATGGTTATTTAAACAAAAATAGTACCTTCAATTTTCCTAAACATTTTTTCACTGTTGTGTATGGTAGAAGAACCTGAACTTTTAAAAATGTGATGTATGAGAATATGCTATTCTGATGAAGAAATTCACATTTGCAAAGGCGTTATCACTTTCTTGAGAACGTGGCATGTTCAAAGAGTCATCCACATTTTGCCAAAATCTATTCCTCTCAGAAAAATAAAAGAGGTGAAAAAAAATTAAGGATGAAATATCAAAACTCTCTTATACCAGAAAAAAACTGACATCAGAAGTCTGGCACTTACTGTGTGATTCACCCCCTACAGTGGTTTCAACCTCTAACCTCTTTCAATGAGCGGTAAACCACAAACTAAACTGCAACCTAGAAATCAAGCCATAGCTTGCTTTAGTGTTGAGCCATTGCGACTAAGTCAATGTTGCTGAGATTCTGTGTATAAATGTAGGCTGATCACTGCCAATCACTGGCATTTAGCTTTTAGGTGCACATTTCTTCTCTTTGTCCCTCAATATTACAGATGAACACACTTTAAACTATACTGACCATGTTTTAAAAACTAAACAGCAATGGTTTTATTTTTCAGTGTGGTCTACTTTAGTAAAAAAGGGACCATACTTTATACAATGGACTGCAACATTCTGAAATCAGCAAAAAACAGAAAATGTACCCATTCTGCAGTTTAAGCACAGAGCTATGGAATATATACATATGATTTAATATTCTATCTTCTTTATAATCCAGTTGAGCTCCTTTCCCAAAATATAATTATTTTCTGCCAGGAAATGGAAGTAGTGATTTTAAAATACTATCTTTTAGAAGTTTTACTACTCTGACAATGCTGAATTCTAATATTTTAATATTTATTATCAAAAACAGTATTTTAATGTCCAAGTAGCTATAAATAATTATCAATATCTTCTTTCACCTCTCATACCATACCTATAGTATCTGGGAGGTCTAGCAGTTCATTGTGCTGCAAGTCAAGGTTGGTTATCTGTGTGCAGTTTCCAATCTCCTTTGGAAGATGTTCAAGTTGATTGTGAGCTACATCCAGCGTAATGAGGTTACATAATTCACCTGTAAATTGGCCAACATAAAAATTTAATAATTATTAAATATATTAAATAATATTGAAAGGAAAACTTCATTTTCTATTATCATAATTATACTCTTTCAGAAAAAAATGTCAAACACAAAATCTAAAACTGTTGTTTGAAAATGGCATCTTACAAACACTAAATCATTATATTGTAGATCTGAAACTAATATGCTGTATCTCAAACATATCTAAAAAAGATATGTCTTTCAGTTAACTGCTCCTACAACTTGGAAACATGGGTAGCAGTGTCTACATTGCTTTGAATGTGTAGCGTGCTGTCACATCAGCAGTACCAGAAGTCAATGATAGCCTATCAAATCCTTCCTCGGCGCAAGTGCTATTTTCCCTGTTCTTCTCCTGCCTCCATTACCAATAATAACTTCTCCAGATTTTTGATGTTCAGTGGAAGACCCAATAATTTGATAACAATAAACTAAGTCAACAATTCATTTCCAAGTCTCTAAGGTTTCATACTGAATCCTGGTCAAAAGGAGTTATTTATTAACAACTCTGAATTCCCTTTCCTGTTTTATTTTTCGTGCCAAACTAAGTTAGTCATTAACACTGGTACAAAATACTCAAATGAAATAATTAAATAATATTACCTGGACCATGAAAGCAACTGTATAACCCCTGGCAGTCCTGGGAAAATTTAAAAAATTTTAGGGACTAAGGTTTACAATTTGAGTTAATATTGAAAAATGACTAATAACACTAGGTTTCATTAAATTCACTTCAAACCACATTTATTGAAAACTTAACATTATCTATAATAGTTCATAGAAAATTACATAATTGGGAATTAAAATCTCTGTGATCCTTCAACTTTTAAAAGAATTGCTCATTCTGTTTTTGCATTTTTGTATAGATATTGATTATATATGCATTTATTATATATTAATTGTATATCTAACTTGACCTATAAAATGTAACACTGCAGTATAGAAAATTGATTATTTCAATAAATGTTACTGAGTCAAGTGTGTACAAAAAATTGCTTATTCTACTTTCTCATATATCTGAATGCTGTGAGAGTTGTTTTTTAAATGATAGACAATAATCTCAGTTCTCAAAAAGCATATGCTTTAACATATCAGATCATTCTCCTACCTTATAAAGAATAATGTATTAGGGGGAAACTTTAATAAGAGGAAATATCTTAAACTAGGCCACAATTCAATGAAGGACAATAAATTGTAGGAATATTAGTAAGAGACAAAGATGGGGTTTATTTCTGGTTTCAAAAAGTAACCATTTCCTTCCTAGAAGAATAAAATTCTATAAAACGTCCTTGTCCAGAATTTCCTGAATTAAACCGATGAATTATTCAAACTGACTATCTGATGGCCCTCATTCTAATCCATCCAGGCCAAAATAATTATTTTTTTTTACAAAATCATCTAACATGAAACTCAAAGGAACCAGTTGGGGCAGGGGCAGGCAGTAGGGAATGGTTATATACTGTTTCCCCTCTGAAAACAGGATTTCTTGACTCTCTTGGTGTACATGAAGTCTTTTTCAAAGTAGCAAATGGTGAAAGGAGGTATAACAGGCAGAATGGAATACTCATCTACAAAAGAAAGCAATAACAAAGGTTTCCATCTATTTAACACAAAAAGACATGCCTTATACAAAAGAAAAGTAAATGAACATTACCAAATGCTACTCTCTGATATATTACCTTACGTACTGTCTGTTCAGTATCCTTTTACTGTTTTCTGCCAATGTTCACCCATGTAAATATTTATCCCTGGTATCAAATCCCAGGGCATTACTAAAGATGTCATTAATACTTAAATAAATATTCTGATCCTATAGAACAGTGGTTCTCAACCTTTCTAATGCGGCATTAGAAAGGTTGAGAACCACTGCTATAGAATAAAAGCCTAATATGCTGAGTGTCCAACCATCCGTTCGACCATTCGCTATGATGTGCACTGACCACCAGGGGGGCAGACGCAATGACCGGTAAGTTAGCTTGCTGCTAGGGTCCAGCTGATCAGGACTGGGCGGGATGGGCTGGACACGCCCTGGAGCCCTCCAGCAGTCCCTCCCCAGCCCCAATCGTGCACTGGTGGGGTCCCTCGGCCTGGCCTGCGCCCTCTCGCAATCTGGGACCCCTCAGGGAATGTCGGAGAGCCCGTTTTGGCTCGATCCCTGCAGGCCAGGCCGAGGGGCCTCACCAGTGCACGAATCTGTGCATCAGGCCTCTAGTTTTAATATTATTTCCCTATAAGGCATAGCATAATACAACATTGAATAATGGTTACGTTTCAAATATATGATTTAGACTAAATGTCACTATATTTCTAAAACTTCTAATTCCTCACATTCCTCAAATATACTGCTGAACGCAAACTGGATGGCATAATTGAAAGTGGTATACTTATTAAACAAGAGAATAAAAAGCCATTAATATGCATATTATAAATCCAGTATGTATCAATGATAATCTAGTATTTATAAATGGAAGTTTAACAAAATGATAATTTGCATAAATTCTGGATTCTAAATTCTCTTATGGGTTTTAGCAAATTATATGAAAGGAGTATAACACTTCTAAAAATGTCAAATTTTCATTTTACTTCATCTTTGTGCCTGGGTCTTATTTTGCAAACATTCTTAAAAGAGCTGATTTTATTTAGCAAGTAATAAAGGATGGTCTATTTCTGTCTTTCCTTTATAATAAATGGAATGGCTATAATAAAAAAGAAAATACCAAGCATATTGAAAATGTAGAGAAATTGGAACCCTCAGACATTGCTCTTGGTAATGTAAAATGGTGCATTCACTTAGGAAAACAGTCTAGTAGTTCCTCAAAATATTAAACATAAAATTACCATATGACTCAGTAATTCCACTTCTAGGTACATACGTTAAGAAAAATGAAAACAATGTCCAAACACAAACGTGTACAAAAATGTTCATAGTAATTGTATTCACAATATCTAGAAAGTAGAAACAACCCAAATGTTCAACATAAGTGATGAATGGGTAAATAAAATGTGGTATATTCATGCTATGGAATATATTCAGCAATAAAAGGAAATGAAGAACTAATATACACTACAACATGGGTGAATGTGGAAAACATGATGCTAAGTGAAAGAAGCCAATCATCAAGACCATATTTTGTATGATTCCATTTATATGAAATGTACAGAGCAGGAAAATCTATAGAAACAGAAAGTAGATCAGTGTTTGCCTTAGGGCTAAGGGGTTGGGAGAAAATAGGAGTGGTGCCTGCTAGAGGGTACAGTTTCTTTTTGGTGTGATGAAAATGTTCTAAAAATAGTGATGGCTGCACAGTTCTGTGAACATGCTAAAAAACAATGAATTATATACTTTAAATTTGTGAATTGTATGGTATATGAATTACAACTTAAGCTGCTGATATCCTCCCCACTTCATAAAAAAAAAAATGAAAAATCTAATGCAATGGCTTTCAATTGCAGCTACACATAGAATAACCCAGCTTATTCTTTAAAAGTACAGATGCCCTGGACCGGCTAGACACTAAATCATAATCTATGGGAGTGGGACCCACTTTTCTAAACTAGAGGGGGCAGTAGTGTAAGATCTAGGTTCATATTCTAACTTCCTAGCTGCATGATATCAAGTAAATTATCTAATCTCTCTACATTTTCAGTTCCTTCTTCAGCACAATAGGAGGAGAAATACCTATCCCCTTGGGTTATACAATTTAATGAGATAATGTATGCAAAGTACACATGTATAGAACACTGAACAGCCCCAAATCCATGCATCTAAGTTAATTCTTATACGTCTTAATTCCTCATAATAAATATAATGCACCAAGAGGTCACTGGTTTGATTCCTGGTCAGGGCACATGCTCAGGTTTCAGGCTTGATCCCTGGTAGGAGGTGTGCAGGAGGCAGCCCTTCCATGTTCCTCTCACACATCGATGTTTCTATCTCTCTCTCCCTTTCTCTCGCTCTAAAATCAATCAAAACAATTGTTTTTTAAAATGTCTTCTTAATTCCCAGGTAATCTGATAAGTTCTCTATTGGAAAAAAAATCCTTAAAGAGAGACTTCATATGAATTAAAGCCAAAGTTTTAGAATGGAGAATAAAACATATGCAAAACAACAAGAGCAAAGATAGGCAAAAACATTTTTTTCCCATATAAAAAGTAACCATTTCTTTCTCCAAAAGCCTATAATTTCTATTCCACCATGAGTCATATATACAGGTCAGATTTTGACTGAATCTGGTATAAAATCAGAAGTCGTTCAACAGCTACATCCTCATCTGAACACATGGAAAGGAATATTTCCATTCGAATTCCTGAGAATACTTTAATATCTCATAAGTGAGCCACATTTTGTAACTATTGCTTCAGAAAAATCTATCATGCATTTTTCTAAGTACATTTAATTAAACCAAAATTAAATTACGATTTTAAGTATCTGGTTAGAGTCAAATGTAGTGACACCATAACTAAAATTTACACTGCATCTTTTTCAAAACTAGATAAAATTTTTAAAATACAGAATATTACATCTCTAGAAAGCTGCAGAGCCTAAGAGGAGGAAATTTCCTTTATCACTCACTATAAGACTAATGCTCAAAGCAACAAAATATTTAATCCAACCTTTTTTTTAAGAATTGGACTTTCATACAAAAGAAAACTTTCCTTTAAAAGTTACATAATCAATTATGTCAATTTTTTAAAATTTATAAAAAGGACCCACAAAGACAATACCTTTATCAATTTCCCAAAATTAAGTCAAAGGTTTACTATATTCCAAATGTTTCTAAAATTTTTTCCATAATTAAGAATATCAAGACAATAAATTTTTTTTACTGATTTGTTTACACATGTATATTTCCTATTTTTAGCCTACTACCGTTCTTTTAAAAACATTTGTTTCAATAAAATTTAGCTTTATATACAAAAACTGGAATGAAATCTACCAAGTTGCTAACAGTGTTTCATCTAGTATGTGAATTTTCTTCTACTTTTCTGTATTCTTGGATTGTTTTTAATGAACATGTGAGTACTTTTAAAATTCCTCAGTTTTCATCAGACACTGCCCTGATATGCCAATCTTTTGTAGTAACTGAGGTAGAAAAGGGATGTGAATTTAAACAAACATTTTTCAGGTAAAGAAGGGAAAATCAGAAAATGGGAAAATGTAGCCTTAATGGATCTAGTAAAATTACATATATAAATACTTTAAAAATAAGGGGCAACAACTTAAAAGTCAGGCAAGCATCTTTTTTCTGCTTCAAATTCACTTTTTCTTCAATGAAAATGAAAGCAGATTAGGTTTGTGGGGAAAGGCCTAATTGCATCTATATTCAAATTCATTTTCTTGAGTCATATAATATCTCAAACCATGTACTATTAATATTGCTAAACCTAAATAATTAAAGTAAACCATAAATAAGATAGAATTTAGAAACCAGATGCTTTTAGGCAAGTATCAAATATTTACTGGTATGGAAAAGTACTCCAATTATTGCTACATACAATAATAGTAAACCAAGGCTCTTACCAATTTCAGCAGGTAGTTGTTTGATTTTGTTCTCTCGAATGCTAAGCATGCTGAGTTTTGACAGGTTTTTGATGTCCTTTTCCACAGTAGTTATACGATTAAAGCGAAGGTAAAGAGTGGTGAGAGAATCTAGCCTATACACCACTGAAGGAATTTCTCGCAGTTTATTATGCCGTAAATCAAGCATCCGCAGCTTCTTCAAGTTATCAAGAGAGTCAGGCAAACTGGTAAGTGAGTTTTCACTTAGAGCCAGTGTCATGAGATTTACTAGACAGCCCACTTCTGCTGGGAGGGACTGTAATTTGTTGCTATATAAATAAAGTTCTGTTAATTGAGTCAACTCTTTGATTGATGATGGCAATATGTGTATAGATCTCTTGGATAAGTCCAAACGCATTGAGTTCTCTTCCCGACATTTGTTGAGCTCTTTAATTACCTCTGCATTGCTAGATTTTTTTCTAGTCCCAGGTGCCGGATTTGGCCGTTTGATCGTATTGTCAACTGAAAAAGCCACCCCTGGTTGGGCAGCACTGGAGTCCTTCTTTCCATCTTTGGCATCTTTCCCTTTGGTCTTAGGTTCTTTTTCTTTGCTCTCTTTCCCAAAACCTCCAGAGGCTTTTGCCTCTTTTTCTCTTTCCTTGGCTGATGGTACTTTGGGATCTTTCTCTTTAGAGTCTTTTTCTTTTCCTAAACTACTACTCATGGTGACTCAAGCTTCAGCAAAAACTACATGAACTCTTTTTATTTTATTTGCCAACAATAGTAATTGGAATTCAAAGATGAAGAGACAAAGATCCTATGGAATCAAAAAGGTACTGGCTTGAAGAAGTAATCAACACGGAGTAACAGCCATCTATTACATGTTGGATCTATTCCCATTTCTGATAACTCATTCCAACTGGTAAAATGGTGCTGGTCAAGCAATGATTCATTAGAATTCCTGAAACAGAACACAGATAATATTAATATTTTAGATTATAATTTATTCTAAGCAAATGGGCTCTGAAAAAACATTTATACTGACAATTTTGGCATTTTCTTATGATTTTATACAGTAAATATTTATCAAACACTTATGCAAAATCCTTAGAAAAACTATGAAAATTATAGTTTTATTAAAGAAATAAAAATACAAAGGTAGACCTTATCCTCAAATAATTTATAGTCTGAACAGGAAGAGGTAAGATAAGTATACCAGTTACTATAGAACAAAACTTTAAGAGATGAAAAAGAGAAGTCACAACAGCAGCTAATGTCCCAGTGCTTTCCATGTACAAGCATTATTGTAAGGAATTTACAAATATCAATTTAATACATTTAACAGCCCTATGAGATAAGTTTGTTATCCCTGTTTCATTCACAGAGACACTGAGGCACAGAAATATTTTTAACTAGCTTTTAATCTTGGAAAAATGGTAAAGATGAGATTCCAACGTAGATAGTATGTATCCACAGCCTATGTTCCTAACCACTGCACTAAAACTGCTCTATCTGCAACTAATTACCAGATAGCTCTAAGTAACAGCAATGATTTCAAAAGTGATGATGATAGAACAGAGAGCAGTGTGGTAAAAGAACAAAATAAGCAAAGTGAAATATATATAGAAACCAGCAAATAGTTCAGGAAAAGGGCATTAAGAATCTGCACTTAAACAAGCACTCTAGATGACTCTCATGCAGGTAGATCTGGGGGCTACCTTTCAGAAACAGTCTCCAATGATATCTATACGCTAGGAACTGGAAAAGTTAGGACTTAATGATTCTTAAAAGAAGAAAAAGTTCACTAGTAAAATGACAAAAGGGATCCACAAAGGCTAAAAAATGAGTAATATTTTTGTGAAGGAGTTAGTCCTCCCTAAAGATTTCAAAATGTAAAATATAATTTTTGTTTTGTGGCTCTAGTATTAATTTTATAACTAACTGATCTTTATTTGGTACTAGGGCTTAAAAAGATAAAACTATAACATCTTACCTGATTAGCATAAGATACTAAAAGATGCTAATAAAGTTTTAGCAAACCACAAAAAGTACGATAGTCTAAGTCAGCAAATTTCAACGTGTTTTTTTAAAAATCCTCACCCAAGGATTTTTTAAATTGATTTCAGAGACGGGGGGTGCGGGCGGGGGGTGGGGAGGGAGAGAGAGCACACAAAACATCCATGTGAGAGATAAACATAAATCGATTGATTGCCTCCCATATGTGCCCCAACTGGGGATCGAACCAACAACCTTTTGGTGTACAGGATGGATGATGCTCCAACCAACTGAGCCATCCAGCCAGGGCTATTTTCAACCTTTTTCAACTCATGGCACACATAATAAACTAATTACTGAAATTTTGCAGCACACCAGAAAATATATTTTTTGCTAATCTAACCCAAAAATAGGTGTAACTTTGATTCATTCACACTGGACGGCTATTGTTGTGTTGGCTGTTGTCATTTTTTTTTTTTTTTAATTTGACAAGCTAAGAGAAAAGGTCAGTAAAATATTCAAGTACTGCATGTTTTAAAAATTCTTGTTGGCACACCAGTTGAAAATCACTGGTCTAAGTGCACAGGATTATGCTAAAATTTTCTATATAGAGAATGTGAGCTCTACCTTATACAAACAAGGCTACAGTTTAGACAGCCAAAACACTCACATATGACAACTAATTGATAATATAGTATAGTATTAAGTCTTCAGATAAGTGGAATATACTATATAACACTTTTAAGAAATCAGTGGTTTGAAATCACTCCCATGCTAAAAGTACACACATACTTACACGTGTGTGTGTGTGTGTGTGTGTGTGTGTGTGTGTGTGTGTGTACATGGTTTTTCCAGTCAGGCTCCAATATAATCTCCATTCCTATCTTAAGTACTATTGACACAGTTTGCTTAAAGTGCTTTTTCTGCATTACCATGTCTTTATTCAGCTTGCTCCCTCTGCTAGGATGATCCTTTCCTCCTCTCCACCTCCACTCCCTAGTCCCCCTGGCGACAGCATTTAAAATACACTACCCTCATCAGAGTTCTGTTCCCTGAACATAGGTACTGTCTCCTCCCTCCATGCCTATATTCTTGTTGTTTCCTCCTCTGCCTGTATACTTTCCCCAATATATCCCTTATACCTCTTCCTTTTCCAGGTACCACCTTTCCAGATGAATCTATAAACATCTTTTAAGACTTCTAGAGGTCACTTTTTCCAGAAAGTCTTTCCTACATTGCTCTCAGGAGGTACCTCCCAGGAGGCTCTCATGAATGTCTTATTACTATGTAAGTTTTTTTTAATTATTGGTTTTATTTGTAGTTCCTATTTTCACACCTCAAATTCTTGTTAACTTTCAAACAGCAATATAATATTTCTTCATATATACTCATTTGTTTCTGTTGTATCTGTATTTTTATTTCTTTATAATACTGTAATAACGTTTTTGAGTGTCAAACGCACCCATTCCCCATCCTGGTCAAGTCAGAACTAAAGCAACTGAGTTTTGCAGAGCAAGGTGGGCATCCACCCCAGTGATGGTAGAAAGTGAAAAATCAAAGTCCCATAGCAGAATGTCAGCAGAAGACTAAAGAGGGTGGAGTACTGAAAGCCAACCCCCATCTTGGATTTCAGAGCCCAGGTGAGAGGAGAAAGACAATCCCACAAGGGGGCAGTTCAGTTTGGGGGCTATCAGAACCCAAACAGGACAAAGTGAACATCAGCATATGTTGGCAATCCACAAGAGGTGTCAGAGGCCAAGGGAGGTGGGCATGTGTGTCCTCACAGGGGGATGGCTCAGCATGGAGAATCAGAGACTGAATGGAGTGAAAAGACTGTACACAGGTAGTGATGGACCAGTGTGTGACACTGGAGTGTAAAAGGGGTAAGTAAGGAAGATGTCTACATGAAGAGCTGAGTGCTTAAGGGATAGGTGCATGCATAGGGAGTTAAGAATACAAGCAAGGTGAAGAGGGCCTCCACTACATAAATACAGCACTAAAAAATGGGCAGGCAACTCACAGAATAATACTTAAATGACCAATAAATACTGTTTCAAAACTACTCAGTATCACTAGTAATTTGAGAACTATTAAGAGATATTACTGCCATCAGGTTAGCAAGTAAAAAGTCTGATAAAACCAACTGTTAGAGAATATGGAGCTGAAAAAACTCACACTCTGCTGGTCAAGTATCGTTGTTAAAACGATTTTGGCGAACAATTTGGTAAAAACCTGCGAATTTGAAAATGCCACATCTACCAATTAGATCAATCAATTCTATTCCTAGGATTTACAGTATGAAAACTTCTACACACTTGCACAAGGAGCCTCTATGGCAAAGTCCCTCTTCACCATGTTAAAAATCACTACACCTACAGAAACTCGGATAAAGCTCAGAAACAAGAGTAAACAACACCTCTAAAAACAGAAACATATTAAAATTGCAGAATAATATATAAAGAATGGTTCTGTGGGTGAACATATTCGTCAATGACACATCCGATACGGGATTTAATATCCAAAATTTATAAAGAACTCAAACAACTCAACACCAAAAAAACAAACAAATTAAAAAATGGGCAAAGGACCTGAATAGACACTTTTCCAAAGAGAACATACAGATGGCCAAGAGACATGAAAAGATGCTCAACATCACTGCAAACGAATGAAACTGGATTGCATTTTATTCCCATGTACAAAAATTAATTCAAAATGGATCAAAGACTTAGACATAAGACCCCAGACTATAAGTCACATAGAAAAAAATACAAGTGCCAAACTTATGGACCTACGTGGTAGAGAACATTTTGTGGACTTGACCCCAAAGGCAAGGGAGGTAAAGGCAAAAATAAATGAATGGGAATATATCAAGCTGAAGAGCTTCTGCACAGCAAAAGAAACGGACAACAAACAAACAGGCAGCAAACCAGATGGGAGATGATATTTGCAAACAGTAGCTCCGACAAAGGTTTAATTTCCAAAATATATAAAGAGCTCATAAAACTCAACACCAAACAAGTAAACAATCCAATCAAAAAGTGGGCAGAGGACCTGAAAATACACCTCTCCCAAGAAGACATACAGCCAATAGATATATGAAAAGATGTTCAACCTCACTGGCAATCAGGGAAATACAAATTAAAACTACAATGAGATACCACCTTACACCAGTTAGAGTAGCCATTATCAACAAGACAAGCAACAACAAGTGTTGGAGAGGTTGTGGAAAAAAGGGACCCCTCATTGAATGCTGGTGGGAATGTAGACTGCTATGGAAAGCAGTCTGGCGATTCCTCAAAAAATTAAAAATAGAGCTACCATATGATCCAACAATCCCACTCTTGGGTATATACCCAAAAAACTAGAAATCATTTATATGCAAAAACATATGCCCCCCTGTGCTCATTGCAGCATTACTCACGGTGGCCAAGAGTTGGAAACAGCCAAAGTGCCCTACGATAGAGGACTGGATAAAGAAGATGTGGTGTATATATACACAATGGAGTACTACACGGCCATAAGAAAGGATGAAATAGCGTCATTTACAACAACATGGATGGACCTTGAGAACATTATGCAAAGTGAAGTAAGTCAAACAGAGAAAGGACTATATGATTTAACTCACATGTGAAATATAAAACTGAAACTTATGAACACAAACAGTGGTGTGGTGGTTGCCAGAGGGAGAGGGGTGGGAGAAGAGAAGGGTCCTAATATGAGGTGACAGGAGATTTGACTTTGGATGGTGGGCACAAGGTCCTATATACAGATTTTGTAAATTAGTAATCCACACATGTAACCTATATTTTCCTGTAGACTAATGTCACCCCAATAAAATTTAAAATAAATAAATAATTTTAAAAAAACATAATGAGATATCACCTCACACCTGTCAGAATGGCTATCATCAATAAATCAACAAATAAGTGTGGGTGTGGAGAAAAGGGAACCCTCGTGCAGTTGATGGGAATGCAGACTGGTGCAGCCACTGTGGAAAGCAGTATGGAGTTTCCTCAAAAAATGACTCAAAAATTCCACTGGGAATATATCAGAAGAAACCCAAAACACTGATTCAAAAGAACGTATGCACCCCTATATTCACTGCAGCATTATTTACAATAGCCAAGGTGCCTATCAGTAGATGAGTGGATAAAAAAGCCATGGTACATATATACATTGAAATATTACTGGGCCATAAAAAAGAAGGAAATCTTACCTTTTGCAACAGCATGGATGGACCTGGGCAGTATTATGCTAAGTGAAATAAGCCAGTCAGAGAAAGGTAAGTACCATATGATTTCACTTATATGTGGAATCTAATGAACAAAATAAACTTAAAAACAGACTCATAGACACAGAGAACAAACTGATAGCTGTCAAAAGAGAGGGGGGCTGGGAGACTTGTGAAAAAGGTAAAGGGATTAAACAAAAACAAAAATAGCCTCATAAACACAGATAACACTATGGTGATTACTAGAGAGAAAGAGGGGTAGGGGAAGGTACAAGATAGTAAAGGAGGGATAAATGGTAATGGAACGAGGCTTGACTTGGGGTGGTGAACACACAATACAATATACAAATAATGTATTTTAGAACTGCATACCTGAAACTTATACAGTTTTACTAACCAATGCCACTCCAATAAATTCCACAAAAGTTTTTTTAAAAAGAATAACTTATTTGTATAAAGTTTTAAAACATATATATATTGTTTGTGGGTACTTATATATAAAGATTAGACACAAATAAAGCATTGAGAAACATCAAATTTAGGATAGTGATTTCTAAGTTCCAGTTAAGGGTAAAAACCAAGGTATGGTAGTATGCTAAACCAATGTTTGGCGAGTTGAATCACAGAGTCCAAAGTTATGTTTCCATTCTGAAGTAAATGATCAAATGAACTCTGGGTCCCTCCCCTGGTGTTTTGAAAGACCTAGAAAGGTATCTTCACTACTCACTAGAATAATATTGATTTAAAAATACGAGAAACAATGTTATATTTACCAATGAAAACAAAAAAAGAACAGGGCTGGTGAGGATACAGAGAAATGGACAATCACAGTCTGCTGGTGGGCATACAATTCAGAAAATCCTTTTTGAAAATGTGGCTTCTTCACAATATGATTAATTGGGGTATTTTTATTTGTTTGTTTGAAATGTATGTGAGAGTTACACATTTGTGTAAGAGCACAGAAGAAATAAAAGAATGTGTCCTTAAACTTTTAAGTGCTTACCCCTCTCTCTGAAAAGACAGGGGAGCTATCAGTGATGAGAGACTGGCAGAGGAAATGACGAGGAATAAGGTAAAGAAATGGAGGTTGAGAGCAAATGCTAAAAGAGTTTGGAATCTGCCACAGATTCTTCATCTGGAATCTTATGAGCAGTCCATGATACAGATATGCATTCTGGGCCTGACTGACTCGGAAAGGCAGTTATATGTTTGCATGTGCCTCAGTATGCCAGTACTGAAGGAAGGCAGATGCGTCGTCGATCTCTAAACTCTTTCTCAAAAAGAAATCTCCACTCTCTTTCACCTGCCTGGTCCTAGTGGTGTAAGACTTGTCACTTCAGTTCAGGTTGAGAGTTTATAAATTACTATCACATGATTACAACTGACTTCCAATTAACCCTGTGAAGTAGGCACCCCAAGTGGTGTTACTCCTATTAACAAAAGAGTTAACCAAGATTTATGGAAGTTAAATTACTTGACCAATAGGATGCTGTGAATCTGACAATAACACCACTAATAATAGGGGATAGTATTTATCAAGTACTTACTACATGCCAGGCACTGTGCTAAGTGCTTTCAGCTGTTATCCCATTAAGTCCTTGCAATAATACTGAGGAAGATTAATCCTCATTTATAGATGATGAAACTGAGGCTCAAAAACAATCAAATGACTTGTCAAAGATCACACAGAGCATAATTGGCAGTCACAAGCCTGACAGAGTTCTGACTCCAAAACCATCTTAACCACTATACTAATTCAGAATATATTCAGTAGATATAAAAAATCATGTAAATAATCAGGATTAGATCCATGAACCAAGGAAAACTGTTCACAGAACAAGATTTGATTCTGTAGCATTTAGGTCCACTTTGCCACTAATAGTAAAATATATACATAAATGTTTCCATAACTGACCACAAGGGAAGTGATGATGCGGCTCAATTCAAAAAAGAACCTGACTCATGCTTCCTTGGTCCATATACTGATTCTTAAAGACTAGAACTGATTATTCCTTAGTAGTAATATTGTTAAGAGTAGATTCATATTCCAAAACTATTTTTCTCTTGCCTAGAAGAATAATTCACCAGTAAGGGGGGACTGTGTGTCCAATATGTCCAGAGACTTACTTGAGATGCTCTATCTACATTAAATTTGACCCACCTTAATTTATATCAAACTCTACTTTCAATTCTTATATTAAATGAAGGTATCTTCTAGCTATTACTTTCTCAAAAGGAATGTGATTAAAAGTAATATATTTGGGGGGGGGGTGTTGAGGGGGTGGGGAAGGGTGCATTAAAAAAAAAGACCAAAAGCTCTGGAGCTGTAGATCTGGGTTCCAAATCCCTTGAGAAATTACAGTGTGACCTTAGACAAATGCTATCTTTCTAAGCTTCAGTTTTTTCATTTGGAAAAAAAAAACCCGAAAACGAGTTTGGGGTCTACATGATCTCATAGGTACCTAAAGCTCTAAAACTCCGATTGCTGAGTCTTAACACAAAGTAGTTTCAAAGACCAATTGGGGGGGTTCAAAAATTACCTTCTGAGTAACCTATATACCATCTCTATTATAAAAACCCCGTGGCCATGAAGCCGTCATGCTGTCACGACCAAACGCCAAAAGGCACCTACTGAACATCATATGATTTCTTCATGGGAACAAGTAAGTGTTGCTCTGTTCATTCTCATCTTCCAATGAAGGTCAATCTAAGTGTTCCTGAGAAGGAAAGGTTAGGGCAGGAAACTATTCTTATCTCTGTCCACAACTGTCTTCAAGGTAGGCAGGGACTTGATGATGGGTCCCGCGGCCTCTAGTCTATATATATATATAAAAGGCTGAAAAGCCTAAGCAACCGGCCAACCTTCTAGTAGCTATGGCGTACAATGACCACCAAGGGGCAGACGCTCAACGCAAGAGCTGCCAAACTGCAGTGACTTGGCAGCTGCAGTTCTTGGGTGATGCACCCAGAACCAGAGAGGAGGGAACCCAATTCCGGGGTGCATTACCCGAGAACCACCGTCTCACAATCTGGGACCCCTTGGGGAATGTGGGGGAACTGGTTTTGGCCCGATCCCCACAGGCCAGGCCAAGGGACCCCACCGGTGCACAAATCCGTGCACTGGGCCTCTATCTTTATATATAAAAGTGACCGACCGATTGTCCGACCATCCGGTACGTATGACACGCACATTGACTTACGCATGCACGATACATATAAAGCTCTCACTGGTGCCAACTACACACGACCAACCGATGGATACATATGACGGGCACTGGCAATCCTATCCTACATAATAAAAGCCTAATATGCAAATCAACCAAACAGCGGAACGACCAGTCACTATGACGCGCACTGACCACCAGGGGCAGATGCTCAATGCAGGAGCTGCCCCCAGCCCACAGGCCCCAGGCCAGCCAAGGCAGGTCCAGCAGGGGGCCCCCTGATCGCCCTGCCGGTTGCCCCACAGATTGGCCCTGATCACCAGCCAGGCCTAGGGACCCTACCCATGCACGAATTTCATACATTGGGCCTCTAGTTTATCCATATTAAAAACCTTATTAGCTCCCCATGGCTACAGATAATTCTGTCATGCAAACACATGTTTTGGAATACCTAACAACATGCTAACCTGAAAATGTTCAATAATACATTCTCCAAATTTCCCAAAATCTATTTCTACAACATTTTATTCCATGGTCAAATAGGTTTAGGATAAGATGTATTTCAAACATAATTAAACTGTGTTTTTACAGCAGAAATTACCAGTGCTTTTAATATAATAGTGTACTTTGTAAAGAATATATGACTTCCCAATCTATAGGTTATACACTAGTTATCAGTATTCTTCGTATGAAAGATAGTACCTTTTGTCTATTAATGAGACTATTAATATAGATGTCATAAATATTTCCTTTCTGTTGATAATTTTTCTTTTAACTTAATCATGGTATTCATAAATACATATAAAATCTTAAAAGTCTAGAAAAATATCCATCAAATGATGGTAATGTATTAGGATGGTTTTCGCTCTCCTTTGTCTCTGTATCACTTTTTAAATGTATATAATAAGCATTCACTCTTTTCATAATCAAGGATGAAAAAAAAAAGCTATTTTCATTTTGAAACAGAAAAAATCCTAACAGTGCTAGTTTGGTTATGTTGACTTTTAAACTGAGAAAGGATAAAGGTAATTAAATTTTCATTTATAAAGAAAATCTAAATGTATAATACAAGAGGTCACCATAATATCAAAGCCCATTTAAATTAGTCCATGATAGCCCATGAAGAACTAAATATATCCAGCACTTCAGATCTGAATTATAGTACAAGAGATATTCAAAAGTTCATGGAGTGATCTGATCCACTGAAGTTATAAACCAATTTTAGGATACTGGCAGTTCAGAAAAAGAGTTTTTCTCCAATTATAAATATTTAAATTTATGTAAGTATAAAAACTATATTTTCATTCAGTTAACATTTTATTTAATATATACTAGTGACATGCACTGTTCAAGATGCTAAGTATACAATAATAAGTCACAGTTCTTGTCTGTAAGCTTACAAACAAGTGGATAAGGCAAAGAACGGTGTGGTAAGGATTGCTGCAGCACAAAGAGAAGACCCTAAAACAGTCTTGGACATTGGGGGAATCAGTAAAGGCTTCTTAAAAAAGATAACAGGTAGGCACTGTTCAGGTAGCTCACTTGGTTAAAGCACTGTCCAGATACCCCAAGGATGAGGGTTCAATCCCCGGTCAGGGCACATACAAGAATCAACCAATGAATGCATAAATAAATGAACAAGAAGTCCATGTTGCCGAAACCGGTTTGGCTCAGCGGATAGAGCGTCGGCCTGCGGACTGAAGGGTCCCGGGTTCGGTTCTGGTCAAGGGCATGTGCCTTGGTTGCGGGCACATCTCCAGTGGGAGGTGTGCAGGAGGCAGCTGATCGATGTTTCTCTCTCATTGATGTTTCTAGCTTTCTATCCCTCTCCCTTCCTCTCTGTAGAAAATCAATAAAATATATTTTAAAAAAAAAAAGAAGTACATGTTTTTCTTTCTTTCTCTACCCCCCTTCCTCTAAATTTTTTTAAATCAATCAATTAATTAAAAATGACAACAGCTAAGGAGAAAGCAACTAAAAAGGGTTGGAGGGGAGGTCAAGATTCCTGGAGTCATCCTGACTCCTACCTCTCCTTCAGTTCTGACATCCTAACCATCACCAAATCCTATCCATTCTTTTCCCCAAATTTCTCCTAACTTCAACTTCTCTTCATTCTTACTGCCACTACCTTGTTCTAGGCAATACCAAATTTCTTCCAATAGCTTTGTAACTGGTCTTACCACAACCACTCCCCCATCCTGTTCCTAACCTAATCACTACACTATAATTAGAGTGATCATTCAAATACTCACATCTAATCAGGTTACTATACAATTTAAAACACTTGAGGGAAGAGTGGGTGGCCTCCATAAACACAGCCCTCAGGACAAAATCCAAATTTCTTAGCAGTAGTTACCAAGTCTTTCAAGATCTGGCCCCTGCTTACTTCTCCTGCCACAACTCTGATATTTCCCACTTTGCACTCTAGTCACAGCAGGTCCTGCTATCTCTGCCCCCCCCCCCCCCGGACTTTATACAAGCTATTCTCTTCTGCCAGAAACATTCTTTACAATGCTTCACTGATCGAATTCTTGTATTCTTCAGATCTCAGCTCAGAGGTCTGGGAAGCCTTTCTTGATTACTCAGAAACATTTCTGAATACCCTTTCCTCCACTTAAAACTACCCCTTATCAGAACATGCATCACTCTGGATTATACTTACTAGGTTAGTTGTCTTACTCCCTCATTTAAAGTAATGGAAAATAGGGACCCTTCTTTTTCACAGTTGTATCCTAGTACTTAGAAATAATGCCTAACACATAATAGCAGTTATATTTATTAAAAGAATTATAAATATATGTTAACTTGGTTTTATCTGCCCTACTAGATGACAGGCTCCTTACATAAAGAAACAATTTTTATTCTATAAAGTGCTCTACAAATTAAAATATATCATGAACTTTTTATTAAGCACACAGTAAGTACTCAATAAACACTTGCTGAATGAAGATAATTGAACAATAAACAGATAAAAATGTTTTCTCGTCCTAGCGGGTTTGGCTCAGTGGACAGAGCATTGGCCTCAGACTGAAGGGTCCCGGGTTCAATTCAGGTCAAGGGCTCGATCCCCGGCCCTGGTCAGGAAGCACGCGTGCAGGAGGCAACCAACTGGTTGTTTCTCTCTCTTCCCCTCCCTTCCACTCTCTCTAAAAATCAATGGAAACCTATACTTGAGAGAGGATTAACAAAAACAAAACACACACACACACACACACACACACACACACACAGTTGCTTCATGCATAGTTTCCCTATATTCCACTTAAAATTAACTAGAAATCACTCTGATTTTGATATGAACACCTAAAAATGGCAAGACTTCATTTGTACTTTCCTTTTTTATAAGATCTGAAACACTCCTTATTCTATTAAGTAGCTTAAAGGAACAAAATAAACTGTCTTCCCTCCAAATCACATAAAGCTATATATTTTTGTTGTTCAGGAGTTAAAAAAGGAATCCTCAAAACTGGAAGACCTAAGATTAAGAAAGCACCCCAAATTGACGTGCTCAAGGGAACATTATTGATCATAGAGAAATTAAAAAGAAAAACAAAAACCACATTCTTAAGCAGTATTAGTGAACCTGAGGTAAGAGTAGTTTTCATGAAGGCTAAAGAAATAGCTGTCTGTGAATAACTCATAGCACCTTCAAATTCATTCAACTTATTTTTCCCTTTGCAAGGAGGCAAGATGAAATAGTTTGAATAGACATGGAAAAGACATGGCTAATTTATTTTATACAATAGCAAATACATGAGAGTTTTTCAGGAAATCTGTGTTCCTTCTTATGAGAAAAAATAAAACTTACATAATTTTGATTCTGGGCAAACAAAAGTTTTGACCAAAGAACTGAAAATTCTTGTTTACCCAACCCACAACATAAGCCATAATGGGATTACAGCTCTCTTGTACAACACTTCAACTCACCTATATATAAATTGCAAGATTCTCCAACAAAGTATCAAAATAAAAGGCAGAGGTTGTGTAGGGGGGATTTAAATGTCTCAATATAACTTAAGATATGATAGTAAACATCAAATATCCTTGACCAAACATTGTCTGAAAAACTTATGCCACACAAACACTCCCCCAAAAGATTTACCTCTGAATATTGCTTAAATTGCCTTTCTTGCCAAGGAATTCAAAACATGTCAAACACGACCCTAAGTATTCCCAAAATATACTTTACTCTTCATTTATCAGGGGCAAACTAGCAATAAACCAGTAAGTTGGTTACTTAATTATCAGTGTAAAGCAAAAGAGATAAAATGTAATTGCTATCTTAGGTTATTAACATTAAGATGACTGTAATGCTTAATAAAGTATTTTCAATTTTAAAAAAACAAATGATTTTCAGTACTATTATGCTAAAAATTAAGTAGATTACATTTAACTGTTTCATTTTTGTTAGTATAAACCTCACATTCCTTTACTAGGTCTTATCTGATTATAAATCCTTTCCATTACTTACTCTATAAACTATTTATCAGAAACTGTCAGAAAAATATAAACAAAAATAAATGTACTGTATGTAACAAGATTAAAGGAGTGTGTGGTCTCAAGGTAGGTATTTTACATTTAAGAATCAGTATTTAATAAGTTCCCATTACTATAAAACAAACAGTCTTTTTCATGTCTTGAAACTATTTAGATGAAGACCATATGCTCAAGTAATTATTTTATTTATCTACTTATCCTTGATAGTTGTTAAAACAGGATTTACATAATACATTTGGGGCTTTAAAAATATCTCTCATTTATCTCTGTATTAATTTCTTTAAATATCCCATAGCAAAAAATCATTCTCATATAAGGTCAAAAGAAATACATTAAGCAGCCAGGCCCAATTTAACTAAGATCAATAAAGAATTTCTCCCTTCAAAACTACTCAAAATAAAGAAAAGCAGGCCTTGCTTATATTTTTGGTTATACATAAAAGGACATATTATTGTTTTTGTAATTTAACACATTAAACCCAATCAGTTCCCAATGGTATGTACTATCTACTATCTTATTACTATAATCTCAAAATATGATTCCCACATAGTTTATAGAAGCTTTGATGTAAAAACAAATTCTTACATCACAAAGATATAAATCATAGTAATTTGCAGGTAGCAGGTAATATATTAATTACTTAAACCATGCCAGAAAGAAAAAAACATTATTTGGCAATACTTAATTTTAATTCCTCTCAGAAGCAATTCAAATATTATCAAATTGTTAGTTTATAAAAACTGGATAATAGTATAGTCAGGAAAGAGATGGGCTAATTAACAAGTTGTTTTTATTTTTAGGACATGAACCTACTATTGTGGATTATCAATTTTCAAAGAATTGAGTATAATATAGCAAAATTTAAATTATATGAAATTTAATTTCAACTTTCTTTGATGAAACAAAAATCTTCCAAGATCTTACCACAGGACCCTTATTATTATATCAACTATTACATATATACTAGTATACCCATATATATGAAACTATCAGGTATAACTGAGTTCCAGTTGAGAAAAGGCCATTAAGTTTTTTTTATATTTTTGTATGTGAGTAATTAAGGCATTACTCTCAGAACTAACTCTACAAGAATTACATAGCTGACTTTCAAAGTTTAAGTCCTTCCTTTTTCATATCATGAAAATCCTTAAAGTGTAACATTTAACTATAATATCCATTTGTAGGTATTGCAATTAGTGTGAATCAACTCAGTCCCTTTTTTCATTAACAAAGTAAGCTGACAGTTTGTTTCATCAAATGCCTTTACAAACATAGTTTCTTGAACAATGCATGTAAACTAGATTTCATTATTTTATTTTAATCTTCACCTGAGGACAAACTTAGAAAGAGGAAGGGTAGGAGGAGGGAAAGAGAGAAAAACATGGATTGGTTGCCCCTGGCCAGGGAACAAACCCACAACCCAGGCATGTGCCCTGACCAGGAATTGAACCTGCAACCTTTTGGTGCAGGGGATGATGCTCAACCAACTAAGCCACTCCAACTGGGCAGATTTCACTCTTTATAATTAGTTTTCCAACAGTTTCAGTAGCTGGTTCTCATAGACTGGCATAATGTTGCTCAACATTCTGGAAGTTTAAAATAATTTCCACTGAAAATTTTAAGTCATGTAAACAATCATCATGGAAATGTTGATATCAGAGTTATTTTTTAAATTTTAATAGCATTTAAAAATTTGTTTCAAAAACAGTGATTCCATTTATTTCTCTTAAGTCCCAAAACAATGCTTTTTATGCCTTATTTGTAACCTAAAATATTACCACCTAATTTATACCATTCACTCACTGGCCATCATTATATTTGACTAGAGGCCCAATGCACGAAATTCGTGCACTTGGAGGGGGGGGCCTCAGCCTGGTCTGTGCCCTCAAGGGATGTCCGACTGCCTGCTCACTCCTAAGCCGGCAGTCGGACATCCTTAGCGCTGCAGCGGAGGCAGGAGAGGCTCCCGCCACTGCCACTGCGCTTGCCAGCCATGAACCAGGCTCAGGGCTTCTGGCTGAGCAGCCCTCCTCCTGTGGGAGCGCATTGACCACCAGGGGGTAGCTCCTGCGTTGAGCATCTGCCCCTGGTGGTCAGTGCACATCATAGCGACTAGTTGTTCCGCTGTTCGGTCGGTTTGCATATTAGCCTTTTATTATATAGGATCTTTAGGTCCTCAGAGCCCAACACAAAGCCTGACACAGTCTCACATATTTGGGGGCTTCAATAAATTTTGTTCTTGGCCCAAATACTCATCTTCAGTGTGTACTACAATAAGCTATTATATAACAGGAGGTGGGGAAAATTAAAAAATACTGCAGCACTACAAGCCATTTAGCATGCTGAGTTCCCACAGTTGCTTAGTGGGTGTTCTGAAACTAGGACATATTTCTAGTATTAAGAATTCCAAATCACTACTTCCAAAGTACAGAAATAAATGTCTTCAAGATTAAATCATAAAACCTTACTATTTTAAGCTGCCTAGTATATAAGTATCCTATTTCTATAAGTTTAAAACTGTAATTAACACATGGTAAACCAGTATTTATTTTAGCAACAAAATAAGAAATAATTAGCTCGTCTACATACTTATCCTTAGTTATAAGAATAGATTACAATATTAAGATAAAATGCAATTTATCTGAACCAGAACTAAAGTGAAATTTTATACTATAAGATATATAAAACAGAACTAAATATAATCTATTTCAGGTCACCCAATCTGTTACCCTGCATATACTTCTATTATATGACTTCCAATCTAATTTTTCCAGTCCAGGTTACTAGGAAATGCCAAGAGATTAAGCTTACTCTCTTTAACAGAATAGAGGTTGCAGAAATATATCATTTTGTCATATCGTTGCAACAGGTATGTTTTCATTCAAAACTGATAAAAAAAAAAACAACACATGTTGTTACTCAACTTTACATATTTCACAGCTAAACAAACAAAGAGCACATGTTTGGTATAAAAACTACTTCTGCAAATTTTAAGGTCATAATATTATACTGCAATGATTCTGTATCATCAGATAATTATTTGCTTCTACTTAATTTTACTCAAATACTTATGGTGCCTACTGTATTTCACCTCATTTAGCACATCTTTCCAATAACAAAAGTGTAACACATTAAAAAAATTTTAGTTGTAGCCCTGGCCCCTGGCCAGTAAGGCTCAATTGGTTGGAGCACCTTGGATTTTGTTCCTAGAACATGCCCGAGTTGTAGGTTCGATCCCTGGGGAGGCAGATATTTCTCTTTCACATCAATGTGTTTTTTTCTCTCTCTCTCTCACTAAAATCAATTTTTAAAAACCACCTCCTCCTGTGAGGACTAAATGTTTTTTTTAATTGTATCATTTTAGATGGAAACCTTTCTGAAATACAAAATACAGCTACATATAAAACAAATAGTGTCTTGAGAGATTCTAAGTGTGTTTATCACAACATTAAGGTGCCTTAAACTGATAATTTTTTTTAAGTTTTGTATTTCCTTTTCACTGTTTTCCCTCTGTTCTTATTTTCAACTCTCTTATGGGCTCTAGGAGTACCCCAGGTCTTTTTACATTTGGTTACCAAACTTCTAAAAATTGTATATTATGAGAGCAAAAAAGCCCTGAATTGAGTACTGAGGGATTCTAAAAGCAGGAAATGTGTTTAAGAGCAATGATATTTCTTTATCCTTTTTAGTGGCCTGTTTGTTTGGGGGGCTCTGCTCATCGCAGCAAAGCTTACAGAATAGCAAAAAGACAGACATTAAACACATCAATACAAAAACGATGAGTGCAATAAAAAAAAAAGTGCAGGTGCTAAGGGACCTTTAACAGAAAAATCTAACTAGGGATCAAAGAAGGCCTCCCCCAGGATGAAATACTAAAGGCTGAAGAGTGATTAGGTTAGCCAGGTGAACATTACATTTGGTTTTATTCAGGGAGATATCAGAAAGTTTATTTTCCTATTAAATAACCTTGAGAAAAATGAGATGTTATGACATTTAAAAGGAAACTGTAAAATGTGAGAATTTTTAAAAAATTTCTCAAATTTCTGTAATGAAAATGCAAGTATCAAAACCAAAAGAAAAGCAATGTGAGAATGTTTTAAAATGGGAAACTATGGCAGTATTGCACTTTGTGGGAAATGGAGTTTGGGATGGCAAAAAAGGCCTCACTGTGCCCTTGAAAAAGTATTACTATATGAAATATTACTTAATATTCAAGTTCAGAAAACTTCTAAATCATGTAAGACCATAAAAAGACTTCTACCAGGATATAACTACTAATTATATGGTCTGATCTACTTACCTGAAAAAGTGGCATCTATATATATAAAAGGCTAAGTGACCAACCGCAAGTCCATCCAACCATCTGACCAACTGACCGGCCAGTACATATGACACACACTAGCAATTTAAAAATAAACATTGACTTGCACATGCACAATACATATAAAGCTCTCACTGGCGCCAATCACACACAATGCCAGAATGTATCTGAAGACCAACTATTGGCACTTTGTTGTTGTTATATCATGTTGTTGTTGTTTATTTATTAATCAATTTATCAATCATTGTTTTTATCAATGTTGCTTTTATATGTTTTTGTTATTTTTATATCATGTCTTGTTTTTATATCATGTTATTGTTTATTTATTAATCAATTTATATATTATTTTCATACACATTTTATTAATTTTCTTTCATCTCTGACACTTCTATTATAGAGAAAGGGCAAATAGCAATATTAAAATATTTTGTATTTTAATTTTATAAATACTGTCATATATACTATTTTTTAGTAATGTAATTACCACACGAAGCTTTCTTCTAATTAATTTCCTTTCAATGTGCACGAATCCGTGCACCAGGCCACTAGTTTTTAAGTAAGTTTGCAAAGTTGTTTTTAATTCTCAGAACAGCAAATTTTAAATGTATAATAAAAACCTACCATGAGCTCTAAAGAAATTCATAATTGTTACTCTTAACATGATGCATAAATACTGAGAAAAAGATACTTAATTTTGATTTTGAAGCATAATCGGAGTTGTAAGCCTGGGAATTATTTACTATCAGGCTAATATCTTCTCTTTTGTACTTAATTAAAGTATTAATAAAATATACACTTTAAGTTTTAAGTAATAATTTTGAGCAGTTCCCCAACATTAATGCAGATCTACAGTTCAAGGCCCAAATTAAATTAGGCACACAAGAAATTAACAGTCTCTCAAAATGTGAGCTTTCATGAAAGCCTACTGTATCACCTAAAATATTTGGTCATACATGAAATCCAAATTGCTACTCACCTGCAATTCTCCAAATGGACATTAATGTCTCTAACTTCTATGCTTTTTTTAACCTCTATTTATCCTACTTATTCTTCAAGACTTAGTTCAGGCGCAATCCCCCTAAGCAATGCTGGTTATACATGTAGTCGGAGTCTTAACTCATCTAAAATCTTCAGTGTATAGTGCTATTAAAGCACTTGTCACAACCAACTACTGATTTGTCCAGCTCAGGCAACAAATTGAACTTGCTGAGCGTAGGAAACATAGTATATTTATTTCTGCATCCTCAAGAGTGTGAACCATACATGGCACTCAGAAGGTCTATGACATTAGTGAATATGAAACTGTAGTTAGTAAATATTTATAGAACAAAATTTGAAAGTTAACATAAAGACTATATGCAAAACTGTGAAAGTCTTAAAAGCAGGAAGGAGTACTATATAACACAAAACTGAGAAAGCTCAAATTTAATTGATGAAATTCACTCCAAATTCTAAGACATTATCAAGGTCAGAACAACCCATTTCCACTTTACCTCCAAGACATTAGAAAAACTAAAAAAAGATCTATCTTTGTCAAATGTAAAATTACTAAATTAAAATTGTAGAATTTATAAATAGTATTTGAGGACAAATAAAGTGCTTAAATTGTGAGTGTTCACAGTGCTATAAATATTAGAAGATAGACATGCCAAATACTTCATAAAAGATTTTCAGGTTCATTTCATGTAGGGACCAATTATACCTTTTAAAGGTCTCTTGCAATGTTTTAGCTTCAAGCAGTATGTTCATTCTTTCTGACAAAAGAATCTTTGCCTTTTAACAGCATTCACTACTTTTTGCAACCAGTGCTGATCTTTATAGAGAAATTGCAATGAGATATATAGTGTGAAATCTAATTAGTTCTTTTAAATCTTGATAATGGGAACTTATTTTCTCAAAAAGCACATATGTTGCCAACATCTGAAAAGCTGAAGAGCCCTTTGTAATTAGAATATGCTTTTCACATGTAAGAAATTTTGATTTGCTAAAAAGTTGCAAACCAGGGGAAATACCCAACAAAGGTATAATAAACATTAGTTTACCCTAAAATAATTCAACTACATATTTTAGGACATAAATCAGTTTCTCAGACTTATGCATGTTCTTCTCAATCTACACTGATGACAATTATATTGCAGAACACTCTATATCAAGTTCAAGCACACCAGAGGTCACCTTGTAACATACACATTTTTTCAGATTTTAAAAGTGTAGACAGAGAGGTAGAAAAATACAAAATTTTAACTACTATATTAACAGACAAAATATTTCCAGAAAGATCTATAGGGCATAAATTTGATGCAGTGTAACAAGTAAACAAAATTCAGAAGACAGGGATAACAGAATATACATACACATATACATGTATGTGAAAGATTTAGCCTTAAATTATAACATGCCCATGCATAACATAATGCATAAAACGTAAGCCTAACAATAAACAAAAAATAACAATTTCATGCCTTTAATACTCCTCAAGTATCACATAAAAATACTTAATTTATCACTCTGCTGCTAAATTATAGCCAATTGCTATCTAATTCATCTACTCACAAAATATTTACCCATTTCCTACTAGTCTTACTAGGAAATGTACAAGTGCTTATTTTATATCTAAATTTCCTCTCCTAATTGATATTTTATAATATAAACTAGTTCAAGAATACTTCCACCAAGGCCAAGCTATAAAAACCTCAGACTCACTAAAGGACTTGGGGGTCAACTTGTTTGGTTGTTTTTTATTGTTTTGGAGGGGCGTGCGTGTTGGTCTCGGCTTTGTTTTGTTGTTTTAAGTATTGATTTTATGCTTTTTCATACACGAATGACATAGTAAATTGAATTATAAAGATATATTCTTTTATTTAATCTTCAACCTCCAAAATATATCAATCCTCATATCTGCAAATATAGGTTAAAGTATATTTTTTAGTAAAAAAAACACAACAGATTATTTTTACATATTTTAAATCTTTTTACTAGAAAAAAATCTAAAAATTTAAATTGTTTAAAGAACAAGTCCTACAGAAATATTAAATTACATTACAGATATTGATAACTTAGCATATCTTCAAAACAAATATGACCATAATTAACTGCCCAAATAACAAAGAATTCCAATTTTATCCACCCTTCCCCCATAATTCACACAAATAAGCCAAGGCAAAATAATATACCAGCAGCTATTCAGAAACCATCTTTGGGAGTATTTTACAGAGAATTCCAGTTTATGGCTCTCTGAACGTGGAACAAGCCCTGACCCAAGACACTGAAGAAATAGTATTGTTTAAAAAGCATAATTCCAGCAAGTCTAACAAAAGAATTCATAATTTTGCTGTTTCTTTTGAAAAGTGAAATGTTTCAAATTTCTGACTGGGTTGTAGTTCACAAGTTACTAATATAATTCTTAGTTGCTACAATTATCAAAACACAGCTTTGATAAAATTTCTGAATATGGTAGTTTAAAAACTAAAAATTTATCCAGCTACAAGCTATTAATGTAGCTCTTAATATCTCTCTTTAATGCAAAACAATTTATAAAAAATAAGAGAAAATTTTAAACACTTGAAAACTATATTAACAATGAGATCAGAAAACAAATGCCAACCTGACATAAATATAGTTGTTTCTTCAAAAACTGAACAAACATCTTGGGGGGAAAGGAAGGAACCTTAGATACAGGCAAGGTTCATACCTCAAAACTGGCATTTCAAGAATATAGTTTTACGAGGAATTCCTACCATTTGGGACAACATGAATTGACCTTGAAGGCAAACAAGTCAGAGAAAGACAAATACTGTATAATCTCACTTAGATATGGAATCTAAAAAAAAAACACAAAACATACTAACAAAAACATAAAAAAAGAGATCAGACTTGTGGTTACCAGAGGAGGATGGGGGGAGGGGAACAGGAGGAAGGTAGTCAAAAGGTACAAACCTCCAGTTACACAATAAGTAAGTACTAGGGATGTAATGTACAACATGATGACTATAGCTAACACCGCTGTATGATATACAGGAAAGTTGAGAGCAAACCCTAAGAGTTCTCACCACAAGGAGAAATATTTCCTTGTTTTCTTTTTTTCTTTCTTTTCTTTTTGTTATATCTATATGAGATGGATGTTACCCAAACCTGTTATGGAAATCATCTCACAATATATATAAACCAAACCAGCATGCTATATGCTTTAAACCTATACAGTGATGTATGTCAATTACTTCTCAATAAAATTTGAAAAAGTGATTATTTTAGTTTTACATGTTAGCTTTATAATACATTTAAGCCATTTGAAAGTTACAAACCTTAGAGAAAGCCTTTATTTATTTGTCTATGGTCTATTTTTCAAATGTATAATCATAATGAATTAAAAGTACAGTGTACCTTATGTCCAAACAAGTATTTAAAAGGCTTATATTCAATCTAAGTTCCATAGGTAGGAATGGTCGTTTACATACTTCATTCCTCAAAATTCTTGTCACTTGTCACATAGAAAAACCTTAACACGATAAATTTAAACTATAAATGTGAGCTTTGTGAATGTTACAAATTGTACCCAATAGCTAAATGTCTTCAAATACAACGTAACAGTTATAAGGATTATGGCATGGAAGTATAGAGATTAGTACACTAATAAACTGAGGTCTTTAAAATAAAGACAATATTTCAGTATTGATGTTTCATTTAGATACAAAAATACTTGGTTACACAAGTGTACCCTGGGACTCTGAAAAACATAACAAAAATAAGTTTTAGGTACAATAATCCCTCTGAGTAGATACTAGAAACTGCTGACATTTAAGAAATGTACAAAATTGCACAAGTGTAAATAAGCTTTTAGACTGCTGGTAGTTATGATGAAGGCAAATACTATACAGTCCACATCTGCAACCCACTTTTGCTTCAGCATCCCCAGAGACTTAGAAAACATTTCTTTGGGTAGGTTGCAAAACATTGCTTCCTCTTTTATTCTCATCACCCCCATTATGATACAAAGCAACAGACAACAAAATCAAATCAGCAATTGTAAGGGCTGAAAGCTTAAAAATCTTTCCAGCTCCCGAACCCGTATTCATTCCACCTGTTTGTAAATCCACACTAACACAATAACACAAACCCGCTGCTGATGGCGGGGGGGGGGGGGGGGGGGGGCAATTAATGGTTTCGAGTCTTTATTCTTCTACCTAAACGTGGGGCGGGGGAGGAGGATGATACAAAACAATGGATACTGAGGGGCTGGGGGGGGGGGATCGTTTTGTCCTGAAACCTCCAGTGTTGAGTTGGGGGAGGGGGGAGTACTTTTCCTCTATCTCTAAAAGCTACGGTGCAAGAGGTTGCTTTCCATCAGGCATGTCCGACAGAGCAGTCTTAAATGCCTACAACTCGCTTCACCTGGCAGCACACCCAAAACTACTCACCGCTCTCCACCGAAGGGAAGGGAGGCGAGGAGAGCGCGGTGGGCTCTGGGGAGGCGGCAAGGAAAGACCCCCCACCCCTTGCCACTACCGCCGCGCCAGGGACCCCGGCAAGCATTACACGCCCTCCCGGACGCCCACGGTCTCCCTACAGCCCCGACCCGGCGGCTCCGGGAGCCGAGGGGAACTGGACCGCTCTCCTGGCGCCCCCGGCCCGCGCCCTCGCGCCGGCTCGCCCTCGCCCTCGCCGGGCGCTGTCCCGGCCGCCCGCCGCCACCGCAGGCCTGGCCCCGGTCGCTGTCAGAGCCGGCCGGCTCGCTCTAGGCGCCCTGCCGCGGTCGCTGCACGGAGAGCCCGGTCCAAGGGCCCAGCCCTCCCAGCGACAGCACCCAGGAAAGCCGCGGCGGCGGCGGCGCCTCCCAGGGCCCCGGCCCCTGGGGCCTCGCCCCGGCCCCGCCGGCTCGCGCCAGTCAGGGCGCGCGGGGCCTCCCCCTACCGACAGCCCGACCGCCCGACGGGCAGGAAGGGAGGCAGGAAGACCCGACCTACGGACACCCTCCCGCCTCAGCGGCCCCAGGTTACCGTCAGGAGCCCCGACTCCGCCATCCTCCTCGCTCGCCCTCCTTCCTCCTCCTCCTCCTCCTCCTCCTCCTAAGAAGAGACGCTGCCCAACCGCCGCCCCCCGCCCGCCCCTCCCCCACACGCCCCGCCCTGCCCCTCCCCCACTCGCCCCGCCCCGCCCGCCCCGCCACACTTTCGCTCCTACCATTCCGCCCCACCCCTCCGGCGCCGGCCGCTCACGGGCTGGGGAAGAAAGTCGGGCGGGGCAAGGGAAACCGACGCTGCCCAATCAGAACGAGGCACTAGAGCCAGAGACGCTACCCAATCAAAAGCAGCCATCGGCTTCGGCTTTCCTCGCCCCGCCCTTCCCTCTCCTCTACTCCTCCACGCCCTCTCCCGCCCGCTGGACGCCGCGAGCTCGCCGGGTCACAGAGTAAGCTTCCAGGAGGGTAGAGACAACACCCAATAGGAAGGCATCGTTGAAGCCAAGGCAGCCATAACTGATAATGGCAACGGGAGTTTACGGGCCTCCCGTCTCCTGTGTGACGTAGTTTTCCCTTCGTCCCCTCCGTTGCCCTGGCAACAGCTAAGCGGTCTGGGAAGAGAAGCATCTGTAAGTAGACCCAAAATGGGACCAAAGGTGACCAGACATCCCATGTTAGGCAAGTTAATTAATATTCCGGACTAGCTGCCTGGGATGGGGGCGAGGAGGGAGCAGGGGTCCTGGTCCTTAGTTTGCTGGGACGTCTGGTCACTTACCTATGAGGACAAGAGTTTAGAGCTCCGAAAATCCCTGTCCTGCCCGGAAGTTGCGTTTGGCACTTCTGAATAGGGTCAAGGCGGAAGAGTGGGAATCGCGTGCGCCCCCGGGGCCCCGAGAGTGCCCATTCCGACTGGAGTCGCGAAGTGATGTGGATGTCCCTGGGCCTCCCCCTGTGATGCAGGCCTGGGCCCGACGGTCCCTGGGAGACAGAGCGCCGCGGAGGCGAGCGGAGCCTTGAGTTGCTTCCGCTGGAAGCAGCTTTTCTTTCCGGGCTGGCCAGGCGGCGGCCCGCCCTCCTTCCGCCTCTCTGTGGGGCGAGGCCGCTCCACCGGCCCCCTCGCCCAGCTGCAGCCAGCCCTCTCCGGAGGGGCCAGGGCGCGGGCCTCAGGGCGGAGCCCTTAACTCCCGCTCCGAGCTCCTGACCACGCCTCCGCAAGTTCCTATTAAGTACTTTCACCCCCTGACCTTTGGAGGACGAAGAATTGGGGAGCTTGACGAAATCATTTTCCATTCCTAGCTAAAAAGGAAAAGGATGGTCCCCACCATGGCAGCAACACTTCTAAGTCTTATTTCCCCGCCTCCTTCATATTTTGAATTTTCTCCCTTTTTTTCTCCTCTGTTGAGGATCTGTAAGTACTGATTGCAGTTCTGGATGAAGATTTACATCCGAATTCTGCATGTCTGCGGTTTATTAAAAAATTTAATGCTTGTGAATATATAACTACAGTATTAGTATATGTGACGCTTTACACGAGTTGTCACTCACTATCCCATGTAGTTCCTTCTCTAGGCTTGAATAAAAAATTGTCAGTCATTTTGGTGATACCGGGTTGGATGCCTAAAGCTGCAAAGGAAAAAGACCAGGCGAACTTTCAGGTAAATTGAAAATCGGTTTTACCCAGCCAGTCAACAACAAGGGTGCAAACCTACTTAATTTCTACTTCCTTAGTACTCACTCATATCCCCCCAAAATGAACTACTCGTTTCTTCCTATGTTAATCTCTGAAACACCTACATTTTGTGATTCTGTATACATGTCCTGGTTATCCTTGGAGCTGTGTTTCCAGATTCTCCCCAGCAGGAAATAATTTTCTTTGAGCTTACTTAGCACTTTTAGTACCTCTTATATGACCTCTGTTTTATATATGAGTTGCTTATGTTCTTAGTTTCACTACTATGTTTACGCCTAAATAGAATGGTTTGTATCAGGTTCATCTTCCTGTCATTTTATCCTGCACATGGTATTTTGGTATTTACTGAAAGATTGAATGTTGAGATGTCTCCTGGATGCCCAAAATATTGCAGGCAAGGTTTTTTAGAACTTAAGTTTATCAGAAATTCAGCATAGTCCCTACTACTCAACCTTTCTTAGGCTTCCCCTCTGAAGACTTGCCAACATGAGCTACTCCCCCAATTTTTTATTAAAATAAATATTCAAAAATTTAAAAAGTTGAAAAAATACAATAAACATTCATATACCCTTCACCTAGATCCAACAGTTAACATTTTGCCATATTTATTTCATCCCTTCTCACACACATTTTCATTGTCATTGAACCATTTGGGAATAGATTGCAGACACATAATGTTAAGTAGATGCCCTAAAACTTCCAGCATGTATTTCCCAAGAATCATAAAGTTCTCCTGCAAAACAGTATCATTATCACAACTAAGGAAATTAATAATTCTGTACTATTTAAAATCTATTACGTAAATTTTCCCATTTGACACAAGAATATCTTTTCCTCCACTCCCCTGGCAAAGAAAGAATCCAGTCAGGGTTCCTATATGTACTTGGATATTGTAACTCTTTAGCCTTAATGTAGAATAGTTCCCTCATTCTTTTTTTTTTTTTTCCTTGTTACACTGGCATTTTGAAAAGTTCAGGCCAGGGTCTTTGTCTCTTATAAATCAGAAGTTGGTCTACATACTTGATTAGATTCTACTAAACATTTTTTTCTAGCATACTTGACAGTATTCATACTTTTCCAATCATGATTAAGGTTTCTCAAATGCAGCTACATCTACCCGTGCCATGAGTTGAATTCATTCCACTTCTCAGCACATGCATCTTTCTATGGTGTCTTACAGTTTAGCATTTAATGCTCCTGTATGTGTGGAGTATGCATTAGTGCCCTGGACTGGCAAGATTGACTGTCTACCTTTATTAAATGTTGCTATTTTTCCTACACTTGGAGCTGACGCAATGTAATCTGCAGCAAAGTGTACTGATGTCAGCATAGTTTTTGAGTTTCAACTCCAAGGACTGTTGATGGAAGATGTGTGGGCCCTGCAATTCATCTACAGATGAATCTTGATGTTATTAAAGCAGATATCAAGGCAACTACTGGCCATCTGGCCACCTTTCAAATTAGGCAATGTTATTTTCCCCCCTGAAATTCTCTTGCAAGTCCTGATTGGTCCTGGTGTTCTGTGATAGCTTTTTGGTAACATTCATTGAAGCCTATTAAAATTTGCAAAATCAAGATTATACTTAATGGTACATTAGGAAAATTCTCTGCCCAATGGATAGAGATGTACTTCCAGAATTTGCTTCATGATCATGAGAAAAACTCCCAAAACTGCCAAGCTCAGTAGTTCTCATATCCTAGACTTATTTTTGATCCTGAGAGATAAGTGCAAGGAAGAAAATGCACTTAAGGGAGCAGAAGGAAATGCTCTGGGAGGGCAGAAATTGAAAGTTAAGTAATGTACTCCATCAGTCACTTCTTTTGTGTAGAAGGAATTTGCTCATATGGAACTGTGAAATAATTTTAAGTTGACTTCATATACCAATTAAGACCACAGATTTTAGAATCAGATCTGGGTTTCCGGAACAGGGCCATTCACTAGCTGGTGACTTTGGACACTTTACTCATTCTATTTATCACCTATTAAATGGAGCTATAAAACCCCTTAGGATTGTTGAACAGAATGACTCAACTATAAAGTGCTTTACTTAGTGTGTAGCACATATATGTTATGTGTGTGGTAGTTACTAATAAATTCTAAAGCAGTCCAATTTGGGCACATGGGCATGAAATATTTATCGAGTAATAATGCATCTAAGACAGTGATTCTCCAAGTTTAATGTGGGGCTCTTAATAAAATAAGCAGAGATTCTGATTCAGAGAGTTTGGGGAAGCCTCCAGACAAATCTATTTTTAATAAATGTCCAGGGGATTTTGATGCAGGTGATCTAAGGATCAGGCTTTGAGAAACACTGAAGAAATTATCAAATTTTTCTCCTTCCTTGTATACTGTTGAAATAGCTGTATATCTCAGATGCTGGGAAGGTAAAAAGTTCTTTAAATACCTTTTTAAAGGTTAATAATATTTTTAGGACCACTTTCTAGTCCTGAATTTTTAAATGGCAAAAATTATTAGAAAAAGACATTTTGCATGAGTAGGATGTTGTGTCATTTTCTACTAACTTAATAGTAGTGTCTGCTACTGGAGTATACCAGAACCAATGCCATTATCCAAGTTCACCCAAGAAGAACAGTTCCTGTTCTTAGGCCTAGGCACATTCCAGAAGCTAGACACCACACATTTTATTCCCATGAGTCTGGAGTCATTAGCCAAATTGAAACATGTTGCAACATTTTTCTACCAGCAGATGCCAGATAGCAGAACAGAATAGAATCTACTATGGCTTCCAACTACATGACATATGAAGTTATTTGGCATCTCCAGATGAGCATTATCAAACCAAATTAGGCACCCAGCTAGCATGTGGGCAGCCATTCAGTGAGAGTGAGCATTACTATTGTGTCTGCTGAAAAACACCTTCTTTTGGGGCTCCCTCTTTTACCTTTTTCTCATGTTCACATTCAGAAATCTGCTTTTGAAAATCCTTCTATTAGGTCAACCACAAGTCTTGGATAAGACAAAAGATAAACATTTTTGCTGTTTTTCCTACCAGTCCTGCTACCCCCATCCACAACCTGGACTAGCCAGATTGAATTTACTTAAAGCAGGAGTGGGGCCGAATAAAGCCTGTGAAATCATTCGGTCTGGCCCTGTGAAGGCAACCACAGGCAGGACTCCAAATTCATTAAATCTAGGAGCTTTTTTCATAGCAACATAAATATATGTTAAGTGAATGATGTTATGAATATCCAAATGGCCCTTGGCAGAAAAATGATTCCCCACCCCTGAGTTAAAGGGAACTAACGTTAAATATTCACAAAAGAAAAATGTCCTGTCCTTTACATAATCAGGATTGTTTCTGATGTCTCCCTCAGTTCCCAGGTTGTATTTTTTGCTTCTTAATACACATTAATTATAAAATAGGACAGTTTGGCATATATGTTGCAGTGGCTCTGTATTTTACTGAAGTTGCAAAGTCACATGCCTGTAGCTGCTAGCAGGTAAGGTAAAGAGAAACAATACATTATAGTGGAAACTAGAGAATTCCCCATGCTCATCTAAATGGGGCATCACTTCCCAGCCCTAAATTTTGCCATGTGGGAATATGGGCCTCGTGTTGCCATATGTGTCAAGAGGAGCTGAAATTTGGACTTTAGGTAAAATATCCTGCTTTTTAAACATTGGTTCAAATAATTTTTAAACATTTAGCAAGCCAGCAAAACATTTAACAAATAGAACCAAGGGCTCCCAGTTTATTACCTCTGAGTCCCTTACATGGAAACATGATTGGTACTTTGGTTGAGAATCTCAGAATGCTTAAGCAATGTTTTCTTTTTGCCATATTTCAGGTGCATTTACTTATCTAGTTAGGCAACAGGTGACTTGTCACCTTCATCAGAAATTCAAGATAGGTTCTTACATACAGCAAGCTTCTATTCCCTTAATGATAGTTCTGAAGGTTTTCACTTGTGCCGCCAACTTAAAAACTTGTCCGTATTTTTTCTACCTTGCACTATATTATGAAATAGGTTTGCTTTATATTTTTAAAAATATATTTAAGATTCAAATATCTAAAAAAGATTCTTGTACTAAATTGCCTTTGTAATATGAGAATGTATTAGTACAAACTAATAAAATATATACTATATTAAAATATATATATATTTAAGAACACATTTGGCAGCACATGCTCTTGAAAAGTAAATAAGTAAAACTGATTTTAAACAGAAAACACCTTCATATTGTCTTATAGTTACCATGGTGTTGAGGACTCAGAGAATGTTTAGTGTTGAAAGGTACTTAACTGGAAATCTAGAGCAAATCCTTTATTATAGCAATATGAAAATTAGACCTGTGATAATAAGGGTCAAACAATATTTCTAAGCACTTTTATATCCACTTTCCACTTAAACTTTGAAACTGAGGACATATACTAAACATGTTTTTTATGAGAAAATCAGACCTCCAATTGGTTACACAATGTATTCAAGGTCACACAGCACTAGAGCATCCAGAATACAGTCCTGTACACTAAGTTATAAATGTGATGATTAGAAGACAAAGGAAACAAACTCCAGTACAAACTTGTTTTAAATGATAAATTGGATTTTACTGTCCTAGCTTATTTAAAATACTTGGAACCCTAGAAACTCTGAAGCATTTAAATTCAAACATTTAAAATGGGGTTCTGTACAATTAGGATAAACTGGTAAGTTTTAGATAAATTAATGGAGAAGAATTATGATGAAGAACTAGTGGCTGGTTGGAGTGGTAGGCACATATGGGAGGATAACTACATTGATCTACAGAATGGCTCCTTGGGGCACCTCGCAAAGGTTAAAAATGGATTGCGGAGACTGATGTGACCTAGGAGGACAGTTTTAAAAACATCTAAATACTGTCCTGAGAATTTTTAGAAACCAAGACTTGGGCCCTGACCGGTTTGGCTCAGTGGATAGAGCGTCAGCCTGCAGACTCAAGGGTCCCAGGTTTGATTCCGGTCAAGGGCATGTACCTTGGTTGCAGGCACATCCCCAGTAGGGGGCGTGCAGGAGGCAGCTGATTGATGTTTCTAACTCTCTATCCCTCTCCCTTACTCTCTGTAAAAACATCAATAAAATATATTTTAAAAAAAGAAAGAAACCAAGACTTGGCTTTGGCACCTACAGTATGTTTTAATTTTGATATTTCTGATCCATAGTATATGATGCTTTGAGTTACCAGGAATTGGATTTGGATTTTAGTAATCTATTCTCTTTCTCTGTCTGCCCCCTAGATGACTATAGCCTATATTTTCCAGATGCCTAGGTGAAACTAGGTTATAATCTAAAGCTAATAGTCTTGTCCAGCTCTTTAACCCATGATTTTGGGCTTATCATATGTCCATATGTCTGAGAAAAAATATAAAACTTGTAACTTTTTAAGTGTTGCATATTTCTAATTAAGGTTGCAATTTTAAAGTTCCAGTGGCATCTTTTAAAAATAATGCTAATGCTACAAACAAAGCCCACAAATAAAAAGCAGTATTTTTTCCTGCTAAATTTCTTTCAGAGTGTTATCAAACAGGACAGCTGGAATGCTGACTCCTCAAATTAACGAGAGTGTGTGAGAAGGAAAGACCACATGTCCGTTAGAGCCATACATTAGTCTGATTTTGACACAGTTCTCAAACTAAAGAGGAAAAAAATGCAGTGCTTTAGTCAGTATGCTGCACTTATATTTGTATAGTGGGATTTATTGTTTTATTCATTTTATCTTCATCCTCCTTTGCAAAGATAATTAGCTTCAAAACTGCCCATTTCACCAGAAATTGAAGATCATGTTACTTTAACCTTCATTGGCTTCTACGCTCTATAGCAGCCGTGGGCAAACTACGGCCCGCGTGCCGGATCCGGCTGTTCTATCTGGTTCTCTTGCTCTCTCCTCCGATCCTTTACTTTGAATTTATATTAGTTCACACAAACACTCCATCCATGCTTTTGTTCCGGCCCTCCGGTCCAGTTTAAGAACCCATTGTGGCCCTCGAGTCAAAAAGTTTGCCCACCCCTGCTCTATAGTCTACTTTCCTCTTATCTATCATCTTAAATGTTGGTGTTCTTGCAATGGGGCACCATATTAAATACATTTGGGGATCTTCAGGCCATTCCCACAGATGCAGCATAGAGAAAACTGAAGAGACCAGGCTTAATAGTCAGGCTTGAGTTCAAATCCTGTTTCTCTACTCACCAGCTATGTGATGTTGGATAAGACAGACCTGGTTTGAGTCTGTTAAATTTAATTATGTATGAGGGGATGCAATGGAGGGTGAGTAAATCAATTCAAAAGTTACCTCTTAGGGTAAAAGTTATTTTCAAAATTACTATAGAAATCTCTTTGAATATCTATGTAGTTAAAATACATGATTTTGTACTAAAACACTATTCTGTTATTCTTAAGCAAACTAAAAATTAAGAGCCACTATGATAAATTGTAGGAAAGATGCTAAAGTAGATTTGTAAGCATTGAAAGTATTCTTTCTTTAAGGTAACTTTTAAGACAATATGGGTGTAAAGGAGTGGACAATTATAAAGTGTTCCTGCTTGCCTGTAGGTTTTTCTTCATTGTTTTTTTTTTAAATAAACATATATACTTTTAATTATTTCAGAGAGGAAGGGAGAGGGAGAGAGAGAAACATTAATGAGAGAGAATCATTGATCAGTTGCCTCCTGCACATCCCCCACCAGGAATCAAGCCTGCAACCCGGGCATTTGCCCTGACCTGGAATGGAACTGTGACCTCCTGGTTCATAGTTTGATGCTCAACTATTGAGCCACATTGGCCAGGTTCATTCTGTTTTATTAATAAGCCTCTATAACTCTAATACATGTCAGTAGGCTATTATTATTCCTAAGTATCTAAAGACAACACTGTAATGGTGTAACAGTAAGAGTCACTAAAATTCACTGAGCTTTTACATGTGCTAAGGACTGGTCTAATGGCTTTACCATGAATTCTCTTATTTAATAAACTAAGTCAATGCTATTATAAGCTTTATTTTACCAATGAAACTGAGGCCTAGAAAATTAATTTGTTTAAATGACTAATCTGTCTCCAGATCCTTCTCTTAGACACTACACTATACTCTGATCTCTTTTTACCACCAATCCTACCACCATCTGCCATCTTTCCACATCCTTTTTAGGTTATATCCATTTGTGTAGCTTAAACTACTGTAGCACTGACTCTCTAGGCCCGTGGTCAGCAAACTGCGGCTCGCGAGCCACATGCGGCTCTTTGGCCCCTTGAGTGTAGCTCTTCCACAAAATACCACGGCCTGGGCGAGTCTATTTTGAAGAAGTGGCATTAGAAGAAGTTAAGTTTAAAAAATTTGGCTCTCAAAAGAGAAATTTCAATCGTTGTACTGTTGATATTTGGCTCTGTTGACTAATGAGTTTGCCAACCACTGCTCTAGGCCTCCAGTTCGTTTTACTTTCCTATTGGACTTCCACACTCAATGGGGCTGAACCTCATTCATGGTCTTTACCCTTCCCTCCTAACCTGTTTCTCCTGTGTTCCCAACTTGCATTAATACCTGCAACAATTCACTCAAACATGTTAGCTTGAAATCTCAGTCATCCTTGATCATTTCCTTATCACCCAAAAAGGTGTAGGGGGACATGGGGATTGGTGATGGGAGGTTTAAAACTGAACTTCAAGCTCAGAGGCATGTCGGTCAAGGCTGAGCATGAACTGGCCTCCACCTTGCCAGTCCCACCACAGTACATACACTGAGTTTTGGTTTTTTGTTTTTAATCCTCACCTTAGAATGTTTTCATTGATTTTCAGAGAGAAGGGAAGGAGGATAGGGAGACAGAGGAAAACATTGATCAGTTGCCTCCTGCATACACTTCGGCTGGGGATCAAACCTCACAGACTTCTGTATACAGCTTCCTGCCCTGGGTAGCCTACCCACAAATTCCATCCATTTCAAAAGCTGTATACAGAAGTCTGCACCTTAGGTATGTGCCCTAGCTGGGCCTTAAACCCGCAACCTTTTGATATATGGGATGATGCTCCAACCAATTGAGCCACCCAGCAGAACTGGGCTTATTATTTTTTTTTAATGCTTTTTTCTTTGAACATATTTTTCACTTTGTCTAGAACACCCTCCCCTTGCTACATAACCAGCTCTCTTCATAGTGAACCCTCATTCATCCTTCTGGGACTAGTCACAATGTCGTGTAGTAATTCTTAAGAGACCAGCCACTGTCACCTATCCTGGGCCAAGTCACTCATGGTTTTGGTTTCGTAAGGCACAGTAGATACGCTTTTATTAAATTTAAACTATGTTCAATTGTACCTATTTATTTACTTGTGTTTCTCCTCCATCTCACCTCCCCCAAATTCCTCAAGGAGAGGAACTGGTTCTTATCCACTGCATCTCCCTCATTTAGTTGTGGCTGGAAAATTACAGACATTTAGTAACTTTGTTGAAAGAAAAAATCTGTTTGCATAGGCACACATGATCCCAAATTCTCCTTCTTATATTACATTTATTTTCTACACTGAAAGAATAATTGTCATCACCAAAAACAGCATCCTTTTCAATTCCAGTGTTTACATCCAAAGCTTAATACCAGATATATAGCCATTAACTTTATTTTTTATGTTCAGTAATCATTTTGTTAATGTGTAATTTGTTTTGATCAATTTTTCACTGATTGTAACAACTCAATCCAGAATATTTTTTAAGTTTTTCATTTACATTTATAAACGTTTTTTGTAGAAGTATGATAGGATGATAATTAAAATGTGTGCAAGGGTGAAAATATATTAAAATTAAGTGGAATGGAAATAGAGGTCTAGGGAGAAAACAATGTAAAATATCTAAAAAAATTCTTCCTTTTTTAATTAATGTATGATGGTAGCTATCAAACTACTCTAATACTTAGATTATACTGGGTATACTTTTCAAAGACTGATATAAAAGTTATTTTTAAGTATGCTGGAAATTATATCCTTTAGAACTAAACTTATAACAAATTTATGTCAATTTAGAAATATGTAAAAGAGTACTTTATCTGCCTAGCTTTTCAAAATCTGTGGGGGTTATGGAAGCATAAAACTTGAAGGCCACTGATATATAGTCTCAAGCTTCAGAAGCATGCTTTAGTGCTCTTGTCTAGTCCCACACCTGTAATTTAGTTTGATCACCAAACTAAATCACCCTAGAGATTTTTAACTTATCCATTCTCTAGGAGAAGTTACAAACTAAAGGAACCATGGGGGGAAAGGAAGCAGATTATTTTCTAATTATCCAGACCAAGAGCTTCAAAAAATGATTGACACTGCATTCTCTCTAAGCAATAAAAGTTTAGATTCTATTAGTGTAAGAGTTTTATTTTATTTCTGCAGTTTCATGTTTTAAAATGCCGTGACAATCTGTATCAATTTTAACCAGTTAACTACCACGCATCCAAAACGATATGATATTGGAATTTCTTCCATATGTGCTGGAATATTTATGAATTTAAGTTACCATAATTTTCTTTACAAACCCAGAGATGTCACTAACAAGTCTGATTTTAAAATTGGGCGACCAGAGTTGATATGCGAGGTTTGCAGCTATAGACATGCGTGGCATGTGGGGAAGGTCCACCGCTTGCGTCCAAAGACACTTATGGCATACAAAGGGTTAAAGTCTGGCATGGTATTCCATATGATTCCATTGTATGGCTATTCCATAATGTAACCTTAGACATATTGGTGAACATTTATCCATTTATCCATTACTGAACATTTTGTTTTATCAATGCAGTGCTTTCATGAACATTGTTATTCTTACATCTTTATCCACCTCTGCTTTGTTTCTTTAGGGCTCATTACTTTTAGAATGTTTGGGTCAAAGAAAATGTACATATTTAGTTTTCATAAATACTACAAAATATTGATAGCTACTATAAAATACCCTTCTAAAAGAAATCTACCAACAAACCCACCGAACAACAGAGCGCAGTATCTCTAACTGCTGATACTATCAGGCTTTGACTTTTTTTTGCAAAAGACATAACATACACACCAAAATGAGAAAGATTTTTACCTTAATGAGGCTGTAGTGATTTTCCTATTTAAATTGCAATGCACGACCCCCAGCATTCCTAAATCCCTTTAAATTATTTTTTCTATATTCATGTACCATTCTCCTAGCATTGTATTATTTCTCTCCCCTTACTCTAGTCTGCAAACTCCAAAAGGGCAAAGGTTTTGTTTTTTGTCTCTTTTGTTCACTAATTACTAGTGCCTGGCACATGGCAGACAGATAATTATTGAATTAAATGACGTGGCAATTTTATGATAAACAAGAATTTCAGCCGTAGCTGGCATGTTTCTTCTTTGGCGCATCTATCTCTGATGTTACACACATCTTCCCAATGAGAAAGTGCCCTTAGAGCAGCCACAGCCTCTTAGGCCATGTTACACCTAACAGAACACCCAGGTTTGGCTATTAGCAGGCCATCTGGAGAAAATTAATGCTCCTTCCTACTCTTGACTCCCTGGGCAGTTGATTATCAAGACAGTGTAGCTTTGCCGATGTGGCCATCCAGCCACCACCATGCTTATTTTAGCCCTTCCCTTCCTGTTTCTCTCCTGCCAATGCCTAAGGGGACCTAGGAACAAGAACCAGCCCTAGTAAAGCATTCCACCCAGGCAAGTGATGGCACTAATCTTCCCCACACCGGGCCTTTGGCCCCACACCCTTTCCCATAACAATGGCAGCTTAGTCAAACTGAGAACTAAGGTTTGGTGGAGCACCAAGTTTCACTGTTTTCCTCCGGCCAGAATTTGGATGTGAAAGAGGTATATACCAAAGAAAGCGAAGGACAGTGATTGAATTTTGGGTGGCTAGCGTTGCTAATCTATAGAACAGCTAATAAGAATTTAGTATTGTTCACCCACCAGTTTAGCATTTTGATAAAAGTTTGGTGACAAAAAAATGTTTAGCTGTTATGTATTTCCTTCACATTTATCAACATCAGTAGTGTATATTCTCCCTTTCAGTAGCATATCATGTCAGATTAGGCCCAAATAAGGGCCTAGTGAATATTTTCATTGATATCTGTAATGGAGACGTTATGTTGTTTTAGTTATATTCAGGCTAATCAGGTATCTAGTGTTACTAGCCTTCAACATAACCCACGGGGGCGGGGAGGAGAGGGAAGGGATGATTACTAGGTACCTACCACTGGCAGGCCAAAGTGCAAGAAGGAAAGAATGTGGCAGGAAGAACTGTGCATTCTAAGGAAATTGCATATGCAGTTATTTCAGATTCCAGTTAGTGATGAGTTGCTTGCTTTATTCTCTAGTCCAGTGGTCGGCAAACCACGGCTTGCAAGCCACATGCGGCTCTTTGGCCCCTTGAGTGTGGCTCTTCCACAAAATACCACGTGTGGGCGCGCACGTACAGTGTGATTGAAGGAGTACCCTAATTAAGTTAATAACAATGTACCTACCTATATAGTTTAAGTTTAAAAATTTGGCTCTCAAAAGAAATTTCAATCGTTGTACTGTTGATATTTGGCTCTGTTGACTAATGAGTTTGCCGACCATTACTCTAGTCCATCCCCTATTTCATTTTCACTCCCAGAAAGAGCAGCATAATGGTAAGATTGCTGCTTAGATATTCTGAAATAGAAATTTGAATGAGGGGAAGAGGCTTGGTGAATGAAGAGTAGGAAGCTTTTATCCGGAATGTCAAAGTAGTAGTGGAGTGGGAATAACTAAGCAGCTTCATTTGATTACAACTCATTTGCAGTGGGCGGTTAAGGCAGGCACCAGGCCAGCATCACCACTTTATAAATAATAAATCTTCTGTGGTGATGATGTTATGAAAGACACATGGTTAAGGTTGCATCAGCATCAGTATGGCGAAATATTACAAAAAGGGTGGGACTGTCTGGAGAATCACCTGTTTAGAAAGGGATCAGGCTACAAATTACATCCTGAACACCTTGAATATATAGCATAGCTATAATCTGGGATGTAACAATGGGAACAAAAGTCATCAGCCAGAGATGGCATATATGCTAGAATATTCACAAAATACTCATATAAGGGTATTCACTGGTATTTAGCATATAGTATTTCTGTATTGAGGAAAATAGTAAACTGAAAGCGTTTCTGTTCTTCAAGAGCCAATTTCACCTGTTTGCTACTTTCTTACAACCTGAAAGTGTGCAGCCAGTAACTGATCCTAAGGATGCCTTTTGCCATTATAGCAAAAGGATTAGAGACCAGCTATTGAGAGAAGTGAGAATGTTAGGAAATGGTTACCTCCTACCTCATCCTTTCCCTAATTACCTCTTACCTCCTTCCAAATGATCATGTTATTTACGTCACCCATCATTCAGGGAAGATGCTATCAGTAAACCAAGATGGCTGCACACAAATGCCGTTGTTTTCCTCAGCTAACATCTACTAGATAATTATCTTTGTCTAAACAAGCACCAATTTTTCTGCCAATTTTTCACTATGAGGGGATAAATTTAGAATATGCAGTCTTCCAATTAACACTATTGACCAGTGAAAGTTGACAAGATCTAGATGCTTATATGAACTAGCTCAACCTTGTTTCGTTTACAAGATCCACAGGAAATTAAGGGGAAAATTATACGAGGATAGGTAGTTTATTTATAGGAATTTGATTTTACTTCTTAAATTACAATGGAAATGTCTCAAGCAATATGTTGGGAATTCATTCTTGAATAATACTAATAATTGATTTCTTCTTGAAGGAAAAACTATATCCAGCAATTCAGGTATGGCAGAAGTGAAGTCCATGTTCCGGGAAGTTCTTCCAAAACAAGGTATTTAAATCACAATTACTTAAGTGATAGGATATAATAGGAACATATAAAGTAATAGGCAGTGTCACATAGTAGGCTCAATAGCTAAGAATCTGAAACTACTGTGTTCTGTGTCCCACATTTACTGTCCATCAATTGATTTATTTTTCCCAGTAAAATGATGACAAATGAAGCACTGTTTCTTAAACCTAAAAGCCTGTTATACTCAAGATTGCAGGTTACAACCAAAATTAACAAAAAAGAGCACTGTAATACACCATATTCTATATCTATAAAAGCCTAAGCGACCGTTACTACCAAATGACTGGAACAACCAGTCGACCAGTAGCTATGACACACACTGACCACCAGGGGGCAGACGCTCAAAGCAGGAGCTGCCCCCTGGTGGTCAGTGCACTCCCACAGCCAATTTCCCGTGGCCCCTCCCCGTCTGGCCAGCCCCCATCAGCCCCTGGTGCTAAACCATTCAGAGACCTGCTTCTGGGTCAAGGTTTCATAGGTAGCAGAGCAGCTCCCTCACTGCGATCTATTGAAAGTCAGCCCTTGACATAAGGATTTGTCTCGATCCTGTCCTCTCCCTCCCCCAGGGGCCACCCACCTGCCGTGGTGGCAGAGGCGAGGGAAGGAGGGCGGGAGGTGGGGCGCCGACAGTGGCATCGGTGTCCATTCCTTCCGCACCTGGCCCGGCGACTGTCGCCTCCTCTCCTAACCCCAACCGGGGCCTTTGGGCCACAGGCTGGGACAGGGAACTGGGGGTGGGTGGCGGCAGATGCGGCCCCTTTCCTAGGGGAGCTGAGGGCTGGCTCCCTCCTCGGGCCAGCGGCCAACGTCCCTCGGTCCCTCCCCCCACCCTTGTGCACGAATTTGTGCACTGGGTCTCTAGTATTAAATAAGGTCTGAATCTGGGTAAAAAAAAAAAAATCTAAATAGTAAGAAATGCTAAAGTTTTCAGTGAAATACTCAGGAATTTGAATATTGGTGTTAAATTAATGCCATACTTCACTAAGTATTTTTAGGCACTATGCATTTCTTCCAAATCTTTTCAACTAAACATTTGACAAAAAAAGTTGTGTCTTATATAACTTAGAATCTTAGCTATAAAGTTTGAAACTTGTCTTCCTTATGAACTCCCTAGCATTAAATGCTTTTATGTTTATAAAATTTAGAAATGTTACAGGGGTAGACTATGAGAACAAGAGATTTTCATTAATAATGATTTAAGTTTTTAGACCTTCATTCTAACTGCAAATCCAAACTGCCAAACAACTGGATTATCTCAAATTCTTACTTCTTTTTAAACTTAGGGCAATTGTCTGTGGAAGATATAACCACAATGGTGCTGTGTAAACCCAAACTTTTACCCTTAAAATCTCTGACTATGGAAAAACTGGAGAAAATGCAGCAAGCAGCACAAGAAACAATTCGCCAACAAGAAATGGCAGAAAAGGACCAACAGCAAATGACTCACTGAATAACTTAGCACTTTCTAGCTATTAACAGTAGCTAGAAAATAATCCACCTGTATGCTGAAAGTAGTATGTGTTAATAAAACTGATATTCATATAGGTAATATAAAATACCCAAGAGACTAATGAAACTTGTATGGTTTGTAATGAATATAAGCCATTAACAAAACTAACCCAAATCTTGTGTGTTTTTTTACCCAAGTTTTTAGAACTACCAATTAAGTTAGCGTTCACCATTACTATTATACGGCTGATAACATTCTTAGGCATAAGTGACTGACTACAACTTTTATATTCAGAGAATTTTTAATGTTTATTAAAAACTGAATTTAAAGATACATTCTAATCTTGCATTAAGTGTTCATGATGGGCTTTTACATTACCTAATTTTTAAAACTCTTTATGAATTTGGTGTGACATATCATGTTTAAGGCTATTTTGCCTTAAACAGATCCTACTAGTCAAGACAAAACTCTATTTCTTAAAATAAACTTAAGAAACCCTCACCTGAGCTTTTAATTATACTGATTTCAAGGACTTAATGAAATAATGGCTACCTTTATCATCCAGGTATCAAAACCCTAGAAATGGAAAATAACATGGGATTTAAAAGAGCCCATGAGATAAACATGAAATTCATGACATTGAAATTGGGACTCAAAAGAACTGTTGGCCCAGAAAGAAACTCACTACAGACTGATTCATTTGCCTCTCAGCATAACCATTATTGCTTGTCTCATTTTCGGTTCTTATAAGTGTATTTCTAGTATCACATGATCTCACTCATCTAGGGGAAATAATGAACAACATAAACTGAGGAACAAAAACAGACCCGGAGACTGGGAAGCATCGATCAGACTGTCAAACCTCAGAGGGAAGTTAGGGGAGGGTGGGGGGAAGGGGGAGAGACCAACCAAAGGACTTGTATGCATGCATATAAGCCTAACCAGTGGTCACAGACAACAGGGGGGTGGGGGCATGCGTGGGGAGGGGTTTGGGATGGGAATGGGGGGATGAGGACAAATAGGTGATACCTTAATCAATAAAGAAATTAAAAACAAAACGAAACATGAAATTCCATCTGTAGTGTTAGTTCTAAAAGAGTGTACTGAAACCTGTAATGTAATATATTCCCCAAAATACCTTTGTAAATTCTGAATATAATCCTTGGTTAGTTGGCTGCAATCAATAATAAACCATTTAAATTAGCATAGACCTTAAGGCAGTGGTTCTCAACCTTTCTAATGCTGCGACCCCTTAATACAGTTCCTCATGTTGTGGTGACCCCCAACCATAAAATTATTTTCTTTGCTACTTCATAACTGTAATTTTGCTACTGTTATGAATCGTAATGTAAATATCTGTGTTTTCCGATGGTCTTAGGCGATCCTGCTAGCGGTTCTTAACCTGTGGGTCGCGACTGTAGAGCCTAAGAGAACCACTGCTGTAGAGCCTGGTTGGGGGTCACCACAACATGAGGAACTGTATTAAGGGGTCGCGGCATTAGAAATGTTGAGAACCACTGCCTTAAGGCCTTCCTACATAATTAAGGCTCTGCAAAAGAAGTTAGAAATGTGATCATTTTTCAGATAATTATTTATTGGTAGCTACTATTTTCTCAGACACAGAATAAATGCAAAACTTTTGAGTCTCTTGAATAATATTTTGAGACATTATTTGGTAATAGAACTTTAGGCCCTGGCTGGTTTGGCTCCAAAGGGTCTCAGGTTCAATTCCCAGTCAAGGGCATGTACCTGGGTTGCAAATTCATTCCCTGGACCCTAGTAGGTCGGGATTTGTTTGGGAGGCAACCAATTGATGTTCCTCTTCTCTTCTCTTTTTTGCTAATCCCTTCCTTTTTCCTTCCCTTCATCCCTTCCACTCTCTCAAAAATAAATAAATAAATGGAAAGAATATCCTTGGGTGAGGATTAACAAAAAAAAGAGAATGATGAAAGGTAAAATATGTATTTTAGAAATTTCATTAGGCTATAGAGAAAAACTTTTAAAAAGTGTTCATGCATTTCCCAAGTATAATAGTAAAAGAAATTATTACTATTGTACTTTTGATATAAAAGTTTGTAAGAAAGTTTAAATTCACTAGGTTCCAATGCACTCTATGATTTTATTTGCTATGTGAATAAAAGTATTTTTAAAAACCTAAAATAAATGTACTCCCAATAAAGAATCAACACTGTTTCACATGTTTTATTTTGTCATACATTCTTCTAGAACCGGGTTCATTTTTCCAGTTTTGTAGAAAAATAAATGTTCCAGCCACCATTTACTTAACTGTCTAGTCTCTAAGACCAATCAATATGTTCCCTGGAAAGATGAATAAGTCTCCTGACTAACTCATTTTCTTAAAATTCTTTAAGACAAAGAAATAACTTTTTTTTTTTTACTCCCAAAGCACAGTATTTCAACAGCAGCAGCCAAAATGGGGTTTTAGCAGCTTAACTTTACCCCCTAAATAAAGCTTTGTATAAACCAGTGATTTTACTACAAAAACACTGTCCTTGAAAAAAAGGAATAGCAATCTGACATCAATGCAAAACTTGGAATGATTAGGTCATAAACATGGCACTTACAAAAGGTAGCTTATGAGAACATTCCACTTAAGAAGTGGTTACTTTTCTGTCCCTCCTTTACACCATCAAAAAAAAAAAAAGGAAACCCTTCCTTTAAAAATTCCCCTTAAATTTGTCTATAAAATTTCAGAAATGCCTTGTACCCAAAAACAAGTGTTTAAAAACAAACAAAAAAACTGTGCTAACAACTCTTACAATTCAGATACATACATACATACATATATATATATGTATATATATATACACACACATATATATATATATATTTTATAACATCTTAAGACTGCAAGAGTTCTTATATTCAGTAGCTCTCTGGTTTAAGACGACCTCCATCTCCTTCACTTACAAAACGTTTTCTGCCCCTGTAATGCAAAGAACATAAACATGAAAACATTCTGACTACAGTCAATTTAAACAACTTAAAACTTGATATTTCCTGGTTATTCGTTAAGTTTTGAAAGTTTTATTGTTTTTTTAAAAAGTCAGTATGGCTCTAAATCTTTTGTAAAACTCTTCCTGCTATATTTTTCCTAGAATTCAATATCCTATTGAATAAAAGCTTAATTATTAAATTAAGTTCATTGTTCAAAGGGAGTCATGTTAAAAAATGTTAAAATACAGGACAAACATTTGTTATTTAGAAATTTAATACTTACTTCTACTGTGTTATTAATATTATTTGAAAGCTAAACAGCCAAATAGGAATCAACAATATAATCTGGAATTATGCAAACTAGAGCTATACAACCTATCAAAATATCCATGTTTAAAATATCTTTAAAAATTTTTTTTCAGATGTAGAAAAGCCATTAACCTGAATATGGAAAAATATATCAAATTAATTCCAGTCCATGCCCCTTTTGGGGATTCATATTATTTCAAGTGACCTGCTCTGTACTGTAACCACATTCTAGCTACATGTAGTAGCAACAGCCCAGGAGAAACAGTTGGCCAGCAGCCTAAAGCAATAAGTGGAAAACAGAGCTTGGGCAGAATTAGCCCTTATTCTCTGACCAACACGCACAGGCACTTGAGACCACACACAAATGTGCACTTCACAAACTAAGCAAAAGGAGAGAGGATAAATAGTCCAAAGTTTAGGTATCTCTTCAAATGACACTTGATAGTAAGGCCATAACAGAAGTAACCGGTTAGACCTTTGAACAGAGGCTGAAACTTTTAAAAAGCCAGTGCCAGGGTGTTGACCCTTTTTCACACTAAGTCTAACTGTAAACTAGCTATATTTTCCTGAACATAAAGGCATACACTGTAATATTAGGAGGCCAAGGTGAGGAACAAAACAGTAAGTTGCAAGAAGTCTTGCCAAAGTTGACAGTTTAACTGATGTATACCACTTGGCACATCAGCACATAAAGAATGCCATCACCAAGTAGAGATCTACATTTTCAAATATTTTTATCAAAGCCATTAAATTGTATCTTCCACTGTTATCTTTTTCTTCTCTCTTAATGGCTTCTATTTTCTACAACAAGGGACACTGCCAGGAAGTATTTCTCTGAGATTTAACACTCACAATATACTTAAATAAAAATATACAAACTTGGAAAATTTTTGATGAAAATTATAAAAACTTAAAATGTACGTAAAACAGACTCACAAAGATTAGCTATTACTAAAGAGTTAGATCCTCGTAGCACAAATATAAAGATCCAATTAGCCCCAATTCTCCATTCTATGAAGGAGCAAAAGAAAGCAACTTAAGAGTACAGGAATGATCCTAACATCTTTGAAGCCAGAAAAAGTCTGGATTAATCCTTGGTCTCTACCATTTGTGACCTTAGAAAAGGTATATTACACCCCACTAAGACTCAATTTTCTCATTGATGGTAACATTGACACTGAAATAGTATTTAAACTACTTAGAACAGAACTGCTCCACAAAATTTGACTTCCAGTGGTTTTATGAGTTTAAATTCACAAGGGGGACAAAATAAGCTTCACCCCTGTTTCTCCATAAACACAAAATAGATGATTTTTCAATCTTGAGTGGCTCCAGGGAAGTGTATTATTTTTCTGACAGAACTGGAATGATGGAAAATTAACTTAGCCTTCCAAGCACCTCAGTATTTTAAGTTGAAAAAGTAATAAAGTACCTTGAAGGACAAAGATCTCTGAGTTGTTTGGAAATTATTCCAGCCTGAAAACATTCTTCTACAAATCTCTCAAGCACGGAGTATGAATATGGGACATCCAGATTAATGTCCGGAATTTCATTATAAATTCTCTCATAACCCTAAAAAAATGCAATTGTATACAGAATTGTTAGTCCACAGAAAATACATAATGCCATACAATTCTTCATTTGAATAACATTTTCACTCTATAATTAATAAATTTGTTATTTAAGCTATATTTAAGGCCAAATGTTTATATAATAAGACTTAAAGTCAGGTCTGAACCTTGAAACAGGTACATTTGTTATAGGATGTTTTATTTAAAACTGTTCTCTCAAATGATCTTGAGACCGACTGAGATATAGGACCCATTTCTTTCCCATATACTTCTCTATATACAGGGATGGGCAAAACTAGGTTTCCAGTTGTAGTACAAAGAATATAATAATAAATAGTACAAGAATAAACTGTTTCTCATACAACTGTAAACCTACTTTTGCCCACTCCTGTACATTTACATTTAAAAAAAAAAAGGCAAGAACCTCACCAACACTTTAATAGCAATGCATACAATTTTAAATAGAAATAAATTGAAGTATAATTTGCTAAACGTTTGTTTCTCCTTAAATATAAAACAGAAATTATATCTTAGAAATAGAACTCTTGAGAATAACACACAATCACATTTTTTAAAATGCAGGTTAAAAAAACCTATTGAAGTGTTCCTTTCCAAAAAATGACTGCAAGAGATTCAAACATAAACACTACTATTTAAAAACAAACAAACAAACAAAAAGCTATAGACATACTACTGCTAAACATATCTAAAGGAAAATTTCATTAACAATTCATTATCTTTATTCAATCATATATTTAAGGTATAAGCCTAAAAATTGTTCAAAATAATGTTATACTTACTCTTTTCATTTGGTCTAGAGTAATCGTAGAAGATTTCCAAAGGGATTTTAACAAATCCAAAATCATCTTAAATGTACTTTCTCCAGTTGACTCCAAAACCATTACAATGGCCTTAAAATTAAATGAATGCATGAATGTATTTTTGGTCATTAATTCATGTAAGAAACTGCTCTTAAATGTATTAGATTCCTTTAATCTGTAACTATAATTCTTACAAAAATTTAAAAACAATTTTCTCCATTAACATTAACTTGTTTTTTAATCCTCACCCGAGGATGTTTTTCATTGATTTTCAAAAAAACAAGATGTATATTATTAAAGAAGTATTATGTGTCTGTAGTACAAAAAAAGGAACACAATAGCCCTAGCTGGTGTGGCTCAGTTAGTTGGAGCGTTGTCCCATGTGCACCAGAAGGTCTCAGGTTCAATTACTGGTCAGGGTACATACTTAGGTTGCGGGTTTGATCCTCGGTCAGAGCATGTACAGGAAGCAACCGATGCATGTATCTCTCTCACAATGATGTTTCTCTTTCCCTTCCTTCTCTACAATCAATTTTTTAAAAAGGAACACAATAATTCTCTTTGGCATATCAAAGTAATCTTACTTCATATACAAGCTCATGGTGAAAATGAGGTACTTCCAGTTCCTTAAGGCAATGTTCAGCTTCAGATATGTCTCCAGAGAGTAAATACTCTTTCAGCAGCATAACAATCTATTAAATTTAAAAATTGAGTTGTGTCAGAATTTCTGATTTTTTAAATAATTGTGCTTTGTCTAAAGGATTTACTTACCTCATCTCAATATATTATATGATGAAATAGCAGGTTACAAACAGCTAAGAACATACAGACTTGACATGTCACAATCATTAAAATTTTTTCATGCTTAAAAAAATCTCCAATTTTAAATGGCTAATTATGAAGAAAATGAAGTGATTCAGAGTGTCTTAATAATCACTGAGATTTGTGAATAGACTTAAGACTTTCACGGCCTGGGTTGTGACCGTAATTCTTTAATGCTCCCTGTAAAACAAGGGATCTTAAATACCACTAGAGGGCACTAACTGAAAGTCTCAAAATGAACTTTTGAAGTGGCACAAATTCTCCCTTTCATCAAGATGACCTTAATATTGTACTGGGAGCCAAAAAGCAAAATATCAGGGCTTTACTAGACAGGGTAAAGATTTCCATTTACTTTTCTCTGAGGATTTGAAAACCATTATCTAAAACGTTCATCAGTAATTCAGCTTCCAATAATATATAGCTAAAGAGGCAAGTCTTGTCTTTCTTATTCAAATTTATATAGTAACACCTATGGCCCTAGAGAAAATGGGGAAGAGTTTTTGAACAAGAGAATGTCAATTAAGAATGTTTTTTCCCTATACAATACGTGTTAAAGTCACCTTTGCACTTAGAAGATGCGTGATGCTGGTTAAATGAATAAAGTAATTTCATTGTCTCTACTTCATATTTCACACTTCTACAACATATTTCATAAAAGGTATAATACAATTTGATTAACAGAATACATCCTGATAATTCCTATTATGCTTTAGAAAAATAAATATATGTCATTTGAATAACTTTCACTTTATAATTAATAAATTTATTATTTAAATATTACTTAGTTTTTAAACTTTGTTACGTAACTGAAAGTTTACATGTTTTCCATCAGGTTCCATGAATTTTTGAGAATGATGAATTATGAATACATGTATACATTTCAAAAAGTCCTCTTTGTCCAACTCATCTTTCCAAGTAAAAGGAAATGAACATCCAAATAATGTCAAACTGAAATACTGCGTAGTTTTATTTCAATTTTTATTTTAACCATTTTTTGTTGAGATAATTTACATACCATAAAATAGTTTGGGAGTTTCTCAAAATATTAATTTGTGGGAGAGTACAGATAGTTCTCGACTTATGATGGGATTATGTTCCAATAAACACGTAAGTTGAAAATATGTCAAAAATGTATTTAATACACATAACCTACCGAACATCATAGTTTAGACTAGCCTATCTTAAACATGCTCAGAACAACTTACATTAGCCTATAATTAGGCAAAATCATGTTGTTTCCACTGCCCAGCATCACAAGAAAGAATCATACTGCATATCGCTAACCCAGGAAAAGATCAAAATTCAAAGTATAGTTTCTACTGAATGCATATAGCTTTCCCATCATCACAAAGTCAAAAAATCATGAAGTCAAACCATCCCAAATTGGGGACCATCTGTATTACCATCTTATCAACATTAAGTCTTTAATACATAAACATGGGATAGCTTTCTATTTACTTTGGTCTTCTTTCATTTCTTTCAACAATGTTTGCAGTTTTCACTGCACAAGACACTTCTTTTGATACGTTTATTCCTATTTTCATCTTTTTTATGCTATTGAAAATATAATTGTTTTCTTAATTTCATTTTAGATCACTCAGTGCAGAAAACTGAATTTTTTTATATTTATCTTACATACTGCATCCTTGCTGAATTCATTTATTAATAGTTTGGCTCTTTGCTTTTGTATTTTTGTAGATTCATTTGGTTTTCCTTATACAGATCATGTCAGCTGGGACTAGAGAATTTACTTCCTTTACAATCTAGGTGCCTTTTATTTCATTTTCTTGCCAAACTGCCCTAGTATCTTGACTGTTTTTATACCTCAATTGCTCTAATAACTTTTTAATTAAAAAAAAGATATTGAAATTATATTACATGATTACAAACACCAACCCATCTATCTTAACACACATAAAAGCAAACTGGTCCAAGCTCTAACTACATTTTAAGGTCCTTAACACTCAAGTAAGTATACATGTCACTAAGAAATTTATTTTCACAACTATAGTCACATATAAAGATTATAATCTAAATTTAGAAGCACACGAAACTTTAAAATCTTCTAATTTTCTGAAAAATCTGCAAATAAGATTAATTTTTTGTTTGTTAGTTTCTTGACATAGAAACATACTGCCAGGGAAAAATTATCCAGAGACTAAAACTGGCATTTTAATGTAGTAAATTAGTTACATATTTTAAAGCATGAACAAAGGTAGTGAATCTTCTTACAAAAATTTACCACTCTAATCTAATCTAGTAATAATTCATAATTTATAATCTGAGACTATCCAAATTTTAAAATGCTCACATAAAAAATATATTTTTTGGGTAACTACAAAATTGCAATAGTATTTGAAAAAATTTAAATACCGACATAAAAAGATTTCATGCATTCTTTTAAGGTTCATTCATAGCTTTCTTAATCATAAAAGCCCTTTTAACTTAACACAGTCTAATTTTTAAGTTAAGGAAACCATACAAATTTAATAACAATTATATAATTATTGGACAACTTATAGCAAAACCATATGAAGCCAAATATACAAAGATTATTCAATTTTCCATTTGCAGCTATAAGACTGAAGTTAATTTTTGTCCACAAAAATATCAGCTAGAGGGCATAGTTTATTTTCCTAGAATACGTATAAACTAAGTTAAAGATAATATACCAATAGTTACCTCTTTAACAAGGTGATTAACAGGCTTCTGCCCACCGCCAGAGCCCCACACGCTATCTTTGCGCTTTCCACCTTTAGACATACTCAGGAGCACAGTAGCCTTGTCCAGAGCAGCTCTACAAAAAAAATAATTTTGACATTTGGACATGCTTCAGCTGGACCAAAACATGGATAAAGTTGGGGGGGGGGGGGATAGAATTCAAGCTTTCCTTCCCACCAGAGCGACCATTCCACTATGACCTGAAGTAGTCCTCAAAAATTAACATCTACACCTAAGAAAACCTAAGACATGGCTAAATCCAAATATAAGTTTCCACATAGTATTTAAAAATCATATAGCCTAACTCCCAAATATCACATTTAGCTTATAATTAATTATACCAAAGAACAAGAGTGAAAAACATTATTTAAGATTTCTATGACAGATAAAAATATAAAATAAAATGGAAATAGGGCTTTGTTAATATTGTCTATCTTATTAGAATACTATATAATAAAGAGCTAATATGCTAATTAGACCGGATGGCAGAACGATCTTCTGGAAAGACCAGTGGGTGGGGGGCAGGGCCACAAGGCAGCTGGGGCTGCTGCTACGGCCGAGGCCCTTGGACAAATTTCGTGCATCGGGCTTCTAGTATTAAATAATTACAGAATGTTTAAACCTAAAGCGACCTTAAAGAAAACTCTAAGTCCAATCCTTACATTTTATAAATAAGGAAACTGAGGTCCAGAGAAGAGTGGTGTGACATGAAGATAGCTAATGGTTTAAAACCCAGAACTTCTGCCTAGCTTGTGTGGTTCAGTGGTTGAGCATTGACCCATGAACCAGGAGGTCATGGTTTGATTCCTGGTCAGGGCACACACCTGGGTCTCAGGCTCGATTCCCAACAGGGGGCATACAGGAGGCAGCTGATCAATGATTCTCTCTTATCATTGACTAGAGGCCCAATGCACGAAATTTGTGCAAGGGCCTTGGCCCTGGCTCCCGCCTGCCACGATCGGGGGCCTCTGCCGCCTCTGCCTTGGCCCCCGCCTGCCCCAGCTTTGTCAGGAAGGAAAGACATCCAGAAGGATGTCCGGTCTAATTAGCATATTATGCTTTTACTATACAGATGTTTCTATCCCTCTTCCTCCCTCTCTGAAATCAATTTTTTTTAATAAATAAAACCCAGAACTTCTGCATTAGAGTAATGTTCTCTTCCTATTATATTAGGCCAACAATCTCTCAATTTTGTTTTAACAGTGGAGAATACAAACAAATAACAAAGAGATGTCTACAATGTCTAATTAATTCATCTGTCATTTCAATAGAATCCTGTGGAATTTTAAACTCATTTGAAATTCTAAGTAGGAAAATTAATTTACTTACCTAGCCTGTACACAATCTACAGTTCCTCTGTAACTATCAATATAGGTATTACATAAAATTCCATCTCCAACAGCTCTTGCAATAAATTGGCCCACCAACTACAATAAGGGGAAAAAAGCTATATTAAAAAATCTAAAATAAACCTTTACAATTTCTAAATACATAAATGATGAAGACTGTTTGAACTATACAGTCAACACCAACAATCGTAAATTGTAGGTATTTTTTAGAATGTTCAAAAAAAACCACATTTATTCAGCACCTAACTAGTTATGCTTGGCACACACTCCAACAACTTAACCTTCAAGTTAAATGACATGGGGGGATAGCACATCTGTTTTGCTCACTACTGACTCCCCAACACCTTACCTTGCACAATGCCTGAAACAGAGTATGTGATTAAAAATACTTGTTAAGTTAATGACTTAAAGTCAAGAGAAACCTCTCTTGTGGGAAAAATAAATGGGACTAGGTTTTCTCAAAAAGGAATTTATCTTATGGTGAAAAGTTGTGTAAAAATATTTGTCTGAAAGTATGTTTATAGCATTATTTCTTATAAAAAGTGGAAACTTTAGTGTCCAAAAAATTAAGGTATGTTTACATGGTACATATATAAGATGGTACACTATGTGGCCACAGGGAAATATATTTACATTTTATGCTGTAAAGGAAATCAAGTTTACAAATAGCATATTAAGTATGATTCCATTTTTTATTAAAACAAAAAATATAAGGATATACAAAATACATACTTATACCCACAGAAAGTAAAATGGAACATTAAGCATCAAAATATAAACTGACTATTTTTCTTCATTTTGGCTTTTTATTTTTTAATTTCATAATGAATATGAACTTACATAATCATTTTTTTCCAAGTATGAGTACTGATACTTTATTTTTTTTAAATATATTTTTATTGATTTCAGAGAGGAAGGGAGAGGAAGAGATGAGAAACATCAATGATGAGAGAGAATCATTGACCGGCTGCCTCATGCATGCCCCCTATTGGGGACCGAGCCCACAACCCAGGCATGTGCCCTTGACCGGAACTGAACCCAGGCCTCTTCAGTCCACAGGTCTATGCTCTATCCACTGAGCCAAACCAACCAGGGATGAGTACTAATATTTTAAAACATCCACGTTTGAATCACATTTAGGAATTAACCTACCTATACTCTATTCCCAAGTTAATGTTTAAGTGCTCCTACCTTGATTTAAAACTTCGGTCAAGGAATCAGAAAAAAATTTCACACATTTTTTATTTCAAACCAGAAAGTCATGTTATAATGTCAGCATGTATGAAGTCTAATATAAGTATAAGCTTTGAGCCCTAGTTGGTTTGGCTCAATGGATAGAGCGTCGGCCTGCAGACTGAAGGGTCCTGGGTTCAATTGCGGTCAAGGGCACATGCATGGGTTGCAGGCTCAATCCCCAGTAGGGGGCATGCAGGAGGCAACCAATAAATGATTCTCTCTCACTATTGATGTTTCTATCTCCTCTCTCCCTTCTTCTCTGAAATCAATAAAAATATTATTTTAAAAAGTATAAGGCTGCCAAAACCGGTTTGGCTCAGTGGATAGAGAATCAGCCTGCGGACTGAAAGGTCCCAGGTTTGATTCCGGTCAAGGGCACGTAACTTGGTTGTGGGCACATCCCCGGTAGGAGGTGTGCAAGTGGCAGCTGATCGATGTTTCTCTCTCATTGATGTTTCTAACTCTCTATCCCTCTTCCTTCCTCTCTGTAAAAAAAAAATCAATAAAATATATTTTTTTTAAAAAAAAGTATAAGGCTTTGAGAAAAGAAACCTAAACAGAAGCATAAACCATGAATTTTCTAATTATTTCCCACAATACTACAAAAGGGAACAGTCTTCCTTATGATTATTTTATAATAAATATTAGTTAAGCAAATTCGATCCTCAATAATAATCTACATCTTTGAAAAATCCCAGCTCATAAAACATCTTAACTACGTATAATAGAGAAATTACAGATAAGAAAAAAAAAGTATGACCTAAAAACTATACAGAGCACTACGTGGAAAATATGATATAAAATTATAGTATGATGAAAACGGGGAGGGGATAGGGGCGGGGAATAGCTCAGAGAAAATACACTAAAATGTTAATGGGCTATTTTTGTGTGACAGGAAATATGGGCCATATTTTCCTCTCTCATCTAATACAATTTCCTAGCAGTGTGCATTATTTCTATACCTGGAAGGGTAGTAGAGGAAGAGAATAAACAAGAAAAATAATACAAACCTGTGGTGCTCTAGGAGTATCCAATGCTAATTCAGGTAGATCTTTCAACAATTTATCAAATGATTTTTCTACATCATTTGTGCTCATTACTGTTCCACAAAGGTCAGAAAGAAGCTTAGATGTCATTTCTCTATGACTAGCCTTTCCCTCCAATGCCAAGGATACTGCCAACACTGGTACTCCACTTTTCATTTCACCAAGATTTAAATCTCTTAGCATTTCCTATTTAAAAAAAAGTATTTTAAATTTGAAAAATCAAGGTTTTATATAACCTTACCTCTCCCCATGTGGGAATAATCAGAGAGGCAGTCAAATTTTGAGGGGTAGAATAAATATATCTTACTCTGCATATAAATTACATATTGACCCACTTTGTCAAGCTTTAACTGTTTGAACATCAATGAACTCAAGAATGTGAATTACAGGCCTGGCCAGGTAGTTCAGTAGGTTAGAGCTTCATTCTGATACGCCAGGGTTTCAGGTTCTATCCTGGGTCAGGGCACATACAAGAACCAACAAATGCGTGCATAAATGGAACAAAAAATTGCTATTTTCTCTCTCTCCCTTTCTCTCTCTCTCAAAATCAATAAAAAAATGTGAATTAAATCTAAAATAGTTTATTAAACCACATAATATTACTAAGATTGGCGTTAGGAGTTAACTAATCCTCTCCCCTATAATATATTAATATTACTTCTAGGAATATTGCTTTGTAAGCATTTATGGAGAAATATTGCTTTATAAGCATTTATGGAGAAATTCATTTCACATTATCATAATAAACTGTTTATACTCTGATTTTCTTCAAAGCTTTCCCTTTGCACAAAAATTTACTTTATACTATCATATAAAGTTTAAAATGAGATCTTAAAAGATTGTTTTTAAGTGGGATTATTGTTTTAAATGTTGGAATAAAGTTAAAATTATATTTTACAAACTATCAATTTAAAAAATATTTTATAATTATAAAAACATCATGTTGTGTCATTTTTCAGGGAAGGAAATGGCACTTAGCCCTCATCAGATCCAAAATAGGTAAGAATCTAAATTCATGAAATTTTACTCCATTTCTTAGTTAAAAATTCATTTATACAAAAAGAAAATTCTTAAACTTATTCAGTGATCCAAGATCATTCTAGTTATGTTTTGCTTTTAATAGTTTTTTCTCTCCTAAATGAAATAAATTGCAATTGCAACTTTAAGCCTACCGCAACTTCATTAGTATCTCCATGCTCAAAATATTCCTGTATGATTGGTGTTAAAGTCTTCTCAAATGCTGTTTCATCCAAAGGCAAAACTACAGTTTCATAAACACAGTTCTCCTGGGAAGAGAAGGGAGAGAAAGAGTTATAAATTAAAGAACAAAATATTCAGATAAACTGAAATTGTTTGATAATTTTATATTTCAACTGGCTAGTAATCCCAATTCTGGGAGAGAAGACGTGGTATATGCTTTGATCACTTATCACTTATATAAAAATTGAATCTGTTCTTTTAAAAAATCTAAATATAATAACCAAGACATAGATTAGAACCACTAACCACAGCAAATATGACTTGCTTCCAACCTCTCCCACACCCCCCATTATCTTCTGTTAATTCTTTATATCTCATAAAACCAATCCTTCGGTGACCAAAACGTTTTAAAATGGCTTCCTATCTTATCTAGTATTTTCATTATAACTTCACTTTTTTTTAAAATGAAGCAGGAACCAAAGCCTTCATGGTTAGTATTACCACAATAAATGTTCCTAATAACAAAAATCTATGTTGTAGTGACAAAAAATTTTCTAAGGGAAAAACACTATTAAACTGAAATTTCACAAAGAAGTATCCCTCTTCTGCTATGCAAAAATCCCTGAAATGGCCGAAACCGGTTTGGCTCAGTGGATAGAGCGTCGGCCTGCGGACTGAAAGGTCCCAGGTTCGATTCCGGTCAAGGGCATGTACCTTGGTTGCGGGCATGTCCCCAGTGGGGGGTGTGCAGGAGGCAGCTGATCGATGTTTCTCTCTCATCGATGTTTCTAACTCTCTATCTCTCCCCCTTCCTCTCTGTAAAAAATCAATAAAATATATTTAAAAAAAAAAAAATCCCTGAAATGTTTATATGTAACTTACGACTGGCTTCCACCTAATAACATAAATTTGAAAGATTATATATTAAACCTAGAATATTTAGCAAAGTTTCTATGGTATTTGAGTCCTACTGGTTTTAAAATATATTTTTTCATGCTCTCTTAGAAATATTTCTACATCCATTAAAATAGTTAAGTACATACATATAGTTAAGTAAACAATATACAACAAAAACAATCTAACATATACCCTGATAAATTCCTGTCTAAAATTTTCATCACATCTTATCTTATACATCTTATCTTCATCCAAAGCTGTAGGAGGATGGGAAGGGGGAACAGACACAATAGGAAGAGTAAATGGAGGTACATGATAAAAAAAGATTGGCCATGAGTTATTAATTATTAAAGTTGGTAAAGCTAGGAGATGAGTACAAGTAGGTTCATTATACTATTCTACTATGGGATAAGTTAGAAACTTCCCAGTAAAAAGATAAATATATGTAAATTCATTAGAAAATCTATGAAAATTTTATATTCTCAGCACTATCTCTAGAAAAAAGATCCATGTTTCAAAATTACCAAACTTAACATCTTAAACAGCAATAATAAAAGCCATTTAATATTTGTTTTTACTAATATTAAAAAATTATGTTCTTCTCAATTCTCATTACTATAGAAACTAAATTAACTCAAAAGAATTTACTGAAAAACAATTTGATAATCTTAAGTAAATTTGTGAAGATCTATTTTTGATTCACTTCAGAAACCAAAAGAAAATTATGCATACACTAGAAGCCCAGTGCACGAATTCATGCACCAGTGGGGTCCCTCAGCCTGGCCAGCGATCAGGGCCGATCGGTGCCGGCAAGCTGGGGGAGGGACTGCAGGAGGTTGGCCAGCTGCGGGAGCGCACTGACCACCAGGCAGCAGCTCCTGCATTGAATGTCTGCCCCATGGTGGTCAGTGTGTCATCATAGCGACCGGTTGACTGGTCATTCGGTCAACTGGTCATACCGGTCTCTTAGGCTTTTATATATATAGATTACTATATCTTGTTTTTTTCCTAATCCAAAATTAACCTAACAGTCTGAAGGTACTGAGTAAATAAATGACTTACATGCATATATTAATGTGTGTGTCTATATACATATATAGTCATAAATTACACATACACATATTAGTATATATAATCATATACATATGACTTGACAGTTATAGATTATAAACACAGACATAGAACATATGACTTGACAAACATATGAGTACACAACGAACATGAGATCAAAAAAGTGTATAAGGATTTAAACATATATTAAAAAAGCAAAAACACAGATACCTGGTCATCATCATAGTTAGGATCTTTCACATCCACTTCCTCCACATCATATACCTGCCCGGGTGTACCCCAAACACCTTTGCCTCCTGCACCACCTGAAAAGTTTTTAATTAAAAAAGCAAAGAGAAATTTGAAAGAACTCTAGATGTTCAGATGTTAATTAAAAGTAACAGCTGCCCAGCCGGTGTGCTCAGCGGTTGAGCACTGACCCACGCACCAAGAGGTTGCTAGTTCAATTACCAGTCAGGGCATATCCCGGGTTGGGACTCAATCCCCAGTATGGGGCATGCAGGAGGCAACTGATTGATGTTTCTATCTCTCTCTCCCTACTCCCTTCCTCTTAAAAAAAAAAAAAAATCAATGAAACATCTTAAAATAAATAACAGCTAAAAAACTATTTTTTTCTAGTTGAGACTTATACTTTAAACCTCTTTTTATTCTGATCATTGCTTTTTCAGTAAAGATTAGATATTTTATAATCTACTTAGAAACATCAAGTTGAAATAGTTTATAAAGTTAAAACTAAAAAGGCAGCTGCTTTAAAATAAAAGCAAAACAAATAAAAAGATCACACAAAAAATAGCTATACTGGGGACCTCAAAGAAGGTGATATTTCAATTTAGCTCTAAATTTTATTTGCCATTTCTTGATATCAACACAAAAAGAAATTATGTTGAGCCAGAACGATGTGGCATAGAAAACTCAATAAGTAAGAAATTAATTAACAAAGAAACACCATGACCACCACCATGTTTTAAAGTCAAATACTCTTTAGATATAAAAGTACATATTAAACTATACTTTGCAACTAGCAATGATACAAATAATTGCTTTTTAAGCATTAAGAGCACTAATCATTATTTCTCTCTACTTCTATATACAAGCAGATCAGTAGAAATTTAAAATGCAATTTTCAAAGTTGCTTTTCCATATAAACTTACTGAAATGTTTTTATAAGGCTCAATATATTGAATAATTTTAAAGAAGTTTACAGTATCACCAATATTTTAGAGGTTTTTATTTTATATCCAGAGTATAATCCTTGTCACCAGAGCAAAATAGAATCTGAGAATTAGTTTCTATTTTGATCCAACCAATGGCTATAGAGCCATTCAACAATAACTATTTTGGACAAATGACAAAAACATTTTTGCAAGAACCCAATAGGCCACTAGTATGTGGCTCGCGAGCCGTGGTTTGCCGCTCTGTTGACTAATGAGTTTGCCGACCACTGCCCTAGGCTATAAGTTGAAGTTCCCACCATTTAGAAGTTAGTAAAATCACCAAACTGTATCAAAATCCTACCATAGACAAAAGATGACAGACCCCCCCCAAATCAACAAATATTTAAGTATAGTATCTATGTAGCTAGTCACTACTCCAAGCACTAGAGATACAGCAGAGAAACAGATAATTCTACTCCAGTATCCAAGATAAACAGAGCTAAAGAGAACTCAGAACTAGATCTATGAAATCATTAAAATTCTGTGAATAATATTACCAATCAAATTTACATGTATCATGTATTCTTCACAATGACCATAATCTGATTCATCAGACCAGGGGTGGGGAATGCCCGGCTCTCAGGCTGTATAATTTGGTCTGGCCCTGCCAAGGCATTAGAGGTTAGTTAATTAAATGTTTGACCAAATATAGCAGGCTAATTTTTAAGTTGATAATTTTGTAAATATCCAAATGGCCCTTGGCAGAAAAAGGGTTCCCCACCCTGCCTTAGACAATAGATACGATGAATTCCTGACCTTGTTTCTTTCAAGCAAAGTTAGAGAGAACATGCATAATTCATAACTGTGAAAAACGTCAGTGTGTAATTTGCTGGAAATAATAAAGTTCTGATAAAAAAAACTAAATCTATTAAAACATGAAAAATGAAAATGCCTCAACTTAAAAAGTGGCATGACCCTCAGTTTAGTACTATGTAAGAAATATATACAAACCCAAATCTTATGTTATCATTGTTTAAATATCTCTCATTTGTAGAACAAGGAAATTGTAGTACAAAAACCGGGCAGTATTTTTTCCACTTGTGTCTTTGGATGTGGTATATACCAACCTTTCTTTGGTAGTCCCCGTCCTTTCCCAGATCTGGATCGCCTATCTAGCAACCTTCCCTTTGGACTGGTTGGTACAGTTACTCCACTTCTAATGGCTTCGCTTCCATTATCACTAACTGAATCGCCTCTGCCAGAGTCCCGGGATGAGTTTTTCCGTAGGCGCCTTTTTGCCTTGGCATTAATTTTAGCTTCATTAATGGAGGATGCTGAAATCCAATTTCCATTTATCTCATTCTTTATATCCTCAGTCCCAGCATTTTCTTCATCGCCAGAAAACAGAGAGTCACTTAGGTTATCAGGATCTTAAAGAGGAAAATGAAGAAAGGTAAGTATTTTAACCATCTACTGTTATATTAATTACTAGCGGCCCGATGCACAAAATTCTTGCAAGAGTAGGCCTTCCTTCCTCTGGCTGCTGGCATTGCTGCCCTCTGGCACCTGGGACCCGGGCTTCCCTCCAGCTGCCAGCAGGCACCTGGGACCCGGGCTTCCCTCCAGCTGCCAGCAGGCACCTGGGACCTGGGCTTCCCTCGCAGCCCCAGCTTCGTCCGGAAGATCGTCCAGAAGGATGTCCAGTCTAATTAGCACATTACACTTTTATTAATATAGATAGTCATAACTTATGTTAGGTTGAATCACATGAAATTACCACCTTTTAGGTCACTCATGGTCACATATTGGCAATTCCTTATGGTTCAATCTAAATGACAACTAAATAGGATTGCTTTTCACATTATCAAGAAAAGTAAACTAAGGCATTGAATATAAATGAACAAAGTTTACTAAAAGCATGCTATTTCGTGTTATATACCACATATCTTAATATAAGCATCAAATATAAAACCTTTAGACTTTGGTGAGATAAGAGAGCTAAGCAGTTGAAGATATAAGACTAAGGATCTTGGAAAAAAGATAAACTAATATGTACAGAATGCCTAATATTATTTATCAGGCACTGTGTTGGCACTCTGTCATTTACCCACAAGTGTGAGAGCTATTTACTACATCATTTATACAGTTAAGGAAACTAAGGCTAAAATTATTTAAATAACTTGCCAAACATCTCATGATTGATTACAGATAGTTAGGAAATATTACTAATCTGGCAAATAAGTGATCACATATGATTGTTGAGTTGAACTGTTCATTGCTTTCAAAGATAAAGCTTGCTTTCAAAGCCATCATTTAAAGTCCTAATTCATCTCTCCAAACTTGACCCACATTACTTAGCCATCCTCTGAAAATCTTCCAGCAACATATTTGGAGTTTCCAGTGGTCTTCTGTTTAGAATGTCATCCTCACTGCTCTTTCAGTTACAATCCTTGAGGATATAGGTCAAGTATTACTTCCTCTGTAAAAACTTTCCTCACACTTCTACCCACAATAACACTGATGCTCTTATCACTCATTAACCACATCACCAAAATCACTTTATTTTTATATTAGCAGTCCTGCTTTTCCAAATAAGTCATAAGCTTCAAAAGAGGAATTGTACTTCTTGGTATCCTCAGCACCTAGTAGAGTATCCTTCATACTACCAACTCAAATGTCTGTGCAGATCAAATGACACAGACAGTCAGCTTTGCTCTGAAAACTTTGTAAGTCAGAAAACTACTATATCAGTTACCCATAGGCCAGAGGTTTTTTGTTTGTTTGTTTGTTTTTCCACTTAGGCCAACTCAAGTCAGAGTTTAATTCCTCAGCTGATTTTAAATATTTCCAAATGTAATTAGGATGTGTCAATTCTATGTGCCTGGGCTTTAACATGTTTTAATATAGTTGAAACTGAATTTTTTTACATCAACCTTTAAAAAGTACAGATACGTTAAAATCGTTATAATTCTTGACAAAACATAAAATTTAGAAACAAACATTGTGTCAAATTACTTAATTAGTCTCATAAGCATTCTCCATGCCCTCGGTCCTCAAACCATTCTCCAAACTGCATGGAGACTGATTTTCTAAAACATGTCCCTGCTGCCCTGACCCGTTGGCTCAGTGGATAGAGCGTCAGTGGATAGAGCGTCCCGGGTTCGATTCTGGTCAAGGGCATGTACTTTGGTTGCGGGCACATCCCCAGTAGGGGGTGTGCAGGAGGCAGCTGATCGATGTTTCTCTCTCATCGATGTTTCTAACTCTCTATCCCTCTCCCTTCCTCTCTGTAAAAAATCAATAAAATATATTTTTTAAAAAAAACTTTAAAAAAAATAAATAAAAATAAAACATGCCCCTGCTGAAAACCATTTGATGGTATTCTCATGAGGTCAAAATGTAAACTCATTAATTTGTAATTTCTGATCTTGTCCCTGCTTACATCACCAGAATAATTGCTGACCTCTCCACATTCAAATAGTTAGAGCTCAGATTTGGTACCACAGGGGGGATTATGATATGCCAATATGTGATCATTACTGACCTACTAATGGGGGATTCATTTAGCAGAATACAGAATGTATTAGAAAAAAGAGAAAGTATAAAGTGGGAGTCCAGCTAAGAAAATGTTGCAGTAATTTAGTCACAAACTAACTGGAAAGGGAAAGGTTAGTAACTTTGGGGTAAATAAGAAAGTAGTACTTTTAACCAAAAAATAATGAGCTTTTAAACAAAATAGATTCAAGAAAAGTGAAATGATATCTTGCAAAGATTTTTAGGAAAGGAAGCCAGGGTTAGCTATAACCATCATTATAGCTAAACTAATAGTCATAGTAGTAATACTATTACCTTTGTCATTACCATCACTATTGTGTTCTACTAAATACCAGATTCTATCCTACGCACTTCACATACATGGTTTATAATCTTCACAAAACTATAATGAAGATGTTTATCTTCATTTTACAGATGGAAAATGTTTCATAGAAAAGTTACACATCTAAAACAGATAGTGGTCAGAATAAAACCCACATGTGAATCTCAGATGACTGTAATTACAGGAAATACAAAGCTAGAGTACAGCAGAGTAGTGACAAATAAGAGACAGGATGAACATAGAAGGAATGCAAAGAAAGAAAAACAGAAGATTAAGAGGAAAGAGAAGGACCAGAGCTCAAATTAGATGGAGTTTCAAGTAAGAGTTGGTGGTTGAAGAAAACATTAAACATCTAACTATAACATACTGGTTTTCATTATTCTACAACTTAGAGGCCTGATGCATGAAATTCATGCATGGGTAGGGTGCCTAGGCCTGGTCGGCGATCATGGCCCATCTGTGGGGGACCGGCAGGGTGCTCAGGGGGGCCCCCCCGCTGACACCCGCCTTGGCTGGCCTGGGGCCTGCAGGCTGGGGGCAGCTCCTGCATTGAGCGTCTGCCCCCTGGTGGTCAGTACGTGTCATAGGGACTGATCATTTGCCATTCGGTTGATTTGCATATTAGGCTTTTATTATATAGAATTAAGGTGAACCACCAAACTTGCTCAGAAAATAAAGGACTTAGAAGTATAATTAAATGCTTTAAATGGTCCCTTGGAGTACATACTTCCCCACACTTGAGTTTTTCTTCTTCAACTATTTTAATATATTTTCATATACAAGGGTGGGCAAAAGTGGGTTTATATTTGTAATACAAATAAATAATGCAATAATTAATCAATAATAATACAAGAATAAACTGTGCTTCGTCTATTTATAACTGTGAGTGATTATCACACTGGACAGTTCTGAAAAGAAGTAATTACCAGATGTGTGTGTGTACACACACACACACACAATGGACTACTACTCAGCCATAAAAAATGAAATATTGCCATTTATGACAACATAAATGGATCTTGAAAGTATTATGCTAAGTAAAATAAGTCAGACAGAAAAGGACAAAAAAAAGTAAGATTTTGCTCATATGTGGAATGTAAAACAAAAAGTAACAAACAAAGGTCAGATTCAGACAACAGAATGGTGGCTACCAGAAGGTAAAGGAGGTCAAATAAACAGAAGGAGACTAGACTTTGGGTGGAGAGCACACAATAGAGTACACAGATATAGAACTATGTAATCTTATATACCTGAAAATTACATAATGTTATTAACCAATGTTACCAATATATTTTAAACATGTGTAAAACTATTTAAAAAAAAACAATTACCTACATATGAAATATATTCTTATATTGTATTATTACCATCCCCATCTCAATGAAGTACATGATACCCATTTATAACCATAAAAAAACAAGTACAGTACCCATATAACGATTGTGTATAGCAGCACCAAAATAATTATTAATTACTGTAATAATTTTTTCAACTATAACTTTCTAACACACTTAAAATCAGATTAATAAGTACAAAATGACGAAGAAGTTTCAACTTCAAGTGTCTGGTCAGATCAAAGAAAATTATTTAACTTGTACACAACAGTGAATTAAAGTCATTAAAAAATGAAGCTGTATCATTAAAAAGTGAAATATATTTAAATTACAAAAAATAATTATTTTAATTATTAACAAAGTTATAAAGCAAAAAATTATCTAAAATATATTAACATGAAAAGCTCTCACTATACAGAATATTTCAAAATCCCAATTAACTCTCTACAAAGATTATTCTAAAGCCTAGAAATACAATGAAAACAGACTAAGGAATTTCAGAGGAAAGGAAGGGGTGGGGGTGGGGAGTGATTAACTGAAGAACTTATATGCATATATGCATAGCCCATAGCACAGACTATAGAGTTGTGAAGGTCTAGGAGGGGCAGGGGCAGAGGAGATCAATGGGAAAAAAACAAATGAAGGGGACAACTATAATACTTTCAACAATAAAGATAAATTTAAAAATAATAAAAAATATAGGCTCACAAAAGAAATTGAAAAATGAAAGCTAGAAATACATTTCAAGTTGTCTGAAGTAACAGCATTTGGACATCAATTTCAAAAAAAAAACACCTTTATAATAATGTGCTATTGAAGTATGATGGAAAATAAAGAGAAAATACTCTTAGGTAATTTATAAAATATAAATTATTAGTTAGGAAAGATATCAAAGATACCAATAATAGTTTATGTTATAAAAATCACTAGGCTCATGTGAAAATATTAATGAGCAAAATATTAATGGGCACTATTCTCCATTCTGAATAAGGTTTACTATAAACTAGAGGACCGGTGCACAATATTCGTGCACTGGGGTAGGGGGTCCCCTCAGCCCGACCTGCGCCCTCTTGCAGTCGGGCATCCCCTGAGGGGTCCTTAGTGCTGCGGTGGAGGCGGGAGAGGCTCCCGCCACCACCACTGTGCTCACCAACCATAAGCCCGGCTTCTGGCTGACCAGTGCTCTCCTGTGGGAGTGCACTGACCACCAACCAGGGACCAGCTCCTGCATTGAGCGTCTGCCCCCTGATGGTCAGTGCGCGTCATAGGGACTGGTCATTCCACTGTTCGGTTGATTTGCATGTTAGGGTTTTATTATATAGCATAGCGTAGAATAAGAATAGGGAATGGGAAGGATAGGCAGAAAAATAAGAACATGTGATGAAATTCTATGAAAATAAGAATCACAAACTTGATTTAAAAAATAACATGACCTATTTTCTTGTAGCACGAATAAGATGGTTTTTAAAGTAAAGATGGTTTTAATATCATGTATTCATAAAATCTGGTATGGCCTGAAACTTGCTCATAATACAATCAAGGTTCAAAATATGAACACTTACCTGTAGAATTTACATTCAGTATCTGCTCATTTTCTACATCCATTATTCCTTAATTTCACTTGCACTGATTAAATTACCAAATGGAAGTCTTCCTTTGGGACCTATTTCTTTAAAAAGAAAAAAAATGTTTCAATATCTTCCAAACTAATATAATCAAGGTAAATTCAATTTACTTAACACTGTAAACACACACACACATACACACACAATTTCATGTGTTTTGTTTACTTTTAAAGATAGTTTACCCTAAATAATAATTGGTTTAGATCTTCTTGACACATATCTGTGTCCAAAAAAAAAAAATCCATATTTCTGGTGTGCCAAATTACCCCTTTACCTTGGCATTAGAAGATATTGCTATACATGTTTACTTCAAGTTAACAGAGTACACACACACACTTCCAATATTTTAGGAAAACAGGCCTCATAGTTAATCTGATATAAATGAATACTGGATAGTATGCTACCAATGAATTATGAGCACTACTACAAAATGCAAACAATAATATCACATGCCTGTGTTATTTTTCACTCTACAACATATCTAAAGGCAGATATATCTGCCATTTCATCACCTAGGTATCTATAATTACAGTTATACAACTTTGAGATTGGAAGAAATTTTAAAAATTGTTTTCCATAACAATGGTATTATTTTTATAATCTGAAAAATACACTTTAGAAAAAAGAATCTTACCTATTTTAAAAAGAAATGAGTACAATGACATTAGTATCTCATTATTTTAGGCCTTAATTTCAAAATGGCTTAAAAATTACTAATGCTGGAAGGTTTTAATGAAATCAGTTATCTTTTATTTAGACAATTTAACTTAGTGACATAAATTCAATGTTATATGAAAAACTATCAAGATACATTGTCATGAGAACTATTGCCAGGTGTAACCAAATATGATTTCAGAACCTATCTATCTGTAAATATTTTTCAAATAGTGGTTTACAGTACTTAAGTATTTATAGTTTACATATAAGTCCTTCCAGTCATTTACAATAATTTCACCAGCAGGGTGCTTTTCCTTTAAGACATAAAATGGAATTTCAGAGGAAATGCATTTAATGAAATTAATGAAAATGACTAATGAACTACAGAAAAGCGTATTTTTCTCATATAACTTAACCAACAATAAATGTCATTTTAGAATAATGATATATGGATGCCTCCTGGACTTAAAGGTGAAACTGATTTTTAAATTTTTCAACATATATGCTATTTTAAGATCTTTCAAGCTTGTAACGCTTTTCTCCAGAAAGGGCATTATTTTATAAAACAAAAGTAAATATCTTTTGTTCAATTAATAAATTCTTAATATGACATAATCCTTAGGCTACTAAGATGCTATCATGTTGCTTCAGAAATTAACAAAATGACATCATTCCAATTATATTCTGAATTTAAAAACATGATTTTACATAAATACCCTTTAATATCTTAATTCCCACAAACTCTGGATTTAGGATAAAAAATAACCTTAAAACATATACAAGAGATACATAAAGATATGCGAACAAAATAGTTTGCAAATTTCAACATTTAGTGTCCTTCATGGCTGAAAAAGGCACATCTGTTTCATTTTTGTGTATAAATTACATGTCACAGTGAAGTGAAAATGTCATATGATGTGTGTATGAGATTTTTACACGAGTTACATTAAAGTCTTTTTCATATTTGATGCAAGTATAATCTAAGAAAGTACAGAACACAGCCAATAAAGGAAATGAAACCATTATAACTGGTGTTTACAAAGCCCTTTATAATTAAAAGATATTTTATATGCGTTATTTCATGTACCTCTCAGAAAAATCTTGAGATAGGTACTCCACTTTGCACACAATTAAACAGATTCTAAGAAGGCAGATGATCTGTCCCCAGAAAGAGAAGGCTGCACAGTGAAAGAACCAGGGTTAGAACCTACATCTTCTAAATCCAGCACTGTTTGCACACATTCAATACCAAATCTTAGTATATACTACAGGAAGATTGTTTTTTAGGGTTAAAAGAGAAAAGTTTATTAAAACATAGACACCTACTGTTATATCAAATTTTTAAATACTGTTCTCCAAACAGTAAATATATTTATTTTAAACTATTGTACAGAACACATTCAGTTGAGCAAAGAAAATTATCAGGTAATGAACATCATCTATATGGTACCAAGTTTGTTTTTATTAAGTAATCATAAAAAATAGCCCTGTTTCTTCAGGCAATGATAATGCAATCAAGAACTCTGTCATACTTGATAGCAACACAGACATTTGGAGGATAAAGATATGTTCCCTGTTTTTACTGTCTTCAAAGTGGTGGGGTCCTCCCCCCACTTTACTTAACATTTTCGCCCCCAAATTAAAAAAATGTAAATCAATAAATTTAAACCCGCAGCCTTCATACTAAACTACAAATTTAAGCTTAAACAAGAAAACTAAACATGTTAGACAAAACTAAGGCTGAAATTAAACATTGTTTTCATTTCTACAATGTTTCACAGAAATATCCTATATAATAAAGCCTAATATGCAAATAGACCAAACGGGGACCAACCGGTCGCTATGACATGCACTGACCACCAGGGAGCAGACGCTCAAATGCAGGAGCTGCCCCCAGCCTGCAGGCCCCAGGCCAGCCAAGGCAGGTGCCAGCGGGCCCCCCACCCCCCATCACCCTGCTGGTCACCCCACAGATTGGCCCTGATCTCTGGCCAGGCCTAGGGACCCTACCCATGCATGAATTTCAGGCACTGGGCCTCTAGTACACTCAGAAATCTTCAACTGCCAAGACATTCCTTAAAAAACAGATCCTCCGTTTCTGACTCCACCCACCCACCCACCCACAAAAATACCTATTTCCTGATAATCTATATAACTGATAATCCATTCTGACAATTTTTGAAGTTCAGTCCATATGTAAGCTAGAAATTTATTTGTATTCATTCCAGGACTACAATTACAGCTAATTAGCAACTTAAAAGAAAATCAGCTAAAGTATTTAACCACAATGATGCAAAAGTGAGCACACAGAAAATATCGAAGTGTCACTTCTTTTTGCACTCCTACCAACTATTTTTTTTATTATTACAACAGAAAATCCAATGGAAATATAATACGAAGACGCCTGCTGAGACATTAGGGAATTTAACAAACCTATAGGGAAGGAAGGGTTAGGGTATAAATACCAAGTATTAAATTTGCAACCCATCGGGCAGTGGTTCCCCCCCCCCCTTTTTTTAAGCCTTACAATAGCAAGAATGCCAACATTCTAAAATTCAACAGTAAAACATAAGTAAAAACAGGCGATGGCTGTCTTTTCCACACGAAGCTGCATTTTTAACTGTTTTATCCGTAGATACTCTTCCGTTGCTGGCAACGAAGCCAGTGCTCACAAGGACGCGGGGAGACGGGCGACATTGACCTCAGCAAACCGTTTCCGAAGCTCTCCCAAAACACACACACTCGCGGGTACGCTGCAGCACCAAACTGACAAATGCAACAAGCACAGCTCGCTTTTCACAGAAAGGAGGCTCCCTTCCTTTGTCTTCTCTGGCAGATTTCATTTAAACTAAAAACATACCACCACCACCACCACCACCCTCCCCCCTCCCCCCAAAAAAACATAAAAAAACGACCCTTTGCCTCAGGAGAGGCGCAGCCCAGTCCGCGCAGGGCCGGCGGCGGGCACGTGTCCGCCTCCCCGCGGCCCCGAGAGAGCGCGGCCCCCACGGTAGCGGTCGGGCTCACTACCCCGCCGCGGGCGCAGGCCCGGACCCCCGCGGCCGCCAGTCCCGACCGGACCCGGGGCGAGGGGCGCAGGGCCTGGCCTGGATAGGCCGGGCCAAGGAGGGGTGTCTCTTCCGAGGGCTCCCATGGAGGCCAGGGGAGCGAGGAGGACGCAAGCTCCCCTCAGGATTCCAGTCAAGCCAGAAACGCGCCCCCCCAACGCCCACCCCCCACATAAAAATAAAACCTCGGCCTTCGCTGAACGGGAAGGAGCCCCTCTGCGGGAGTGCCCCGCGCGCCTGGCCCAGCGGAGCTGAGGTCCGGGAGGGGCGGGCCCGCGCCGCCGCGCTCCGGGCCCAGAGGAGGGGGCCGAGTGGGCTCGCCACTGCCCGGGGCGTTGGGGCGGGCGCGGCGGGGCGGCGGGGCTCGGAAGTGGCGGCCGGACACCCCAGCCCCGCCAACCCGGACCAGACCTGACCGGGCCGCCTCCACGCCCCCTCCCCCTCCCAACGTGCGGCTGCACCCGAGGGGAGACGGGGCTGTGGAGAGGGCGCAGTCCCCGCCGAGCGTGCGAGCCGCGCCGGTACTGACCCCTCGGGCCGCTGGCGCTGCTCGCCCAGGTCCCTGGTCCGCTGACCTGTCCCCGCTCCGCTGACTGACCCCCGCTCCACAACCTCTGCCGCTGCCTCGGAGCGTCTCTGGCCGCTCTCGCTCTGTTTTTGTTTTGTTCTACCCAGTAACACGGGGGCGAGAGGCCGGCGTTCATTGGACGAGGAGAGGAGGTCGTCTGGCCAATCGTAGCGGTGGAGCAGGAGCTGCGGAGGAAAAGGGAGGGAAGTGAAACGTGGAAAGCTGGGCAGGGGCGCAGGAGGGCGCATGCGCGTCTGCCTTCCAGAACTTGCTGGGGGGCGGGGGGGTGGTGCAGCGAGATGGAGCCTGGGTGACAGGGCAGTGCCTTGGAGTGGGGACGAGGCTAAGGCTGCCTTGACCCGTTCACCCATTCCCCTCACAGGGCAGCCAGCAAATTCGGCTAAAGCAAAGGCTTTGGGCTCCCTGAGGGTCCCTGCCCTCATTTCCCTCAGGGGAAGACCCTTAATCTTTCCAGGTCCTTCTCTAGCTGCCCCCTAGGTGTGCAAACCCCTTTGGGCTTCCTGGGGGGGTCCCTGCCCTCATTTCCCTCAGAGGAAGACCCTTAATCTTTCCAGGTCCTTCTCTAGCCGCCTCCTAGGTGTGCAAACCCCTTTGCTAAGGGATTTATCTCAGTGAATGCTCTCAACCTTTGAGATGTACATCACTCCCATTAATGAGGAAACAAACTCAAACTCTTTGAGCCCTGGCCAGTGTGGCCCAGTTGGGAGCATTGTCCCATGCACAGAGAGGTTGCCCATGGATTCCTGGTCAGGCACAAACCTAGGTTTAGGGTTCCATCCCTGGTGGGAGCACCTATGGGAGGCAACCAATCAGTGTCTCTCCTACATCTATGTTTCTCTCTTTCCCTTCCTCCCTCCCTTCCCCTCTCTCTAAAATCAGTAAAACATATCCTTAGGCTAGAATGAATAAAAATAAATTGAAACTCCTTGAAGTCCCTTTGCTATTCATGAGTAGTCAGGCCACTGGCATTGAAACACACTACTCTCAATTCCAAGTCTGGGTTTCGAAACTCTGGCTATTAATTTCTTTATTGAAACTTCCACCTCTTTAAAAAAAATTTTTTTTATTTTAAAAAATTTTTGAGGAAACTCCTTGCTATTTATGACCCAGCGATTCCATTTCTGGAAATATATCAGAAGAAACCTGAAGCAATAATTCAAAAGAATATATGCATCCCTATGGTCATTGCAGCGTTATTTACAATAGCCAAGATTTGGAAGCAGCCCAAGTGCCCATCAGCAGATGAGTGGATAAAAAAGACATGGTACATTTACCCAATGGAATACTGCTGGGCTGTACAAAGAAAAAAAAAAAAAGGAAATCTTACCTTTGCAACAGTATGGATGGACCTGGAGAATATTATGCTAAATGAAATAAGCCAGTCAGAGAAAGACAAGTACCATATGATCTCATATGTAGAATCTAATGAACAAAATAAACTAAAAAACAAAATAGAAACAGACTCATAGATAAGGAGAACAGACTGTCAGAGTGGAGGGAGTCGGGAGGCTGGGTGAAAAAGGTAAAGGAAATAAATTTTTAAAAACCCTCTTAGACACAACAGTATAGTGATTACAAGAGGGAAAAGGAGTTGGGGGAGGTAAAAGAGGGTAAAGGGGGATTAAATGGTGATGGAAAGAGACTTTGGATGGTAAACACACAATACAATACACAGATGTTTATTAGGGACGCACTGTACACTTGAAACCTATAGAATTTTATTAACCAACGTCTTCCCAATAAATTTCATTTAAAAAAGAAAGACACCTCCACCTCTTGTGGCTGTTCTTTGTGTCTTTTCCTCCTGGCTCTTTTCTTCTCATTCTTTCTTGTTCCCTAACCCCTGAGGTAATGACCAGAACCTTCTGTGTCTCTGTGGTCAGAAAACTCAGGCACTATTTCTGGCAGGATTTTCAGATTGATCCTTAGTGTCTCCAAAACTGAAGTGCATCTTCCCTCACTAGGTGAGCCCCTTCCCTGACTTACCCCTTCTGCACAGTCACCCAGCCTGAAAACCATCTCTAATGTTATTATTCCTCTACATACACACACACTTCACTAGATACCCATCGACTACCTGGACACACACACACACACACACACACACACTTCACTATATACCCATTGACTACCTGGACACACACACACACACACACACACACACACACACACTTCTCTAGATACCCATCGACTACCTGGACACACACACACACACACACACACACACACACACACACTTCACTAGATACCCATTGACTACCTGGAACATCAGTACCTGAGCCAGGCATTCAAAGCCCCCCAGTGTGACTTCAAGACTTTCTCTCTACACCACTCCCAGTCCACATACCCCCTTGGCTGCAATCCACTTGGCTGCAAACTCTCACTGATCCATATGCTTTCCCACCTCCTGAAGATGCTTTATCATATTGCCTTGAAATGCCTCTCCTCTTATCTCCCACTATTGCCTGGTTCAATCCTATCTATGCCTCATGGCCCTCCCACATAGGCCTTTTAGAGCTTCAAGACTTGATATGATCTTCCTGTCACCTGATTCCTCGCAGAACTGGCTTCTTGTACCTATAGGGGCACTGATCACATTCTACCTTTCCTTGTCTTAGCAAAGTCCCTGTCCTAGCTTTTCTCTTGTTAGATTGTCACTTCCCTGAGGGTAAGACCTGTGTCTTACTCATGTGTTATTGTGGTGCTTAAGAAGACACCTTGCATATTTATTGTACTCATTCAATAAATACACCTTGGTCTGAGTTCACTAAGGTTCTCGGCAGTTGGTGCTCAACCCAATCTCCTGGCAGGGCCCTCCTGGCATGGCCAGCATCCAAATTAGCCTCATGAGTCACTTTTACTTTTTAAAAGCAAAGCTTCCTGTTCACTCAGTTTGTTTTGTTTTTCAGTCACCTACAGCTAGCTGTCTCCTTTTCTTTCTCTGCCAGGGCTCAACTATCGTCCACTGATCAGTGGCTGCTGGATCCTATTTTTCATCTACCCCTCTCTTTTTATTTTTTTTAAATAAATCTTTATTCAGATTATTACAATTATTTCTCCTTTTTCCCCCCATAGCTCCCCTCCACCCAGTTCCCACCCCACCTTCTGCCCTTACCTCCCCCCCCACTGTCCTCATCCATAGGTGTATGATTTTTGTCCAGTCACTTCATGAACCTCCCCATACCCCTTTCCCCCTGAGAATTATCAGTCCACTCCCTTTCTATGCCCCTGATTCTATTATATTCACCAGATTATTCTGTTCCTCAGGTTTTTAATTCACTTGATTTTTAGGTTCACTTGTTGATAGATATGTATTTGTTGTTCATAATTTTTCTCTTTACTTTTTTCTTCTTCCTCTTCTTTAAGAATACCTTTCAGCATTTCATATAATACTGGTTTGGTGGTGATGAACTCCTTTAGCTTTTTCTTATCTGTGAAGCTCTTTATCTGCCCTTCAATTCTGAATGATAGCTTTGCTGGGTAGAGTAATCTTGGTTGTAGGTTCTTGCTATTCATCACATTGAAAATTTCTTGCCACTCCCGTCTGGCCTGCATAGTTTCTGTTGAGAAATCAGCTGACAGTCGTATGGGTGCTCCCTTGTAGGTAATTAACTGTTTTTCTCTTGCTGCTTTTAATATTCTCTCTTTGTCTTTTGCTCTTGGCATTTTAATTATAATGTGTCTTGGTGTGGTCCTCTTTGGATTCCTTTTGTTTGGGGTTCTGTGCGCTTCCTGGACTTGTAAGTCTATTTCTTTCACCAGGTGGGGGAAGTTTTCGGTCATTATTTCTTCAAATAGGTTTTCAGTATCTTGCTCTCTCTCTTCTTCTGGCACCCCCATAATTCTGATGTTGGTACGCTTGAAGTTGTCCCAGAGTCTTCTTACACTATCTTCAACTTTTTGGATTTTTTTTTTTCTTTTTGCTTTTTCGGTTGAGTGTTTTTTGCTTCTTTGTGTTTCAATTCTTTGACTTGATTTTTGTGTTCCTCTTGTCTGTTTTTGGGTCTCTGTATAATATTTTTTATTTCAGTCAGTGTATGTTTAATTTCTAGTTGGTCCTTTTTCATATCTTCGAGGGTCTCGTTATATTTATCGGCCTTTTCTAGGATATTCTTAAAAAGCCTTATAACCGTGGTTTTGAATTCTATATCCAGTCGTTTGTTTTCCTCCATTTCTTTCGTTTGTGATCTGATTCTTTGACACCGCATTTTCACTGCTTCCCTGAGTTGGTAAGGTAGATTTGTGTGCTAGGTTTCCTATATGGCCCAGTGGGTCTGCCTCCCCAGTTAACCTGAGGTGGACACTCTTGGTGCACCCCTTTGTGAACTGTGTGTACAGCCTTGTTGTAATTAAGTCTTGATTGTTGTTGGTATCACTGGGAAGAATTGACCTCCAGGCCAGTTGGCTGTAAGGATCAGCTGTGTCTATGCTGGGAGAGGTTCGGTGCTGGAGACAGCCTTATAGGATTAGACTTGCCAAATTGCAATAGCCTCTGTGCTCAGCTTGGATGGGGTGGAGTCTCAGTCTTGGCTTCCTGTCAGCCTTACCCTTGCGCGCACGTGCGCGCCTTCAGACCTCCACCTTCCCTGGCTCCTGAGTCTCTGCCCGAGAGTCCAGACTCCCCCCACAAGAGCGTGGGTCCCCAGGGGCTCGCCTGGAACCGGGGTTCAGTGCAGTCAGGAACCTCCGACTCCCTTCCACTAGGGAAAGCCTATGGCAACCTCCGCAGCCTTTGTGCGCACTGGCACACGCGCGCGCGCGCTTTCAGTCCTCCGCCTTCCCCGGTTCCCGAGTCTCCGCCCGAGAGTCCAGACTCCCCCCACAAGAGCGTGGGTCCCCAGGGGCTCGCCCGGAACTGGGTTTCAGTGCAGTCAGAACTGGGGTTCAGTGCGGTCGGGGGCTTCCTTCCCCCTTCCGCCAGAGAAAGTCAGCCAGGCTCTCAGCCGCCCTTCCTCTCTGCGCGCACAAAGACCCTTTGCCGTACCTCCAATTCTCTGTGAGCTTTTCTCTTTCCTTCTAGTTGTAGAATTTTCACTCAGCCAGCTTTCCTGTGGTTCTGGATGGTGTCCGTTCTGTCTTTTAGTTGTAGTTTTGAAATTGTTGTGCGAGGCAGCAGTTTAGGTGCTTACCTATGCCACCATCTTGGTTTCTCCTACCCCTCTCTTTATTCACATTTTCCTTTTCTCTCTCCTTTCAGGCCCCGACCCTTTCCTTCTTCCTCCCTGACACCAACCTCCTCTGACCCCACGAGGTTCTTTAACATTTATTAAATAAGTGGTATATCCAGGCTGCAATGAAAGGCACCTCAAGAACTATGGAGTCACAAAAGAGTGGGATACAATTACCCATTTTTAAAAGCACCTAAAACAACCTCTATCTTCTAGAAAAGTATCCCAAAAGAACCCATTATGGAGTAAATGTTCTCATCCTTTTTACCCATTATCTTAAGGACTACATATAATGCCTGGCATCCCAGAACCCACCTTAAGAAATGCCCCCTAGTTGGGTGTGGTTGACCAGTTTGAACCAGGCAGTCAAGAAATAGGGCTCTAGTCCTAGCTCCCCTACTAACTACCTATAAGAAATTCAACCCCTCTTAGAACCTCTGTTTTTTTGCCAGTAAAATTTAGAAATTGGGTTCAAGTAGTAGTTCCCAAGGTATTTTCCAAAGACCATAAATTTGTGGAACTTTAACAGATACGACAAAAAAGATGGGGAGGGAACTGTTCCATAATCAAATCGACTTAAAAAGAAATTACTTTAACAAAGTTAGAACTGTGTATTTCCCCCCAAACTCTTCTCAGCCTATTTAATGTGCCTTGAGAATCTTGGGGAACTAGAGTAGGAAGTTAAATAATGTTCCCCCAACTTATTTAAACACAGAACCTTTTTTTTTTCTTTCAAGATACCCAGAATCATTGGCACTTAGAAATCAGTTTGGGAAATACAGATGACAGCCACTATCACCAACATCCCTTCCAGCTGTATTGAACACTAACCACCTGCACCTTTGCTAAACATTCAAGAATAAAAAATTAAAAAGAATAAGATGGAAGATGGAAAAGTGCAAAGAATGTTTGCCCACCTAATCAATCCACAAATATTTATTATGTGCCTATTCTGGGAAAAGATGGACCTGAAACAGCTGTGATTTAAGCAAAGGTATTATATTCCACCTTAGGGTAGGTAATACTGAAAGTAGAACGCCCAGGCTTCTAGACCACTGTGTACACTTTCATTTCACATCGTAACTGCTCACTAACTAACTGTCAGTTTCCTAAAGCCCGGTGCCTAGGGGTTTGTGTTAATTTAGCAGTTGGGTGAGAGAGCTCTTTCCCTTAACTCGGTGGTCGGCAAACTCATTAGTCAACAGAGCCAAATATCAACAGTACAACGATTGAAATTTCTTGAGAGCCAAATTTTTTACACTTAAACTTCTTCTAACGCCACTTCTTCAAAATAGACTCGCCCAGGCCGTGGCATTTTGTGGAAGAGCCACACTCAAGGGGCCAAAGAGCCGCATGTGGCTCACGAGCCTCCATTTGCCGACCACTGCCTTAACTCATTCTATCCAGAATGATGAAATTATAATTTTCATTTCCCTTAAGAATGACCCATTTTAGGCTTTGGACATCATAATGTCTTCCCTGTACCCTGTATCCCTTAGAATTCAGTACTATTGAGATGCCTAGAGGGACACAGGAATGTTTAGTTGTTCAGTTGTTAGGGTGTGTGAGGGTGAAGGTGGAGGATAATTTCTGGGTTTTGCCTCTTAAGTTATTCACTGTGTCCCTCACTAGCTGTCCTGCGTTGGGCATTTCACTTCTGGGTTGACTGAACGCTTCAGTTTCTTACACTGTAGAAGGAGTCGCCTCAGCAAGAAGTCCTTAAGGAGCCATTCGTGTTCTGACACCCAGTGATGCTGGGCAAGGCACTGAGATAGCACCCCTGGAGTCCTTTGGTGGGGGGACAAGAGATGAGGGGGCTTGCCACTGGTGGCAGGGAAGAATTCCACCAGAGTGGACCAAGTGACTGTCACTCCCAACCCAGGGGCCTTCTCTGAATGCGAAGCTCAGATAATATCACCTCCCTCTATACCCTAGGTCGGCAAACTGAGGCTCGCGAGCCACATGCGGCTCTTTGGCCCCTTGAGTGTGGCTCTTCCGCAAAATACCACGTGCGGGCGCACACGTACAGTGCGATTGAAACTTCGTGGCCCATGCGCAGAAGTCGGTTTTCGGCTCTCCAAAGAAATTTCAGTCGTTGTACTGTTGATATTTGGCTCTGTTGACTAATGAGTTTGCCGACCACTGCTCTATACCAAAGGCAAGAGTGAAGGCTGGTGTAGGGTTGGGAGTGCCAATGAGTTAACGTGGATAAATTACTTGGAAACTCACAGGTGCTCAGCAAAAGATAAGCACCTTAAATTACTATTAGATTGCCAAGATCTTGTCAATTCTTTAGGCAAAGCTGTACTTGAGAACATGAGTTCCTTAGTAAGCACTGTTCGTGCCCCTTGAAAAAGGTTAAGAAGAGGCCATCTCTGGAGACCAAGGGAGGCCTCAGCCCACTTCCTTCTGAAAATTTTTCAGCTGCTACTGTCATTTGCATCAACTTCATCTAACCTGAGCTGACATCCTGCCTCCTATTTCATCAAACCAAAGACCGAATTGTAGGAATTCCTGTAAAGCACTGAACTGATCTTCCAAATGATAAAAGACACGAAACATGTTTGGAAGAAAGAGAGCTGCATAAAGAATCCTAATAATCATGGTGGTAGCTGACAGTTGTGTTGTGTTTTAAGGCTTACTGAGCCGGTTACCCCCTCCCTATGAAGTAGAGCAGCAGATTTCACGCTCTCTGCTTCAAAGAGGAGGAAAATGAGGCTTGAGCAAGTCATTGGTAATCATAGGGCTTTTAGGCTAAAAGGAAATGTGGGGATCCCTAGTCCAAACCCTTCATTTTACAAATGGAGCAGAGACCCAGAGAGGTTAAGTGAGTTGCCCAAAGCCTACACAGCTAGTTAGTAAGTGGAGGCAGAATACAAATGAGATTTCAGTGTCCCAGCATTGCACATGGTAGGGACCATGTTGATAGGGGAAGTCCAGACTTCTTGACACCCAGGCCAGGGCTGTATTCTTTCTACCACTCAACCTTGAGTCTTTTGCTTAAAAAAAAAAAAAAAAAGATAAAAGAAAAAAAAAAAAGTTATGTATCTGAGCTCATTTCTGGTCTCCAGAGCCTCTGGCTAGCAGATGAATCCATTTTAAGGTCTTAGATGTGTGGAAAGAGGGAGAGTGGGTGGTGGGGAGGGTTGGATGTTTAGAAGCTCCTGATGGGGACATTTTCAAGAATCTCTTTTCTAGAGTAAAGAGCATAGAGTAACATGAAGGTTAGCACAAAGAAGGAAATGCGGTGTTTTAAAATAGTACGTACCAGGAAAGGCTAATAAGGTTTTACTTCCCCAATTCAAGTTTTGAGGGTTTTTCTTGGTGTACGACTTTCTGTTTTCCCCTCCACCAAATCTTTCCAGCTACCTTAGGATTTAGAAACAAGCTCGATTAGGATTGAGGAACTCCAGTAGATCATTTTTCCCTGCAAAGCCCAGAAATTTTAACACATTTCCTGCACCTGGCCTGAATTTTAATCCTGTAAAAACTCCAGCTCCTCCAAATTTTTCAACAACCCTGATGCTTTCCAGGGCTTACTAAAACCGTCACACCCTGTGTCTATTTCATTGTGTTGAGCCAGGGTAGAGAAAAGCTCCTCCAATTGTGTCTCTGGAGGATTTATTTGCGTTCTCCTGGGACACTGGGTCCTCAGCTAGGCATCACGCTTCTCAGAGTTCATCCTCTTTTCTCCAATGAGCCCTGAATGAACATAAGGTGCCATTGTGCCCTCCTCCTGTCTAAGATGCAATTCCTGCTTGCCTCCCAAATGAGGATGTAGAGCCCAAGAAGCTTGGTGTGGAAATGAGGGACCCTTCCTGCTGGAAAATAAGAGGAAGGAATGATCATGTGATCGAGAGCCTGAGCTACCAAGAAGCACAACCAGGGTTGGAGGGCAGGCTCGAGCGGTCAAAGCTGGGCAGAGGGAAGAAAAGGAAGTTAATAAAGGGAACTAATCAAACCTCTATTTATTTTGGGTAAAAAGGAATAAAAGTGGTAGAAAATAAGAAGAGAACAGGGGCAAGCCAAGAAAGATACTGTTTTTCATTATAAAATATTTATAGTAAAAAAGAAGTTAGCCCTGTGGAAGGTCAGAGATTGAAGAAGGTCCCAGCAGATGGCCTAGTGAGGCCAAGTTGCTCAGAATTCAGATGAAAAACTGAGGTCCAGAGAGGGGAAGAGGCCTGGCTCCAGCCAAATTACAGACAACTATTGTACCTCTCCCCACTATGCAGAGCTGCCTTCCTTTTTCCACATGGTTTTCTGAACACATCTTGTCCTTGAGCCCCTTTTCTTCCCCTCGCCCATCCATCTCTCTCTTCCTTTCCTCCCTTTCTTCCTTCTTCCTTCCCTCTTCCTTCCTTCCTTCCTTCCTTCCTTCCTTCCTTCCTTCCTTCCTTCCTTCCTTTCTTCCTTCCTTCCTTCCTTCCTTCCTTCCTTCCTTCCTTCCTGCCTTTCTTTCTTTCTTCCTTCTTCCTTCCCTCTTTCTTTCTTCCTTCCTTCCTTCCTTCCTTCCTTCCTTCCTTCCTTCCTTCCTTCCTTCCTTTCTTCCTTCTTCCTTCCCTCTTTCTTTCTTCCTTTCTTCCTTCCTTCCTTCCTTCCTTCCTTCCTTCCTTCCTTTCTCTTTCTTTCTTTCTTTCTTTCTTTCTTTCTTTCTTTCTTTCTTTCTTTCTTTCTTTCTTTCTTTCTTTCTTTCTTTCTTTCTTTCTTTCTTTCTCTCTCTCTTTCCAAATAGGGATGCTTCCAGAAAATAAACAAACAAAAAGCTCACTGGGACTGACATTTTAAAGCAGCTCCAGGAACTCCCCAAATTCTGCATTTAAAACAATATGATTGGCAGCCCTTCAACACAGTTGACAGAGCCAGCATGGAAACAGGAACTAGCAGGCAACAAGGTGCCCTCCAAGAAACCAAGAATTCAAAAGAAAGAAGAGAATAACTCCTGACGGGGCAATTTAAAGTCTTACCGCCATATCTCGTGTTGTATATGTGTGAGTGCATGTGTGTGTTTGTTTTTAGAAAGTTCTTTTTCAGAGCAATGAATCTAGGCAGTGGTTTACTGATGAGCTTCAAAAGAACAGCCTCAAATTTTATTATGAATATGTATTTTCTTGCACAAGGGGTCTATAACATTTTTTCATAAGACACCCAAGGGAGTCACAACCCCAAAAAGATGAAGAACTTCTGAAATATAGCATCCCCTTCAGAGCAGGTGTTCCACCAGTAAATGCCACCAGACTTCCCTCTGTGTGTCAAACCAGGGACAGATTCAAAGTGCCTGCAAAGTAACAACAGCAGGGAAACAAAACGAAACAAAATTGGTTTTAAAGACAACAGTGGTCCTAAAAAGAAATGGACACCATCTTAAGACATCACAGCAGTCATTGCAATCAGGTATGGCAGCTACCTTCCATTATGTTCCTCAGCGGGGCAGAAATAGAGGCTGAGCCTCCCAATGTTTCCTAAACAAAGGCCACAGCTCCATCACCCAGTAATTTATCTTTAAAACTCTTGAATTTATTTAAGAGAAGAAACAGTCTATGGCAAGCATGTCAAACTCAAAGGCTAACAGGAGCCAAATAAACAAGGTTTAAGTTTATGTGGGCCACAAAAACAAAAGCTTCAATTTTCATAGAAACATAGGTTTATGTCGATAGAGACATGCTGAATACAAAGGGCTGAAATAAATGAGTAATCGTTAACATAAAATAATAGAACATTTTAATAAAAATTAATGTTTTTTCTTGAATATTAACTTACCAGACACTGAATAACTGCACAAATTAATAAACGTAACGCAAATAAACCTATTTTTCTTGTTCTCCGAAAGTGAACAAGAAACAAGTTGCGCACACCAAACAAGTTAGTCCAAGACTAATTGACGTGGCAATCGGCTGCTAAAACATTCGCTGCTAGTATTAGTGGAGAGAAATGGTGCGCTTGTGCATAAGGCGTGTAAGGGAAATGAATGCAACACGGTTATAGTAATCAGTCATTAGCGAACATTGTAGTTCATTATTAATAACTAGAGGCCCAGTGCATGAAATTCATGCACTTGGGGGGGGGGTCCTCAGCCTGGCCTGCGTCCTCTTGTAGTCCAGGTGCCCTCAGGGGATGTCCGACTGCCTGCTTAGGCCCACCGGCAGCTGGACATCCTTAGCGCTGCCGCGGAGGCAGGAGAGGCTCCTGCCATCACCCCTGCACTTGCCAGCTGTGAGCCTGGCTTCTGGCTGAGCAGCGCTCCCCCTGTGGGAACGCACTAACCACCTTGGGGCAGCTCCTGTGTGAGCGTCTGCCCCCTGGTGGTCAGTGAGTGTCATAGCAACCCATCATTCCACGTTCAGTCAATTGCATATTAGCCTTTTATTATATAGGATTATGTATAACATGATATTGTAAAAATTAAGTTACAAAATTTTTATTAACTTTCTTACATACCGTTATATTGGCTGGACCACAAAAATACTCGTTGTGGGCTGCATGCCACCCATGGGCCATGAGTTTGACATGCTTGGTCTATGGTGTCTGTCAAAATACAGCAGGTCCTAGTCTAGCTGGCGTGGCTCAGTGGTTGAGCATCAACCTATGAACTAGGAGGTCACAGTTTGATTCCTGGTCAGGACACATGCCCGGGGTTTCAGGCTTGATCCCCAGTGAGGGAGTATGCAGGAGGCAGCCAATCAATGATTCTCTCTTGTCATTGATGTTTCTATCTCTCCCTCTCCCTTCCTCTCTGAAATCAATAAAAATATATGTTTTAAAACAGCGGTCGCCAACTGGTGGTCCGTGAAGTCCAAAAGGTTGGCAACTGCTCTTTAAAAATATAGCAGGTCCTTGAATATCATCATTTTGTTCAATATCCTTTTGTTATAACTCTGATGAGGGCGGGAAATGAATTCCTGGCCAGGGCCACTGTGTATGTGGAGTTGGCACATTCTGCCCATGTCTCCGTGGGGGCTCTGGTTCCCTCCCATGTCCCAAAGATGTGCCCATGAATTGAACTGGTATATCTAAATGGTCACACTGTGAGTGAGTGTAGGGGTGTGTGAGTGTGCCCTGTGATGGAAGGGCATTCTATCCGGAGTGGTCTCCGCCTTGTCCACAGAGACCTTGGAGAGTCTCAGGCCCCCAGCCACCCCGAACTGGAATATGCAGTTAGGTAGGAAAAGAAGTAAGATACTTCTGTTTCTATTTATCTGACATTTGAATGGCTCACATTTATTTTAATATTTAATATTAGAAGTGCTTTGGGTCTGTTTAGAAGTTTGATGTTTTTGTGGTCAGAAATAGGCCACATAGGAACATAACTCGTGTTTATATCAATCAGCCTATGGTAAAACTGGTTTCGGTCATCGTTTTGCTTGAAGTCACAGAGCCTATCAATAATGTTAAGTGAGGACTTACTATGTGCTCCGCAGATGTTCCACCACAAAAGGGCTCTAGGATGAAGTAATTTGGGAAGATTTATCATCTCCCCTCTTATAGGATCGCAATAAACAATGGTGTTTTAAAGGTTCTGGGAAATCCTACTATAAGTAAACCCATTTAATTCTCTCTAAGCCAATATTTGCTGAACTTACTTGACCATGGCACTCTTTTTGACATAAAATTAACATCTATGGGATACACACTGGGAAGCACTTACATAGCAGAATAGTACCTGGGCTAGCAGGCAAGAGGCCAGAATCCAGTCCTAGCTCTGCTACTAATTGGATGTGTGGCCTTAGGCCATTTGACTTCTCTGAAGGTGTAGAACTTAAAAGGTCTCCCAGATTCTTTCTGGGACTGTGATCCATCCAGTATGACCTCTGGGTTGGCTTACGGCCTAAGACTCTGCTTTTAGCCATTTTCAATGACTATGCATATTTTCATGCAAGAGACAGTATGGTATCTGCTACCGTTAATAAGGACAGTCTCTTAAGAATCCTGTGGAAGGGTAAGGTAAATGTCCAGGTATTAGAACAAGATGGAACCAACACTGCCAGGTTGGGTTGGCTTTGTTCACTGTGACCCATGCATGTGGTCGTCCCAAAGCCATAAGCCTGAGTCCACACAGAAGCAGTTTGACCGTGGCCATGCACACTTGAAGGGACTGGTTTCTTGGAAATCGCACAACCCCTTTGAGGCAGCAAGGTTTTTTCAAGCATGATCACATATTTTAAGAGCAAATGCCTCTTTTTAAAAGACCAAAATTATCCCCAGCGGCATTATTATCCTCTGGGAGAATCCGTATCTCAGAGAAAAGAAGTGCTGACTCGAGATCACTTTCAAAGGTGTTTGAGTCAGTAACAGCCCTGCCAGCAAGCTTTCCCAGGGCACACCAGAGGCCTGGGAACTCTTTAAGTACCCCCTGCGAAGGTCTTAACTCTTGCACAACCAGTAGGGAAGTAGCCCAAGGTGACGCATGAAGATTACATGCACTTTCTGCATCCAAGGCAGAGGAAGCGCTATAAAAATTTTGCAGGCATAACGTAAGGAAGATGTCGTAAAAAGCAGGGGCCCAGAACTGCAGGCAGCAAGGCCAGAGATATGTTGGGACTTGTTCCATGGAAGGGCTTTCCCCAGCCACCGCTGTAGGAGTGTATGTGTCCTTGAATCTAGGTGCGGCCACAGGTTGAGGCAAGCTATGCTGAGTGCAGCTTCTTACCTCTCAGACCTTTCAAAAATACTAGTAAAGCTATCTCATCACCCCTTTGCTCCTGGGTGCCCTGTGAAATGGAAACAGTTTAGTAAAGCACACCCACATCTCCCCAGCTAGGACAAACTGCCTTGTGTTTGAAAGGCTGGGATCAACAAATGGAGAGTGAGCCTGGCTGGCGTGGCTCAGTGGTTTGAGCATGGACCTATGAATCAGAGGTCACAGTTCAATCCCCAGTCCGGGCACTACCTGGATTGCCGGCTCCGTCCCCAGTGGAGGGTGTGCAGGAGACAGCTAACCAATGATTCTCTCTCATCATTGATATTTCTGTCTCTCCCTCTCTCTTCCTCTCTGAAATCAATAAAAATATATTTTAAAAAACAAACAAAACAAAACAAAACAAAAAAAAAAACAAAACAAATGGAGAGGTATACAGCTGTGTAAAAGAAAAGGGACAATCTCTATGTACTCCAATGGAAAATTCTCCAAGACTACATTAATTACAAGTCAGTATTAATATATGCCATCTTATGTTATAAGAAATAGGGAACTATAAGAATATTTATTCAGGCTTGTTTATGTTTACATAACTAACATAACTTTTAGAACTATAAGGGCAGTGGAAAAACAGGATATACAGGGGCCAGGAGGGGAAAGACTTCTTAGCACATACCTGTCAATGTTACTGTAATTTTTGAACTTACTAAAAAGTACAACAGACTGGGCTTGGGAATCAGCAAGACTGGGTTTGAATACCAGCTCTTCCGTTTCCTAGTTTTGAGCAAGTTTACTTCATCCTCTCTGACCCTCAGTTTCCGCACCTGTAACATCACCTGGATCATTACAGCACCTATGGCAGTAGGGCTGTTGTTCAGACATGTTTGTAAAGTACCCGGCAGAATGTCTGACATAAGTACCTAATTAATCAAAATACTTTGGTTGCTATTAATATTATTTCTCCTTATTGAATTCTGTGATCCTTCAGATTTGGATAAAACAACACCTCCTGTGAGATGTTTTCCCTGATCCAGGGCAGAGTATGATAGGCCTGTCTGATCTTATGCTGGTCTCCCAGGCTCAGCTTTTTGTTTTCATGTTGGCTCCCCACTGGACTATAGGCTCCTGAAAGGAAAAAAATATCCAACCCCTGCAGGAGGCACATAGTAGGTGCTTGTCAATAATAGTTGGGGAAAGAATAAAGGACCAGGTACTATTTGATTTTCTGTACAGGAGTTTGCCTGAGGCGTCGGTGGGATTTCACTTCCTGGTTTAGCCCAGCAGTTGCCTGTCGGTCAGTCACTGCGTCTGCAGGGGGTTGCACAGGAGCATAATCTGCAACAATCCGGCTTCAGTGCTTGCAGCTGAAGCCTGGCTTTGCAGAGAATGAATGAACCAAAAAGGGGGACTGTGGCAATGTATAGGGGCCTCAGGAAGGGCAGGAAGCTGGAGCTCTCCAGGGACCCCAGCAGTGCCAGAGCCCAGGCAGAACGTGCAGAATAACACTCCAGCTGTCTCAGGAACACTCTGGCCCAGCCTGCGGAGGCAGGGTTGGTATTTCTGCCTCAGCCCAGGGGCCAGACCCAACAGCCCCTGAGCTGTTTGTGCTCTCACAGAGCCTGCTCCCTTAGGGGGAGGGCTGGTTGCGAGGAAGAGCTGACAAAAATAAAACCAGAGCGGTGAGGTGCCGCACAGGAAGTTGCAGGTCTGGGAGCCAGAACAGAGCACAGGTATTTGGCTGACACGCCACACCAAAAACGCTGCCTGCGTAGCAGCCACCACAACAGGACCCTATTTGCATTTGGGGGTTTCTTCTTTCGAGAGTCAAGTCAACAATACCTTCTGCTGTCAGGCAGATGGGGGTCTAGAGTTGGCCTCTGAAATTAACCAGATGATTGAGCGTAGATAAGGGACCTCTCTGAGCCTTATTTTTCCTTGTCTGGGAGCCTTTGGGAGACTTACACGCAAAAAAACATATACTCAAGCATTTACATCATAAATGTTCCTTTCCTTTCTTTGTTATTCAGCACTGTTAATGAGAAAACTACAGGCCCCAAACGGTGTCACTTGTGTGAACATCCATGATACCAAACCTACATTTAATACCTGACCTAACTGTTATTTCAACCTTTCCTAGAAATATAGTCTTAATCAATCAACCTGGAATTTTCTGGTCAAGTACCATTCAAGTAATCTGTCCAGTGGGCCCTCTCAATCGTCCCCATAGAAAGAAGAGGCAATTTTTATGACAGAACCCCTTGCCTTGCCCTCTCCCCAAAAGAACACATCTTATTCTAAAAAAAAAATTATTTTATTTTGTTAGTAGCTCCTTGTCCCACTCTACTTCCCACAAACACCTTCCATGTTATACAGCCCCTCAGAGCAGCCCTTCTACTTGCTAAATGGGAAGCTGCTCGATTATGAAGCACTCAATAAAACCAAACCTATTTTCAAATGTACTCAGTTGACATTTGTTTTTTAACAGCACTATTGAAGGTGAAAGACAAGGCTGAAGTTCTGAGGCGAAATCTCACTCAGATCACACCATACACAATATACACACGCTGTATACGCACACACATATACACCACACACACACACACACACACCACACACACATAAGCACCACACCCATGTATCCCACACACCACATACACATACCACACACATACACATGCTAAATTTAAAACATTTATGAATCAACAACTCTAAAGTTCACAGTCCTTCCATTGGCTGCTCCCTAATTGGAAACAGATTGTCTTCCCCCCAACTGTTTCTGGGGCAGAGCTCCTCTATTGCGGGTCTGCTCCTAATGATTTCCTTTCCTTTCCTCAGTCACCATTACCGGTGTTCTCTGCAGCTCTGTCCTTTTATTCATAAATCTGGGAACTGAGGGCAGATTTACAAACAGTCATAAAGACCACCATGCATTGGGGGACTACTGTGTGCCCTGCACACTCCAGGATGCCTGATCCTCACCAACCCCAGCAAGATACTCCTATTATCTCCTCACCCAACAGATGAGGAAACTGAGCCTCAGAAAGATTTTTATTTTTAATTGCTGAAAGCCTCACAATTGGTAAGGGGCAGGATTTGAACCTAAGTGACCCATCAGCCTGAGCTGTTTCCACTGCCCACTGTAGCCTAGCAACACAAAATCTGATTCAAGTTCCTAACCCACTGTCCTGAATACCACCCAGGCCATTTCTCCCCCAAGTTACTACTTGGATTCCCCTTGGCCCAAGCTCCCTCTCCTCCCCTCTGCCCTCTTCCCTCTTGGGAGCTGCAGGCTTTGCCCTCTTGGAGCAGTGCCCTGTGGGCAGGAGGCCAGGGGCCTCTACTTCCTCCAGCCCCAACAGCATGGCCAATGCAAACTTCTCACTGGAAAACACCGAGCCCTCTGGACAACGGCTCTGTGTGATGTTCTAAGGGCCTGCCCAACGGGTCTTCTGTGAAAAGACCCAGCTGGGGTAGCTGGGCTGCCAGGCCCGGGACACGCAGAGTTCATCAATAGCTTCTCTGGCCACAGAGCTCAGATGGGACTAGAGCCAGGTACCGCCTGCCTTAGCGCTAATCCCTCCCTGGCCTTGGTCAGCCAGAGCCTTTTTCTGGGAAATCAGCAGGACAGCTGGATTTTCAGAGGCTGAGGTGGGGGCGGCGGGGGGGTGGGGGAGCTATACAACAGAAACTGAGTTTGGGAGTCAAGCAGACCTAGGTTTAAATCCCAGGTCTACCACCTTCTACCTGTCTGACTTTAGGAAAGTGACTTCTGCTGGCCAAACTTCCGCTCAAATGAATAACATTCACTGTTCCTAAGCCCAGTCCTTGGGGCTCAGTCTCCCTGTCTCAGAAATGCAAGGGTTGGGCCACATGACTTTGAGGTTTCTAACATGCTCTCTGGGCAGGATGGCATGACCATGTCCTTCCTGTTGTGGACAGCAGGGAATTGGGTGTCTTGTTGTCTCTGTCAAGGTGAATTCAGCCTTGTGGGAGAATTTCTGGTTTAATTAGACAAATGTTATTGAGCACCCCAGAACAGCCTGCACCGTTGCAAGAACTCAGAGTACAAAGATAAGCATAGGCCCTGCCCTTAAGGAGCTCATAGACTAGACGGGTAGGAATGATAAGACCCATAAAAATAAGTAGAGTATTCAGTGAAAAGTGATAAGTGTACTGGAAGGGGCAGAGAATAAGACTAAGAATGTGGAGAGCAGAGAGAGGGTGATTCTGGGCTGGAAGGGAGATAAAGCTGTGGCCATTCCATGAAGGGTCTTGAATGATAGCTTGGATTTTATGGGGCCTGGTTGTTGGGAGACATTAAAGGCTTCTGAAAGGGCAGTGGCCAGATCAGAGCCGTGGGGACGGGAACCTTTGGTTAGTTCTCTACCACCTGGAGCAACCAGAATGGAATTTCTAAAAAGGAAAGACTGAGGTTCCACCATTTTTATAAGGGCTTCGTTCCCTGAATAAAATAGTGCAGGGTTTGCATAAAATTGCAGTGGTCAAAAGCTGCCTATTGTTCCTGAGTGTTTCACCATCTCTCTCCTATGTGCCCTCTTACCCAGCCATCTTCCTGCATGAAAGACATGAGAACGAGGCATATGGGGCAGGAGGCAGGTATCCAGCTCAGGGAAACGGTCCTGGCTCAACAGAGTGCCCTGAGACCTTTGCTGACCTGCCAGCTTGGCTCAGTTCACAGCCTTCTGGGAAGGAGCTGGCCTATTGAGGAAAGGACGGTCAGTGAGTTGCATTTGGCTTAAATTGCCCCACGGGGGGAGGAGGGGAGGTTGTGTGTGTGTGTATGTGTGTGTTCAGGACTAGTGTTTTGCAGCTGATTTCAATCTGGGTCAGAACTGTGCAGCCCTCAGCACATGGCTATCTAGAGAAGATAAGCTTGAACAATCCCTGCCAGGCCCCAGCAGTGATAAACTAGCCCTCTGGAAGTAAACACAGCTGTTTCCCAGGCTCTAATTTCTGACCATGAAGAGGCCTGCTTTGTTAGCAGAAGGGAGCCAGGTAGATTGTGGGTTTGGGTAAAACTCCCAGAGAGGCCAGGCTCTGCAGCTGGCCCACTCTTTTGATGACAAACACAGAAGAGGCAATAGCGTGTTCTGCCCCACCCAAGTTCCTGCCACTTGGTCATCCAAGAAAGCATGGTTAGGGCCACACCCGAAAGGACCATGCCACTGAGGAAGACACCCAGGTTTTAGTGCTTATTCTGCCACTCAGCTACCATGTGACCTTGACCAGGTCACCTTGTCTCATTAGCATCCCTTTCCTCATCTATCAAGTAGGACTAACACTTCCATCAATGTGAAAATCAGGAAGAAAATCCCCAAAGACTGCTGAGTAATCCAAAGAAATTACTTTGCCCTGTTGGTGTATCTCATATTTTTTACTCAGAGTAAAGCTCCTTAGATCTCCTCTCGGAGCATGTGTTTTCTGAGTTTACACATAATGAGAATACGTTTGGTTTTCTGGCTTCCTGGCCTACCACAGATGACAAACAATTGACTAGCAGTGAGTACGCCTGCTAGAGAAAGGCATACTGTGGACTGACAGAAACATTAACAGGCAACCAAGAAAGCAAGAAAAGAGAAAGACAAACTAGAAACGAGATCTTGAAGAGCAACACCAGCCATTTGCTTATACATGTCAATAGCTCCCATGGCCATCAGGAGTAGGAGCCTAGTCAGTAACTGATACTTATAAGGACTGTTCCAGGGAAATTTCAAATGGCTGCACTCCATATCTACTGTTTAGTAAGGCAAGCTCCAAATAGAAAACTTTCCTTCCACATGTTTCAAATAAATAAAGCCTTGGTGCTTCAAGAAGGAAGTCTCCAATATCCTGAACATGCAGATATCAAAAAAGACATCTATAGTCCATGCGTGCTCTGGTGGGCACAGTCATACCTGTCCTCTGCATATCAATATTTGGACCAAGTATCAAATCCGAGAATAGAAATGCAGAAGCTATAGAAAAGGTAGAAGACACTGTCCAAATTAACCATTGGGATAGGGAGGACTAATCCCTTGGTCTTAAATTATTTTTGAAGACTATTTAGGAACGATCATGGGTGTTGATGAGTTGGCCTGGAACATAAATTTGTGTTGCCTTTACTCATGTTGACATTGTTACCTTTTCCCAGCATACCCTCTGTGGGAGGAGTTAGAAGGGGAATTTAACCAATCGAGCCACACACTTCTTCATGGGGCTGTTGGCCAGACCCCATGCTAGGTCCAGGGGAAGGTGGGGTCCCTAAGAAATAGGGGACTGCCCTCAAGAAGCTTACAGGCTAGTTTCTTTTCAAGGCCAGGGTCTAGGTCATACATGAGGTATTGGGTTAATAGCACTCTTCGCAGTACTTTTATTTTTAAAATACATTCCAGTGCACTAATACTCATTTATGCAGAAAAACAAGAAAATACTGTTGAGAAGAGAGAAAAATTAAAAGCATCTGCAATCCCATCACACAGGAATAACCAAATTAACATTTATTTTAATAACCAGTATCAACAACTTGTAAAATTGTTCAGATAAATGAGCCCATTGATAGGATCACATCAAACATCTTTTTTTTTTTTTTTAACTCAAAACATTATGGGTCCCTTAATGCATTCAGAGTGAGAGAAGAAAACCTCAGAACCGTATCATCTATGCTGGTAGCACGAATTCCTTATCTACTCCAAATAGGAATTCTTGAAATACTAAAGATATGAAGGTAAATAAATGGAGCCATAAAAGTATTATAAGAACACAGAGTCGATTGATTATGTAACATCAGGAGAGAGAAGACTTCTTAAGCAAGACAGGAAACCCAGAAGCCAGGAAGAAAAAAAAAAAAACCCACAGATTTGAATAGTGAAACATTTAAAACTTCTACATTATAAAAGACAGCATAGATAAAGTTTGAAAGCAAATAGATGGATAAAATATTTGGTGACAGAGGATTAACACACTAATGTCAAACACAGACCTCCAGCACCCCAGTACCTGCTCCAGATGTCCTACCCCTAGCCCAAGGCGCTTCAAAACACAGTGTCCTTTCTTTCTGCCAACAGATGTCCATGCTTAATGTACAAAAACATGCCTACAAGCAAGAACAACCCAAACAGAAAGATAGGCAAGGAATATAAACAAATAATTCATGCAAGAAAGGCAAATGGCCAAGAAACATAAAAAGATGTTCAACTTCACTGTTGTCAGGGAAAAGCAAAAATTTAAAAATTAATAGAACCCAGTGCTTGGAAGGATCTGTAGAAATGAGTGCTCTCACCCACCATGAGTGCAAATGTACATTAGCACAACTTTGGGAGGAAGGGGATTTGGTAGAATCGAATGTGTATACTTGAAATGTATGTACTTTTTATCCAGCAATTTTACTCTGAGGATTTTCTCCTAAAGAAATAATAACATAGATTTATAAACATGCATGTCCACTTGCAGCAAGGTTTGTTGTAATAGAAAAACATTTGTACTAAACTAAATATCCACCAGTAGGTTGCATGATTACCTTGTATCCATTAGGGAATATTACCCAGTTGATTAAAAAGAGTAACATTTTGCATAAGTGGACTTGAAATCATGTATGTGAGAGGTTGTTGAATAGAAATAAATCAAATTGTAGAGCAATATATACAATGATTTTTGGTTTGTAAAAATATGCATATATATACATACATTCCTATCTGTGTCAGTATAAACCTAGGGAAAAGTGTGAAAGTATTTGAACCAAAGCATTAATAATGTATGCGTGAGGAGGAGGACTTCATTAATCAGGAAGAAGACTTTTACTTTTCTTTTTTCATATATCTTTTAAGCAGGTACAATTATTATCTTCTCTGCATATATAAGAAGTTGTCACTTGCCAAGGTCAAATGACAGAGATGCTACTGAGTGGCAGAACCAGAGCTCCAGGGCTCCAGATAGGTTCACACGGCCTGAAGGCCCATGTTCTTTCCACATTGCCAGGCTGCTCCCTGGCTTAGCAAGACTAGCTCACAGGATTCTACCTGCGCTTATCAGGCAAATAGAATTAAGTCTATGACTAGCCGTGGAGCCATTTCTTGGGTGGTTTCTGGCAGCAGAAGGGCAAGGGGGGGAGCTGCAGGGATGTCCTGGAAAGGTACTCTGCTTCTGACCTTTGCCCCTGTTCCTGGAGCCTCAGAATTCCATGGGAGGTTCGGGGAGAGAGGGGGGAGTGGTCACTGAGGCACCCAAATGGCCTCTCTGGAATGCTTTTCTCTGAAAAAAGGTTGCAAGAGTAGGTTTTGATACCTGCCGAGCTGAACACAGAATGTAGTCTAGGCCATCAAGGGATGCTGCCTGGACCAAAGGCCAAGACTTCAGCAGCCTGGAGCACTCCAGTTTCCCCCTGTGAAGTCCTCTGGAGGCTGCAGCCATCAGAAAAGAGAATTCTGACCTAAAGGAAGGAGCAAGTCTGAGAATTGCTCAGCCTCCCAAGAGGAGGATCCCTGTGCCCGTGCCGAGAATGTGAAACAGCCCCAGCACCGCCAGCCCTGCTCACCTCCTTGTTTTTCATCTGCAGGTGCTGTTTTGGCCAGCTCTCTGGCCTCTTGCCTGAACCAATATGACAGAAAACCTGTCTTGGTTGATTTTCCTGGACCTGGCTTCTCCACTGCTGGTCTCATGGTGCTCACCTGATCCTCCTTCCTGATCCGCCCTCGCGGAACTTCTCGGAGCTCTGAGCAGCTGCGTCCTGGCCAAGGTGACCCACTGACAAGCTGACACATTTAAACTCCAAAGTTGTCAGGTGTCACTTTGACTCCTCATCCCATAGACAAGTGCACGGAGGCTGGTGAATTTCCAATGTCCTGACTCATGATTGTAAACTCTTTGCGAGCAGGGACCCTGGCAAGTTTGTCCACCAATTGTACACTCATAGCCTCGTACACAGGAGGCTCCCATAAAAAGTTGTTGATTAAATGAATACTAGATGAATCACTTAAACGCCCGTCTCCCCTGCCACATATGACAGCTTAAGGCGTTCCAACATAGCAGATAATCCACTTGTGCAGGGTCTACAAACCTTTTCTGTAAGTAGGCTAGGCCAGTGGTCAGCAAACTCATTAGTCAACAGAGCCAAATATCAATAGTACAACGATTGAAATTCCTTTGGAGAGCCGAAAACCGACTTCTGCGCATGGGCCACGAAGTTTCAATCGCCCTGTACGTGCGCACCCGTACGTGGTATTTTGTGGAAGAGCCACACTCAAGGGGCCAAAGAGCCACATGTGGCTCGCGAGCCGCAGTTTGCCGACCACTGGGCTAGGCTTTACAGGCAAGAGGCAAAACAAAGGCTATTGCATAGGCACTTCAAAAGCAAAAGACCCTGGCCAGGTAGCTCAGTTGGTTAGGATATCATCCCGATACACCAAGGTTGTGGGTTTGCTCCTGGGTCAGGGCACATACAAGAATCAACCAATGACAAAGAACGCATGACTAAATGGAACAAGTAATCAATGTTTCTCTCTCTCTCTCTCTCTCTCTCTCCCCCGCCCCTCTCCCAGTATAAAAAAGCGAAAGGGGAAAACAATTTCTATTAAGTTATTATTAATGAAATTCTAATATAATAACAATGGAGTACAGTTTTAAAAAATAATACAGTTCTCCTAAGGAGAAGAATAACATTATTTTCTGAGGAAAGACATTTTGCTTAATGGGGTTCAAAGTTAGTGACCTCTATTATTTAAATCTATTGGAAGTGAGCATGTATTAATGCTGATGATCTGTAATGAGATTTTATGTATTCCATCTCTGAAAATGAGTGCTGAGTTTCATATAATTCTCACCTGTCACAAAATATTATTCTTTTAATGTTTTCTTCCCCCACAGGCAGTATAAAAATAAGCAGGGGGCAGGCTTTGGCTTCAGGCTGTAATTTATTACTCCTGCACTTGAGGATAATATAGAGGAAGATATTCACATTCTCTCTCTCTCACCACAGCCCCCCAAATCCTATACTTTCTAAAGCTCAGGGTTTCCAGGACATTTCACTCCCTTTTCTTCTCAAAAAATGGACACGTAGGCTGAGCCTGGCAACTTCCCAAGAAGGAGGTCCGGGAGCATCGTTATTGCCCAACCGGCCCAGCGTTAGCTCTTGGCCAACCACACGGAAATGAAAAACCACTGGGAAGGGCGTGCTTGAGCTTCTCCGGCCCAATCCACAGTGGGAAGGAGGGCTGGGGAGGGCCTCAGAGTAGCTGGGTTAATGGGAAACAGTTGTTCTCCCCCAGCCCTGTGCATAGAGGGAACACGTTTTAAATGCCTAAAATCTCCTTGCATCCTCAAAAACATATCACTTGGAAAAGACAACAGACCACAGCACAGAATTCAATGCTGGCAAAACAACATAACTAATGCACTATATTTTGCAACTATAGAAAGTATTAAGGACGTCAGGGACTTGCAAAAGGATCAATCATTCACTGACTCATTCATTTACTCAACAGATCATTGTCAAGGGTCTATTATGTGTCAGGCACTGTATTAGGCCCTACCCTGGCCATACCCGCACAAAATGAAGCTGACACTGTTTCTGCTCTCATGGAGTTTACAGTACTGTTGAATGGCATTTTCTAAAGTTCAGTATTTCACGGCTTATCACTAAGTATTCCTTGAATTAAAATGATTGTATGGTAAAATAGTTGGGGAAAAGACTGGATCAAGTCAACTTAGTCAGATTACTTTATTGTAAATCCTCAGAGCCTTTAGTATGCAGATTCCATTGAGAATCTCCAAGAGGGGGGCTCTATAAATAAGCTAGCCTTCCCTAGCTTATTTAACTATGGCATCCTTTATGGGAGCTGCATCTCAGGGCACGAGGGTCCACATGGAACATAGTTTGGGGAGCACAGCTCTCAGGACCACTGGATACAGGTTTGGAGGTTGTACACTGGTTTAGTGTGACCCACTCACCGAGGCCAGCATATCCATGGTAGCCTGGAGTTTTATGACTGGTCGACCTAAACTCTGTTAACTGTAGGGCAAAGCATGGGCAGCACAGGGTTCATGGCTATCACTTAACTTGCCACTTGGTTCCTCATAGAACAGGCCAGACACAGCACTCAGCAGCTAAAAAACTGACCTAGCTGTGGAGGTAGCCTTCAGGAAGGTCGCCAGGAGGTCAAAGCACAACATTCATGTGAGTCTCCAGGCACAAAGAAACCAGAAGAATGAATTTAACTTACACACACACACACACACACACACACACACACACACACACACCCCAAGGTGCAGTACAGTGACATGTAAAACTCTCAGGATATAAAGAAGACCCTAAAAGCTTCCTGACGGGCAGAAAGGAGGGAGGGGGGAATCAGATCACAACCACAGGAGCAGTTGTAAGAAGTGCATGGGAGTTCTCAAGAGCAAGACTGGAAACTAGAAGACAATGCAGCAATGTTTTCAATGTTCCAAATGAAAATGATTTTCAACCCAGAAATCTCTACCTGGCCAGATTCCCGCTCAATTCTGAGAGTAGAATAAAGGTGCTTCAAGAGTTGCAAAGCCTCAAAAATATTACCTCCCATGCTACTCAGGAGTTATTTGAATGTATGCTCTACTGAAAACAAAAGTAAATAAACAAAGAAATCCAAAGATATGGCTCCAGGAAATAGGACATGCAACCCAGGAGAGATTCAAAGGGCATCTGGGATGATGGTAGTGACAGTCTCTAGGACAACAGCTGTGTGGCAAGTCCAGAGAGCAACGGATTCCAACTGGAACTGGATGAAGTGGCTCAAGTGGAGAAAGAGTCCTAGAGGAGAGCTCCAGGCAAAAACAAAAACAAAAGAAAACAGAGATATATCTGACTGTGGAAAATTCTATTTACAGAACTGGGAAGACCTTTCCATTGGGGCCAACAGAAACAAACAACAACAACAACAACAAAAAAGAGGTAATTATTAATGAAAAAAAAAGTATAAGAAAGGCAATGGGATCAGAGTTTGCTACTTTGTTTGGGAGTGATTTATATCTATTTAGCTATAATCACAAAAACACAAATATTGATTTAGAATGAGAGGAAGGGAGGTTGGGAAGGTTGAGTGTATGCAAGCTAAGACTCTCATCTACCAGATCAGGAAGTCAATAGATAGTGTCTATAAAGTTTATTCATCAAGAATGAATGCACTGCCCTGGCTGGGTAGCTCAGATGGTTAGAATGTTGTCCCCATATGCCAAGGTTGTGGGTTCAGGACACATACAAGAAGCAACCAATGAATGCATAAGTAAGTAGAACAATGAATTGGTGTTTCTCTCTCTCTCCCCCACCCCTTTCCTCTGTCTAAAAACAATAAATAAATTTTTTAAAAAGTATACACAGTATGCACATTATTTAGAAACACCGAGGCAAATATCAGAATTAAAGCTGAAATAGTGGAGAGTGGTTGGGAGCTGGTTGGAGATTGTGTGTGTCTGTGTGTGTGTGGGGGGAAGACGGGGTGGGGGGGTAAGCAGGGGAACACAGGGGACAGCCATTTTTGTTCCAAATCTTTTAGCACTACACTGAGTGGCCAGATTATTATGATCTCTGAACACATAATAATCTGGCCACTCAGTGTATATCCTATATAATAAAAGGCTAATATGCAAATTGTCCCCTCGACCAGGAGTTCGACCAGCAGGCAGGCCAGCCAACCGCCCATGTCCCCTCCCCCTAGCCAGGCTGGCCGGACCCCACCCATACACGAATTCATGCACCGGGCCTCTATATACACACTGAGTGGCCAGATTACTATGCGTTCAGAGATCATAATAATCTGGCCACTCAGTGTATTTGACTTATGTTAAGTACATACATTACTTTGGTTTTTTAAATGGGGATGGAAGGCTATTAACCAGGTTGTCACTGGCTAAGTGGCTCATACCGTTTGTCAGTTTCAAACCTTGCACAATTAAAAGTTCGTGGATTAATAAAATGACAATTCATTGCATGTTCTGGACTTTGGGGACTCCTAAGAAAGAATACAAACTGGGAATGTCAAACCTGAGAATAATAAGGGCTTAGCACCTCATTACTCAGGATGCTATGCATGGACCAGAAGCACAGACATAACCTGGGGAACTTGTTAAAAATGAACCATCTCAGGTACCACCCAGACCTGCTGATTTTAAAAGATCCCGAGGTGGTTCATATGCACATTAAAGTTTGCACTGGGATGGTGGAAGGTAGCAGGGTAAATGGGGTGGGGTCGGGGTCCTGTTACAGATGATATGGTATACAGGCCCATGATATTGTCAATGGTAATGAATCAAGAGGATAATTGGGGGAATGTTTTTAAGGATCTCCAGGGTTTAGAGGTCCTAATGCACATTATAATAATCCCACATTGACATAAAATGTATATATCTACATACAAGGTGAGTTGAATTACAGGAAACTTGTTGACATGTCACATGTTGTAGGTATGTAAAAATTAAACACATCAATTAAAATCAACAAAAAGTACAATGTCATCCAGAGAGTGTTCAGTCTAGGCACGAGCCATGGACAGAGAGTCTGGGCCAGACCATTAGGCCGATGAGGCTATTGCTCAGTACCCTTGGTTGCAAAGGATAGCCCAACTCAATCTGGCTGAAGCAAAGAATATAACTGGAAAGCCTTCTTCAGGGTTGCCTGCATACGCATCTAGGAATTTGTTCCAAATATTTGTATATATCTGAACTGTGGCTCTCTCTTGTTTTGCAGTTCCGCTTGGCTTCCTTTTCCAACAGGTTCTTGCCACATAATGACAAAAGGGCAGCTGGCTGCCTAAGCCTATAAGCAGTAGTTCTCCAACAGTTCTTAGAATTGAGGACCTCAAAGAACTTTTGTTTGTGTGCATTACAGCTATCAATGTTTAACTCCAGTAGAAAATAAAACGGAGAATTTTTTTAAACGTATAATTAGTTCATTTAGATAGCAATAATCTATTACATGTTAACATACATAACATGTTTCTATGAGATTTCTGTTTTCCAAAAAAGAGTATTTACTAAGAAGAGTGTCACCATTTTTTACTTTTTTTTTTTTTAAATAAAGCTCTTTAATCTTAGACTTAAAAGAAGATAGCTCCATTTACTTATGCACTTCTGAATTCAATTTGTTGTAATATGTTGTTTGGGTTGAAGTATATGAGGAAAAGCTGGCCTCACAAAGGTATGTAGGTAGAAAAGGGAGAAATATTTTAATAACTTTTTCAGATAATTGTGGTCATGCTTCTTTGATACTACACCCAAATTCAAAAATGGTAGTTTTTTTATTTTTATTTTTATTGATTTCAGAGAGGAAGGGAGAGGGAGACAGAGAGATAGAAATATCAATGATGAGAAAAAATCATTGATCAGCTGCCTCTTGCACGCCCCCCACTGGGGATTGAGCCCCCAAGCTGGGCATGTGCTCTGACTGGGAATTGAACCATGACCTCCTGGTTCATAGGTTGACGCTCAACCACTAAGCCACGCTGGCCAGGGCAAAAATGGTAGTTTCTTAAAGGGCAGTTACAATGTGGAATCTAGAAACATATAAATGACATTTTCATACTCTGGAACATTGAAATTCATTGATCTGTCCTGCACTTTGAACAGATTTTTACCCGTGCATGATTTTAAAACATCATGGATTGATCATTTGAAAAATATTAGTTCACTGGGTTTTGCTAATCTTTCAATGTTGATGCATTTCATTATACAATATTCCCAAAATCACATTCTTTAATATCACCACTTAACCTCATTAGAAAAACGTGTAAGCATTGGGAAGCTGTTAAGCTCATGGTAGAGAATACGACATTTCAAGATTCCAATTTTTACTTCAAAGCTTAAATTTTATCATTGATAACAAAATCATCATTTGTTTTCCTTCAAATTACAAGCTCACGTCATTTATTTTTTAAATTTATTTTTAATTTTTATTTGTATTGATTTTAGAGAGAGAGAGGACGGGAGGAAGGGAGAGAGAAGGAGAGAGAGACAGAAACACATTGATTTGTTGTTCCACTTACTTATGCATTCACTGGTTTCTTCTTATATGTGCCCTGACTGGAGATCAAACCCATAACCTTGGCTTATCAGGAGGATGCTCTCACCAACTGAGCTACTTGACCAGAGTCCTTCATTCATTTTTGAGGAAACTTCTGGTGAACACCAAGTCTGAATAGCCACAGTTTGCCAGTCAGTCATTCTTTTTAGCCAAAATGATATTCCATGAAAATATGTGGCTACCTTAGTTCATGGCTCAAACAATCACATGGAGTGTTTTTCTTGAGACAATTCTGATATTTTGTGATGCCAAATTACATATAGAACCTACCAGAAATAGACACCAAGAAGAGATTAGATGTGAATGGTGGACTAGCACCCAAGGATAAAGGGGTGGGAGCTAGGGAAAGTAAGAGGATCCTTAGACTAGAATGCTGGCCCACTGAAGGAGGGAGAGGAAAGGAAAGAGAATCAGGTAGGAAAAGTCTTGGACTGTAGTATCCTATATAACAATAATAATAACCCAGCGACCAAACAGCAGAATGACCAGTCGACCAGTTGTTATGATGTGCACTGACCACCAGGGGGCAGACACTCAACACAGGAGCTGCCCCCTGGTTGTCAGTGGGCTTTCACAGTGAGCGGATCCCTGCAGGCCAAGCCCCCCACCAGTGCATGAATCCCATGCACGGGGCCTCTAGTAGTTCAATAAAACTTTAGCCAGATCAATGAGCCGTCCTCAACCCAAAGTCAACCAGTGTGGGAGTCTCTGTCTCCCAAGAATGAACCTGCAGCAGTGCACCCACTGGCTGGGAGTAGACCAGGGAAGCATGGCCTGGGCACAAATGTGCCATCTGATCCAGAGGACAGCAGATGCCCAGCGGGAGATCTGAGTAGCACATTTTCATGGCCACCACAAGCTTTATGAGTACTTTCCATTTCAACACATCACAATATTATAAAGACATGGAAGCAAAGGTTGAGATTTAATAATAATTTCTACTGCTTCATCCAGATATTTAAGTGAAACTAGTTTTTTTTCCCCCTTTGAGTGTGTGGCAATGAGGAAAACAAGGACTGCAAGTTTAATTTGGTGCCACTGCCTTGATTCACGCCAAGGTGCCAATATTTTTACCCACCATAGCTTTTGCATTATCAGTGCAAATGTCAACACAGTGAAAAAGGCATGTGAAATCTCAATATTATTATAAAAATAGTGTTGACCTCAGGGATCCCCTGAAAAGTTGTTGGGGACTCCCAGGAACCTACAGACCACACGTGGAGAAGCACTGACTTAGAGCGGGCAACCCCAGAGTTAGAGTGCATGGTGTTTGTTTGTTTGTTTGTTTTTGGATGGTTCTGGCAAAAATTCAGGGGAAGATTCTGATGGTCCTATTTGGGTCATATTCCCCTCCCTGAATAAATCCCTGTGAAGTGGAGGATGAGGTGCTCTGATTGGTCAGGCTTGAATCCCGTGAGCACCTGTCTGAAAGCATGGGACAGATCAGTCTATCCAAATCACAGAGAATGGGCTTCTGTAAGGAGCCCTTCTCTCCAAGGAAGATGAGCAAAGTGACACTCACTGCACAGGCCAAAACAACCCATTGTACAGTTCAGGAAAGTAAGAGAAGTTGGCAATTATATCTGGGCTACAGGGCCAGGCCTGTTCCTGCTGGAGGCTGAGGCCGGCGTCAGGCAGGGAAGTGGATCAAAGTGGAGGAGGAGCCAAAACCGGTTTGGCTCAGTGGATAGAGCGTCGGCCTGTGGACTGAAGGGTCCCGGGTTCAATTCCGGTCAAGGGCATGTACATTGGTTGCGGGCACATCCCCAGTGGGAGGTGTGCAGGAGGCAGCTGATCGATGTTTCTCTCTCATCGATGTTTCTAGCTCTCTATCCCTCTCCCTTCCTCTATGTAAAATATCAATAAAATATATTAAAAAAAAAAAAAAAAGTGGAGGAGGAGAAGGTTCCCGGGCAGGAGCCAGTTTGGCAGCACATTAATGCAGCCCAGCAGAAAGGGTCCGGCAACCAGGCCCAGGTTTGGTCAAATTATGCGTGTGTTTCCAGGGGCGAGTGCTTCATTCCATGGCTCCTGTCAACAATGGAGGGGCTGTGACTGCATGTTTCCTCTCGGTCAGACTTGACTTAGGAATCAGAACCCAGAGGGCCCTCAGGGGTGAGGCGTGGGGCAAGGCTGAGGGGATTCAGATGCTGGCGATGGAGAATGACTGGGTTGACTACCTACAAACCAATGGAAAGTATGTCCCACAGGCACTGCAGTGTTAAAATGGCACTTGCTCAGGTGCTATTCCACCTGTCTAGACCAGTGGTCGGCAAACCGCGGCTCGCGAGCCACATGCGGCTCTTTGGCCTCTTGAGTGTGGCTCTTCCACAAAATACCACAGCCTGGGCAAGTCTATTTTGAAGAAGTGGCGTTAGAAGAAGTTTAAAAAATTTGGCTCTCAAAAGAAATTTCAATCGTTGTACTGTTGATATTTGGCTCTGTTGACTAATGAGTTTGCCAACCACTGGTCTAGACTTTTTCACATTTACTGTTTAACACTCTGCACCTTCTACTTGTTGATCCTCAGAATTAGTGAGCACTTAACTAGTGAAATGTATCAGGGTTACAGATGATCAATTCAACTATTCAGTTCCAGTGACCAACCCCCTTTCTTGGGTCCCCTCGGTGTCTCTCAGATTTCCTCCTCCCTCTCCAGCTGCTTTGCTCAGATTCCTTTGTACATCCCATAAATGATGGCAGTCTTTGGGGGCTCTGCCATAAAACCTCCTTTCTTCTCTGTCCCAGTGCTCTTAATTACTACCATGTTTCTTTCTTAAAACCGCTGTAAAACCTCCCTCTCCCCGCCTCAGCCTGCACAAACACGTTCTTTGTGTGTGAGATCCCCGGCTATACTTTCCTCAAGAGCCTGGCATAATCAGAGCAATTGGTGGCTGCCGGCACCAAGGCCACCAAGCACCCACACATACACAGGATGATTGAAATCGGGTCATCTGGTCACCCGAATGTCCAGACTGTGGGGTGTGTGTGTAGGGGGGGATGAGGGGGGTCTGCACGTGCCTGTCTACCCATCTTTCAGATATTCATTTAAGTGGGGAAAATGAGGAAGACATTTGTAGAGGACCTGACTGCAGCCCCTGAAGTCACACTGCAGCTAACAAACGGTTCGATAAGAATACAGTGTGTTAGGATTTAATTGGCCGTGTTTTTTCTTTCCTACTTGTACAAGAAATAAAAATGAAACTTACAATCAATGCTGTCATAGAGTCAATGAAAACTATTATCCATGTCTCTCCAAGAATACTGAAAGCAAATTTGTAATCCATAGACTGTAACCTTCCATCCCTGCTTCCATTTCTTTGGGTTTCCAACTCTCTAATACCCATAGCAGCCCAGAACCCCTCTTTCCATCTGGAACTCTCTACTCTCCACCAAAACACGACAAAACCTCCCTGGCACCTTCCCCAAAGTGAGTGTGTTCTCTCTCTTCCTCTCCCTCCTGCTCATTCTCCCTCTCTCCCTCTTCTCTCTGGGAGTCAATCTTAGCCATCGTCAAAGGACACCTTCCCAACCCTACTCCTCTGGTTCCTCCCATCCCTGCAGATTGACCAGTTTTGCTCAATAATGAAGAGAGGGAGGGGCAAAGGCCTGGCAGTAGGATTTTATTTAGCAAGGAAGGAGAAAGGGAAAGAGGCTCTGAATAGTCCTATAGGAATAATTCTTGGGTCTGGATCGAGAGAATAGGCAGATAACAGTGTGGGTTAAAATGGAGAGGGTGCACTGTGCTACAGCAAGGGGCAGGATTGGGGTGCAACCCATAGTGGGGTATCCTGGGAAGGCTCAGATTTTTTGTTGTTGTTGTTGTTAATCCTCACACAAGGATATTTTTCCATTGATTTTTAGGGAGATGGAAGAGAGAAGGAAAGACAGAGAGAAACATCGATGTCAGAGAAACATTAATTGGTTGCCTCCTACATGAGCCCTGATCAGGGCCTGGGCCAGGGAGGAGCCTGCAACCAAGGTATGTGCCCTTGACCGGAATCAAACCCAGGACCCATTGGTCTGCAGGCCAGCGCTCTAGCCACTGAGCCAAACCAGGTAGGGCTGAAGGCTCAGATTTTAAAACCATCAACTGTGACCACAGGTCTTCAGAAGCTTCATATGCATGTACGCGTACACACACATACACACACACGTACACATAGGCACAAACACATGTACACATACACATGCACTCAAACAACAGGCAAAGGTCTTTCTATCCTACCTCACACAGCACGAGGAGGGAGGAAGGCAGGCGGGCCTGACCATGGCCTGTTTTTCTGGGATGCAGAGGCCTAGGGAGAGAGGTTGTGCTGGCTGGCTTGAGGTCAGGGCAGCACAGGAGCTGGAGACCCCACCCCTCCCACCTGCCCCAAACTAACCACCCAAGGCTGGACAACCCGCTAAAAGAGTGGCCTCCCCTGGGAAGGAAGGACTCAGCTCTGGGGCGATGTGGAGAAGTAGGGTAGGCAGGAAGGTGGCCTCTGGGGAGAAGATCATGCTTCCCTGGGACCTTGGAAAAAATAAGGGAAGAACTAGAAGGAGAAGTCTGCAGGGGCCCAGGGAAGGGGAGAGGAAAGGGAATGAGGGAGCCCCACTTTAGCCGCCTGGCTGAGCCCTGGTGTTTGGATCCATAGCTTCCAAGTTGCTCAGCAACCACCTGGAATCTCAGGGTCCTTATGGCTGGAGAAGGACCAGTGGGAGAAGTTAGGAGGCCCCTGGTGATAAGGGTGGAATGCAACCTGGCTAACCAACTCCCACCTGATTGAGCTGGATGCTGCTCCTGGGCCAGGATCAGACAAGCAGCCAAGCCTGCTGAGCATGCCCTGCACTTCACAGAGCGCAGGGCAGTGGGAGTGTAAGAAAGAAAGTGGGGAGGCTGTGCTCAGAAGGAACTCACTATGGAGTGGAGGAAATTAGTGTCAACACAGGTGGAGCCAAAGTTCAATCTCATCTGCAAATCCCACCCCAGGGCAGAGCCCCCAAGGCTGGCTGCACCCTAGAAATTGGCCAAGCCTGCTCAGACCTCAGAGCCTGTGGGAAAAGTCAGGAAGGCTTTATTTAAGGTGGACTTGAAGAACCTATGTAGGTGGATAGGAGCCCTGAGACTCCTAAGAGGTGATTTCCCAGGGGGCTTTAGGCATGGGGCCCATGCAGAACTGCTCTCTGGTGATGCCTGGCTGCAGGGTGTGTGTGTGTGTGTGTGTGTGTGTGTGTGTGTGTGTGTGTGACTGGGAACAGTCAGGTTAATTATTAATCACCTGGCCAGCCTAATCAATCTAGACTCGTGGTCGGCAAACTGCGGCTCGTGAGCCACATGCGGCTCTTTGGCCCCTTGAGTGTGGCTCTTCCACAAAATACCATGGCCTGGGCGAGTCTATTTTGAAGAAGTGGCATTAGAAGAAGTTTAAATTTTAAAAATTTGGTTCTCAAAAGAAATTTCAATCGTTGTACTGTTGATATTTGGCTCTGTTGACTAATGAGTTTGCCGACCACTGATCTAGACCAAAGTCTCTCTTCCAGGCAGTGAAATCTCGCTCCCTGACTGAGCCCCAAGGTTTTCTAGAAGCAGGAGAGAGAGAAGTCTCCCTGCAGCCCCTGGGGCTTTGGGAGGCATTGAATAGGTGTGGACACCAGGCAGGGGTGGTTTCCAAGGTGAGCCAAGGCCATCCACCCAGTGTTTACACAACTGTCATAAACTGTGCCTTGTTCCCAGATCTGCCTGGAACGGTCCCTGAGAACTGGGTGGGCCTGGCTAGGTGGGGATGCAGAGCGAGTGAGGACAGATAGGTTTAGACAGAGAGATGAGGCTGGCATAGGAGGCCCAGCTCTGTGGCTATAGGAGAATCTGACTGTTAAAAGGCCGAGCTCCGGGCAACACAAGCAGGGTTTGTGTTACCAGCTATCAAAGCCACCTCCCAGTGCTGGGTGGGTGGGAACCTGGGCGGGGGGATGGGGTGGGAGGGGAGATAAACAGGGTCAAGGATGGGGGGTGGAGGGCAGGTGCTCCCTGGCACTGTTCCATGGACACACCCTGCTTCTCCAGCCAGCTGGTGGCTGGGCAGAGATCTGGGGCTCAGGCCTCTGTTGCTCCAGCCAGTCCCAGGGTCGGGCAGAGACGTTGTTCAGTAGTTGCACTCACAGTCATTGATAGCTGTTCTGTGGCAGGCACAGGGGAGCAGACTCAGTGGCTAATGCAGAAACAACCCTACAAACAGATCACAAGGCAGCCTGACAACAACAACAAGGCAACCTCTGTGTATATGTATGGGGCGGGGACTGTGCCCTGGGACACAGTGCTGGAGCAGTAACACCTGCGGGAGGTCAAAGAGGGTCAAGGAAAGCTTCATAAAGAAGGTAACACTCACCTAGAATCTGAAAGAAAGTCCTAGTTTCCAAATAGAGAGAAAAGGGAAGGGCATTCCAGGCAGTGGGAAGACCATGTGCAAAACCAAGGAGCTGAGAAGGAGCCTGTTTGGGGACCTATGAGGCATTGAGCACAGCCAAACCATGACAGAGGCTATGGGGGTGAGAAGGAGGGTGGAGATGAGGTAGGCATTAAGCAGGCGTAGCTGATGCCAAGCGAAGGCATACGAGGAGCAGGGCTGGAGACCAAGATGGCACCTGAATAAGCCTGCCCCACGGAGCGGGACTTGTCCTCTGCAGACAGGAGACTGCACTGGGAGGGTGGTGATAGGCTCATGGTTCCCAGCAGGCCTGTTGCAGGTAGCCCTGGAGCTGTGAAAAGTACAGGGACAGAAGTGACCACCACCCCCTTGCTGCAACCTCAGGCAAACACAAGGCACACATCAAACATGTAGGAGGCAGACACTTGCCCAAGCCTGAGAGAGTTCCTTGTGGATTTGACACAGGGACTCAAGGGTCCTGGTTCCCAGCACAGGGACCTGTCTCTGAGCCAGAAAGTTCTCTCCCTCCTGGCCTTGCAGACAAGTGAGGGTGAGAGATCTCCTGGGCAAATGGGCAGGGGGTGTCCTCTGCACCCCTCATCCCCAGGGCCAGTCCTTACCAGACAGGTTTGAGGTAGTTCCCAGTCAGGTGGGGTTCCTTCCTGGTTGGCTGTAGTCAGCCCATGGGGGAACCCCCAAAGAGTAAATGCCCATGAGGTTTTTCCCAGGACCAGAGAGATAGGGGACCCACCCAGAGCACCATGCTGTCAGGAGGGGGTGCTGGGCAGTCAGGTGGCAGGGATGGCAATGGCCTCTTCCTTGTCGATGGGCATGGCCCTCAGAAGCTCAGCCAAGTAACAGGAGACATTTGAAAACAGTTTGAAGGAGAAAACACACACACACTCAAGCCAGCACATTGGCTCATGTGAGCTAGACAGCTGTGAGCAAAGGTCAAGCCATTGGACACCTGGGGGTGTCACCTGACAGTAGGAACCATGTTGCACAGACCAGGAACCAGCCTAATGTCTCCCCCAGAGGGGCATCCACTGTGCTCTTCTCCAACGTTGGCCTGCCAGATACCTAAGGCCTCTGCCCACACCACAGAGAATTCTTCTAGGATATAGAGTCCAGTAGAACAGTTTCCCCAGATGAACTGGAAGGCTTGTGCTCTTCTACCAAGGAGAGCCCTGTATGGGAGCATGCGTCCCCGTTTTGCTCTGGCTCCCAGGAGGCTCCCACTCACATCTCATGCTCCTTCACCACGATTCCACCGACCCTTCCAGCTTGCACACTTGCCACCCTTAAACTCTCCTCAATCCTCACTTAGAATTTTTCAGTTGGCTTAATCTGGTCACACGTGGCTGGGTTGTATATCATCTCAACTCCTTGTTGGGAAGCGGTGGCAGGTAAATAAGCAATGAAATTTCATCAGGAAGGAGCAGTTAAAGTGCAAAGTCTGGCCCGCATTCTGCGGCCTTTTGGTCACACCCTTATACCCCGAATTATCCAAGAACAGAGAACAGGGTGCTTTCCTTCCCTCTCTGATGCAGGAGGAGGTGGAGCAGCCCCCACCCCAGAGTCCCTCCCTCTCTCACCTCCTAGATCCAGCTCCCCTGGCAAACCCTCCTCCGTGAGGAGGAGGAACAAACTGCTTCGCTGGTGCTTCGGCCTTCCTGCCTGTGTTCTGGGCAGTGTGGTGGGTGGGGGACCTTCTTTAACTACTTTGGGAGGAGAGGAGGGGTTGAGGAGATCCATTTCAGGAATTTAACAATTCAGGTCACTCACAAGCACCTGAATCTCCCGAGACCACTGTTCCTGGGGGACCCAGGGTCTGGAGGCTTCAGGGAGATGCAGGCACAAGACCCCACCCCTGAGACAGGCAGTGGAGAATAGCAGTTAAAAGCAGTCTTGCAACCCTGGGTTTGAATCCTTACTCTGCTGCTTACTGGCTGTCTGACCCTGGGCAAGCTATTCTGGGTCTCTGAGCCTCCTTTTCCCCATCTATGAAGTGAGAGATTAACAATACCTGTCTGTCAGCATTGTGGAGACCAAGAGACAATGTCCCACAGTGTACACACCGAGTGTGGCGTACACGCTCAGGAATCTGCAGGGCTGATAGTGGCATTAGAGCTGGCTCATGGAGGGCGGGGGACAAAGTATGTGAACTCCAGGGCTCCTTGTTGGCAGTGACATGGCCCTGCGGGATGCCCCTGTTCCAGGTGACTCCAGTCTCCCCAAAGGCCTGCTGACTGTGCTCAGCTCTCTGCCCTGAGGGGCAGGGCTATCAGCAGATCTCACAGAGTCTTAATGAATACAGTGCTTTCAGCTATGAACTAGGATAAAGAGACTATTGGAAAACTGACTTTTGCCAAAACACCATAAGTAGGAAGACAACTAAAAAATTCTGACATGTGCCCCAAACCCAGTCTGATGACCACCCCCTAACACCACCGGCTCCCACCATCTCCATCTGCCAGACTTAGACGCCTCCTCTCCGTCTTCCATCTTTAGACTTTTCCATGCTGGTGTCTCCTACCTTGAATGGTCTCCATTCACATCTCTCCTGCCCTTCCTCCAGTAAAACAAATATTCCAGGAGCTGTTGGGAAGTCCCCCGTCAAAGTGTGAGCAGCCGACTCCATCTGCATGAAGTTTCCTAGAATGTAAATACCTTCCCCGTGGCCTAGGACAGAAACTCCATGGAGGGCTCCAGGAATCTCTTTCTAACAAGCTCCCCAGGTGATTCTGATACACACAAAGCACAAAAACAGATTATTTTCTCTTGAGTCCTCGCTGAGTGCCAAAGTCCAGCTAGGACCAGGCCTGGAAAACTCATGAAACAATGCAACGGAAAGAACTTAAATCCCATGTCTCCAGCAGGAGTGCCCAGGAGATCTGGATTCTAGTCTTGATCTGATACTAATAAGCTGTGTGCCTTGGGCAAGTCACTTCCCCTCTCTGGGCCTCAGTTTTCTCACCTGCAAATAGAAGGGCCAGGACTTGGGGGTCTCTGGGGCCATCCTACTTTGACATGCTTGGAAATCTACTTGGGACAGGCTCCTTTGTAGGGCCACCATGGTAAGAAAGGAGAATGGGGGTGGGGAGGCGAGCCCAGATATCCCATCACTGCCTAGGTAGACAGCCGATAGATGTTCAGAGGGGCACAGAGGTCTCAGGCCAGACAGGGGCCAAGCTCAGTATCCAAGTGGCCTGGCCTCGTGGGGAACTGTAAGGAGCCAATCACCAGTGCCTAGGCCGCGGCAGGCAGGCCAGGGGCAGTCCGGTGCTGATTCCTGGTGAGAGAAGTGAGCACAGAGAGCGGCTCTGAATGTCAAGCCCAGATGACTGGATCAGAACCAGATTCTAGGGCCACAGGAACTTTGGTGAGCAAATGGGAACACCAGGCTTGGGACAAGGTGCAACTTTCGGGCTCCCCAGAATATCGCCATTGCACAGCTCCAGGGGGTGCTATCTTACAGAATACCATGCGCATGGTGCCTCCCAGAGTTGTGCCACGTGGGGCGACATGCTGGGACGAGGCACCAGGGGCACCCCCGGGCATCCTGGCTCCTGAATGTAGGGGAGCAGGACGCGCTTTAGGCCCACTCAGCACTTTGGGGAGCAGTTGCGGGAAGGTTTCTCCACCCCTCCTGGCTAGGAACTGGAGGCCTGCTCCACCCGAGGAAGGTAACCTAGGCCGGGGGTGGGGCCGGCTGAACTGGCACTTTCCTCAGATCTAAGTCTGTTCCCACCAATGACAGTGGCCCTACTCACTTTGTCTTCTGGGGCCAGACTGCCAGTCCCTTCCCCAGAGGCTCAGGATCACTGCCAAGAGGAGGGGAGGGCCCGGAGGAGGTCCCAGGCTATTCAAAGGGCTGGCCCACTGAGGTCCGGAGACCAGCACTGGGTGGAGAAAGAACTTCAAGAACCACTGAGATGTTCTTCAGAGCACAGATTCCAAAAGCAAACTAGATTTTGTGCTGTGCAGCAATGTTTTCAGTGGTGATTAACTTACCCCTGAAGGAACCGGGAGGGAATTACTACCATTATCCCTTCATGCCCAAGGAAGTGGGACTTAGGAAGTCACAGGCTAACAAGTGCCGGGTGAGGCCCCACCCCCACAGGGGAAGAAATAGCCAGAAATGGCCTGAGTCTGGTGCAGTGCAACAGGGTTCAGCCATCAGAGGACTGGGGAACAGTAGGTAGCAGGATAGGGATTTATAAGAGTTCAAGAGGTTTTTCTACCTGATCCTCCAAAAGGGACCCCAGCTCCTCACTTTCCCAGACTCAGTCCTTCCCAAGGTTCACCCCTGAGAATCTCCGAGTCCCCCCAAAGTCACAGGTGGAAGCTCTTGTGTCTCCTCTTTTCAAGCCTTTAGAAACGTTCCAGATCAGAGAGGGGCCAGGCCCCGGCCTCTGTGTCAATGAGCTTCCCCAGCTAAATGTCAAGGGATCCCTGCGTGACCGACAGCTACTCCCAAGCTTTCAAATTCTCTTTATTAAAAATCATTGTTTTTCCTTTCATAAAAACAAGCACTTGCGGTCAGTTATACAGATCAGGAAAAATGCCGACAATTTATGGGACACTCAACAAATTCCAATACTTTACAAGTTCAAACTTCAATTAACTAGTGTTTCTTCTTTTTCTCGTAAGCTCAAAAAACAAACGCTGGTCCAGTTCAAGTAGAATCTAACACAGCCTCGGACTTTCCATGGAAGGGAAACCCTGACACTCCCACCGACATCCAATTTACCAAATTCTTTGGGAATACTGTCTGGATGTACTTTATTTCAGGTGTTTACCATGAAAATAAAATTACCCAAGCCTTTGGTGATATCAACCCAGGGAACAAATGATTGTTGCTCAAGGTAGCGGCTGCTCTTGAACAATCTTTGAAATGGTTGACAAACACTGAAGAAAACCTTTAAAAAATAAATCAATATTTTCCTGGTTGTCTTTAATACTGCAGTGTGTATGACACACGTAGGAATAAAAAGAGAAAATTAGAGAGTGGTGAAGGACCATGCCAATGGAATTGTATAAAAATAAATAAAAATAAATATATATATATATATATCTATATATATATACACACACAAATATAGATTCTTAGATGATTTGGTAACTGAAGGTTCTGATTGACTGCAGAACGCACCTCTCCTCCCTTCCTCCCACGGGCTCTCTCCAGCTTTGCCATATGGAGAAGGTCAGTCTGTCAGCAAGGGAGCCATTACTTTACTCAGGAACGAGGCTGTTTGAACAGCCATCCAGGTTTCCATGGAAACGCTGCTGGGATGGGGATGAGCTGGTGGGGTCAGCTTCCCCTTTGCGGGGAGAAGACTGCCAGCGTCTTTAAAAATGTACAGTCCTAGCCTCTCATGAGGCCGAGGCTTTTCCCAGCAAGGTTTGGCCGGGAGGCGGGAGAGCTGGCCCTGGCTGTCCCTCCAGTGGGAAGACAGACACACAGGGCCCAATGTTTTCCAAGAAATGGAGGAGGCTGGCTTCCAGAATGCCAGGTGAGAAAAAAGCCTGTGGAGGCAGCCAGGGGACCAGTTCTGGGCTGAGTCACCATCTTCCAACCCTGCTCCGAAACCCCGACCTTTCTGAGGCCCCCGTGGCCAGGTGCCAAGTTCAGGTTTCCTGCTTCCCGCAGCCTCTTCTCACCACACCTGTCCGAGCCCATCTGTTTCCTCTGGTGCCTTGACTCTTCTCTCTTGCACGTTCCCAACAGGTCTCTCCCTGTCGGTGGCCGTTGGCCCCAGGGTTCACATGTGATCGTTTTATTTGTGTTCTACATTTCTTTCCTGCCTGTGCCTCAGTTTCCTTATTGATAAAAAGTCGGTGTCGAACTCAGATAGTCTCTCTACCCTTCTGCCATTAGTGTGGAGGACAGAATATGCGGGATAGTGTTATCTACCTTAAAAAGAAGAATGCAAAAACAACAACAACAAATCCCACCCGGAATCAATCTCTTCCTAGTCCACCTGCTGGCGGTCAGGAACAGAAACCACTGGGACTGTCTTCTAGGGGCAGAGCCAGGGAGGCCGCCACCAGGCGAGTATCTCCATTGTGGGAGTAGCACCAGGCTCTCTGAACTTCTCCCGGTCTTCTCTAGGGCAGCCGAGCCTCATTTCCCCCAACATCATTGTCCCAAAGCCTTCCAATGGGACATTCAGCTAGAGACCTGCAGTCCACCTGGGGCCTATGGCACTGCCCTCCAGTGTCAGACACCCTGCTGGGAGCAAGGGCTCTGTTCTTCACAGCATTTGACATCAAAGTCTGCCCCTGGGGTCAACTCTGAGACGCTCTTGACCTTCTGCCAAATTGGAAAGGGCCTACCTATAAATACCACCAACCCTCAAATGCTCTTCAGTCCTGCAGCCTCCTTTCCCTCGCTTCTCGGCCCCCCAACCCCCCACCCCCGAGACACCATTTAAAACCATCCCGCAGCGGGGCTGCTGGAGCCCAGAGTGCAGGCGCTGAGGTTGAGCCAAGGACAGATGCCATTTCCTTGTTTTGGTGACACGCATGGCAGAGAGGCCGGCATTCAGCCTAAGCTCTTACCAACTGCTGTTTCAGCGGGAGGGGGAGGATGCTTCCTTTTTCATCTTTAATTAGAGCGAATCTATACCAAACTCTTTGTCCGGGATAGAACGAACCCTGGTACCTCCTGAAATCAAGTGGAGGGGACTACGTTTCGGGGAAATGATCGGAGCTTCCAATACGAAGGGCTCATTTCCTCCCCCTGTAAAATTAACTTAATTTTACTTTAAGGCATGAGCCCGGTAGACGTCTAGAATAACTGAGAGGGTAAAGGAGTTATTCATAAAACCAGGGCCTTTTCCAACAGGTGGTCCAGCTGGAGGAGCTCCCAGCTTCTGCCAACAGACTGTCGAAGGGGCCCCTCTCAGGATGGGGAACCCACCCAGATGCCCGAGCAGCGTGCCAGGCAGAGACACTGCCCAGGTCCACCGAAGCGGTTCTTGACCCAGGAGTTTCCGTGAAATCTTTTCCTTGGATGACTCAGCCTGGCCTGGCCTGGCCTAGCCCACCAAGAAGTTGAACACTGTGAAAATCCCTGAGAAGTTGGCTTTTATGAAAGAAAACAACCATTGGCACGAAGGAGGGAGAGGGGGGGGAGAGGGAAAAAGAGAGAGAAGCAAATGAAAAGACTGAAGGCAGTGAGAGTGACAGGGAGAGAGTGGGCGACCCCGGGGTGGGGGGGTGAGGTGGGGGGCTAGATGCACAGGGTGAGGCTTCTGGGAAACACTCCAGAGCGTTTTCCTGAGTCTCTGAGAACGAACCAGGCCCCGTGGCCAGCCTGGTGTCCTTTCCTCTCTGGCGTGAGTCCCCGTCCTGGCGGGCAGGAAGGCCCCACCTGGGCGGGCCCTCCCTCCCAGCTTCCAACAGGCCCAGGGCGTCAGAGCTTTTTCTTTTCAAACTGGGGCACGATTCCGCTGTCCTCGGGCCGCGGGCTGCCGGCCCCCTCCGGCTCCTTCAGGCCCTCCTCGGCCAGCTGGGACAAGTACTTCTGTGGTGGGAAGAGAGGGACACAGGAGGAAGGAAGAGGGTCAGTGGTGACTCAGCAGGACAGGAGAGGAGAGGAGTGGATGGTGTGTGCCTCCCTCTCCTGTCACCCCAACTAGTGGGTAAGACCCCTCGCTGGCCTCCCCAGATCCTGCTGGGGCCACGGCACCCAGGATAAGCCATCTGCTCTCTCCCCCTTTATGTCAGGTTACAAGGGACGCGTGTCTCCTGTAGCAAACCTAGAAAGCACAGCTCCTAACAGTAGCAGACACTTCCACAGCCCTTATCCTGTGCAAGCTCTGTTCTCACTGCTTCTCTAATCTACACTCGGTTAATCCTCAGGACAACTCTCCTTGTTTTCCAGCAGCCCAGCATCCAGGCAGCACATCCACGTGTGAAGGAAGAGGGAGGAGGGGGAAGCTGGAAGGGCCGTGGAGAGAAACGCTGTCCCCTAGAGAAGGGGACAGACAACACCGCCGCCTGACATTTGAGACACCTAACAGCCTGCTTCCTGCCAGGCAGGCGGGCAGGTGGAGTGGCCTGGAGGTCCTCCCACAGACTCCTGTCCTGTAGTTGGGCTGCCTCACAACCCGGGACTCTCACGGCTGGGACTGGCCCCCAGCCACACGCTGGGCCGCTCCGGGGCTCTGGGTTCATCACAGGGAGACAGAATAGAAAACGTCGGCGCCACGGCTGGGCCCTCTGCGTGCAGGGCAGCCAGGGGTGCTACAAATAGCCCTGGATTCGGAGCTGGCAAGGGTAGGCCCAGCACATGGTCAAGTGTGTGGGCTCCACTGTCAGGTGACCTGGGTTCAAATCCTACATCTCAACAGGCCAGTCATTCGACATCTCTGACCTCTGTCAAGTGTGGGTCATATAAATTGGACAATTTAGGAATTTTAAACTTTAAACGATCATTTGGCTCCTTTGCTATTTCATTTTTAATGCAACAGGACTTAAATGAACTTTGATCTTTGTTTTAAAGGTTATTAAAATTATGTGTATATACATATGGCTCTTGAGGACACAAAACCTTCACTACACTATAGGATATGATCTCCGTGTAGCACATATAAAACTGCAGATCGGTTTTCTGAGTGCTTTATACTGTAGACTAGTGGCCCGGTGCATGAAATTTGTGCAGGGGGAGGGTGTTCCTCAGCCGGTCTTCACTCTCTCTAATCTGGGACCCCTCGAAGGATGTCCTACTGCCGGTTTACAGGGATTGGGCCTAAACCGGCAGTCGGACATCCCTCTCACAATCCAGGACTGCTGACTCCAGCCGCTCACCTGCCTGCCTGCCTGCCTGATTGCCCCTAACCACTCTGCCTGCCGGCCTGCTCTCCCCCAACTGCCCCCCCGCCGCCAGCCTGCTTGCCCCAAATGCCCCCCCTGCTGGCCTGCTTGCCCCCACCTTCCCTCCCCACTGGCCTGCTCACTCCAAACTGCCCACCCCTCCGCTGTCCTGATCACTTCCAACTGACCCCCACTGATGGCCTGCTCACCCCCCCTGCTGGCCTGCTTACCCCCAATGGCCCTGCCCCCACCAGCCTGATCACCCACAACTGCCGTCCCATCCTGGCTGGCCTGATCACCCCCCGGCGACCCAAGCTCCCAGCCCCTCCTTTCTTTTCTTTTTTTTTTTTTTTCAGTGCCTCCTTGCGCGAAGGCCAGGGCCGGCTAGAAGCAGGTATCTGGGATTTATTTATCTTCTATAATTGAAACTTTATAGCCTTGAGCGGAGGCCAGGGCTGGCCAGGGAGGGTGGGAAGCTTGGCTTCCTCCATCTCCGGGGGCAACCCAAGCCTCCTGCTCACTCCAGCTCCGTGGCCACTGCCATCTTGGTTGGGTTAATTTGCATATTTGCTCCTGATTCGCTGGTGGGCGTGGCTTGTGGTTGTAGCAGAGGTACGGTCAATTTGCATGTTTCTCTTTTATTAGTGTAGATTACTTCACCAGGTAGGGCTGAAGAGAATGACCTATCTATGTTTATCTCTAAAATTGCAAGTTAAGTACCGCTTTGATTTATTGTTTACACTGGAATTTTTTCTCCCCATGAAATGTAAGTAAAACTTAGTGTTTGTCCCCAATAAATGATAAGACTAAATTTTTTTTGTTAATTTATTCTCAAATGTCACTAACTGCACTGACAGGGGTTGCACTGACGGAACTCCTTCCACCTGCCCCTATCCTTTTTTTTAAGGGAAAATTTGTAATGCTTGTGATTCCATTTGGGCAAATTCTGAAGATCTGAAATAACTATATCAAACTGTTGATCAATAAACGGCGACTACTACTAATAAAAAAAGTGTGGGTCATAAGGGGATGGCACATAAGGTTGCTGTGACGTGCAGGAGAGGGACCATAAAGCACTTAGCACAGCGCTGGCACCAAGTAAACACTCAGAGAGGCTGCTCTTTAGCACGAGTGGCACCAGTCATCTGGCTCAAGGGAGTCGCCCATCTTCGCCCAGCCTCAGACTCTAAGCTGTTACATGGGGGAAACCGTGTCTTCCTCCTCCCAGGGTGACTGAGGGGCAGAGAGATGACGGGCACAGTATGCCTGGGTCGGCCTGGCCTCTCTATGGGTGGCTTTGCGAGGTGGTGAGCCAGATGGGAGAGGGGCAGGCCGTGCCTCCCTGCAGGCCAGGCTTAGATGGCGGGCCGGGATGCTCCTCCGCCTCAGCCAGGGAAGCAGGAGGGGAGCACAGAGAGGCAAGTGGGTGAGTGTGCGGGGTACGGGCACACTCCTCGCTGGCCTGGGGCCAAGCAGGTGTCGCGTTTTCCCATCTGGTACTGACTCCACCTGTTGTTCTGGATCTCCCTGGGTGGGTTCTCTCAGGGCCGGGACCAGCAGTGAGGCAGGGCAGGGGTTGCACTGACAGAACTCCTTCCACCTGCTCCCTGCCTCAAAGAGTAATACCCGATCCCCACGTCAAGGCCTCCGGGGGATGGGGGCGTGGGGGGAGCTAAGCCTACAAGCGGCCTGACTTAGGTGTCAGCCAGCACCTGCTCCGTGGGTCTGAGTTCTTCACTCTCCACACCTATAACTTGGGGCAAGGTGGGGTGGGCAGACCATGTGGACAGAGACAGTCTGTCAAGGGCACTGACAGAAACCCTATCTGGGAAGCCTGTGGTGGAGGCTCCCAGCTCCCTGACAGGTGCACAGGGAAACCTGAACTGTGGTTGGCAGGTGTGAGGGGCTTAGCCACTGTCTGGGCTGGACATGCCTAGGGACCACAGGAATGGCTCTGCCCTGCTGTGGGAGGCGAGTCTGCCCAGGAGGGAAGGGGGGTGTCTGTCCTAAGGCCCAGAACGCAGTGTAGTCCACTACCCTGGAGAAACACGGGATTTAGAAGTAGAGGCCCTGGCACTCTTTCTAAGTTCCTGGGTGACCTTGAGCTGTGGGGTCTAGCTTATAATATCAAAAGTTCTTACACTGAGGTATCAGAATCCACTGGAAAGATTTTAAATATTCAGATGCGCATGCCCAGCTCTAGAGAGAATGAATAAGCAGGTATACGGTGGGCACAGGAAGCTGCATTTATAGAAGATGCCAGCTAGTATGAGGACCCAGGTTTTGGGAAAATCAGGACCAGGTAACCTCCAAGACCCCACCCAGCAATGCCATTCTATAGGTTTCATCTTGGTGGGGTGGGGGATGGTGATGTCTTCAGGGTGGATGGCTGCCCTCAGTGACTCTGTGTGAACTGTGAACCCAGTCTGAGCTCTTAGTCTGGCCAACTCGGGCCCTCACTGCCCTCCCCCAGGAGGGGCCGGGACCTGGGCCTCACACCCCATGGCTTCCTTGGCCACAGCGCAGCTGCTCTCTGGAGGGAAATCAGGAGGCTTAAATGACCCGAGTTTGGGCACAGCCAATGACAGTCCCTTGCAGATGGTGGCCCAGGCCATTACGGGTCTCAGTTTGCAGGACCAGCTTCATAGAGTAAAAAGAGGAAAGTGATTAAGAATCAGGTGATCTGTTTCCAGGTCTGGTAACTCACCATCTGTGTGGTGTCAGACACATCCCATAGCTTCTCTGGGCCTCAAATATAAAACAAGAGAATTGGCCCACATCTGAGTTTCTTAACTAGGGGTGCACTTCTAATCATTTGGAGAACTTTCTCAAATGACATATTCCCGGGTGCACCCCCAATTCTACTTAATATCTGAGCTAATGTGTATACTTCTGAAATAGTGTCCAGGTGATTCAGCTTACATCTCGGCCACTCTAACAGTTTAACGGTGACAGCCATGCCTGCTCTGGGATTAGGGCACGCTGCCACCCGGAGGGTCTTCCTGAGACCTTGCATGTCAAGAATCAGTCTGATTCCTGTAGCAAAAGGTGTAGTGGAAACAGAAGACACCCCATGCTTTCTGATGAGCCACACTTTCCATCGAGTTACTAAGCACAGCCTATGCCAGAAGTTAATTATGAAAACCACTTTCTCATATGCTACATATTAGTTAGGTGTATATCACAGAGCATATTACAATATTTCACTGATTTTTAAGATGCTTTCCCCCCACATTAACATCTCTGAAACTGAGGAGCTGATGGAGTCTCACTGTTCAATTTTCAACATTTTTTTCTTGGTATCAAAAAAACAGTGTGTCTTACAACTGATGGCACATTCGATTGGATGAAATATGGTACATTTTATACATCACCTGTCAATATACTATAAAACTCATTTTATTTATTGCTTATTTTCTACACTAGATTGGAAAATCCATGAGGGCAGGGTTTCTGTCTATATTCTTTTGTTGCCGTGACAAATAGTTGCAACATCTGAACATTTAAAATAGAGGACAGTAGTGGCTTTTAGTCTAGCAAAGAGGGGCACCACACAGGAGAACAGAAACACAGAGAAATCTCTGCATCAGCAACACCCAGGCCTTGGGAAAGGGGTCAGCCCAACCATGGGCCAGGTGAACACGGGCTCAAGTTACTCAGGACGGAGGGAGAGGCAGGTACAAAAAAACCTGGCCCCACAGAACGTGTTAAGTGCCACAGTGGAGACCGATGCTCTGAGAGCGCAGGAGAGGCAGCCACCACGTGCAGCAGCCCGGTGGAGTCAGGTCTGCACGTGGTGAAAGGAGAGAGAAACTCGGAAACAGAGACTAGAGCGCGCCCCAGTGCCAGGCAGGGACGGCCACTGGTTACCTGTAAGTTCCTGTAATGGACAGCACTGCGACAGTGGCTTATCTTCGCCATCTCCTCACTGGTGTAGAACAGCCCGCACAGCTTGCAGTAAAACCCGGTCCTGGGTACCACGAACTCCACCCCTGCAGAAGGATGGGGGATATGTGGGTAGGCCATTAGGAAGGCATGGGAGGCCCCTGTGGTCCTGCAGCCTTCGGGTGGAAATGGGGGCAATGAGCTCCGCCCCGCATTTGCTGTTGACTTTGGCGGGTGACCTGGCTTCTCCAAGCCTCCGTCTCCCCATTTGATAACAGGCAGGAAGAGAGTAACACCCACTTCACTCACAGGTGGCTGTGAGTGGAAGGCATGGCCATGCTGAGCAAGAATACGCTCTGCAGCTCTGCAAGGGCCTCTGGGAACGAGGTCCAGGCTCTGCTGGTCCCAGCCCGCTTCTGGGGAAAGGAGGAGGGAGGAGGTTTCATTCATTTCACTTGTTGGATGTCGTTCCTCTGTCATCTCCCCCTCTCTGCAGCGGTTGTGGCCAGGACTCTGGAAGAACGCTCTCATTTTCGCTGGTTTGTTTTAGAATGATGTTCACCAGAGAAAACTTTTTAAATAAACGGAAGTGAGGAAACCTCACCCAGAGTCTTCCCCATCAAAACATTTTCTTCCACACTATCTACAGGGAGAGCCTTCTTCAGGAGGGGAGGGGGCAGTTTTAATTACACCCTAAGTGCAATGTGTCTCCTCCCTTTTTCATGTCCTAGTGTACCATAAACATTGCCCCGTCTTTCTCCAGTCTTTACATCTGAACCATCAATTCATAGTATTCCATGTGTCATTTTAGAATCTGGGAGGCCTTTGGATTCTAAGGAAAGAAAACAGTGGCCCGACAGCCAGCGAAGTGAGTGTCTTAGCCCAGGAAATTCATCTTTGAGGGGACAGTGGCTGCTCCAGCCTCCACCAAGGTGATTTAGGGGCGCAGTTTCCCTCTCGAAGACACTGTCAGCAGAGTGGAAAGAGTCTGGGTCTGAGAGGGCACAGACCGGGCGCTGAGAACCTATGTGCCTGGGAGAGCCAGCTGACCCCTCCCACGCCTCAGTTTCTCAGGCACCTGACTGCAGGGCGCCCCGCTGGAGAGCAGGGCGTGAGGGCTGAGAGGCGGGACCCAGCACACGACACAGGCCGGGGCTCCACCCTGCGTGTGCTGACACATTGCAGCTGGGCTTTGCTGCAGCCACAGCCGGCTGGTTGGCTCCCACTGCCCTCCTGGGGGTGGGCGGAGAGCTGGCCACGTTGGGAGGAGGGAATGGGGGGCTGGGTTAACTCCCACTGCAGGGAGAGGGGGTGGACGGTGAGGAGTGGGGGGCATAGGGGATAGGGAGCCTGGGAGGTCACACCAGGGAAGCCGGGAAGCATAGCTTCTTGCAGAGAGGGACCCAGGCCAGGCCTCTACCAGGCTCTGCGTGTGACCCCAAGTCTGGGGCTTCCTTCCCTTTCCTCCGAGTGCCCAGGAGGCCCCATCATAGGGAAGCAAAGGCTTGTAATTACAACTTTTTTTTTTAAAAAAGCCACTTTTCAGTGTGGAGGGCAGGCCTGAGGGAGGAGGGCGCCAAAGACTGCCCACCCCTGCCTGGACGGGTTGCTCCTCTGCGATTCTGGCCTGGGCCACCTCCTCCCCCAGTTCTCTCCAACTGCCACGCACACACTGCCCTGCCCTCGGCCTCAGCGGTTTACAGCCGTCCCCAGGAGGGAGGCCGCCTCACTCAGGACCCGCTGCCCAGAGGGAGGCTGAGTCCTTCCCTCCGCACCCTCCGCCCACTCTCCCTGCTGTGCCTGGAGTGAGCAGTTGGCCCTTCCACCTCACAAGCGGGCCCTGGCTGCTGCTGCAGCGAGCAGAGGCTCACACAAGACAAGATAAAGGCAACTAGAAAAGGAGAGGCACCGCCCGAGGCCACGGAAGCAGACGCAGGCCTGTGATCAGGGCCACCCCGTCTGCCCTGTCCCGGACCCTGCAGGGTCGCTAACCGACTGGCTCCAGGAAAGCAGCCTTGGGTTTGTCCTGCAGACCCTGGCTGAGGCCTCCAGGATGCTCCAGGTTTCCCAAGAGGCCTCCAGCCCCTGCCTGGTCCCCAGCAGGGGTGCGGCTGGCTCAGCAACCAGCACAGAGCACGCAGCAGGGCCTGAGGTGGCAGCCCGGGCCCCTTTCAACCCAAGCCGCACAGCTACCGCCTGTGGTCTCCCGGGTGAGATGTCACTTCCACAAAAGCTCCCATTGCCAAAGAGCTCGGAAGCCACAGGGCAATGGGAGCAAAATGGAAGTTAGAGTTAGACAGACCTAGCTCTTTTCCTTACCCAGTGATCTCAGGTACATTACATTGTTCAACTTTCTTTCCTTTTTTAAAATATACTTTTTAATCAATTTCAGAGAGGAAGGAAGAGGGAGAGAGAGAAACATCAATGAGGAGAGAGAATCATTGACAGCCTGCCTCCTGCACGCCCCCTACTGGGGATCGAGCCCACAACCCGGGCATGAGCCCTGACTGGGAATCGAACCGTGACCTCCTGGTTCAGAGTTTTACGCTCAACCACTGAGCCACACCAGCCAGGCTACTCAACTTCCTGAGATGAGTTTCCTCGTCTGGAAAACAGGGATAATCACACCACAAATGGTGCTATAGGGAAGCGCCTCTCATTTTGCCTGGTGCTTAGAAAATCTGTTTCCACACGTTAGACATTTCTCTACAGAGGCCGACCTCCCACGCGTTCGCCTTCCTGCCCTCCATCCTTTCACCGCGGCCGCCCGGGGAGCCCAGACTCCATGGTTTGGCAGCTCTGCTCACTGCCCCGCCCAGCGGCTGGTCAGAAGCACCAGGCAGTGCGGAGACAGCACTGGGAAGTCTGACTGGGAAGTCTGACGGGGAGGATCCCCAGATACCTGGTAACTCCCCCAGGTACCTGGGAGTTGCCACAGGCGCTGGGAGGCCAACACCGCCTCAGGTCGCCTCTGGAATGTGAGAGCCAAGGAAGCGGCAGCATCAAGAAACACTGCCACAGACCCGACAGGTTCTGGAGCCACTTGGTCCTCCCATATTTCAGCCTCTTTAAGTGCAATCATTAAAGCGGCATTTGCCTTCTAATAATAGCTCCTGGCGGGTAATTACAACTCCGTCATCCCAGCGAAGCCTGGGATGGGTGGAGGGGAAGCTTGCTTTTTGCAGGCAATGCACTTTGGTTTTGGTTAAGAGCAGGCCTTGGCAGGCTCACACTGCCTGGGGTCACCCAGAGCCCCCCACCCCTCCACCATGCCCACCCCAGTCCCTGAGCAAGGGGCCTTCACCTGCCTTTCCTCCTCATGGTGTGCCCGTACCTTGCACTCCTCATTCTGCCTCTCTGTTCCCCACCTTTCTAGAAGTCCTTCTGCAACAGTGGCCAATCCTGGAGGTGAAGGGTTATGCAGCCCCAGTGAGAGGAAACATAGTAGGTCTCAATAGCTCCTTCAGGAACAAATACTAACAACAGAAAACCCTTTCTAAGTACCTCTCACGGGAAGACACTAAAACCTCACAAGTATTCATTCATTTAAATCCTCAAAATAACCTGGCATGGTAGGCTTCTATGACTATGCCCGATGCCTGATTTATAGATGAAAAACGCCAAGCAGGGAGATGAAGTAAGCCGTTCTTTGCCCCCCGCCAGCTGAGTTTGGACCCAGGGAGTCAGGTTCCGCAGTCCGTGCTCTGAACCATAGCACACAATTGCCTTCCCTACACGGCTGCCTGCACTGGGGGAAGAGGAGGGCAGAGCGGTCTCAGGTGAGAAATCCTCAGTTCTGACCTGAACTCGCCGTGTGGTCCTAGGGAAGTCTCTGGGCCTCAGTTCCCTCGCCTGTCAAATGCGGAAAATAGTACCACACACCCCGCCCCACCCCCAGAGATCAACGAGATCATGGGTTTCAAAGCGATAATCAAGTACAAAACTGCTGTTTTTAACAGCGCCAATCCAAAACGACCCAAATGCCCATCCACGGGTGAACGAATTAACCAAACGTGGTATCCACAGTGCAATACTCCTCCACAGTAAAAAGAAACCAACTGCGGACACGCCCAACAGTACGGATGAATCTCAAAACAATTACGCTGAGTGCAAGAAGCCAGGCCCAAACAGTCATCCCGTATGTCCCTCTATATAAAATTCCAGAATGCAAACTAGTAGTTAGTGGCCAAACTGGCATCAGTGGTTACCTGGGATTGAGGTATAAAAAGACAGGGATTACAAAGGAGTATCAGGAAACTGGGCGGCGGGCGGGGGGCGGGGGGTGATATGTTCATTATCCCGACTGTGGTGATGATCTCACAGGTACATACCTTTGACAAAACTGATCAGACAGTACACTTTAAATGTGTGTACGTAATTGTACATCAATTACACCTCACTAGAGGTGCTTCAAAAATCAGAATGAGATACGACGTTCCTCCTAATAGGTTGGTGAAAATTAAAAGTTAATAGTAGCCCTAGCAGGTTTGGCTCAGTGGATAGAGCGACAGCCTGAGGACTGAAGGGTCCCAGGTTCGATTCCGGTCAAGGGCATATGCCCGGGTTGCGGGCTCGCTCCCCAGTGGGGAGCGTGCAGGAAGCAGTTGATCAATGATTCTCTCTCATCATTGATGTTTCTATCTCTCTCTCCCTCTTCCTTCCTCTCTGAAATCAATAAAAATATATTTTAGAAAATAAAAGCTGGTAGTATCCAATGTTGGCTGGGATGTGGAGAATGAGAACTCTCACTCAAGGTAGCAGTTAAAACTGGTGTAATCCTTCTGGAGTGCAATTTAGTAGCAATTATGAACATCTAAACTGAAAATACATATGACCACACAACCCCCAGGCCAGGACGCTGCCCTCCAGAAACACTGGCACACGGACAAAGGTGACAGCTCGCCTAGGAGGCAGCAGAGCACAGAGGCAGCCTGGTCCTAGAGTGAAACTACCGGGATTGAAATCCCGGCCCCAGTCCTGGCCGATCTGCAGCTTTGTAACCCTGCATCTCAGATTTCTGATCTGGGAAACGGGAATAAAAATATTGCCGACCTCATAGGAGTTTTCAGAGAGCTAAATGAGATAATACATGCAACATACCAGGAATGGTGGTGCCTGCATGGCAAATGATAAAAGCTAAGTTATTAAAGCATTTTAATAATGGGGGGAAAGATTTAAAACATCCTAAGTATTCACCAGTACAGTGATTCAATAAGTTACAGTGCATCTTTTAAGATGGAGTATTTGCAGTGGTTAAAAAGGGAATTTTCTATGTACTGATATGAAGAGACCTCTAAGATTTACTGTTAGATTTAAAAAGCAAATTGTTGAACATTATGTATATAGTGTGATCCTATTTTTGTGGGAGGAAAACTTTTTGAGGATATGACAGTGGCTACCTCTGGAGTTGAGGAGAGGCTGGGCGAAGAGATACGACATTCAATATTTATTTTATGTGGCTCTTAGTTTTAAAATTTGTTACAGTAATCTTTCACACTTTTTGTAATGAAAAACAATAATAAAAAGATATAAATTATAAGGTAGCAGATTTTGTTCTTATCTTTTGCTTCTGTGTGTCAATTAGATTCCAAGTTCTTGAATGACAAGAGACTTGTGTTACATTTCTCCGTCCCTCCCCCACCCCCGGAGTGCCCAGGACAGAGCCGTGCACACAGTAGGTGCTGCTGACGGACTGAATGCATGAAGAATGCATGGATGAACTGTCTAGCACCTTCTTCCTGAAAGGTGGCCTTCGCCACTATTCCCCAGGGTTACAACACCCAGGCCCCTTGTGCAGTCATCTTAGTTCATTCTAAGGTCAGTGTTCCTTCTTTTCCGTTTTTATCCTGAGGCATGCTGGAGGCTACGCAGCTAATTTATCCCTTAAAAAAAAAAAGGACATTTTCTTTTCCATCTCACTTTATGAAAAAGATACACTTGGAGAACAGAAAGAATAAGAAACCTTTTTTTAAAAAAATGAGAAGAAAAAGAGAAGCATGACGAAATGGGTGACCCTCCGTACTGATCTCCCTGATGGAGCAGACACGTGGTCATTGGCAGCGGCCATCACATAGCCCACACGTCGCCCACTTCCTGATGGCACCTTTCCAAGCTCCTCTCTGAGCAGCTGCTACTCCTTTGTCTCACCACTTTCCAATCTTTCAGGGTCAACGCAAAGACTCAAAGGTGACGTTGGCTGAAGTGGGCGTCACCGGCTTAGTGGTGGTGTCAGCAGCTCCCACGGAACCTTCTGAAAGGGCCTTCACTCCCTACCCTGAAACTGTAGATAACTCTCCTTTTTGAAAATGTGTCCTAGGTGGCTCTATTACTAACCTCCCTCCCCGCCCCACTACAACACTTCCTTCCACCATGAAAAACCACCGATGTGGTCCATTCCCACATTACAGATGAGGAAACGAAGGCCCAGGAACGCCCAACCCATTGCTCTGTGTGAGGCGGTGCCATCCCTTTGTCTGGGAGCTAAGCCATCCCTCATCAGCGTCTCCCACCCTGCAGGACCTCCCCGCTCACGCCACCAGCTACTCCCCTGGACAGAGGCCTGATCTCTATTCTGCCTCTGGCTGGGTTACCTTCCCTGGCCATGTGAACCCTGACAGTACCTCCCACTCCCAAGATCTCTGAGAAAAGTCAGTCTCTCTCTCTCTCTCTCTCTCTCTCTCTCTCTCTCTCTCTCTCTCTCTCTTTCTCTCTCTCTCTCGTTAGTCGGCTTGTTACTAAAGGACTTGGAGTGACTGGGGAAAAATTCCCCAAGACAAAAACCATTCCTGGATATGATTTGCCTGAGGATAAGTACTCACCCAGTAATTGGAGAAGGATGGGACCCAGGTCCCTCTCTGTTCAGTGCCCCCCACTGTCAATTACATAGAGCCTGCCCCCAACAGCCCATTCAGCGTCATTGCCTCAGAGAAGCTAATCACCCTAAAGAGAGAAGAGGCAGCCCTGTTTCGGGAAGGGCTGGGGCAAGGACCACAGGGAAGACAGAAGCAGTGTGGCGGTGGGGCTTCTGCTTCCCTGCCCGGTAAGGCTGCCGGTCAGGAAGAAAGCCTTTCCTGGCAGGGAAGCAGCCACGCCCCCCCTCCCGGAGCTCTGGCTCCCGGGGAGTGTCGTTCAAGGCCTGGTCCCCAGTGTCTCTGCCCTCCGATGGGAGCCTGCCATTGCAAGAGACTTCAAGGTAGCACCTTGCCAACGTAGGTTATTGCATCAGACATGGACCACGTGTCAAGCTCCTAGGCGTTACCAGGGAGCTCTCACTTCCTGGGGCTGAATTCTCAGGAAGGACCTACCGAGAGGAATGCTAAGTTCACTGAACACATCCTCCGGTTCCCAGGAAGGCAAAGACAGGGGCTGTTTCAGCTCCACTTCCGTGTATTCCGGTGACCTCACGTCCAGGGATTTCATTTCCAGGTACCTGGAGTTTTCTGCAAAACATGAGCCAAAGCAAAGAACTGATGAAACACGACATGCCTCCACGAACCCCTGAAATGCCCTTGGCCGTGCTGCTGTGGGATCAGGGCTGGCCCCTGGGACTGCTTAATTACATGGCGCCAGGGCCAGGGCCAGGGCCAGGATTGCTCGTTATAACTGAAGAGCTTTTCCCATTGCCAAGGGAACGCCACACAGGACAACATGGCCAATCTTTGCATTGGGCCGGTGGTGGTTGGGGGGGTGGGGGCTGCTGATGCCTTGGGTGGGGGTGATCCGCACCCATTCCCCCAACTCTGTATCTCCCCATCTCTGCAGGAGGAAGAATTACTGAAGGGCAATTACATTGTGCTGACGTCCACAGGAGCACCGAGCTGCTGGGAAAGGCCATGCCTTTCTCTCACCCCATGCTCGTGTTATTAAATATGAACTCCAAACCCTGGGTAAGCTAAAGAGCCACGCATGCCCGTGCATGTTGAGACCTCTACCATGAAAAGAAAAGAGGTGGGGGGGGGGGGTCCCATTGGAGCAAGGTGAACGTTTCACTCCTTTATTCTTGGCCTCCTCTGGATACAGCCCAGGCCCTGGTGTTTCTCTAGCAACAAGGCAGCACATGACAGAGTTTCCATGGAGACTCAGAGCCACGCAGGTGGAAAACAGCTAGGTCAGCCTGACACATAGGAAAGCCGGATCCCAGCTCCCAGCACTGTGCCAGCACAGCGCCGGGTGGGAATGTTTACCGTGCCGCCTTTCCTTCGTCTCTGCCCCCTCACTTCAGCCTGTCCCCGGACTTCAGCCTCTCAAAGGCTGCAGGCTTTCTGTGACACGAACCTCTACTTCTTTTCCCTGGGAGGACGTGGACGGCTACTCCCCCTTCCTGCCCCCCAGCCCGGGATGGATCTTAGTTTCCACTTGGCAGAGAACACAGGGCTTAGCCTATTTTAAACTCTGTTTTTCATGATGTCATAGTGCCAGGCACAGACACAGCATCCCCTCCAGTGGAAGGTCCTGGGGCGAGTCCTGCTTCACCATCAGACCCTGGAGAAAAGTGGGTCTGAGGCAGGAAGAAGGGGGACGGGCATCCCCCTTCGTGAGCCCCTCATTCTTCCCCCTGCCCGCTCCTTCCTGGGCCTCCCACTGTCTCTCTGCCCCCCCATCCCCCCCAATCCCGTTCCCCTTCCTGGGGCCTCACAGAAATAGCAGCCTGGGGGTCCTCTGTCCTGCAGACAGAGCACTGGCTGGCTGCCCCGGGGGGGATTTTGGCTGATAATTCAAAACTTTTGCTAATTTTCATTGTCAGCGTCCATCTGGGCTCCCATGAATTCAGAGAAGGCTGCCCTATCTGAGTTTGCTTCTCAGAACACATGTGACCTCCTACCTATTTCCTCTGCACCATTTGCCTAAAAGCTCCAACAGTTTAACCAGGCTTTTAGCAGCTCACTTTCTGCACCCGCCTAAATGCTGGCTGAGACCTTACCCGTTCCGCCTCATGTCCGTTCTGGCCCACTCCCTTCTCTAGGTGAGCCGTGGCACTTCTGCCCAAGCACACAGGAAAAAAGGGAGGTAGTTACCCTGGGTCGCCACTCCTTGGCAAGCCTGGCTTTGGGGGTCGGTGTCGGTGGGGGGACCGGCTTTCTCTTCCAGGGGACTGCCTCCACAAGCCCCATCTTCGGGAGTCCCCGTGGCCTTGCTGTTGTCAAGACACGGGCTAGGCTGCCGGGCCCTCTCCTCGGCTGGCTTGGGGGAAGACATTTGCTGGAGTGTAGGGGACAGACGAACATCTGAGCTCTCTGCTCCCTTTGCCTGCTTCTCGTAGCAATCTGAACCCTCCAGCGAGAGGCCAGTCTCACATTCAGCTGGCTTCTGCTCAGCCTCCAGATTTAGGCCAGGCATTTCCACGTCCATGTCACTGGGACAGCTCGTGGGGGCAGACGGCCCTTCTTTGGGAGAGTTGGGGCTGATTTCCGCAGCCCCGTTACCTATGGTTTTGACTCCCTCCTTGGCGAAATCCTTGGCCAAGTCCAGGTGTAAGGCGGTTGTCACACAGGGACACATTTCTGGGCACAATTTGTCCTTCTGGTCAATGGGCATGATCTCTTCCAGCTCTGGGATGTCCGGTTCCATGATAAAATCTTCTTCCTCCCCCACCTCGTCTACTGTAACCAGCTCCTCCATGTTTGTGGGGTACCAGCTCTCGTCCTCTGCTTCGCTTCCGCTCTCCCAGTCTTGACCCTGAATAAAAACGCAGGATGGAGGTCAGAGGGGGCTGAGGAGCAGGTCTTGGTCTTCCACCAGAGGGCACGAGCCTCGCTCGACCCCAGGTCCCCTCAAATCAGAGTGATCCTGAGCATTCTTACCTCTACCTGGGAACATTTACTGGGGACCACTCGAGTCCCACATCACTGATTCATCCCTAGGATGAGGCTCAAAACAGCACAGGATTTGGAATAAGCCCTTAATGCTGAATCTACCACTGTTTAAAGTGACACAACGCATTTCAACTACTGGTACATAATAGGTGCTCAATAAACAGTTTTTGGATGGATGATTAGTTTGTAAACTCTAAATAGATCAACTTGCTGGGTGATTTCCTTGTATGTAAAGCATCACTAAATGTAACTGGGGGAAAGTCCCCCCTAAAATTCCCCCAAGTACCCTCTCCCAGCAAGGGTACAACTTCCACAGCCTGACTCACAGTCGGCCCCTCCTGAAACTGTCCCCTAGTATCCCCAGCAGCCTATGGGCCCAACAGCCAGATTTAGGAGATCAGCTTCCTGGCCAGTGATACCCATCCCTCCGCCTCTCCTGACCGGGAAGGCACGAAGCTGGCCACGTTCCAGGGACATTTTTTTGAGCTGTGGCAGTCCCAACACTCTAACTTTTTTTTTTTTTCACTTTAATTGTGTAAAATAATCTTTACGAGCACAGGAGATGTCTTGTTAATCCCAGGGTCTGGGCCTGCTGAGGTCATGGCCCCAGATGGAGTGCCCAGAGCCCCCCTTCCTGTCCCAGCCTCTCTCAAGGGACCTATTTTGGGCACCTGGCTCTGAAGCCCGAGTCTTTTTTGGGCACATGTTTTCTTGTATGAGCGCAGCCAACTTGCTGGAGAGTACGGCAGAGCCCAGGCATGTGGTCAAGATCTCCCCATAAGGAGTACACAGAGAATGCAGGCAGAGCCGTTCCTCCAGGGCGTACTGGAACGCGGCTTCATTCATGGAACCACTGGTGGGCCCTCGAGCACATCCCACAGAGCAGGCATCACTGGGCGGGACAGGGACTCTGTCACTTGGTCCCCAGTGACTGTTTTGCAGACATGGCTACACGGTCGGCTTCTGCGACAAACTTTACCTTCGTGGTTCTTGTATTTTCTGGATCAGAGGACTCTGCTTCTCTCCCGTGCCGGTCCACTGATGGGGGGCTTTCTTCCATGTCCCCCTTTCCAACCTTGCCAAAGGAAGAACAGAACAAACCAAATCAACAGTCAGCAGTGGCACAGAGAGATAGGAACACCACGAGAAACAACGATACTGAGCACAGCTAACAGCTGCCGGGGGTGTTACACATACATTTCTTCTCTCCTCACAAAACCCCTCAGAGGCGGGGACTCTTATTATCTGCATTGTACAGATGAGGGAACTGAGGCTCAGAGAGGTTAAGTAACTTGTTCAAGGTCACACAGACTGATGGAAGCCCAGAAATCAGAAATGTCTTCAGGGCTGGACGGATACCTTTGGGAGGTCGGAAACCCCTGGCAAACGGGGCACTTCTTACAGGTGTGAAACCTGTACACAGTGAGGGTGAGTAGAGGGACAAGGGTGAACTGACCCTGGGGTGAACAACCATCACGGTGACATCTCCCCAACAGATCTGTCTTGGCCATAAAAAATCACATCCAGCCCATGTATGGGTACGAAGGAGGTTGTCACCTAGTCAGTGGCCCTCTCACCTCTCTTGTGCCCTATCTCTGTCCTGGAGCGATAGCCCCAACTGGCCATCAGTTCTCTTCTCCCTTCCTTCTGATGCCTCCCTCAAATTAAGCCCCTCAGAAGGGTGCTCATCCGGGAAACGGAACAACTGAAAGCAAATGTCTGGGTTGAGCATTAGGGTCTCTCACCAGCCTTTAACACGGGGGTCAGCAAACTACAGTCCTCAAGCCAAACCTGACCCAGTGCCCCTTTTTATAGTCTGGGAGCTAACGCTGCTTTTCACATGTTTAAGTAGTTGCATTTTAAACGATTATATAAGTACCTCTATATCTTCCATTTTCTCCTTGGTCCACATAGCCTAACATATTTACTATCTGACGTTTTGTAGAAAAGGTCTTCCAACTTCTGCTTCAGAAGTTTTGGGAGGATATTCTTCCGTGATTTAAATTTTGGCTGCCAAATCAATGACTATTCCTGGGGACCCCAGGGGCAAGTTTCATTTTCTCCACATTTTTGGCTGAGGTTGGTTTGAAGTAAATGACTGGACTTCTGATTCCTTCAAAGCAGACACACCCCTCCGGAGCTGAGAGGAGCCAGCTGGGGCAGGAGCTCAGGACTAACTGGTTTAACCAGTTATTACGGACGGGGTGGGGGCGGGGGGGGTGGGCAGTTCAAATGCTCAAGTCCTTATTCTTTCAGTATTTGGAGCACAAAATTCCACCAAAATCCCTGCTCACGTCTTTGGAGCTAACCTGAGTGCACAGCAGGTCCAAATGCCATTTTAGCCATCAGAACCCATAGCGTCTACCAACAGGGCACCGCTGTTCTTTATTTTTATCTCTCTGCATAAATTACCCATGGCCTTCCCTTGTCAAAATAAATAACCCTCGCCCATCCCAAGCGGTTACTGCAGCCACACTCCTAGGTCAACACAGTAAGGAGAGCCTCTCCGGTTCATGCTGGGAGGGGCAGGGCAGGCTGGAAGCCCCCACCAGATGGACCCTGCCCTTCCTCCCTGCACACACAGCAGACAGGGCAGTGCTTTCTGTGCACCCCTGGCCTTGGCCTTGGAACAGCTTCCAGGTGACAGCAGCAGCTTAAGGGGAACAGACATATGCCACCAAGGCACCCATGGTCCACACCAGCTCATGGACCAAGATACTAGGTCCCAGTTGTTGCAAGCAGGGGCTCTGTCACCACAGGGCCATGGCCACGACTAAACCTCCTCCTAACCGGTCTCCCCCTTCTGCTCTGTAACCTTCTCCCTCCTCCCAAATCTATTCTCCCCAAGGCGATCAAGAATGATCACTCCAAAATACAATACCCATCATACCCTCACTGCCCCATCCTGCTTAAACATTTCATTTGCCTCCCCTTGCACTTAGGATACACCAACATCCTTCACCTGCCTCCAAGGCCCCTCATGATGTGGCCTTTGTTGACCATTCTAACCCAGTCTCTCTGCTCCAGCAGCACTGGCCTCCAGCCCCTGGGCCTTTGCACATGCTGTTTCCTCCGTCTGCTCTGCTTCCTTTCCACCCGGTAAATAGCCACCATTCCTTCAAATCTCAACAGTCACATCCTAACCTAGGGAAGCCTCTGATTAGTTACAGGCACTGACAGCAATGTGTGCCTCCATCTCCTTCTTAGCCCTGAACTCTCACACTCTCCTGCTCATTTGAGGAATTATTTGATTCGTCTGTCTTTCCACTAGACCATGAGCTCCACGAGATCAGGGGTCATTTCAGCTTCACTCACAACCGAGCGCCCGTGCTGGTGCTCCATGGATACTGGTCGGTAAAAGAATGAAGGTTGGCAGGAGAGGGTGGAGTGAATAACAAGATTACACCTGCCTCCCAGTGTGCTTGGGTCTCTGTCTGGGCTCTGAATGGGGAATAAGTGGTTTTCCATTTCTCCTTCCCATGGATTGTTTATACCCGTGGCTGCATTCTGGGCTCCATCTGTCCCCAGCATGTTTGGGTCTATAGTTTCTAACACGTGGGAAATTTCAACAGACAGCTGAGCTCTGTTCTTGCTCTAAGGAACGGGAGATCTGACAGCCCAGGGCATGCGCTCCGGGACGGCAGACCCAGGATGGAGCTGAGCAGTGGCTGGCTGCTTGCTCCCAACACAAGGCGCCTCCTCCTCGGTCTGCCATGGCCCCATCTTTCCACCTGGCTTCACTCATTCCATCTGGTCTGGGTCACCTGCCTGGCTTCTTTCCCTAGGCATCGGGGTGTGTAGCCCCCGACTCCCTCCCAGCAGGTGGAGGAGTGCTTCTTTCCCACGGTCTCTCCAGCCATGGCCTTGCTTTCTCTCCTCCTGCCTATGGTCTCTCAGTCAGGGTGGCTCTCCTGCATGCACCTGGCCACGCTCAGCACCGAGAGCACAGACAGCAGCTCCGCCAGCCCGGGCTCTTCTCCAGAGACCCAGAGGGTTTCTAATGAGCACACGCTCGTTAAAGGCCTACCACAGCCTTGTGATCATGCCATTTCACAACCAAGAAAATTGAGGGAGACAAGAACAGGGTGTGACCTGGTTCTCAGAAGCCAGGCCTTGGCTTCCAGAGTCCGGGTCCAGTCATTCATTTCTTCAACAGTTACGCACTGAACGCCCACTCTAACCTAGGCACGAGGGACACAGCAGTGAGCACAGCAGACAAAAATTCCTGCCCTCATGGGCATTACACTTGGAGGTGGGGGCGGGGGAGACATAGACACTACATAAAATAAATAAAGGCGTTAGGGGATCGGTTAGAAGGAGATGGGTGCTACCAAGGAAAGGAAAGCAGGGAAGAAGAAAAGTGTGTCGTGTGATTGGGTGCCAGAATAAACTTGTGGGGATGTGACAATGCCTAAAGGCAGAGGTGAGGAGGGACCCACGTGGACTCAGGGGGGCGCCTGGTGGTGGGAGGTGCCTGGCATATTAGAAGAAAGGCAAGGACACCTCCTCAGCCCTGTGGCCTTCATTCCCAAGTCCAGCCCCTCCTGTCTGTAATCTGAGCCCTGGGCAGCCCGGATGGGGATCTGGGTTGTTCTCAAGATCACAACATAGAGCTGAGATCAGCGAGGAAAACTCTGTTCTGCTAGTATTCCACCACCGCGTGGTGGGCCCCTGGCTTCAGACCCACAGAAGAAGTCTATTGGGGACCCCTACTAGTCCCTACTGACCCCACTCTAGGGCTCTGAGAGGCAGACGAATTACAGGGACAGAATTGTGGGGAACCCACGGGGCTTTCTGAATCTTTTCTGCATCAGGGGCTCTCAGGGTGACCCACCATGTGTGTCACCTTAAGGGGGCAAGGGTTGTGCGAACCAATGAAGAGTGGCTACACAGCAGGAGAAACAGCCTCTAAAGAAGAGTCTCAGAAGTGTGGGTCGGAGTGTGAAGGGGCAGCTCCACCCCTCTGCTGTGGGACAGAGGGTTCCAGACTGGAGGCATGAGCCCGTGCTCTCGGCCCCTCGGTGCCTTTTCCTGAGTCACTGACCCGTCACCAACACCTCGGACATCTCCAGGTATATATGGTTGGCCCTCTATCTGCAGGTTCCTCATCTGCACATCAGATAGAAATTCTCAAAACTCAAGTTAGGTTGTTGTTGACATATACTGCGTCGTTGCATCTATACTAAACATGTACAGACTTTCTTTTCTTGCCATTATTCCCTAAAGTGCACAGTATAACAACTATCTACATAGCATTTACGTTGTATTAGGTATTATGTAAGTAATCTAGAGATGATTTAAGAATTCATGGAAGGATATGTATAGGTTATATGCAAATACTGCATGCCTTATATAAGGGATTTGAGCATCCTGGGATCTTATTATCTGCAGGGGTCCTGGAACTAGTCCCCAGGGACACTGAGGGAGGACTGTACACTCTTCTTAAACACACCCACTTGTCCATAAGTCCTCAGGATCCAGTTCAAGCTCTCAGAGGGGCCCATGAGGTCCTTCACGTCCCCTCTACCCATTTCCTAGTCTCCTCTCCTGACATTCCCCCTGCTAGGCCAGTCAGGACAAATTGTGGCAATGTGCAGTGGGCAAAAAGATCACCGGTTGTCCCGTCCATGGAATTCTGGGCTGTTTGCCAGTACACCCTTCGGGTAGCTGGTTCTGTGAGAGTCTGGACTTGCACTTGAACTGAGCTACTTTACAACCCTGTGAATGCAGATAACTGCGAGTCGTGCAAGCGATTCTTGTCCGTAGAGATGCAAAGGAATTTTATCTGGTCCAGGTTCCCCGTGGAAGAGGTCAGCTTGCCTCTGTTAGCAAATTCGTGTCCACATTCCTGACTGCCTCCACATGTTGCCTGATCTTTACATTCTCCTCTGAACTGGCTTTTACATCTTACTGGTTCCCTCATTCATTAATGACTTAAATAGCAGCTTTGACACGCATTCATTTTATGTTTGCACGAAAGCCAAGATTTTACTTTGTAAAAACACGATCCTTTAATATGCCCTAAAGATACAGTCATGTGGAGTATCTCCAGGTTCTTCAGTCTTTCTCACTTTTGCCCTTGCTTCTTCCTGAACTGTTTTCCCCCACTTTCAATGCTCAGCTCAAAGGTATACGCCTCTGTGCAGAGCGAACTGCCCCCGGAGCAGCTCTGGGCTCCACTGTCTGCAAATGGTTTCTGTAGGTCTGCTTCCACCATTAGACCTTGGTCTCTGCCTCCACACGGACTGTGTCCTATTCACCTCTGGACCGAGCACACTACCTGCAAAGTGGCATGCTAACGCGCTGGCCGCAAGTGTGACTCTTCAATGTGCATGGAGCTGAGAATTGGGCTCCTTATTTGGGCTTAGCATTGTCACCACCTCTTGGGTCAGACTAGAAGATATGCATGTGGGATATTCCAATCTGGGTTCTCTGTGCAGACTCCTCAACCCCCACTGTCCCACTCCTGCTGAAACATAGGTAGTTCCAGCAAGAAGGAAGTGTAAGCCACATTAGCACATAAACCTTGCACCCAGAGTCCTCCTGTTGACCCACTGGGTGAACTGAAGTCACGCAGCAGGTTATGAGGCCTTTCAGATGCTTCGATGACAGATGCCAGCCAACTGCTGCCCATTTTTATTACAGTGGAAACAAAACACGGTGGACAGTGGCTAGAGAGACACACCACGCTCTGGGCATCCCGTATAATTTATGGGTGGTGGCTGCTTCTCCTTTACTGCCTCCCTACGAGGTCCCAGGATTGGCAGATGCCTTGGGCAGGAGAGAAGACAGAGTGGACCTAAGATCTAATCTCCCTTGGCAGAGTCTGTGGGTACAAACACCTCAGGGCGCTCCACCCTGGACATACAGGAACACAGAGGCCTTTGCATCCCATCCCTCCCTAACTTCTAGGAAAGGCAGCAGGTGCTATGGCATTTGGTCACCTAGGTGTCATTGCAGCTCTGCCATTTCCCGGCTGTGTGTCCTTGGGTAACTCACGTAAGCGCTCTGTGCCTCCATTTCTCATCTAGAGTAATAATAACATTACTAGTACTACTTCATAGGATCGCTGCGAGGATTAAAAGACTTGATTGAGAAAAAGTCTTGAACACAGAGCCTGGCACAGAGTAAACACTCAGTTAGCGTTTCATTCATTCAATAACTGTTGATCATCCTGATAGTCCCTTTGTTACCCGTGGGAACCCGCCTCTCTTCCCAGGGGAGGAGATTACATCATTACCTCGTTCTCTGCCATTTTGCTTTCTTTTCTGTCCTCGGCTCCTTCTTGGTCTTTGTCGGCTCTCTTGGTTCTGGTTTTCTCACTCTGCTTCAACTTGGTGCTCTCGGGGGCCCTGGTGACCCTGGGGTCCAGCCCGTCTTCCTTGGCTGCATCGTCCAGGTGGGGGTGTCGGCTCTCCCGCAGCCTGGCTTCGTCTTTCCTCCTGGACCGCCCGGGGGCATCCTGCTGCTGCTTCAGATACTTGTCCGATTTGCCTTTGGGCTCTTTCCGGTAGTAGCCGTCTTCCCGGCTCTTGTAGCCTGATGCAGAGTGGAGAGGGTTGGGGGACCCAGACCTGGGGTGCTTCTCTCGGTGGCCCCTCCCTGCTTCGAGCCGCTCCTCTAACTCGGCTTTGTCCAGTTGCCTAGGGTAGTGCTTGCGATCATGTGCCCACACATCTGTCCGGTCCCTCTTGTCCTCCCCATTCTCCCTCCAGGGGGCCGGCTCCCTCTCTTCCTCCCTCCTGGCGTAGGGGGAGTGTTCCCAGGAGTCCCGGCCATTGCCCCAGTCAACCCTCGAGGGGCCCAGAGGACTGTGGGAAGAGCTGCAGGAGGTGAAGCTTGGCGTGTGGGACCTCGGGGACAGTGACCGGCTCACAGGACTGCGAGACCGAGGCCTTTCAGGGCCGTATCTGTGAGAGAGCAAAGGAGGGAGTTTAGAATCTGCACCCCTCCAGACCATGCCCAGATAACCCGTCTGTGCACATAACCCCATCAGCCAGACACTCTTTATCATGACGCTTCCTCCCTCCGGCTTCTAGGAGCAGGGGTTTTCCCTGAGCGCAGCCCTGCTAGCTCTGCCCCTTCGCCCATCCTGCTCCTGGAACTGGGATGAATAATCAGGCTGGTTTGGCTCAGCCCCATTTTTCTCCCTCTTGGAAATGAGCTCAGCTCTCCCGTGGGTGTGCAGGTGGGGGTATGGGCGAGGTTGCCCTGCTCCGGCCTGGTGGGCAAGGCTGCCTGGCCCTCAGGTTCAATGACTGAAGCCACTCCGCCACCTCCACCTCTATCAGCATAAAGGGGTCCTCTAGGCCTCTGTTTTCCTTATTTCTCATCTCAATTTGTTCAGATCCTGGGCATGGAATAAGGGTGCTAATGGCTGGGGGGACGAGGAGGGGAGGGTGGGCTCAGAGATTCCAAAAATGAAGAACTAGGAAGGCATTTTGGGGTTGGCAGAGACCTTAGAGCACTGACCTGGTTGTTTTTCAGATGAAGAAACTGAAACACAGAAAAGGACCCGGACCTGCCTAAGGTTCCCAGCAAGGTCTCCTAGGTCACCCTTCCCCCACCCTCCCACCACAGAACTTCAGATGGCACAGTATGGCTTTGCACATGTGTTTTAAAAACCCAGATAACCGTGGTTTAAAAAACAGAGAAACAAAAATCCCAAACCTAAACAGCTACATACAAAAACATACACATACATTCTCTCTCTCTCTCTCTCTCTCTCTCTCTCTCTCTCTCTCAAGGTTGTTCGGTTATTTAGCAGGTAAACTGAGTCACATACCCCATATTCTGAAAGCATGGGCAATTTTCATTTAGTTCCCAAATCCAGGAAGACCACGCAGCCCTCACTGACCAGGGGACACGGAGATGTGGCTCCCTAGGACCAGACTAGGCTGCCTGGACCTCAGGGGAAGCAGCCTGGGCTCAGCGCCCTGCAGTGATGTCAGAGCACTATCTGTGGCCGCCCTGGGTAAGAACCACAAGGCACGCAAGCCAGGTGCCCACTCCTGCTGTTCTCCGCCTTGGCTCTCTACAGGGACCCCCTTTGTAGGGCAGCGACAGTGGCAAACTTGTAGCCACAGTTCTGTGCGGTCACAACTTCAGTTGGGAGAAATAAGTGGGAAAACTGAATGCATTCAATGTTCAGAGTGATGAGTCATGTAGCTGCTTTTAGGGGGGTCATCTCTACTCCTGCTCCTACATCTACATTTAGCCCTCAAAAATCAAGAGCTGCCTCTAATTAGAAGATACACACACACACACACACACACACACACACACACACACACACACACACACACACTTTCAGGCTGTTTTAGCAAAGTATAGAATTGCCCCTAAGAGCCAATTGCCAAATATCCCCTCCTATAGTTCTTTCTAACAAAAGAGGAGCTGCTGGAAGGAAGCTTAGCATCTTGCATTTTCCTGAGATTTAACCTGAGCAGCACTTCTGACTATTGTGTTCCATCAGGCACATGGAAAGGTAGGGTGCAGAGAGATTGATGGACAGGGCAGGGGCAAGGACAGGGCATGACTCAAATACCCTTAGAATGAGAAACAGGAGAACGTTCCAACTGCCCAGCATATGCCCTGTGATCTAGGACCTCACCTGTCTGCTTCCCGGAACATGTCCCTCTCCCTCTGGGAATGAATGTCCTGGATGATGGCAGCCACATTTTTCCCAGGTTTCTAGACAAAGCGAGAGAGGTCATCAGACCAGAGACAGCCTTGCAAACACCAGAGGGATGCAGGTAGGACTTGGGTTCATGGTCCAGTCCACCAATGGGAAAAGTGCCTTTTAGGGAAGAAAAAGGTTTAATAACCCAGGGGATGAGGAGTAGGGACATAATGCTGAACATTAGTGGGCTGAGTGGTCGAGGGAACATAGTGTCCATTGAGCTGGGAGAGGAAGAAGCACATTCATGTGCTGGGGAAAACTCTTTCTCAGTTCATCACATCTGCCTCCCACCCCTTCCTGAATAAAAGAAAATATCTGAGATGTAAAGGGAAGTAAGGGAAAGAAGGAGGAAGAGAGGGAGAGAGGAAGGAAGGCGGTGGGGGGGGGGGGAAGAGGCAGGCAGGCATTGTAACTTGTAAAGAGACTTGAAGATCATTGAATGCAGTGTCCACATTTGACACATGTGGAAGCTGAGACCCAGAGGGATGGAGTCAGAGCTCTCCTTACACAGCTCCAGGGTCACCAGCCGCACTGTGGTCCAGGTGGAAGGTGACTCCTGGAGTTGTGCTGGGTCAAGGAACACGTTCAAGGTCACAGATGGTTAGAGAATCAGGATTGACAATAGGCATTTCAACTCCAAGACCCTTTTCATGACCCATGCAATACCTTACTCCAGCGTGTTCCTCCACAGCGTGGTGCTCAACCTAAATCGTGGGGTGGGCAGGGTAGGCTGTGAGCCAGGATTCACAGCTGAGGGTGCCAGGCACCCAAAAGCCCCACCCATTTCAGAAATCACTATTTGGTGGCTGTGCCAGGACAGGACCAACCCCAGCCCCCAAATTCTAACCACGCCCTTTCCTAAACCCAGAACAGAAAACAATACCAAAATAATAAGAAATAAACCATTAGCCCTAACCGGTTTGGTTCAGTGGAGAGTCAGCCTGTGGACTGAAGGGTCCCAGTCAATTCTGGTCAAGGGCACATGCCTGGGTTTCGGGCTCGATCTCCAGTGTGGGACATGCAAGAAGCAGCCAATCAATGATTCTCTCTCATCATTGATATTTCTCTCTCTCTTTCTCCTTCTCTGAAATCAATAAAATATATTTATATAAAAAAAGAAATAAGCAATTTAAAAAAGAAATATATTGTCACAAAAGAAAGGCAAGCACATTTTTCAATAGGCTACATAGAATCCATCCATTCCATTAAAATGTATGGAGCAGGGTGAATTTTATGGTATATGATTATATCTCAATAAATCTAAAAACCCTTGGTCTGTAATGTCAACTTTTGACAAAGAGTTTTATTAAGAAATGTAATTAATGGCTGTTTTTAATCCTTGATGTTTTTCTATATATTTTACAAAGAATTGTGAAATCTCAGAGCTACGTGAATGTTAGGTATGATAATATATCTCATTTTACAGCTGGGAAAACCAGGGCCAGAGATATGCAGTGAGTACGTGATCCAGCGGGAGTAGAATTCTGAGTCCTCCAGCACACGGCTGCTTATCTGTGTTAGTGTTGAGACTGAGGGTTGGGTTAGGGAAACACAAGTCAAGGAGAGAATGAAGGAGGAGGTGCCTGTGGTTCCAGGGAGAGAGGTCAGGGCTGGAACACAGGAAAGGGATACGAAATGTTCAAGCCAGGGCGGGATCTCTGGGCAAGAGGACTTTAAACTGCCCTGACAACTTTCTGATCAGTCACTGGAAGACACTGGATTATATTACTCCAAGTTCCCTTCTGCATGTAAGATGCTATGATTCTGGAGAAGTCTCTCTAGAACAAACCAGAAAATGATTCAGTTTTCCTGTCTGTTCTGTAAGAAGAAAAACACTTTCTATGTGTTCCTAAAGATTTTCTCTTTCTCATTTATTCCATGCACTTGTTGGACACCTGTTATGGGACAGGTTCTGCCCCAAATGCCCTAAGGCTGTGGTCGGCAAACTGCGGCTCACGAGCCACATGCGGCTCTTTGGTCCCTTGAGTGTGGCTCTTCCACAAAATACCACGGCTTGGGCGAGTCTATTTTGAAGAAATAGCGTTAGAAGAAGTTTAAGTTTAAAAAATTTGGCTCTCCAAAGAAATTTCAATCGTTGTACTGTTGATATTTGGCTCTGTTGACTAATGAGTTTGCCGACCACTGCCATAAGGACTAGAACTTTGCCCACAAAGAGTGTGTAGGGAGATAAGATTACGGCATGAAGAAATGTTCAAGACAGGAGATGGGAAGTACCTTAAGCTCTCTTCTTTCTCCCCTTCCACTTTGCCTGGTGAGCAAAAGGTAAGGTTAGGGGAGAAAAACCAATCAAAACTTCCCTCCACCTCTGCAAGCCCTGGTGGTACCCCATGTTGTGGCTCCTCTGGCCCTGACATGTTTGGATATATGCATGATACAGTGTTTTGCTGTCTACTTCCCCAGTAGCCATTCCCCTCTCTCTACCCCTGCTCCAAAGATGCAGCAGGTGACAGAGACTTCACCAATCCCAGCACAGCCGTCCCCTGACCACAGAGATTGGTTCCAGGAAGGACACGTGTCCTAAGGGACCCAGGTGATCAGAGTGCCTCTCGGGACTTCTGTGGGAGCCACTGGGGAAAACTCTGGCTCGCTCTTGTTGAAGGAAATGGAAGGGTGAGAAGCCAGAGCTGCTGAAGTCAATGACACCATCATGCCACCTAGAGGAGAGAGCCTGGGTCTGCCAGGGGCATCCCAGGGAGACCCCAAAACAAAGCCAAGTGAGCAGGACACAGCATGGAGAGAAGCCAAGTCCTAATGCCATCACTTGGGCCCTGATTCCAGCCATACCTGCAGCCAGGGCAAATCCTGGACTTCTCATTTACACGAGCCAATAAATCCCCCCTACCTTTTGAAAACTTTAGTCAATATGTTTAATTGAGACAATTTTCTGTTCCTTATAGAGAAAGGTCCTAGCTGATGTCATCTTAGGGGCCATAGTGCATGCATTGCTGTGGAGTTGAAACATGCTTTGAGCTGCTTTCTCACAGAGGCAGTGTGACAGCTCGGGGAGCAGGAAGCCCTTATGAAAGGTCAGGCAACAATGTGTCCTAGACCATTGCTGCTCAAAGTGCTGAGGTCCAGCTGTGTTGGCATCTCCTGGGAACTTGTTTGAAATGCAGGATCATAGCCTTCCCCCTGAACTACTGGACAGAAATTTTAACAAACTCCGCGTGGAAGTTTGAGAAGCTGTTAGAATACTACCCCTGCGGCTTACTGCCCGGGTGACTATAACAAAATCACCTGATTTCTCTCTAATTTTTCACGTGGACTATGAATGGTCTTGGCACAGGGGTGGGCAAACTTTTTGACTCGAGGGCCACAATGGGTTCTTAAACTGGACCGGAGGGCCGGAACAAAAGCATGGATGAAGTGTTTGTGTGAGCTAATATAAATTCAAAGTAAAGGAGCGGAGGGGAGAGCAAGAGAACCGAATAGAACAGCCGGATCCGGCCCGCGGGCCGTAGTTTGCCCAAGGCTGTCTTGGCAAGTTGCCAAACTCTATGAGCTTCAGTTTCCTCATGTGTAAAACTGAGGTAATAATACCGGTTTGACCAAGCTGATGTCAGAATTACAGGAGATAATGTATTTACGTAAAGTGCTCAGCACATTGCTTGAGTACCAGGACTCAATCAAAGGTACGTATGCTTGTTATTATTGCTGGACAGTTATAATTACTGTTATTATCCACCCTGCACACCTCACAGGAGAGAGGGATGGTGAGACTCAGAGACAATGTATGAAAAAAAAAAATGCTTCTAACCAAGGAACTCAGAGTATAGTCTTTACTGATCTGGAAACTGAGGCTCACAGAGGTGAAGCAACTTGTCCAAGTTCGTCAAAGCAGGAAGGGGCAGAGCCTAGGTTGGCACCACCACCCTTCAATCTGGCATAGCTCACATGGCTGTGAGTGGCTCTGTGTTTACCTGCTCTTCCTCCCACCAGACGGTGAGCTCCTCCACAAGCTTGCTACCATGGTGCTGGCCCACTTCCTGCCCACAGTGGGTTCCACATTTGCTGAATGCAAGTTTGGACCACATGACCTCTTTAACCCCTGCTTTCTGCACCACCCCAAACTATTTCCCTTCGTAAGGTACTGAGGTGCCTCAGTACCTTGCTTTAAGAAGTTGAGTACTGCTATTAATCTTAATTACAACTTAATAGAGCAGTTCATCTGGAGACCAAAGCTCCACTGGGAATTCAGTATGGAAATTCAACTTTAGGCCCCTGGGGAGAATGGGAACTCTGGCTGGGTGGAGAATGGGGTGGGATCTTTCACTTGTCTGAGAAAAGCCATGTGCTTTCATTGATCAGAAAAAAAAAAAAAAAAAAAAAAAAAAGCCAGGTTCTGACAGAACTGTTGGCAAAGGAACTTCAGAAGCAAGACTGCAAGCAAAGCAGAATCAGGGCTTTGTCGGCTGGTTGACATATACCCGACCTACATATACAGACTTTTCAGAAGGTGAGTCCTGGCCAGAAACGGGCCGTTGTCTTTGACTTTAACCATGAAAGCAGATTGAAGGCTGTGGGTCCTAAACCAAATGGACCCCAAGTAGATGTGGAATGAGCTGATGTGACCGGGAAAATCCCTATTACATGGGACCGCAGAAAGCACAAGCTAAGACGGTAGATTTAAACACAAAGGTAGCGTTCATTACAATAAATTCAAATGGACCAAGTGCTCTAGTTTAGTAAAATCCTGCAGACCATTAAGAGGACACATCTAAGAGAAAAGAATGGGCAAAAGCCTTGAAAAGAAACTTTCCACCAGAGAAGATCCAAATGGCACAGCCGGTAAGCATATGAAAAAAGTGCTCAATATCAATTGATAATCAGGAAAATAAAAAATAAAACCAGGACAAACCATTACACTCTCCCCCAGACAGGCAAAAATTAAAAAGTCAGATAAAATAAAATGTTAGCAAGAATGTGGACCATTGCCCAGCCGGGTATGGCTCACTGGTTGAGCAGCGACCCAGGAACTAAGAGGTCACCAGTTGGATTTCTAGTCAGGGCACATGCCCAGGTTGCGGGCTTGATCCCCAGTGGGGGTTGTGCAGAAGGTAGCAGATGATCCTTTCTCATCATTGGTGTTTCTATCTCCCTCTCCCTTCCTCTCTGAAATCAATTAAAAATCAATAAAAAATATATTTTTAAAAAAGAATGTAGTCTCTCAGACACTACTAATAGGAGTGTAAATTTGGAACAACTAATTTTTAAAAGAGCTTGCTATTACCTAGCAAATTTGAGGTTATGCATGCCTGTGATTCAGCAAGTCCACTCCTAGTTATGTACACACCCCTAGTTATACATTGGTGTATGTGTTTACAGGATAATACGTTTGGGAATGTTCACAGTAGCATTCATTGTCCCTAATACCCTAAAACTGGGAACAATCCAAAATGTCCATCAACAGCGGAATGGATAAATAAATTTGTAGTCATACAATAGAAATTTATACAACAATGAAAATAAACACACCCAACATGAATGGCATAATGTTGAGTGAAAGAAGCAAGACATAAAAGAACACAGACAGTATGAATCCATTCATATAAAGTTCAAAAATAGGCAAAACTAAACAACACTTGTTAAGGAAGGCAGATACTGGTGGTAGAACTGTAAGGTAGAGGAAGGAAATGATGATCCTCAAAGTCACAGGAGGGGAGAGGGAAGCGTTGAGCATGAGGGGCCTCTGGGTGTCATCAATGTCCTATTTCTTGACTTTTATGGGACTTAGAGGATTTTACCCACTAGTGCATTTAAAACTGTGTAATGCGTTTAGTCACTTTTCTTTATGTATGTTGCATTTCACAATAAAACAAAAGAAGAAAGAAAGAAAACAAACGTAGGACAAGCTAAAACAAAAACAAAAGCCCTGTTTGGAATTATCTGAATTCATCCCTGAGTTCTGACAGTGGCCAATTCAGTCATGTGCGGCTTAGAAGGATTTCTCTGGGGCTGAAGACATAACTACAGAGGATGGAGGAGAAATAAGAGATCAAGGAGGGTGACAGAGGAAGAAAGTTACTGAAGACCTGTATGGATGGAGAAGGAGGTTATGTTCAGGGTTTATGCCTGGAACTTCTACCTCCTTCAAGACCTCCCCTGCAAATCCCCTGTGGGTCCCAGGTAGTTAGTCATCCTGTCTCAAGAAACCCATTGCATTCTGTACTTTTATCCATAAGCACATTTCTTGTCATGTTATAATGCTTTGCCTTCCCATGGACATCCTCAAAGACAGTGGGTAAGTTTTGCATCTTTCCTGTCTTCTCCTTAGGACAGTGCCTGGCAAGGAGGACACACACAGCTGATGCTTGTTGAATGACTGAATGAACAAGAGAATGCTTTACCTTCAGCTGCAATTCCTTGTATCTCTTAGACATCCGAATGAGCAACTTCTCCCCATTGATCATAGCAGACTTTTCTTGGTAATACTGGACCATGGCCTGAGCAGCTTCTGTGTAAGCCATCTCTAAGAAGGCCTAGGAAAGAATGGCAGGGCATACATTGGACTTGGCATGAATGGTCTCAAACTAAATTTAGTACAAGGTATAATTCCAAGTATATGGAGCTCAAGAATAGGCAAAACGGCCTGGCTAGCGTGGCTCAGTGGTTGAGCATCGATCTATGAACCGGGAGGTCACAGTTCGATTCCCGGCCAGGGCACATGCCCAGGTTGCAGGCTCAGTCCCCAGTAGGGGGCATGCAGGTGGCAGCCAATCAATGATTCTCTCTCATTATTGATGTATCTATCTTTCTTTCCCTCTCCTTTCCTCTCTGAAATAAAAATAAATAACTAAATAAAAATAGACAAAACGAATCAATGGTATTAGAAGTTCAAGGTCTGCCTGGGGTGGGGTGGGTTGGGTTACTGACTGGGAAATGAAGCATGAGGAAACCTGAGGTTCTGGAAATGTTCCATATTTTGACCTGGGTGGTAATTACATGGGTGTACACATGTAAAAAATTAATGGTGTTGTACCCTTAGACTAGTGCACTTTAGAGCATGTATTTCATACCTCAATAAAAATAAAAAAATAAAACAGTAAAGGAAGAGCTCTCTTTGATCCCATCTGCTCAAAGAGACCTATTTATTAACTTCCCCCAAAGAGCTCATTATAAGATGACCCCTCTCCGGATCGCCATGGTTACCAAACATTCTTCTTAATTATGTATGTCCATCCTGGGCTACGTCATGCCACAGGAGTCCCTCTGCAATGGGAAGGTCCATTACCAACAGCTTCCCAGGGGGAAGGGTGACACAGGGGAGAGTGAATTTACTGCACAATGGACTCAGGCCAATCCCTGCAAAAGTTGTCCATTAATGGTGGCAATGGCAGAAGACAGAGGCACAGGCCCTGAATATTGAGCTCTCACTTTCTTTGTGAAAAGAGAAACATATTTAAAAAATTCAGGGGCTCTCTAGGCTTAAAGGAAGGTCATGTCTTTGTGAGTTAAAGAGAGAGGAAAACCCTGTTATGTTTCCACGGCAGTTTTCCTCTTTATTTAACTGTTGTGATAACACACACACACACACACACACACACACACACACACACACAAAGAAATGGTCTTTTCCGTTCAACTGGTGTCTATAGAGACTTTCTAAATAGCCTGTTTTGACTGACCTGTCAGTTTATGCCAGTAGCTATTGTGGGGAATTCATTATCATTATTATTTCTTAGATTTGTTTGGTTTGTACCGATCTCGTCCCTCAGTGTTGAGGAGGAAGTGGTCTGTGAGAAGGGGGCCCTGACTGTGAACACCAACTCTCCCACTGCCTTGAACAAAGTCATCCTCCTCCTTCCCTCACATTTGTTGTATAATTGAGATATGCTTTTCTCCATGCTGTCAGTCTTTGGCAGAGTGTGGGAGACTAGGAGTCAAGATTACTTAGAGTTTTATTCAAATTCTGCCACCCAGCTTTCGAATTGCCTCTTTGTTCATGCAAACATTTTAGCACCTCTAGCTCTCACCTGTCAAATGTGAATAATATTAATTCAATGACTTCCACTGCACTACTCTTACAAGCTGAATTTTGGATATTTTCCCAAAATAGAATTGTGAGAAGTAGGAACGAGACACGGTGAGCTATCTAAGCCCAGGCTGATGAAGGAAGACCACTGGGGATCCGATGTGGCCTTGAGTCTCCAAGGTTCATGCTTTAATTAAGAAAAGAATTTATTTTATGCCTGTTCTTCTGATTCACAACATAGAAATACTTATTAACAACCAAATACAAAAATTCTTATTTCTGAGCATTCTCTGTAAAACTCTTCCTCTGACTTTAGAAATGAAGACAAACGCGGACTCCCAAGGACTCAGTCCATTCCCTTAGTTCCTAGACTTTCCAGGCACCCATCAATTCCCACCTATTGGGCCTCAGAGGGTAACACCAAGGATCCGTGAAAATTCTTGCTCCCAAGTCAGTTGCTGGCTGGCTCAAAATCCAGGCCCTCAGCTATGAGAAGCTTAGAAGGCAAGACTAGCATTAGCTCAGGGGATTGGATCTCTATTTGGGGGGCCAGTTAGCTTTTCTATGCTATTGAGCACCTCATTCCAAAGCACCTCCTCACCTCTCGGCAACTTACAAAGGCTCGCAACCATCACAAGAAGGGTAAGGTGAAACAAAGGGAAACAAAATGTCATCTCTGTTTGTTGGTTAAGACCAATGGGAGTCCAGCTGTGCAATACCTCTTTATGCTAAGGACAGCTTCTTTAAAAAAAAAAAAAATATATATATATATACATATATATATATATATATATATATGGAGTGTGTATATATATACATACATATATATGTGTGTGTATATATCTGTGTGTGTGTGTGTGTGTGTGTGTGTGTATATATATATATATATATATATATATATATATATGGAGTATATATATATGGAGTACTAGATATTTGTGATCTGTCTGGTACATACCAGTGTGAAAGTGCCCAGACTTACCTGATTAGTAGACTTCATGAGGATGTAATTGGTGACCTTTCCAAAGGGCAGCCCCAAGTTAATGACGTCATTCTCAGTGCAGCTTCCCTCGGGAAGATTGCAGATATGCACCACGCGGCCAGCGCCCGTTTTCCGCTGTACAAACTAATAGAAACAAAGAGCAGTGGCGGGTCTGCAAAAGACATTTCCCTCTTGGCCTCTATTCCGGTCGTTCCTAATTGCTCTCTTCTACCAAATAATGATTGCAAAACTACAATTTACAAAATTAATGCAGAAAAGAATTCATTCACACACACACATAAGACATGGATTTTATGCCATCTCTTTACACAAAAGATTCACAACCTTTTTAATGAACAATCACATCCAGGGCTTTGAGGAAATGGGCCAGTGTTGCTGGTGGGAGGTTATCTACAACCTTTCGAGACTATATTTGAGCAATAGTTAATAAAACAAAATATACATAGCCATGATCCTGCCATCCCACTTTTGGAAATCCATAAATGCGTCAGTATGTAAACACTTATGTACATAGATATTAGTCACAGTAAGTTATAAGATGACCAAAAAAAAAAAAATTGAAACAGCCTGAATGTCCAAAATAGGTGACGGGTTGAGATAATGTGGTTCAAGCAAACAATGGGAAACTACATAGCCATTAAAAGGCAGAGGTAGATGAGCTGACAAGAAATAAAGTTTAAGATAAATTAAGTAAAAAGACAGGTTGCTGATTAGCATGCCATTTTTGTAAAACAAAACAAAATAAATAAAAAATGCATGAGAAAGAGCCTGGCCGGTATTGCTCAGTAGTTGAGCATTGACCCATGCACCAACAGGTCACATGTCCGGGTTGCAGGCAAATCCCTAGCAGGGGGTGTGCAGGAGGCAGCTGATTGATGCTAATGTTTCTCTCTCATCAATGTTTCTATCTCTCTCCCTCTCCCTTCTTCTTTCTCTAAAAATCAATAAAAACATATTCAAAAAATAAAATTTTTTAAATATATGAGAAAGAGATAGATGATACAAATGTTATAAAATGTTGATACTTATTGGATTTGGGGGTTGGGGATATAGAGCTACTTATACTAGTCTTGACTGTTCTGTTTAAAATTTTCCCCAAAGGAAAAGCTGTTAAAGGATATCAGCACAGAAAGGCACTATGGGAGGATACTTATCAACACTGGGTATCTACAAAGAGCAGAATGGGAAGGGAGGAAGGGAAGCGATGTTTAACCTTTTTCTTATATACCTCATATTGCCTCACTTAAAAATTCCAATAAGGAAAACAAGAGCATAGGCAGAATTTGTGGGATCCCAATGCATTGACATACACATTCACAGCAACAGCAGTTTAAGGAACTGGCTTTCAAAGCTTTGCTGACCTTGGGAATCCTTTCTTCAAACAAAAGCTTGCTCACCAGTCTAACATATGGGACACATCAGAGTCGCTGCTCTGCACAGAGTTTGGGGGCCAGCACCCTGCTGCCACACTCTAGCCAGCAGTCCCAAGGCACCTCTAAGGAACACAGTTTGGAAGCCAAAACCAGGGCCTAATCAAAGCTCCCAGAGGAAGGAAGTGTGTCTGTTTGGTCTGTGCAAACCTTAATCAGTCTGAGTCTCCAGAAGGTTTGAGAATTAGTGAAATCATAACCCAACCGAACGTGGATGAGAGGGATGCAATTTTCCAAACCCAAAACACACTCTAACTGTTAGAGTCTAACAGCATAGCCTGCATTTGCATAATCACCATTTTCTACCATAAAGTGAACTTCAACATCTAATTATATGAACGAGGGGGCTGGCTTGTTAAGGTAACAGTGGGAAAGTCGTAGGGCTAACAAGGTCTAATACCTGGGTAATTCGACCATGAAAAGCCCTCCCTTCTCCCATCTGGGCTGAGGACAATTAGAGTCTGTAAGAAGTTCCTTTTATGGTTCAGCCCTGAGATGGAGAATCCCAAGTGCCCCTTTCAGATCTCCCCATCTGCGATCAAACGCTTTCCCGACGGGGAACAGGACTCTGGGTGGGACCCAGGTGGGACCCAGGGCTCTCCAGGGATGACAGGAGCAGGCACTTAAGAGGCAGGATCTGTGCCTCTCGTCAGGGTCGGCGGTCCACATAAAGACACAGACCCAGTCGAGACAAAGTGGCTGGGCCTCTGAGTTTACCAACAGGAGGGCTGAGGCTGGGCGCTCTAACCCACTGCCTCCCAGCCGGGCACGTTTCTGCCACATGTGACTTTGTGTGCTAGGCCTGGGCTAACGTGTGCTTGGACAGCAGAGCAGACACGCAGGGCAGTTCTGGGCCAATCCCCTCTCCAGTTGCCTAGTGACCAGCACAAGGGCCAGTGCCTCTCTCATTGTCTCCTCCAGGCTGAAAAGGCAACTGGAGAGGCTTTTATTGGCGTGTGAGCGCAACAAAAGCTGCTGCGGGCGGTGGAACGGGCCTCGGAAGAATAAACACCCTCGCAGCTGCCAGGTGCCCAAGACCGAGACGAATTCATGCTGCAGACCTCGTTAGAGAGGCCCTGCAATGAATGGGTCTCAATTAAGGTTTGCACTGAAATTTTTAAATGCATTCCATGAGCGCTTTTTTCCTCCTAAGATGTTCAGTCAGAAACAGAAGTTGGATTTTACTGAGTCTTTTGTTGTCCTTTAAGGTAATCACAAGATCTTTAATATTCCTCCACTTTATTATGTTCATGTGGAGCTTCCCACCTGGCAAACTGCAGATGGGGTCTCGGTATGCCAAGATACTGACCCCTCAGGTGGAGGCCAAGTACCTCCAGTGACCACGAGCAGCTTCTTCGGTTTATCATTTTCTGAGCCAGGCATGAAATGAAATCTTTGAGATTTGAAAATCTTGAGAATCTCTGTGTTAAGGGCTTGCTTTGCATTGTGTCTGGCTTCTTTGCATGTGACAAACCCCATCCAATTATGAAACAATGCTGTATGTGTTACAGACATACCTCGTTTTATTGCACGCCACAGCACTGTGTTTTTTACACACATTGCAGGCAAGACCCTCCACCCACAAAAAGATACGACTCTCTGAAGGCTCAGATAATCGTTGCTAGCATTTTCTAGCAATAAAGCCTTTTTAGATTAAGGTATGTACATTGTTGTGTTTTTTTCCAACAAAATGCTGTTGCACACTTTATAGACTACAGTATAGAGTAAACATATGCACTGGAACAACAATGTTAGTGTGACTTGCTTTATTACAATTTGCTTTACTGCATTGGTCTGGAACGGAACCCACAAAATCTCCAAGGTGTGCCTGCATATTCTTTTGCAAATATTTTGTTTAGGACAGTTCAGGCTGCATTCTTTTCTGCCATCAAGCTAACATATCTCTTTGGTAAACCCAAATAGGTTCAAAATCATACTTGATTTGTATAAGATATATATATATATATATATATATATATATATATATATATATTCTTAAACACTTTATATAGACATAGCTATTATTGCTGTAGGTGCTATGGCAAATCTGAATGATGAGTGAGAACATTAGGGAGGGAGGGAAGTGGGAAGGTGAGGAAGGAAGAGTGGACTTTAGGTGGCTTATCGAGAGTAAAATTTGTTCACTGGGGGCACAGACAACCCTGAGTGCCCCTGAGCAGCATCATGCTGTACATGAATTCCCAGCCCAGGTTCTCTGACAAGTCCTTACGGGGTCTCTATATAATAATATCTGAAGGGAGGGTCATTATTTTTGACATTTTAAAAACCCGAGTTGAGGTCATACTTTGAGTTTCTTGACTCTATCCGTATGGCAGCCTGGTTAGATCTTAGGTTGATTAGACAATCTGACCAGCATGTCTGTGTTTCTGATGAATAAAATGGGTGGTTAGTTAATTACTCACTAATATAAGTACTTTGGCAGATCCAATACTTTTCCAAACGTGGAATGCAGGATAGTGGCTGCTTGAGGTGGGAGTAAATCATTAAAAGGGGTTTTGGCTGGGAAAAGCTCGGACTTCCTGATGTAGTGGAATGAACCTAATTCCGGAAGACAGGGGACCTGGACTCACTGATTAGGTACGTGACAGGGGCAAACTAGTTTTCCATTCTAGGCCTTAGTGTCCCAGTGTCTGGAATGAGGGAGGTGGCCTATACGTCTGAAGTCCTTTCCAGATGTAAAATATCCATGCTTATGTGGCTCTAAGTTCTAAAAATTCCACTCCTCCCAGAAGCCTTGCCAAGCTAAACCCTAAGATCCAGGATAATGATAACTTTCCCCAACTGTGTTGGGCATATACAGGAAACCTGTGTCTTTCCCACTCTCTGTCCCAGGGAGCATAATGTCTGTCCTCCCTCCTTATGCGAGCATCTGTGTCAGCAGAAATACAGTCACAAGCACGTCTGTCTTTCAGACATGCCTGTCTGCGTCAGTGGTGGCCTCATCTTTATAGGGCTGAAGATGAGCCCTAAGCAGTGAGCACCTTGCTAAGGAGCTCTGCCATTCCCTGAGTGACCCTCTTCAAGGGCAGACACACATCAAGTGTGTGCCTCATGGTCTCCAGGCACCAGTGCCAGGGCCATGGGAGTGTCAGATAGACCTGAATCTGAATCTGCTCCCCAGGGACCCACCTTGGTCAAGTGACTGAATTTCTCTAAGCCTCAGCTGGCCTGTCTATAAAACAGGGAAAATAAAAATTGATTCCACATGCCTGTTCACAAGACAAGAGTGCCACAATGTATGTAAAGTGCCTTGGTGCAATGCCTGGCGTCCAGCTGGCTCCTTTCCGCCCACAGTATAAGAATGTGCCGTGGTGATTCTAGACTGAGTGGGTGAGTGGGGATATAACTGTACTGTGATTATGTATGAGAAAGTCTGTGTTCTTAGGAAATTCTTTTTTTAAAAATCTATTTTATTGATTTTTTACAGAGAGGAAGAGAGAGGGATAGAGAGTTAGAAACATCGATGAGAGAGAAACATCGATAAGCTGCCTCCTGCACACCCCCTACTGGGGATGTGCCCGCAACCAAGGTACATGCCCTTGACTGGAATCAAACCTGGGACCCTTCAGTCTGCAGGTCGACGCTCTATCCACTGAGCCAAACTGGTTAGGGCAGGAAATTCTTACTGACATAGTTAGGGGTGAAGATATGTACTGTCTCCAATTGTTCAAGAAAAAACAGGCATAGATGATTGCATAGATGGATGAAAGATAAACAGAGATAAATGAGTGGATGGATAAATGACTAGAACGATAGACAGAGATGGATGGACAGATAGAAATGAACAGACAGATTGACGATTAAGACATACACAGAGAGACAGAAAGTCACAGAGAGAAGGATAAGTGGGTCAAATGACTCTGGGTAAAAGGCATATGGATGGTCCTTACACTTTCCTATAATTCTGAATTATATTAAAATTAAAAGTTACCAAAAATGCATTTTAAAAACTGTGCTCTGGAGCAGGAGTAGATGGGTTTAGAGAGAATCATAAGACCTCGGCCAACTGGAATTTTTGGTGTGAGGTGTTGATGGGACCCATTAACTTCCCACCCGCTGCTCTGCCTGCTGAGCTTCCGGGAGGCACATATGGGACAGGTGCCTTTGAAACTTTCCAATCCCAGGTGGAATCTCTAAGAGAGCTAAAGTGTCAAGGGTTGTCACTAAAGCCCTAATTACCAACCTAAAGGGACAGATCCTTTTCCAGCCTGGGGGAATGCTTCAGTAGGCCTGCAGGCCAACACTGCTATGGCCCCTAACCCCCACCCCTTAGCCCCCACCCCACCCCTGAGTGATCAGGGGCCTGGGTTGTCCATTTTCACATGCTGGGGTCATTCTCTTAAAACCAGAAGCTGCTTCTAATGGTTCATGTGGCTGGGTCCCAGACCTCTCACCTCACCCACAAACTCTTTATAGATGGAAATATGAAAGGAGCAAACACACTTGTGTAGCAAGATTCAGACCTTTCCATGCCCTCTGATGCAGGTGGGAACAGGCTCTGCAGGTGAGTTCAGAGAACAGGCCCAGTTCAAATAACTCACAGAGTTGCAATAAAAATGTGGCTGAGGGCAATAGGCCTGGGGGTGGGGAGAAGTCTCTCCAAGTGCTTGCTAGAGCCACAAATATGAGCTTGATCCTCAATAAACAATTTCTGCGCTCCACACTGATCTTCTTTAGGCATGCCCTAATTTCACCTGGCACTTGGTCTGCGGGCCTCTGCTGGTTTTCTGCTAGGGACACGTGAGGACAGAACCAGGGCAAATATTTATTCCTCGTGGTGTTGACTTAGAACATATTGTACAGATTGCAAAAGGGCGTGGGTTCCACAGCTATGGCTCTTGGAGGATAGACACAGATGTCTCTATTGACACTTTCTAATATTTTATAAAGCATATTAGCTTTGACTTAGAGTAAATCTACCTTTATTGGTGCCAGACTAGCCTAGGGTCTCTGGGTGGTGTAACATGTAATCCTTAGAGTCACAGAATCTTAAATCTGGGAGGTCATCTGGTCCACACCCATCACTGGGTATGTGGACACAGATGCCTGGGAGAAGTTAAGGAACTTAATCTGTGTGGATGGAGTAGTGCTAGGTTTGTGATTACAACTCAGGCTTCCCTGAAAAATCAATCAAACATGGACTTGATAAATTATGGTAAATGCATATAATAGACAATGTTATATATATGATAGGGTTTCGTGTTCAGATGCAGGAAGATGGCTAGAAATCAATTAAAATATGTATTGTGAGCTCATGTTACGTGAAAGAAACCATCCTGCACAACAGATTATATGGTGTTATCTGATTTGTGCAAAAATGCATACTCTTGGTAATTGCACCAGCAGATGTACACTAGCCAGAAACCCATAATTAGAATAAAAGACATCTACCTTCAGTTTTCTCTGCAGGGTTGAATTTCCTATTGTTTACATGTCTGTGACTGAATTTTTTAGACTGCGTTTGTACTACTTTTGCAACAAGAAAACATAATTAAGACAAGGAAAAAAGAGAACAAAACCCACCCACGTCTGTTTCCTGGCTCTTCGTTCTCTTTGAAAATGCGCACGGTGACCCCACGGAGGGGACAGGAGCAGTGACAGAGCTGGACTGGTGGGAGAGGGGTAGGCATCATGTGTCGCATGAATTGCTCCTGCTCATGCTCTGGAAGCCAGGGGACCACAGTGCTCCGAACCATGGGCCCGGGAAGCCAGATGGTCCAGGAAACAGCCTGCCACCTGAGGGGCAACCTCTGGCCTTGCACAAACACTTAAGCTTCCCCGTGCCTCGGTTTCTTTACTTATACAAGTTTCCTGGCGTGCGGTGGCCCGGTGAGAAAGAAACCATAAAAACGATTTGTATCGTCGCAGGTCAGGGAGGCCCATCTGTGGCGCTGGCACTAAATAGTCCCCAAGGTGGCTGTGAAAGCTTCCCTGCGGTTTTATGGGGACAGCCAGCAGGCCAAGTCCATCTTGGGCAGGTGCAAGAAAACTATTTACGGCCTGAGAAAGCCCTGAAGGCCCGCTCGGGAAACCTGATTACTCTATTTATGACGACTCTGTCAGCCAAAGACAAAGTGCCACCACTCAGTCAATGGCAGAGCTTCCAGAGAAAGTGAACACCCTCCCCGGGGACGCTGGGATGGGCGAGGAGGGGCTGGGGGCAGACACAAGTCACCCCCTCCCCATCTCCATCAACAAGGGACATGGAAAGGGAGGCTGGTGCTCCCACAGAGGCGAGACAAGTGTCAATTTCGCAGCCAGGCCTGGGCTGGCTGAGGCAGTAGACGGGATGTGTGATGGTTTTACCCCGTGTGACCCTTCGGAGACTGTCTGAGGGCTCATGCCCAGAGTCCCGGTCACTGTGTTCTGCTTAAGAACAGGGAGCTGTAGAAGCAGGGACCGCGCTTTGCTGCACAAGCAATAGTGATGCTACCACGGCAGAGGCCCTGACTGGTCTGCAGCAAAATGTGCTTCTGGAAAGATGTGCGGAAGTGGAACGGGACGGAAGAAGCCCTGGCCCAGGCCCGGGAAATGCTTCTGCAGAAAGCCCAGCAGAGATTTCATGGGTTCTCATGGGGGCCGCAGGGGGATCTGGGAGGAATTTCCATTGCTCATTAAATTTGCCTTTTCCGTTTCAATTTTCACAAAAAGCATACATTTTGTAAGCAGGAAAGACTGTGGAAATGAATACGCACAAGGAGCTCACTGGGCAAAGTGTCCTTTGCTAGCAGAGTAATTGCCCCTGATGTAGCTGCTTATCTTTGGAGGTCAGTATTTGTAGGCAGGGGGAAAAAATCAGTAATTTCCATGAGGGATGCCCCTGCTCTAAAGGAGCCTTGTAAATTATCTTTCAGTGGCAGATTCGTCGGCCCTTCATTTCTCAGCCTGTCTTCAAATGTCAATATTTTTGTTCTTCAGGTTTGCCTAAAGGGAGGCTCACCTCAATCAGAAATGGCAAACAAGAGGGCCGGAGGCCTACGGAAGGATGTGGCCATCAGGCCACTCGTGACACAAGGCTGGGCAGGCTTTGTCCTTGTCTCCCAGTTATCCCAGGCAAGGCTCATGTGACCAACAAGACCTCACAGAATGTATAATGATAACAACAGTCAAATAATGCCTCTCTCCCTCCACTGTATCTGCAGAAAATGCCTTCAAACGTCTGAGTTCCTCCTGGAAGACACTGTCCTGGTGGCAAAGCATTTGGGTACTGGGTTCAACTGGCCTCTATCCCTTGCTCCATGGCTGATGGCTGGCCAAGACCCAGGAAGGACTTGCATCCCTAAGGTAGCCTCAGATCCTACAAAGCAGCATATGGGGTGGGAGTGGGGGGAGCGGAGGGAGCTTACTAAAGAGACAATCACAGCAAGGAAGAGAACTCAGAAACCCTCAGGGGTGGGGTGGAGGGCAGGGGGCTGAGTGGTAAGCTCTCTAGAGCCAGGCCGTCTGTGCTCAAGTCCCCATGCCTCCATTCACCAGCTGTGTGACCTGAGCAAGGCACTTAGTGGCTCTCCACCTCAGTTTACCCACCTCACACAGCTGTCTGGGGGATGAAATGAGCTAATACACACAAAAATGCTAAGAATGCATTAAGCACTGTTCGAATGTCTGCTACCGTTATCATCATCGCCCTACACTGTCCGGGTTCTCTGTGTCCTTCCTGCGCCCTCCGGTGCAGAAAGCAAAATGTTTTTTGTCCGTTGCTTCTCCTTGGGCTCAAGCCAGATGGCCTCCCCGTCTCTCGGCATCTGGAGGAAACTGTACTCACGAACGATCACGGGTCAGCAGACGGCTCGTGCCTGCCCTGCACGTAAGGAAAGGCAGCCTCCCAACATCTCTCAGGGGAGCAGCTATGGCTACAGAGATTACTGGACAGATTGGAGCACAAGGAACCCTAAGACTTGCCGGAACTCACGGCTAGCGGACAGAGCCAGCCCTGGACAGCACAGGTTTCCAGGGCAGGTTAAAAGGGCTTGTTACTCAACAATAGCCAGTGACTTATGCGCTGCATGGTTTACAAATCATTGTCACACACATGCTCCCATTGGATACCACAAGGGCAGGACAACTCGGGTCTACCCCAGCTTCACTCCCACCCTCCAGCTCCGACCACTGCATCAGGAGACTGTGCTTAGACAGCCACCAATGATGTTCTAAGATTTGACACATAATCAAAATAATCAATTACACAAGCCGGGTGAACACCTAGCCCTTTACTTTACCTTTAAAAGTCATTAGTAGAGGAGTATTGTCCCTGTTTAAGGAAATGGAGCTTCAGAGAAGTCAAGTGATTGCCTGAGGCCACACAGCTCTAGACCTGGAACTTGAACTTGGCCTCCTGGCTTCCACATCCATAGGAGAAGCCTCTGGTTCGCTGGTCAGTCCCGGAGAATGAGGCTGAGGCACAGGACACAGGAAGAGTAGTCCTGTCCTTGTCTCTCCTCAGCCCCTCCCCTTTATAAGGGGCTCTTGGCCACCAGCTCCCTTTACTGTGCCCAGAGCCTTGGCCCACCTGCCTCCTGATCCACCCCCATCTCCCTATCTGGGTCACAGTCCCCTCCCCTCAGTGCCAGGTCTCCAGGCAGGTTGTGGGCACAGAGATGCCTCCTTAGTCCACAGGATAGAGAAACAGCCCTGGGGAAGGCCCTGAAGCTGCCAGCACCCCCTTTGGGACACAAGGTCATGTAATCAAAGACAAATGACAGGGCTCCTTGAACCCAGCCATTCTGTCTTCCTGGGACTGACCCAAAGTTGCCACTGACCAGGTAGGCCCTGAGCATGGAGGTGCAGAAAGGGAAACCACAAAATTCTCTTTCTCCGAAACCTGGGCTTACAGCCAGGGGCTCCCTCGTGAAGCACTTCTATTAAACATCACAAACAAACAGACGAATAGACATCTCAGCCCAGTCGGCCCTCACTTCCTCTCATGAACCTCCTCACTTCCCCCTCAGTCATCCCCCGGCCTCACACCTACACTGCTCAGCTTGCCCTTTGAAAGTCTGTGCACATGCCCGGCATGGCACGCAAGGAGAAGACACATGGAGGGGACAGCACATGGAGCCTGCTGTCGTGAGCTTGTGCTCGCTTGTTGCAGGAGATGAGAGAAAGAGGCTGCAGCTGCTCATATCAAGAATCCAAAAAATACAGGCAAAACACAGACACACGCCCTCTAGCAAATGCATTTTGTTTTACAAGCAGTTCTGCGTCTCCCACCCCTTCCATGTGTTCCAGAGAACGGAAAGGCAGACAGCTCCTGGGGACAAGGCTACACCCAGTGGGAAAACAAAGAGAGAAAAAGTGTCGTCATAACTGTTGGAAAAGGAGGGACGAACTTTAGAGCGTTGGGAGACTAAAGAGCATGTTGTAGAGAGAGAGGAGACTGCAAACAAACACAACTAAAAACAGTATTACACAGAAGCAGCCATTTCCCCAGGGGGCAGCATACCAGGAGTGCAAGGTCATTACTTTCAGACACATTACTGCTTCACATTTCAGAATTACCCACTCCCAGGAAATGGTCCACTTCAATAAAATACCAACGTCTTAAAAACACACGCACAAATGCAAACTTACTCTTTTTAAACCAGTGCTGAATGCTAGAAAGTCTGTGAGTGCCTTCAATTTTTAAAATGTATGTCAGCATTTTTATCTGTGTGTTTCACTGCTTGCTGGACTGAATTACACAAGTCCTGACCTCCATCCAGGGACATGTTTTCCTGCACTGAGCAAAGCCACGGTGGCACCAGCTCCTTCCCAGGTCCCTGCACCTGATACCCAGCCACAGCAGGGGATACAAACGCCCCAGTGATGACAATGACATGGAGAAAATGCTCTGTACTCACATTTGTCCCCGGGGAAGTCGAAGGAAAGGTGGGATTCGACGGAGCAAATGATCTTGCTGGAATGGCTGCATATGATGTTCCAAGATTTGAGGCATAATCTAAATGACAAATGACACAACACTGGGTGAAAACCTAGTTCTTTACTTTACCTTCAAAAGTCAGTTAGGACACCCATGGGGAGGGGAAAATGGAAATTCCCTCTTAACATATTGATTAATGATTGTCATGATTATACCTCTGGGCATGTTGATAACCAGCAAAGCTTTATGTCTAAAATAGGTCAGCCCGGCTGGTGTGGCCCAGTGGTTGAGTGTCGACCTATGAACCAAGAGGTCACAGTCTGATTCCCAGTCAGGGCACATGCCCAGGTTGGGGGCTCCATCCCCAGTAGGGGGCGTGCAGGAGGCAGCTGATCAATATTTCTCTCTCATCCATGTTTCTATCTTTCTATCCCTCTCCCTTCCTCTCTCTCAAAAATCAATAAAACATACTTTTTCAAAAATAAATAAAATAAAATAGGTCAGAAAATGTCCAAGAGCCTAGACAGCAGGCCCCATGCATTTCAGGACCCTGGGCTCTGTTTGCCTTATAGACACATAAGGACATGGAAGGGAAGTTTGGTTATCGCAGATACGATGTGTTAAGCCTTTGGGAAAGCCGATCTGTGGCTCCAGCTGCCGACCTGCAGCCCTCGCTCACCTTCATTCCCAGCAGGGTTATACACGGCTGAGCTGTTGGGAGAGGCACACAGACTTCCCTCTGCCGAACCAAGAACACACCGGACAGCAGCGCTGGAGAGGGGTGAAAAGGGAAACCAGTTACTCAAGAAGTTAAATAAAGAGCTACCATATGACCCAGAAATTCCACTCCTAGGAACAGACTCAAAATAGTTTAAACTCGATGTTCAAGCAAAAACGCACACATGAATGAATGCTCACAGCAGCACTATTCACAGGAGCCAGAAGGTAGAAGAAACGCTCTGAATATAGATCAAAAGATTGATTTATAGATACAGAAAAGGTGATACACACACACACACACACACACACACACAGATGAATACTATTCAGCCATAAAAAGGTGGCATATGTTGTTATGGGGATGAAGCTGAAAATACTGTGCTAAGTGAAAAAAGCCAGTAACAATAGGCTATGTAGGATATGATTCCATTTATATGAAATGTCCAGAAAAGCAAATCTACAGAGATAGAAAGCAGATTGGGGGTTGGGAGGAAGGGGAATGAGGAGTGGCTGCCTAATGGGTGTGGGGGCGGTTAGGTGTGGGAGCAATGAACATGTTCTGGAACTAGACAGTCGTAATGTTCGCACAGCCTTGTGAATGTGTCATACCACTGCATTTTACATCAGTTTTACCACAATAAAAAAATGGGGAGCCAGAGAAAACCTTTCCGAAATCATTGTATTAAAATGTACACAACACAAAATTTACCCGCCTCACCATTTGTAAGCATACAATTCAGTGGCGTTAACCACATTCACATTGTTTTGCAACCATCACCACCAACCATCTTCTCCAGAACTCTTTTCATCTTGCAAAACTGAAACTCACAATCCATTAAACAAGAACTCTCCATTTCCCTGGCCCCAAGCCCTGGCAACTACCATTCTGCTTTCTGTCTCTATGAATCTGACGACTCTAAGTACCTCCTATAAGTGGAATCCTTCTTTCACTGAGCATAATGTCCTCAAGGTTCACCCATGTTGTAGCATGAAATTCTTTCCTTTTAAAGCAGAGTAATATCCCACTGTATGTGTGTACCACATTTCGTTTGCCTGTTCATGTAGTGGGGACCTTTGGGTTGCTTCTACCTGTGAGGCTATTGTGAATACTGGTAAGAAAGGGAGGCCTTCTGAATGCGCTCATTTCAAAACACTGAACCCCATCCTCGGTCCTACATCCCTGTGCCGGCATCCTGTTCTCTGTGGAAACCTGTAGCCCCTCCTCACTGGTCTCCAGGCGCCTGCCTTTGCTCTCCACTATCTATTCTCAGCACGGCAGCCAGGGGCCTGGTCAGGAGAGCCAGAGCACACCCCTCTTTCGCTCAGCCCACCAACGCTCCAGTCACACTCAAAGCAAAAGCAAAAAGTCCTTACGACAAGCCAAGGGCTCAGGATCTGGGCTCTGGCATTTTGCTGGCTCCTCACCGGGCACTCTGCTCTGGTCACACCGATGCTGCCCGAGCATCCCAGGGCCTTGGAACTTGCATTCTTCATGGCCAGGAGTGCATGTCCCCAAGACAGCCATGAGCTGCTTCCATCCTCTCCTGAGGTGTCTGTGCAAGGATCACACATACACACACATACACACACACACACACATCCTGCCCCTGCTCTGATGTTTCTTGCCCCCATGGATGCCAGGTGATTCACTATTCATTTTGTTTATCATCTGACTCCTCCCCCACTTTAGTGTTAGCACCTACAGCGAAGCATGGCATGCAGCAGGTGCTCAGTGAGGATTTCTTGGGCACGTGCATGAACTGGTTCTCCTGGACAGCACTTACTTTTCAGAGAAGACCAGGCATTTCTGAGCATGGAGTTTCCCTTTCACATGCAGCTCCCAGTCCTAGGCCAGAAGGAAAGAAAAATGACAGAAGCGGAACTGAGTCCACGGGAAGGCAGGGATGAGTGCAGGCTTCCCAGGCCAGGCAGGACCTCAGCGCACCCGGAGGCTAGACCAACCCGGCCGATGCATCTCTTCCCCGCCTCCTCTCCCTCCCAGACTCCTGACCAGCTCCTGCTCTCCATCCTACCTGCACAGCCCATGCCCATCCTCGACAGAAGCCCGGATTCACAAACCTGATTCCTTCTCCCCCACTCAGTGAACCCTCAGTCCCACCACACCTCCAACCCATGTCCACATCCAGTTGGGAGAATCTAGCAGGTGCAGTCACAGTGAGTTGCAAAGCCTTAGGAAAGGCTTAGGAGAGATAAAGCTCTCCATCACCTCTCCTGTCAGCCAGCCCCCGCCAGAGACTAGAGGTAAGAGGCTGTGTCCCACCTGAGAGACAAGATGCACCCAAGCAGAGGGGACCCAAGCAGAGGGGAATGACAGGGCAGTGTGACTCCCACCAAGGAGGGATCATTATGAAATGCAGACGGGAGGAGAGACAGAAGGCAGTGGAGCTTAAGAGGCACATGCTCTGGGAGGGCCAGACCCATATTCAAATCTCCACTCGGCTGCTTTCTAGGGCCCCAGGGCCCGGGACAAGTCCTTTCATCTCTCTGGGCCTCAGTTTTCACTTCTGTAAAGTGAGAATAGTACACGGGGAAGGTTTAATATATGTTAGCTGTCATTATTGCTTTGAAATATTTCACTGCATCATCAATACATTTTGGGGAGAAATTACACTATAATGGAACTTTGCTGCAGCTGAAGCATTTTACAACCACTGGGCAGTGTCAGGAGGCTCCATCTCCATTTCGCAGATGGGGATGCTGAGGCCCTCTTGATAATTTATCTAGGTCCCACCTGAGAATTTCTCTTGCCCCTGATCCAAAATTCTGCTCACTTGTCCCCCCTTTCAAACTCAGTACAATATATTGTCTCCAGTACAATACATGTAACTTCTACGGGTACCACAGAGGAAAACCCTTCTCCAAGGAGGCGGGAGAGTCTAGTCCCCAGGTCCCTTCTCTGTAACCCAGGTGAGGTCACTTGATTCTCTCCCTAATCCCACTCAGCTCCGGCTTTCTCAGCTATAGACATGGGGTAAGAATTTCTCACTTGCCTTAAAGTAAGGGAGTGGCCCTCGTACATTTCTGGAATTCCTTTTGGTTCTAATACCTGTGATTGCCATCAAGGGTATAGATGGCAACATTTTGTTCCCCAGTCCCCAAAGGTGCCAGTTTCTCGCCCATAAACAGTGAGAGTTGGGTGGTGGTGGGGAGCCCGCCCAGGCTCCATCGGTGGCTCCTACGCGGTCTTAGATGACTCACCTTTAAATCAAATACCTTCTTGTCGCAGATGCTGCAGATGTGTGGCAGGTGGAGGGGGGCCACCCCATGGAAGTCATTCAGCTCGTGAGCCTGCAGGGGCCGCATGGACAGCACTGCCGGCTCCTCCTTGGCCCGCCGCCGGGCACCGCTGAAACCCTGCTTGCTGTTGTTCAGCCGACCCCCGAAGGAAGGAGGGGTCCTGTCTGGGGTGGGCTCCTCGGGGTCATACAGCTCGTAGGACTGGCTGGGGGGTGGAGGCCACAGGCTGGTGCCTGCTGCGAGGTCAGGCTTGCTCTGGCCAGAGAATCCGTGAGGGCTCTCCCACGGGCTGTTTGGACCCGGCAGCAGTGGACCTACCTCCCCTTTCAGGCCCGCCGTGGGCTCAGCCCCAAACCCGCCTGCCACGTGCGACCCTTGGGAGTTGGCTCCATAGAAGTCTTTGGGAAAGGCAGCCTGGCCATCTTGCCCCGATTGGCTGTACTGTCCTTCATAGGTCGCACCGCCCGAGGTAGAGGCCGAGGTCGGCAGGAAGATGGGCTGACCATCCGTTTCGGAGCCGTAGGCTTGGCCGGAGGTGGCTTTGCCATACTCATAGAATCCTGCCGCGGCAGGACCTGCCCCAGTCTTGCCAATGCCCAAGAGGACCGCCGGCTGGGCAGGGGTCTGAGGCATGACGCCACTAAAGGGATGCATCACCATGGCGTTGGGGGGCTGGCTGGGAAGGCTCACAGAGGGTCCCGGGCCTCGTGTCTGGCCCGGGGGTGAGAAGGCAATTGTGTTAGAGGGAAACCGGGCACTGGGCACACTCGCAGCATGTTGGGGCACCCCGGTGTGGCTGTGGGGGGCGCTGATCACAGACGGATGCCTCAGCTGGTTGAAGAGCGGCTGGGACATGGCCACTTTGGAGAGGACTTGGTTCAGGACGGTGGCGGCCGCAGTATTGTTGGTGACAGCTGTCTGTGCCAACTTCAGCCGGTGGAGGGTGAGCTGGGCTTGCAATTGAGCCAGTTGGAGACTGGCAGGCGAAGGAAGCAGGGGGGTCGGGTTACTGACCGAGAACGGGTTCTTGTCCAGGAGCTTGGCGGCACTGCGGGAAGACAGAGGTCGAGAGGCACAGCTGCTTTCCCCGAGGAGGCCAGGGGGCTCTCTCGGTGCCTAACTGTGGTCCCCCCACCCATGTAAGCAAGACCCTCCCCCAGGGCCCCACATAGAAGGGAGTCTGCAAAAACCTGTGCTCACACATACACATCAATGAAAAGTAAACCTCCAACAGAAAAGTTATATGAGAGACTGTTCCATCTCACTGGTAATCAAAGAGATATATTAGCAACAGATATCTGCCTAGCAAAGTGGCACATTTCAAAACACACACACAATAGCATTCAGCGCTGGTGTGAGATAAAGTGGACTGGACACGTGTCAACGACTGTTTTAAAGTCACACAACTCTGTTGAAAGGTAGCCACGTAATATGTACTCCTGAGAGCCACATGCTTTGACCCAATAATTCAATTCTATGAATCTATCTGAAGAAAGTGAGCTAAAATTCAGACAAAACTTGACGACCAAAGATGTTTAGTAGTACTTCATTATTTAAGTGTCCATAGTTGAAAATTATAAATAATCCGAGAACAGGGAGGGGAGTTTTAAACTGAATAAATTGTGGTATTAGCTACAGAAGGAAATTTTAAGTAGACATTTACTACTGGTGTTTAAGTTTCTGCTTCACTATGTAATATTTAAGACATTAAAAAAGTGTACTTGGCACCAAGCTTAAGACAGAAAACATTCCAACACACAAAATATTCCTTAGGTATCCACTGTCCCCATCCACCCTGACCCCCATCATTGCCAGTAGAACTATCTTGAATTTGGTATGGTCATTATTTACGCCCCCCCCCCCCGCCCCCCCGCTCCTCCTCCCCGCACCAAAAAAAAAAAAAAAAAAAAAATTAGGGACCTGAGAAAATCCATGTACTCTAATGTTACCTGAAAAAAGCAGGCTTCAAAAGTGCAGACAGAATGAGAGGTGTGTACCTGAGCCAAACACATTTGCATCCTTGTCCTTATTTCACATCCAAATGCAGCAAGAATCATGCTCCCTTCAGCCCATGCGCAAGCCCAGCCAGCACAAAGAATAACCAAACATTTACAAGAGAAGAATCTGACTTTGAGGTCGTAGGCAGTGGCGGGCTCGCACAGACTCTTACTACAGGGGTGTTCTGTCTGAACCTGTGCCCTCCACGTGACCTCTGCTATGGTTATGGTGCTTTCTGGACCAAAAACCAGGATGCATAAGGGATATGTAAAAAAGTCTGGGATATGTGGTTACTGCAGTCAGGGTTCTTTTGTGAGACCATATTTCTTGTGTCTTAAACACGCCCCCCCCCTTTTTTTTTTATTGATTTCAGAGAGAGAGAAGGGAGAGGAAGAGAGAAACACTGATGAAAGAAAAACATTGATCAGCCACCTCCTGCATGCCCCCTACTGGGGATCCATCTGGGCATGTGCCCTGACCCAAACCAACCAGCAACCTTTTGGTACATGGGACAAAGCTCAACCAATGAAGCCACACCAGCCAGGGCTAAACACCTCTTTTGGGGAGTGGGTGTAATAGGGAAATATGTTTGGGGTGTTGATGAACTGGAATTCCCAGGACATTTGAAAGGGAAGAATGGGACTGTGCATTTGAAGCTGGGATTAACATGGACAACCCAAGCTGTATAGTCAGCATGCTGACATAAATAAGTGTGGCGCAGAAGCCACAAAGCTGCCACACTTCAGACAGGGTTTCCACTGTCACAGGTTCTGTACAGTAAAAGTCTAAGCATAATGCAACAAAGGAGAGAAGCTAGGGGTGCGCATGGTTCAGGAATAAAGGGGAGACATGGAAAGTGTGTGGCATGTTACATCTCTCCCATTTTGGAGATACTTTGAAGAAAGCAAGTTTCTGCTTGGGTTGGTGAAAATGATGAGGGGTGTGTGTGTGTGTGTGTGTGTGTGTGTGTGTGTGTGTGTGTGTGTGTAGGTCATGGGGAAGAAGGTAAGCAGGAGAGAGTCTCACATTGATTGCAATGCTACTGTGGGACCAGTGCTTAGCCAGGCTGCGTTATCTCATTTGAGATATCTCAGTCATGCAGGGAAAGAACCTAACGCTCAGAGAGATTAGGTGGCCTTGCTTGCAAGGACTCACAGTGAGTGAATGCAGACGTGGGGTCCCACCGCCAGCCAGGCTTTGAAAAGAAGAGCAAGGGCGCTGGTGGTTAGGTGTGCAGCCTCTCAGCCCTCTGAGTGTGTCTCATGGGCTGCCTCGCTGTTTTGTTTGAAGTGAGTTCTCAGAAGATCAGGCACACCCGTGTTCAAATGCATGTAAAAAACACATGTCAGAGCCAGATAAAAATGACTCTGAGTTACTATTTCCCATCCTGTGAGAAATCAAGTCATGAAAGAGATACCACCTGCACCCAGCCAGCAGCCCTGCTGTGCTCCAAGGGCAGGAGAGCTGGCTGCATTTTAAGGTTTTGGAGGGATGGGGGTTCCAGGTGAAAGGCGGTCACAGACCTTTGCTCCTCTTAGGGGTGCTGGCTGCAACAGAGCCTTGGTGGCCCCACGGGGGCCCAGCCACAGATCATGGTGGAGGTGGGGAGGCAAGAATATGAAAGGGAGAGGAGGATGGTCAAGAATCTGATGATAGATTTCTGCGGGTGTAGTACTAAGTGGCTGAGCTTTAGAAAAGCAATTAAGCTTAACGCAAAACCCTGCCCACAGGGAGCCAGCCCTTCCTACCAGGCTTGTCCTCCACAGCAGCCTGTCCTTGCTAACGAGGCGATAATGAGGTGCCAACCTGGTTTCCATGACCAGAGTAAGAAGAGGTTGGTTTTGTTTTTCCAGAAGTCAGCTGTATTTTCTAAAACTGTGTCCTGGGCTGGAGAGTCCCCTTCACCCCTAAGAGGACATGTGGGGAATTGCTGCCTTTCTAACCAGGAAAGCCAGCCTCCTGGGTGTCCGCAGGTCAGCCAGGGGAAGCAGGTGCGGCTCTGAGTACAGCCCAGGTTGCAGATCACCCATTCAGATCCAACATGAAATAAGACCATTTTCTTCTCAACTCCTGCTTTGCCTAGCAAATTCTTACTGTCCCCAACTTTAATCAACCTTGAGTAGAAGTGATTTCACATAAGTCATCAGAGCTAGATACCTCTTTTGAAACAAGGACCCTAAGAAAAGAGGACGACCTATCATCCTATCTTTTAAAAGTCCTAAAATTCAGGGGCTTCTAGCAATCATATTTTTGACCGAAAAGTTGGGGCATCTGATCTGACACCTTTGGGGCTAGAATTGAAGTCACCTTCCTGTTTCCCCACTACCTTGGTTCCTCACTCTTATGTCACTTAGCACATCCTGCCTTGTGTTAAAAATAACTGTTTAGGTGCCTTTCTCCTTCCACTAGTGACTAGACCTACGCTCTGCGAGGGAAAGGAGCATGTCTTGGAGATTGTTGATTTCCCTGGCATGCTGCCTTGCACTTGGTGGACACTCAGCAACAGCCATGAACGGAATGAAGAAGGAAGATAATGGACGTGGCTCATCAGAGCCTGGTGGCTGTAAGAAGATGTGGACACCTCTTTTGAGAGTGTACATTTTGCCCTAGCCGATTTGGCTAAGTGGATAGAGCGTCAGCCTGTGTGCTGAGTGGTCCTGGGTTCAGTTCTGGTCAGGGGCACATGCCTGGCTTGCGGGCCTGATCCCCAGTAAGGGGTGTGCAGAAGGCAGCCAGTCAATGATTCTCTCTCATCATTGATGTTTCTATCCCTCTCTCCCTTCCTTTCCGAAATCAATAAAAATATGTTTTTTTAAAATAGTAATAATAAATAAAGTGTATCAATTTATCTTTTTTTAAAAACTGTACATTTCATGGATAAAGGCCCTCAAAAATAATTCAAAAAGCAGAATCTGAAGATACCCAGAAAGCAAATGGGTTTTGCTGTTGTATACATCTTAAACAGATAGGGATGGTCTACAATTCCCCATTCCAAATCAGGAGCCCCAGCACACTCTTCTCCCTGTCCGTGTCTATGTTTTGGAACTGATGGATAATCCCTGTGGTAGACTGAATAATGGCCCCCAAAGATATCCACATCCTAATCTCCAGAATCTATACAATGTCACCTTCCATGGTAGAAGGGACTTTGCCGACGTGGTTAAATGAAGGAGTATGAGATGGCGAGACTGTCCTGGTGGGCCCGATGTATTCACAAGTGTCTTTATAAAATGGAGGCAGGAGGATCAGAGTCAGGGAGGGATGCTATTAGGATGGAAGCAGAGGTCAGAGAGGGGAGGAGATGCTATGCTGGCTTTGACGATGGAGGAAGGGGCCATGAGCTAAGAAAATATAGGAGGCCTTTAGAAATTGAAAAAGGTAAGGAAACAAATTTCCCTTAGAGCCTCCAGAAGAAATCAGCCCTGGGGATACCTTGACTTTGGCTCAGTGAGATGGATTTTGTAGTTCTGACCTCCAGAACTGTAAGATGAAAAATTTGTACATTTGAGGTAATACGTTACGGAAGCAAATAGGAAGCTCATGCAATCCAAGAAAATTACACATAGAAGAGGCTTCCATTCGGGACACTGGCTGGATCTTGTTGGCATGAACGTATGTTCCCAGCGGTCCTGAACAAGCACAGGTCATCTCACCAGGTGTCTGAAGACCCTCTGGGAACTCAGCCAAGATCCAGAAAACCCAGAGGTCCCTTCCTTCTCAAAGTCAACTTTCCTACCCAGCCAAGCAATGGCAATCCCGGAGACCTTGGACTTGCAGATCCTTGGGGATTGACTCATCCAGCCCCTTCATGAACAAAGAGAGAAAGTGACTTGCCCAAAGCTGCGTAGCAGTACAACCTTAATGAGAACTCAGATCATTCAAACCAGCTTTTAGCACCTGACAAAATAGCCTTCACTAAGCCCCATAACTATCTATTTCATTGCCAACTTATCATTTCCACCCATACGTATCTGTGGCCCTCCACCTCCGTTCAGAGAAGTATCTTCAATACGCAAAGCACTCGCTGAGCCCTGGGGAGATGCAAAGATTCAGCCCCTCTGAACCCCTGTAAGCTCCAGAGGTGACAGTAGGGATGTCCTGTGTCAGGGGAGTTGGTGGGAGACAAAGTTCCATGCACCTGCTCCATCTCCATCCTGTCTTCTCCTAAACCTGTGCAGTGGCTCGGTTTGCAGTCATATAGTTACACCTCGAAGGAGGGAGAGCAGCACAGAGCGTTACGTATGCAGAGCTGGAAAAGTCACCATACCTCCACCGGGAGGGCTGGCCCCCATCACAGCACAGCCTCTCTGATTCACCCGGGCTTCCACGGGGCTCACTGCCTCCAGGGCTGACGATTCCTCTCTGAGCCACTAAGAATCCACGGTGCATAATTACATTGAAAACGCTGGTTGCCTGCTCACTTAGAAAGGTTTTCTTGTTTTGTATTGAATTAAAACAGCACTTCTCTCAGTGGTTTTAAACATAAAATATAACATAAAGGAGAAATTGTTGCCTTTATAATGCGGGGAGATTTAGAACATCCAGATGAAAACTGTTTCTAATGGTTTAATCCCACAGTGCCAAAAGGATGTGCAACATATTGTCTCCACCAGGAGAGCGCAACAGCTGTCCCCGCATGGCGAGGCTCATTATTCGTCCCAAAGCTCTTCTACATTTTATTCTGAGTCCCAAGCAGGAGGCAGTGATGGATTTGTACTGGGGCACAGGGAGTGAGGCCGTGTCCCGCCTCCATTTGAGCCGGGGTGCTAGAAAGTCAGCCAGCGTTTTGTGATGTGATTCACCCTATTCTGAAAGGAAGGCAGAGCACCCAAGACACAGGCAGGGCCCGGGGCCTCTGTTCTGCACAGACTCCATCGGGCATTCCACGAATTTGTCCATTCGGCCCACATAGACTGAGCATCTATAATGTGCCGGGTGAAGTTGCTAAATGGTGGGGACACAGAGATGGAGAAAGAGATACCTTCCCAAGAGGAGACAGACCAACACAGAAAGTGATGAATAGTCCTTCAGAGGTAAGCACAAAACAGCAGGGCCCAGGAGGAAGTGGTACAAGCCTCAGACTGTTCAGAGAAATGTAACAAACAAAACAAAAGAAACAAAGACTTGCAAACGTCCTGGGTTTAGTAATCCATCTGCAGATGCAAAGATGACCCGGCTGTTAGTGAAAGGCAGCAGGAGGGTGAACTGTGGTCCGAGACCTGGGCTCCCACCTGCCAGTTACTGGTTATGTGATGGGAGAAAGTTGCATAATTTTCTCATCTGTAAAACGGGAATAGTGATCCCCATCCCATGTGACAGAGCCTCGTGGCCACCGACTGGCTCAGCGATGGACACTCCCTGAAATTCTGTTGGCGCTATCAGGAGAGAGGCACCCTTCTGTCAAGTCTGGGTTGCCATGCTGGTTGAATTTGAGCCCCCACGTAAGGAGAGCCTGCTTGAAAGTCAAGCCAACACAAGACTGCAGCCTGGAGCTGGGCAGGCAGCTCCTGAGGGCCTCACAGGGACACCTTGAGCCACTTACCCTGGACCTGCCTGGGCCTTTCTGTACACAAACCAAGGCATTTCTTTTATTTGCTTAATAAAAATGATAATGTAAAAAGAAAGCCAACCTGCTAGAACCATCTGTATTTAATTCAGATGTTTCCCCTCCACGGCCCCATGGTGATTCAAGAGTAGTCTGTCATCCCCAGCTTCTTCTGCGGAGGGGACCACTTGTGAGGACCTAAGGGGTCACTGCAGGGGGAACTGGGGCAATCTCTTTGGTGAGTGTCCACTGACCAGAGAGACCTGCTTCCTGGAGGTTGGGGAACAGAATGCTCTTCCACCCTGGGCAGAGTCAGAGGCCCACATGGTGGTTACAAGACCAGGGTATGCATGGGGTGTGGGCTATGCAAGAACATTCTTTTTAATCCTCACTCAAGGAGTGAGGATGTTTTTCCCATTTATTGTTTCAGTGCACGAGAGAGAAACATTGATGTGAGTGGGATACATCTATTGGTTGTCTCCTGCACACACTCCAACCAGGGGCAGGGATCAAACCTGCAACCTAGGTACGTGCCCTTGACCAGGAATCGAACACGTGACTCTCCAGTGCACAGGCCAACACTGACCACTTAGCAACATCGGCCAGGGCATATGCAACAACATTTTGTACGTTCAGAGATCCAGTCCTGGCCACACAGGTGCTCTTGTGAGCTGGGGACATAACACCTTGACCTTCTCAAGGGGGCAGTTTCTAATTTACTGACACACCTTGCAGATAGGGGTGGGGGAGTGGGGATGGAAAGGAGCTCAGGTTTCAGAGTTAGCATCTACTTGGGTGTGAATTCCAGTTCACCACTTGTAAGCTGGGGACTGTGGGCAAATACCCTCTCTGAGCCTTGGGGTCCTCATCGCTAAAGCTGGGGTGGCTATACCTAAGGTATAGGCTTGTTCCGAGTTAAGTGACAGAGTGCACAAAAATTGTTCCACACCATTCCTAGCACACCGTAAGCATTCACTAAACAAATGCAGCAACAACCGCCTCTACTAGTCTTCTCACCCTTATCATTACCACCAACACTACTATCACTATCATCATCATCGGCATCACTGTCATCATCAGAGCAGATGGTGAGTGACAGAGGGAGATGGCAGAAAACAAAAGGATATGTGAATATGGAGAGAAGGGAAGTAAAAAACAAGGATGGGCATCTGTTGAGAGAGGAGGGAGCAGGCTGGGGACTGGGACTTGGAGGGAAGAGAGTTAAAAGAGTTGCTTGGTGAACGGGATATGTAGTCAACAGGAGACTGAAAGGGCTGTGGAATAATGAAGACACAGCTGAAATTCCATGGTGTGAATGTCCCCTGTGATGGTCAGCCAGACAGAAGCAAAAGCCAAGAACCGCAGCCCAGTGTGGTTCAAGGTCTGGCTGGGCACAAGATCTTCCAAGATAACCAATCAGGAATTTAAATTCACTTCCAGTTAAACTCAGGACCCTGTTCAGGCCAACCAATGGGCATGCCATTTTTATTATGTGTTAGAACATAAAATATAATCCAGGTGAGAGGGCTCAGAACCTGGCCAGAGAGTGTTTCCAGGTCTGGTCACACCTTCATAACAAGGCCAAATCAAAGGAAGTGCAATCAGGGTCAAGTCTTTGCTGAGTCCTGCCCTTCTGTCACCTCCTGGGAGCTTCACATCCTAAGTTCTCAACTCTACTGCAACCCTCTTAGACCCGAGGTCAGGACGCGATCCACAGGGAACAGTCCCTAAATGCCAGGGTACAAGAGGACAGTGATGATACTACAGTACTATTGGGGCTAAAGTTTAAACTCTAGCTAATTATCACAAATGTGAGATCAAGAAGAGGCCTTAGAGACCATTTAGTTTAACCCACTCCATTTACAGAGAAAAAAAAGAGAAGTCCAATGAAGTAGACCTAATATGTGAGTCAAACCAAGTCACATCTCTAGACAGAGAGGAGGCGGGCCTGGAGCCCAAGTCTCCTCATTGCTGGGGCTAATGGAGCTACTATGGTGGGCCACCCCCCATCAATGTTCATCAGCAAATTTTCTCCTTTTCGGGGAGCAGAGTGAAATTACACACTTTCTGGTTAGTGCCGTCTTCTTGGTAACAATGGGGCTATGGATTATCACTAGCTAGGCCCCTGTGACTAATTGAGATTACTGGGTCAATGCTGGTGTTATCCCACATTTGGGCTTCAGCTGTGATATTACCATATGATGATTCATATCACCATGACACCTCTTGCAGTGATTCATAACAGCATGGTAATCCTATCACCTCTCTTTTGTTTCATGTTTTTCAGTTGGAGTGTTAATAAGTGTTTTAGCTCTCTGATCACCAGGACAACCATATGGGTACCTACTTCAGATACAACCATTTCTAGTTTATATTAAGAAGACTGAGACCAAGAAAGGTCGGATGAACCACCCGAGAGCATCCAGTGAATAACGGATTTGAACGAGGGTCTTTTGACTGTAAGACCAATGTTCTGTCCTCTGTTATGGGTTCATTAAAGGAGCTTCTAAAGCCACATTCCTGGCCCTACTTCCTTGGGTGTGATTTTTGTTGTTGTTTTGTTTTGGGTTTGTTCAAAGGTACTAAATTATAAAGTTTGTTCCTTTATTCTGTGTTTTTTTTCTCCCAGCTTGTCACAGTGGTTTAAAATTTTTTTCCAGCTTTATGGAACTATAATGGACATATAACACTGTACATTTAAGGTGTACAATGTAATGATTTGATATATGTGTATATTGTGAAATGATTACCACAATAAGTGTAGTTAACACATCCAGGACATGATTTTAAATCACACATTTGATATCAAGTAACCATTATACTCTGGTGGTCCATTATACTCTGAACTACTTTCATCAGGCAGAATAAGATTCTCGGAGCCAGGAGACCTATAGTCACAAAGGGGCAGCTCGCAGTTTTATGACTGACAAGAGAGGACTTGCCTTCCCGCTGAAGATATGAGAAGGGCTCAAAATGTACAAAACAGAATGGATAGCCCAGCTAGTGTTCAGTGGTTGAGCTTTGACCTATGAACCAGGAGGTCATGGTTCAATTCCCGGTCAGGGCACATGCCCGGGTTTCGGGCTCAATTCCCAGTAGGAGGCATGCAGGAGGCAAACAATCAATGATTCTCTCTCATCATTGATGTTTCTCTCTCCCTCTCCCTTCCTCTCTGAACTGAATAATAAAGAGAAAAATAGAACGGGCAATGCAGCAAATGCAAAGACAATAATATACATTCTGCTAGTGTCATATAGGAAAGACTTAAAGCAAAGAGAGAATTAATGTCAACTTACCACCAAGAACCATAGATTAGGACTTTTTGTATCTTTTTTTCTTCTGTACCATTTTTTCCTTTAAAATATCCTTTATTTTATAAAATTATGGTATTATTAGTAATTGCTTTTAATGCTCATATTTGTTTTGTTTTTTTAAAACTACAAAAATATGAAGAATATAACAAATACTTATGAACTCATTGCCCATGATCCCAAATTAACATATGCTACAGTTAGGGTCATTTTGCCTCAGATTTTTTTCTAAAATGTATTTTTATTGATTTCAGAGAGGAAGGGAGGAGAGAGAGATAGAAACATCAATGATGAGAGAGAATCATTGATTGGCTGCCTCCTGCATGCCCCACACTGGGGATGGAGCCCACAGCCCAGGCTTGTGCCCTGACCAGGAATCAAACCATGACCTCCCGGTTCATAGGTCAACGCTCAACCTATGAGCCATGCCAGCTGGGCTGCCTCAGATATTTTTAATAAAAAAATACATAATTAGCCCTAACCGGTTTGGCTCAGTGGATAGAGCGTCGGCCTGCGGACTGAAAGGTCCCAGGTTCGATTCCGGTCAAGGGCATGTACCTTGGTTGCGGGCACATCCCCAGTAGGGGGTGTGCAGGAGGCAGCTGATCGATGTCTCTCTCTCATCGATGTTTCTAACTTTCTGTCCCTCTCCCTTCCTCTCTGTAAAAAATCAATAAAATATATTTAAAAAAATACATAATTATACAAATAAAGTTAAAGTTCCCTTTGGGCCTCTGCCTGATCCAATTCCACCTCCATCTTCGCAGTGACATTTGCATGTGGTGTGTTTGTCTACTTATCTACATATATCTGTCTGTCTATTTGTATCTATCTATATACAGAAAAAGTATAAAAATAAGAGACTTTTATACATGCATGTTTCATAAAAGAACAGGCAGGACTGGTTTCAACAATATTTCTCCTAAAGAAACAAATGCATATTCTAAGTTTCCCTTCACCATTGAATATCAAAGGCAGTGTGATGGACCAAAAAATTAGTGAGCTCAGTCAACTCCCCCCCCCTTTTTTTTTTCTGTAGAATGAGAAAGCTATATATAAAAGGATCGCCAAGATCTGATCCACCTTTGAAGTCTGATGACTTTAAGGTTTAATTTCCTTATCTGTCGAATGGAGATAATAACATCTGCCCCGGTAGCTGTTCTAAACATCTAACATGGCGTGCAGATGCTCTGCAAAGCGTGATGATGGTTGATAATGATAATTATTATTATTGAATAATATTGAATAATTATCACTATTATTAGTCACAAATTACGTTAATTTCAAGCTCCTGGGAATGCTTCTAAAGAAAACATTGTTTAATGTATATGGCTTGGTTCAGATGTATGTGTTGCTGGTCAGGCAGCATGAACTAATTTAATTTCTCCTATCCCTGATCACTTGGGCAGGCCGTTCAGCACAAGGAGAAGCTCTCTTAACTCTATCCATGAAGATTTCGGGGAAGAAATACCAAAAGCGCCTCGTTCTGAGACTCCCTCCTCTACAAAGGCATTCCAGAGACAGGCCCAGTCTTTCACAGTAAAAAGCAGCTCGAATCCATTCGGGGCAGGAGTTGCTTTGTCTGACACACCATTCTTCAGGAAATTCATGTTGGGCAGAATTCCACTGGTTTTATGCAGGCTAAAATCCAGGGAGCTGGTTTGACTTCTAGGGTTAGAAGAGATCTTTCCCTGCCTGTCACATACCACATGGTGACCTCGCAACCGACAAACTTTTCTGGGGAACATGGGAGCCTTCTGAGATGGAGAAACAAGCTGTCTGAAATACACATTTTAAAACTGCTGCACAACTTTCTCTAAGAAGCCAGACATTCATGGTTACAGGCCAATACTTCCCCTGTGAAGGGCAGTATATGAAAGCATCATCGCCTTTGCACATACAGGTCCTTCTCCCGGACAATCTCCTCCCTCTTCCTCCTCACGCAGGTAACTATCCTTCAACATGCAGTTGGATATCACCTCTTCCAGGCAGACTTCCCTGGCTCCTACCCCCATCAAGTAGTGCTGGTGCCCCTTCTATTATCCCCCATAATGCTCTGCTGTTCCATTAGCCTCAATTACACTTTCTTCTAACTCCTACCACCCTCTATCATAATTGTGTACCCTGTCACTCCTCCCACTCCCTCACTGCCCCATCACCATTTTGAAGGCAGGAATTGTATGTCCCGTTTCATGTCACAGTGCCTGGAACGTGGTAGGTGTGTGGAACCTCTAGGCATTTCTATATATGTACACACCTGATTCATGCGTATGTTTGTGAGACAGTAGTTGTGTGTCACATTCTCAATTGGGTTTTCTGGGGCAAATGTTCCGTGTGTGCTGCTCAAGGCTTTGAAGATGAAGTTCTGCAGAGAAGGTGGATTAGATTCAGTCTTTGAACACTGTTGATATTATGTAAATACTACCAACCACATCAAATATAAAATCCTAAAATATTCCACAAACAGACTTGTTGCCACAGTTCTCCTTTTAACTAAATCTGAAGAAAATGTAATTTCAGTGTGCGATCTGAGGAGATATAAGTGTCTAATCCACATGATTCTGAGATGAAACATATGCTCAAGAATGAATGGTCCCTATGTTCTCTAAACTTTTTTTTTAGTCTTTATATCACTGAAATTTTCTGGTAAGTGTTATAAAATTCATTTGATTTAAAAGCCAATTTTAAATCAAAAATATAATTTTAGATTAATTTTAAAGAATTAAAATTCTCAATCAAAATAGCTGGTCTTTTCCTAGAGTTGCCTGACTGTTAAACTGGACATTTTAACCAACATGGTTTAAGCTAAATGGAGTCCATATGAAAGTGAAGAGGCAGTGGGGGGTGGGAGACCGTAGGGATGGGGGATCCACTGTGTGGTTTATAAGTAGACCCACTTCTTAAAGAGGCTCTACCACCAATAACTATGCATCTTATTGTACTCACGTTACCTTGTAGACCTTAGTTTTTTCATCTGTAAAATGGGAGGGTCAGACAAGACATTTAAGTTTCCTTTATGCCTTATGATTTTAGGATGGTGGGTGTTTCCCTAAAGCTGTTATTTATGAAACATGGAAAAGTTAGGGTGATCTGGCCATGGTGCAGAGATAGATTTTACACTGAATGATTTGAGTTCTCGTCTCTACTACTCCTCTAGTCCTGGGTGACTTAAGAGAGAGGCACTTAACCTCCAATTAACAGATCTGTCTGTAAAATGACAAGTTGCTACCAGAGCAGTGATTTTTAAACTTTGGTGGGCATCCAGAGAGCATCTCAAAACACAGATGCTGGGCTCACCCCCCACACCCCTCCCCCACTCCCACTTCTTTCTCCAGAGGTCTGGGTTGAGGCCTCAGAATTTGCATTTCTAACATGTCCGGGTGATACTGATGCTGCCCTTTGAGAACCACTGAACCTACTTTCCAACTCTAAGAATCTATGGTGAGTTATTAAGAAATGTATTAACTATTATATATTTAATGAGCCACCTCTGCCTTGAATGAGCCAGCCATCATGAACTAGTTTAAATTTCTTCTATCCCCGATCACGTGGGCAGGCAGTTCAGCACAAAGAGAAGCTCTTTTAACTCTATCCATGAAGATTTAGGGAAAGAAATATCAAAAGTGCCTCATTAGGTATGTTTTTTTAGGCACCAAAAACAAGAAGGGGCTTCCTTTTCCCTGGGGGTTTTAAACACTGCAAAAATAACTTCAGGGGGTACACATAATCACGCTTATACCTACCTTTCTTTAAAAAGACTCACTTGCTGCCTTGGCCGGGTAGCTCAGTTGGTTAGTGTATTGTCCCACTATGCCAAGGTGCCAGGTTCGATCCCCAGTCAGGACGCATACCAGAATAACCAATGAATGCAGAAATAAGTGGAACAACAAATTGATGTCTCTCTCTCTCTCTCTCAAATCAAAATAAAATTTTTTAAAAAAGACTCAATTGCCATGTTCAACATTTGGCCTCCTGTGATCAAAAACACTTAAGTTCACAAAACCTCAGATAACTTAGTTGATTGATTAGCTCAGCATCATGTTATCAGGTTTACTGAGCGGGAGAAAAGCATAACTCCATTCACACTGCGTTCACTAATGCAGAGAACAGAAGGGTCCGATTCCAGAATGCCAAAAATTCTTCAGTCGAGCAACATCATGATTATGAAAAAAAAATCCAAATTCACCATAAACTAAAACATCTTTAAATAAAATCATCTATATCGCTAGATTACAAACTTGATGGCCCTGCAATTACTTGGGGTTTTTTGTGTGTTTTTTTTTTAAAAAAGGATGCTTGGGCCACATCTCCAGAGATTCTAATTCACCTCGGGCATTGGGATTATAGCTCTCCGGGATTATTGTAAAGTTTAGTCTGAGACTCACCAATCTATAAAGGAATAAAATCAATCTGCTCTTCATTACTTTAAACCCCACAAGCCATTTCTGTCCCTACTAGCAACATGGCCATTTGCCTTAAATTATACTTAAGAATAAACACTGACATTTTCATTAGCCCGCAAAGGGTCACAGACACAGTGGGCAATCAACTATTTCTAAGCGATGTTGACACATCATCCGCACAGTTCAATAAATACTTTTCGTGGCAAGACTTCTCCCCGAGTGTGTGTGTACAGTTTCTACCGCAGAGAGCCAGGTGAGGTTTGCTCAGGCGTGACTCCCGTACCTTCTAAATTAGAAGCACCATGAACACATCACCCACATCCTAAAAACCTTTGAAATTCCCCGAGTGGCTTCCTGGCTCAGTGCCAGGCAAATCAGAAGCACTGAACAAATACTTGTTTGACTCCTTTGAATTTATGACTGTCTCCAAGCACATGGAAGGCAGACCTCAGCAGCATATGCTAAGTGTGTCGCTGTGAAATAGGAGGTATGTGCGTCTCTGTGTTGGTGCTGCAGATGGGCACTGTTTACTTCCTGTAAGTTCCTTCGCGTACAGGAGAACCTTGAGGTTGGGACTTTGTAAACAGACCATGAAACTATTTACTTGAGAAAGCTCCCATTTCCCCCAAAGTGGATGGAAGGTTCTGGTACCTATGAAGACATACCTTCCTGACGACAGCCAACAAAACACAGGTGCCACCTGAGGCAGAGAACCTTACATGCGGGTTACTTCTGGCTCCTGCCTCGATTTTACAAAGCTGTGGCCGTAGGAAAGTTACCCCAGAGAGGAGATAACAGGCACAGCAGCAGCGGCCAGAGGGGCAGGCCCCGAGGTCACATCCGCATGTGCCATTCTCAATATTTCTGTCCGATTCACCAGAAACTCAACTGTGGTGAAGATCCAAGCAGGCTGGGGCAAGAAAGAAGGGTTAAAGCTGACTTTTCCCTCAAACCTGCACTTTCCTCGGCTTCGCCATCCATTGCTAATTAGGGGCAGCCCAGGCCTGACATGTCCACAGTGCTCTGTGGGGAAATTGATTATTATATTACGATGAAAAATAAGGAAGTCATTTCATCTGAAATATCAAATTCCACAAAATCATATGAGGCAGCTGTTAGGCTATGCATGTGGGGGAGGGAACGAGTGTGTGAAAATATTAACTCTCTCCCTTTCAGTTTTCTGGCACAGAAAATAAAAAGAGATTCATATGCACATAAGGCAGAAACCAATGGCAAAGCGACATCTTAGATATTTTTTAATGGATTTTTTTTTTTAAGGTTAAAAAATCCCCATGATGGAAAATACATCGGACACACCATTTTACAAGTGTATGCGTGTGGGTTTGCTTGGACACACTTGCAAGCAGAAAACCCGGATTCCTCTCCCAAAGGTGTCCAAGCGACTTTTAACTGCCGCGGATAAAGAAACGAGGTGAGTCGGCTTGGTGGTGCCCGAGCCTGCGAACCGGTCATCACATCCAAGTCCAAATACGTCCCCTGCACCTCGTGACAGGCGTGGATACGCTTTCTTGCTTGCTTGGGGACTTTGAAATAGTTTTGCTTTGAAGTTGAACTTTATTTGAAGACACCTAATCGTTGCTGAAATGCGGATCACGGCTCCTCCAGAGGCGCTCAGAAGCAACTTTCAAGCATTTCTGAGCAAAATATCCCGGCTCGTGAACGCTAACACGGCACTCCCCGCCCGGCTCACGGCTCTGCCTCTGCACTCAAGATAGGAAACACTGCAAGCGACTTGACATTCATGTCCCATCACTGACACATTCCAGCAATGAACACAAAGCGCCTCAACCTTAAGACACGCCCTCTTATTGTTCACAAGACTTCAGGATTCCGAAAACGTCCCCTTCCCGTCCCTCAGACCCAGGGATCATGCAATCTGTTTTCCCGCGGCCGCCCGACTTTTCTTTAAAAAAAAACAACAGTTCAGTAACTGGCGTAAAAGGAACATGTAGACATCCCGACATTGGGATCGCGGATGCCACTGGGGTCATGGGGAGCTATGTGAAGTCACATGCTACCCTGGGAATCAGTTATTACCATTTTTTTTAACGGGAGGGGGTGGGGATACACATAAATCGCACACTCATGCACCAATGCTTAGCGCCAAGAACATGGCCAGGAAGTGCTGCCTGGACTGGAGGATAAGGAGAAACCCCTTGGTTTGCCCCCGGTGCTGGGGAAAGGTAGGATGACGTCATGCAACCTTACCTTTCTGAAAAAGACCAGGGAGCCTGGCATGGAGCGCTGACCTGAGGCCACGGAAGCCCGGAGTCATTTTGGGTGTCGCGCATGTGCCTCCCTAGAAAATTCCAGTGACATCCTACCGGCTCTCTGCGTGCCAGGCATGACGGGCTCCCCCTTAAACCCTGAGGAGTCTGGAAAGGGGCACCGGAGGGGGAACGAAGGCGAGGGAGAGAGCGAAAGAAGCAGAGCAGCCCCCGTGCCCTGCATACCCATCTGGAAGGGGAGTCACATGCCGCCGGGAGCCATTCCTGCCGCATTACACATGCTGAGTGTAAATGGCAAACAATATCAGTCGATGTTTACGCCGCATGTTCTCAGCCTCTTCACATATCAACACCCAGGCCAGCTTTTGAGAATGCTTCTGCAGGGGGAGGACGTGGGCTAATCGTGTGGCCATTTTTAATAAAACTTCAAAGCCTCCCCGTTCTGGTTTATTTTCCTACTTTATGTTAGTGGTGGTAGTGATGGCAGTTTGTTTGATTCCTTGCTTGAGATAGATATAGATATAGATATAGATATAGATATAGATATAGATATAGATATAGATATAGGTATAGGTATAGGTATAGGTATAGGTATAGGTATAGATATAGATATAGATATAGATATAGATATAGATATAGATATATAATATTTATTTTATTGATTTCAGAGAGGGAGAGAGAGATAGAAACATCAATGATGAGAATCATTGATCAGCTGCCTCCTGCACACCCCACACTGGGGATCGAGCCCAGAACCCAGGCATGTGCCCTGACCTGGAATTGAACCGTGACCTCCTGGTTCATAGGTTGATGCTCAACCACTGAGCTACGCCAGCTGGGCTGGGCACTTACTTGTTTTTTATTCTGGGTTTTCACATGTGACAATTTGGTTCTGAAGGTCCTCCAAAAGACTTTTAGTGATGTAGCCACATCAGACCCCAACCCTAACTGACAAACTGACTCCCAGCCAGCAAACCTCGTGAACAGGTGACCCTTTCTTTTTTTCTGTGTGTGGAGCAGCAGGAGATGGAGTGAGGCGACCCATCATTTCACCTGCCCAGCGGTAACTACAATGCTTTTCAGCATGGACTGTCTTCTGCACTAAGCAGTGGCTCCCCCCACCCCAGGGAATGATGGAGACATTTTGTTTGTCAGAACTGGAGGCTACTGGCATTTACTGGGCAGAGGTCAGGGTTGCCGCTAAAATCCTACAATGCTCAGCACAGAACCCACAAACAAGAATTGCCCAGCCCAAGACATCAACAGTGCCACAGTTGAGAAACTAAGCCCTTCCACAAGTCTCGCAGAAAATATGATACCCGCAAAAAAAAGAAGAAAGAAAGAAAAACAAAACCGAGAAGCCCTCTCTATGAGGAATTCCTAAATTCCTCATAGAGGCCCAGGGATGAGCTTGGCCCGATTTACAGTTTAATTACTTAGGAACCTGATCAGTTTTCTCCCAGGAGCCACCACTCACCTGCCACTCTGTGTCCCTCTTCTTCTTCCCAAATCTTACCCTATAATCCTTACAACACAATCACCCCAAACGAAACCTTCACGTGATTTTTCTAAATAAAAACCTGCTGTCCATAGATTACGTGAAGCAGCCACCACCCAGCCCATCCTGTCTGGGGTCTGATGTTCATCTGTGATGCCCAGTCTCCACCATAATCCCCTCTCAGAATTACCCAGGAGATTATGGTTTTTACAAGGGCCAGCCTCCCCAGAATAGATTATAAAAGACTAGGGATTAAAGCTCACGGGGTTCTCCTATTTTACACACATGCTTGGAGGTGGGGCGGGGTATGTTCCCTGGTCTCAGGGAGGCTCCTCTCCTGCTGGGACTCAGTGTGTGATGTTCCTGCAGACCACTGGAAAGTTGAGGTGAAAGCCAGTCGTGTCTGTCTAATAGCCCACGTCCAGCTTTCCACCAGAGGCCCACTGCCCAGCATGCTCCCCAGAGAGCCCAAGGACTCTTTCTTCCTAATTTAGTCACAGCCCACAGGCTGCCCCAGGCTCACCTGGCTCTCGGCCCATGACGCAGTCACAGACACCTAAAGGCGCCAGTCCCAGATTCTGACCTATGGGAACCAGCCAACCTGGCCACAGCGGCATTTCTGCTCAGGCCTTGAGTCCCTCCCACGATCTACTAGGTTTCCCCAAGGTGCACGGTGGAGCTCCAGTCATGGATGGTACATTTTGCTCTTCTTCACTCTCTGTCTTACTTCATTATTCTCAGAACTTGCTTAGGATAAGAGTCTACTGAATAGATATTTATAGAACACTTCATCCCAAAACTGCAGAATACACTTTTTTTTTCACATGCACATGGAACCTTCTCCAGATCACATTCAGGACTAAATACATTCAAGAAGATTGAAATACATTAAGATTGAAGTACATCTCTTAGGACCACAACGGTGTGAACCTAGAACCCAACTATAGAAAAAAAACTGGAATAAAAACACAAATATGTAGAAACTAAACAACATGCTACTTAACAACCAATGGATCAAAGAGGAACTCAAGCAGAAAATTAAAAACTACCTAGAGACAAATGAAAATGAACCAACAACTTTCTAAAATATATGGAATGTGGCAAAAGCAGTTCTAAGAGGAAAAATCCCAAATAAACAAACTAACTTTACACCCAAAGAAACCACAAAAAGAAAAACAAACAAAACCCAAAGTAAACAGAAAGAAGGAAATAATAATTATCAGAGCAGAAATAAACAAAATAGAGATTAAAATAGAAAAGGTCAATGAAACTAAGAGCTGGTTCTTTGAAAAGATAGACAAAATTGATAAACTTTTAGTCAGACTTGTTAAGAAAAAAAGAGCCTAGTAAGTAAAATCCTAAATGAAAGAGAAGTTACAACCAACACCACAGAAATACAAAGAATTGTTAAAGAATACCATGAATAATTATATGCCAACAAATTAGGACAACATAGAAGAAATGAGTAGATTTCTAAAAGCAAACAACCTTCTAAGACTCAACCAGGAAGAAATAGAAAATCTAAACAGACTGATTACTAGCAATGATATTGAAGCAGTAATAAAAAATAAAAATAAAAACTCTGCAAAAAAACAAACAAACAAAAAAAAGGTCAGCACCAGACAGCTTCACAGGTGGAATCTAGCAAACATTTAAAGAAAAATTAATAACTATCCTTCTTAAACTATTCCAAAAAATACTGACGAGGAAGGAATGCTTCCAAATTCATTCTGGAAGCCAGCATTACCCTAACACCAAAACAAAACAAAGACATCACAGAATAAGAAAATGTAGGCCAATATCCTTGATGAACATAGATGTAAAAATGCTCAACAAAATATTAGCAAACGGATTCAACAATGCATTGAAGGGATTATACACCATGACCAAGTGGTTTATTCCAGGGATACCAGGATGGTACAACATTCATAAATCAATTGACGTGATAGATCATGATAACAAAATGAAAGACAAAAATCATATTATCATATCAATAGATGCAAAAAAAGCTTTTGACAAAATTCTACATCCTTTCATGATAAAAACTCTCAACAAACGTGGGTCTAGAGGGAACATACCTCAACAAAATTAAGCTATATATGACAAACCCTCAGCTATATTATACTCAATGGTGAAAAGCTAAGCGCTTTTTCTTCCAAGAACAAGACAAGGATGCTCACTATCACCACTTCTATTCAACACAGTATTGGAAGTCCTAGCCACAGCAATCAGACAAGACAAAGAAATAAAAGGTATCCAAATCAGAAAGTAAGAAGTAAAACACTCACTATTTGCAGATGGCATGACACTATGTATAGAAAATCCTAAAAACTCTACCAGAAAACTATTAGAATTAATAAATGAATTCAGTAAAGTTGAAGTATACAAAATCAATATACAGAAATCTATGGCATTTCTATATGCCAATAATGAACAATAAACTGGAGAAATTAAAAAAATCCCATTTATAATTGCATTGAAAATTATAAAATACCTGGGAATAAATTTAAATAAAGAGGTAAAAGACCTATACTCTGAAAACTATAAGACACTGAAAAAAGAAACTGAAGAAGATACAAATAAATAGGAGGATATACTGTGCTCATGGATCAAAAGGATTAATATTGTTAAAATGTTCTCACTACTTAAAGCAATATACAGAATCAATGTAATCCCTATTAAAATACCAATGGCATTCCTCTCAGAACGAAAACAACTAATCCTAAAATTTGTATGGAACCACAAAAGACCCCTAAGAGCCAAAAAAATTTTTTAAAAAGAACAAACTATACTACCAAACTACAATAACAACACATGGTACTGGCATAAAAACAGAAATACAGATCGATGGAATAGAATAGAAAGCTCAGAAATACATCCTCATTTTAATTAATCTATGACAAGGGAGACAAGAATATACAATGGGGTAGAGACCCCATTGTATATTCTTCAATAAATTATATGTTGGGAAAATTAGATACATGTCTCTTCAATAAATTATATGTTGGGAAAATTAGATACATGCAAAAAATGAAACTGGACCACTCTCTTACACCAAAATAAACTAAAAAGGATTAAAGACTGAAATATAAGACCTGCAGACAAAACTTCTGGAAGAAAACGTAGGCAGTAAACTCTTTAACATCAGTCTTAGCGATATCTTTTTAAACATCTCCTGGGACCAGGGTAACAAAATGAAAAATAAACAAATGGGACCACATCAAACTAAAAAGTTTTTCACAGCAAAATGAAAAGATAATCTACTGAAAGGGAGAAAATATTTTTAAATTATATATCCAATAAGGAATTAACATCCAAAATATGTAAGAAATTCATATAACTTAACACCAAAAAAAACCCCAAACAATCCAATTAAAAATAGGTGGAAAACCTGAGCAGGCATTTCTCCAAAGAGGACATACAGACAGCCAACAGACATGAAAACATGCTCAACATCACTAATCACCAGGGAAACACAAATCAAAACCACAATGAGATACTACCTCACACCTCAGAATTGCTATCATCAACAATCAACAAATAAAAAGTGCTGGCAAGGATGTGGAAAAAAGGAAACTTTTGTACGCTGTTGGTGGGATCGTACATTGGTGCAGCCACTATGGAAAACAGTATGAAGATTCCTCAAATAATTAAAAATAGAGCTGCCATACAACCCAGCAATACCACTTCTGGGTATTTATCTAAAAAAAAAAATAAAACACTAATTCAAAAAAGCTATATATGTACCCTTATGTTCATTGCAGCATTAGTTACAACAGCCAAGATATGGAACAACCTATAATAAATGAATGGATAAAGAAGATGTGGTAGCCCTGGCCAGTTTGGCGCAGTGGATAGAGCTTCAGCCCTCGGACTGAAGGGTCCGAGGTTTGATTCCAGTCAAGGGCACGGACCTCAGTTGCAGGCTCCCGGTCCTGGTCGGGGGCATGCGGGAAGCAACCAATCGATGTTTCTCTCTGTCTCTCCCTCTCCCTTCCACTCTCTCTAAAAAAATCAATGGAAAAAAAACATCCTTGGGCGAGGATTAAAAAAGAAGATGTGGTATATTTTTACAAGGGAATATTACTCAGCCATAAAAAAGGATGAAATCTTGCCATTTGAAACAACATGGATGGATCTAGAGGGTATTCTGTTAAATGAAATATCAGAAAGAGAAAGGCAAATACTGTATGATTTCACTTACAGGTGGAATCTAAAAGAAAAAACACACACAACAGAACAGACCCCTAGATACATAGAACAAGATAACTCTACCAAAGGGAAGGGGGGGGGGGGAGAATAAAACACATTTTAAAATAATAGTTTACTAAAAAGTGCTCCTCCACACTCATCTTCCCAAACCCATATCTTTTTTTTTTTTTTTTTTTTTAATCCTCACCAGAGGATACACATTGATTTTTAGAGAAAGGGTAAGGGGGGAGAGAGAGAGTGAGAGAGAAACATCGACGTGAAAGGGAATATCTTGGTTATCTTCCACTCATGCCCGAACTGGGAAATGAGCCTGCAGCCTTTTGGTGAACAGGACGATACTCCAACTGAGCCACACTGGCCAGGACTTCCCAAGCCCATACCTAAGGCTCAGCTCTCGTTTACCCCCGAAGGGGAAGTATATAGTGGTTAGGAACACAGGCCCTGGAGCCAGACAGCTGCAATCAGCCCCGCGAAATGGGGGAAAGACCACGCCTACCTTTACAATCATGGTAGAAGGGAGGTGTCCACGGCCCAGGGCCTGATGCAGCCAGCGCTGGCTGAGGATGTGCTCTCGTGAGCTCCACAGAGTGATACACGGGGGTGAACTTAATTACTAAGAAAAAAGGTGGCCTGACACATGGCCTGGCGTGCGATTCCCAGAAGAAAAGTCAGTACCTGGAATGAGCCCCTCTGACGGCCTAGGACTCGCTCTTACTCAGAGATTAGGACACACACCCTGGCCCCACTTGGAAATGAAAAGGCACAGACTAACCATTACAAACTGAAATATAATAAGCACACGTGGAGCACCGACTGTATACGGTGCCAGGGAAGGAGGACCATAAGGTAATATTGAGTGTGGATACGCAAGGCACTATGCTACCCTTTCATACATTCTCTTGATCTTCACAAGTCTTAAAAAGTTAGGATCACTATTCCCACTTCACAGATGAGAACGCTGAGGCTCCAAACGACTGGATCAGTTATCCAAAGTCCCAAAGTCAGTACGTGGTGGTCCTCTGCAACAAAGTCTGTTTGATTCCAAAGACCTTTGTTCTACTAAAGCACCTCCCAGGGTGCAGGGTGAGTCACAGTATAGGTGAAAGAGTAACACGGTGAGTGCCGCAGGTAAGGTGTGCTCCACGTGGAACCAGGCTGCCTAATGTGTGGGGCCCCGTGCGAAAGGAAAATGCAGGGTCCTGACATTTTTTAAAAAGTATTAAAAATTTCAAGATGGCAACAGCAGAGCGTTAAACCAAGCACAGGACCCTCCTAAGCAGAGGCCCTGTGTGCACACATGCCCAGGAAGCCAGTCCCAAATGGGAGGGGAGAACTCTGACGGGGACAGAGGAGGGCGTGGGAGCCACGTTATTTATCCACCCGACAACAGCAGTTCCCAGAGCACCACAGCCCAAGGCCCCCTGCCGGCCATCAAGCCTGCCCCGTTTCCTCTGGCTAATCCCTTCCCCTGCACAGAGCTAGCCTGGACACAAGGCGATGGGAACCTGGGGGTGGCACTTGGTTTGGGAGAAGCAGGAGGCAGGCCCCAACAAATACTGCTACTTACTATGCTACCGAGTTTCTTGAAGTGACACGTTGGAAGGGAGGAATCTGGCCCCCCACTCCGGGGGAGCTGTCCCGAAGCTGGTGGGGTAGCGATCGTCAGGGGGAGGTGGGGGAGGGGTGACACACAATAACGTAAGGAGTCACCCGGGGCAGGGGGTATGCAGCCCATGTGTGAGGGAAGCAGGTAGGGAAAGGCTCAGGACCAGCGAGCGTAAGGAACACTCCGCTGTGTCTGGCCTCACCACCAACTCACTGTGTGATGGTTAATGACCGAGTTCTTGGGGCTCAAAATACCCAAGTGCCAAGTACATAGGAACTTAAGGGCATTACCGCATGGCCATCCAAAGTGATGCTTACTATGCACTTGCTATTTTATGTTAAATTAAAAACCAGTGCACAAAAATCACATATGATATACAGGGTGTCCCCCAAAAAATGTATACACACTTTGAATCATTATAAAAGCAGTGTTTATTAAAATACATTTCATTTTCAAAAGGTAATAGAATCAGCTGTTAAAATGTGTATACAGCCGAAACCGGTTTGGCTCAGTGGATAGAGCGTCGGCCTGCAGAATGAGGGGTCCCGGGTTCGATTCCGGTCAAGGGCATGTACCTTGGTTGTGGGCACATCCCCACTGGGAGGTGTGCAGGAGGCAGCTGATCGATGTTTCTCTCTCATGGATGTTTCTAGCTCTCTATCCCTCTCCCTTCCTCTCTGTAAAATATCAATAAAATATATTTTTTTAAAAAATGTGTATACATTTTTGGGGGGGGACACCTTGTATATAGTTACAGACATGTACAAGGCAAAATAAACCTTAGGTGGAAAAATAAATACTATTGGAGAACACACCAAAATGTTAACAGGGGCAGCTGTGTTTAGATGGTAGAATCTTAGGTCATTATTTTTCTCCTTTTGTAAATGTTCCAACTTTTCTCTAGGAAGCATGCTTATTTTTCAGCGGAAAAAAAAAAAGTAATTTTTTAGAGACAAATGAATTCAATTGGGCTAATACTGCCCCCTCTAGCTTATAAGGACCTTCCGATGAAGCTAACCGACTCTTTCCCATAGCAGGCACCTCTCTCCTGGAGAAGTACACGCAAGGCAGATGGAGAACGGAGGCACCCTCAGAAGGCATGGCCACGCTCGCTTTCCCATGGAGACCAGCGCTCATGATTCCTATGGGTTTTCACCTTGTCTTCTAGGAAGGCACCTTGCACACAGCGGGCGCAACAGCCAGCATGTGGATCAGGGGTGAACAATGGTTCATTTTATGACGGCAGGCTTCTCAGCAGAGAGATCAAGATCATCAGCATCGCCCTAGCTGGTTTGGTTCAGTGGATAGAGCGTTGGCCTGAGGACCAAAGGGTCCCCGGTTCAATTCCAGTCAGGGGCACATAACTTGGTTGCAGGCTCCTCACCAGCGTGTAGGAGGCAACCAATCAATGTGTTTCTTTCACATGGATGTTTCTCTCTGTCTTTCCCTCTCTCTTCCACTCTCTCTAAAAGATCAATGGAAAAATATCCTTGCGTGAGGATTAACAACAACAACAAAAAGATCATCAGCATCAAGACAGTGTTTGTACCTGCCACAGGTCAAAGTCGACAGCCTCTACGCTGTCCCCTTGCCTGTCCACCCCAAACCACGGCTGGTCTGAGGGAGCGGAGGAGGAGCACTGAGTCAACTGCAGACAGTGAGGCAGGAGCCGGTAGGGAAAAGGCAGAGTCACCGCTCAGCCCCCGGAAGTGGGTTTGGGGCTGTGGTCTCCGGTTTTACCATTGAGATCCTTTGGCTCAGTTTTGTATATTTTGGGGGGTGGTGCTAGGTAATGGTGTTTTCTTTGGAGGATGCAAGTGCCAAGAGAGTGGTAACCAATGACTAATCCCGGCTCGCCCGGGATCAGACTGTGTGGCGGGGCCTCCTCTATCTAATCTTCAGCTCACGGAGCCAGGAGAGGCCGCCGCCTGTTTTCAGCTGGGAACCTTGCTGGAGCTGAATCGCCACCCGCACGGGATGGACACGCTGCCACGGCCACTCCCGCCCCTGCTGTGCTGGGATCAGCCACTGGCTGCCTGGAATAGCCCAGTTCTTAGCCAAGAGGGACAGAGGCCTTCCACGGCCTAAGAGATCCCAGAGCACGTGTGGCTTGTGAGAAAGGCGCTGGAAACGCTCCTGGAAACTTTCTTCTTCGCTCCTCTCCTCCCTTCCCCTCTTTTCTTTCCTAACTCTTTCCACGGAAGTGGCAACTCACAGTGAAACGATCTCTAAACCCATTTTTCTTTCTCACCAGGGCCAGCTCTGCCATCGTTAGTGTGGGCGAGAAGAGTTAAGCCAGGAAAGATGAGGTCTCGGGGCCCGGGATAAATGCACGGCAGTAAGAAGTATTTGCCACGAGACCCCCTGAAAAAGCAATGGTGGAGGTTCCAGCGTCTTGGTCCCGGAAGATGCAAGGCAAGAACAAAGACAGGATTTGCTCCCAGAATGAACCAGCTCCGCCTGCGCAAGGGGGACATTCTGCACACAGGCCAGCAGCGCCCTGCGCAGAGGAAGCCAGTTGTGAGTCAGACGGTGTGGGAACAAGCCCTTCCCAGGAAAGGAAGCAGGTTCTTTGTTGGGCAGGGGTTTTCAACTCCCATCTGGTTAACTCTCGTTCCTCTGTAGGTTCTCCAGGGGCCCACAAAACAGAGGCAGGAAGCGTTTTTAAGATTTTCAGATTTGCTCTATAAAGACCATGCACAGTCTCCAGACAGAGATCCCACGCTGGGTTCTCAGGGTGACCATATCCTCAGGACCTTTGCATATTCTCTGTCCTCTGCCTAAACGTCCTTCCTTTAGCTCTGCACTGACCAATGGGTAGCTATGGACTGCATGTAGCTATTTAAATTGAAGTTAACATTAAATAGCATTGGAAACTCAGTCCCTCAGTCATACTGGCCATTTTTACCATACTGGACAGCACAGTAGGTAACATCTCCCACATCTGGAAAGTTCTACTGGACATTGTTACTTCAGGCATCTAAAGCAGGACACAAGGTCATTCTCTGTCCCCTTGTCCTACCTTTATTGCTATCTGAAATTACCTTGTTTATTTCGTGCTCTATTGCCTGTCCCTCCCCTGGAATATAAACTCACGAGAACAGGATCTTGTCTGCTCCATGCCCAATGCCTAGGACATTGCCCAATGACCAGGCATAAACAGGAGCTCAGTCAATATTGTGGAGTAAATGACTCACAGTGGGGTCTACCCATAAGTTGGAGATCACAGGGCACCAGCCACCCAAGACAGCTGCAGCTTATCTTTCCATGAACCAAGATAATGTCAAAATGTGGGCCCCATCAAGAACACCCGGAGAGGCTGTGTGTGGGAGTGCCCAGATAGGAGCAGAGTGGCTGACACCCCACTTTGTCCTGCTTCTCCTCTAAGAACGCCAGTTGCCTTTATCGCCTCTATCAGCCGGTCAAGGGTGCTGTGCCCAGCACTTGCATTGCCTTCCTTCTCTGCTTTTGTACAAGATCAAAATACCCTGTAACGTGGTGTTAGACACCCTCTACCACATACTCGCTTTTCCTCCACATGCATATACAAAGCAAGTAATGGGATGGGGTCTCACCTAAGCTTAGGGAGTTGGTATTTTAATACTCTGCACATATGAGTGCTTTCTGATGCCCCCTGTGGGAGAGGAGGAGGTAGTGGAGGAGGAACCAGTCTATTACAACTTGGTTTTATTCTTTATTGCAATTAAAACTCAAATGACAAGAGTATTACGTTCAGGAAAACATGACATCTCCCCATCCCCAGCCAAACACCGGAGGAGTATAAAGACACAAAAGTGGGAATGTGCCCTGTGTCACATTTTACTGACCTTTCATAACAAGCTGAGCACAAAAGTCACCCTTGTTGGGATCAAACAACTCAGGCTGGAGAAACGGCACAGATAATGAATGGAGAAGAGGGGCAGTTTGGAGACACTGTTGCAGCATACCCTCTAAGGCAGCGGTTGCCAACTGGTGGTCCGTGGACCACTGGTGGTCCGTGAGGTCCGAAAGGTTGGTGACTGTTGCTCTAAAGCAGGGGTCCTCAAACTACGGCCCGCAGGCCACATGCGGCCCGCCGAGGACATTTATCCTGCCTGCCAGGTACCGCTGCCTGTCCTGCTTAGCAGCCAACTTGTCCCGGGCCCGCAGTGCGCATAGGAATTTGTTCATAGTTGTTTTTTTTAAACTATAGTCCGGCCCTCCAACGGTCTGAGGGACAGTGAACTGGCCCCCTGTTTAAAAAGTTTGAGGATCCCTGCTCTAAAGTATGCTGCAAAAGATTTGAGGAAACAAATGTGCTTTTTAGTGTGTGTGTGTGTGTGTGTGTGTGTGTGTGTGTGTGTGTGTGTACTGATGAGAGAGAGAGAGACAGAGACAGAGACAGAGAGACAGAGAGAGAGACAGAGAGACAGAGAGAAGAAGGAGGAGGAGGAGGAGGGGGGGGGACAGGAGGGAGGGAAGGACAGAGGGAGAGAGAAAGAGAAACATCAAGCACGGCCCCTACTGGGGATAGAGCCTGCAACCCAGGCATGTGCCCTGACCAGGAATCAAACTGGCGATCTCTTGGTGCATGGGACAATGCTCAACCACTGAGCCACACCAGCCAGAGTGAAACAAATCTGCTTTTAAGCTGGTTTCCTCTTAAAGGCATACAGGGCAGTAGTTTGCTGAAGCTCTAACTGCTCTCTTGATGACATTAACCAGTACATGCACCAACCTCACTTTTGCAGGAAGATTGCAGAACCTCGAATTTTGAAAGAATTGGCAGGGAGAACATATCACTCCAGCCACATCTTGGTAATTAAATTCCAACATGCATTCTGAAAAGATTTCCAGGAAATTAAGTCTACTGTGATGCCTAAATCACAAATTATTTTTTGTTTCTTTGACCATGACTGCATGAAGCCTGGTGATAGGCCGCAAGATCAATTAGTTCCCGCCTTCAGGCTTTCTCTACTTTGTCTTTTGCTGAGTCTTAAACGGAGAAGCACAGCCACCTTTACACCTTGAACAAAGGATAGTCCTCCTCCAGGTGGGGCAGTCACAGTCACTGGTGTCAGCACAGATTTGGGAGGGACAGTCACTGAGGTATGAGGAAGGAAGAGAACAGCAGCCAGCCGGATCAGCCAAATCAAACCTCATAAGTAACAGGATGATAAACACCATGGACCACTCTCACAACCAGCCTTGGGGGGTGTGGGCTGTAAGCCTGTTTCCCTCTTAGGTGACCATCCTTGAGTTCTCTACATGGGACCAGATTACCCGCATTCTGAGGGCAAAGACTCCACAGTACTCAGCATCGTGCTTTCCGGACAGTAGAAATCCTTTCCATGTTTTCTGAATCAACAATTTATAGGCTTTTCCTCATATTGATTATAATGTAGAGGTCTCCATCCAAAGTTGGGAGAGGAGAACCAAGGGGTCACAAATTCATTCTTGACATTTGGGATTTAAAGTTTTAAAGCCTTGATCCACGACCAACTAGTCAAAACGTGATGTTGAGAGTGAGCCAAAGACTAGACTCAGAAACCTGGCCCAAGCATATGTCCTTATCGATGGCCAGAGTCAGGAATCCGCCTGCACTGTCACAGGCACACATTGGAGTGCCACAGCATCAGGGCGGGGGAGGAGAGGCTGCAAACCACTACTGTCACTACAGCCTCAATCAAAACCAGGTGCCTTCACAACTGCCCCTAACTTGAAAGGACTGGACCTTGGCCACCACAGGGCAACTCAGGACCAGGCTGAGGTCGTTGGGAAACACCCAAGAGGGCTTTTCCCTTGGTGGTTATTTTTCCAAGGCAACAATGCCACTTATTGGAAAGAATAAGTGGCGTCAATCAAGATGGGCTCTTCAAGTTCATGTCAATGGGACAATCTATCAAGTCTCACACCTTTTCTCCCGCAAAGTCTACACCAGATCAGTCTTCCATATGGTTGCTACTACTCTCTTAAAACAAATAAAAACGTGTGGTTCCACATTCCCTTGATCTTTTTGCACTGTAAAGTTCTTAAAGGCAGTGGTTGTTCCTAAAGGCAATGGTTGTTAAACATAAATGCATAATTTTATACAATAAAAATGTAATAGCTGTTTCCTATAAGCATGAGTTAGGTGGTAGGTTATTTGGATAAACCCTCTGGACTGAAAACAACTCTGGATAAAACACCTTAAAAGCACTGAGGAGTTGAAAAGACCGTGCAGCCCTGCCAGGCCAATTTTGGGGGGAAGCTTGAACCCAAAGAAATTAGAGGATTATTTGTGTGCCAAAGTCACTTCTGCCTCGAAGATACTGGAGGGCTAAGGGTGATGAAGTCAAGGCACAGAGCACATTCACTGGAAAGACTTTCAAGATAACTTTTCCTGCATTAAGCTGGGTCCCAGAGGCTACATTCTCAGGATTAGGCTGAATCAGAACCAATCTGTCACCTGCTGCGCCTCCCTAACCCCACAGGCATAGAAGAAGGTTGTTCGGTACCCCAGCAGTGCAGGAGACAGGGAAGGAGATGGAAGGGGGATAAAATAGTCTTAGAAAATGTGGCCACAATCCTGCCATCATACATATTTCACTCCAGGAACAAACAGCACAACAAAATTGGTCTGAAATGGTCCCCAACTTGTAATACCCCTAAAGCATCCAGCTGGGGAAAAGTACATTTACTCCAAGCCTTTTTAAAGTAATTTTTAAGGGCAACAGCCAGCAAAACAGTTAAAGATCATCAACCACATAGGCAAATAAGGCGACATGAATGAGAACCAGTATAAACAGCAGAGAGTAGTAACAGACCTGGGCAGGCTTCAGAAACAGCCCTGTTAAGTTTATGTATGCCTCTCACATGAAAAAAGTAAATGGCAAGTTTGCAGACATCTGCAGAGAAGAAAAAGTGGTAAAAAAAAAAAAAAATCACCTCACAGATCTGGAAGAGAATCAAACAGAACCTCTAGAAAGGGAAAATTCAGTAACATCAAAACCCCAACAGAAGTGGTTGGCAACAGATTAAAAACAACAGAAGACAGAATTAGAAACCTGAGGTTAGATCAGAAGAAGTTGTCCAGAATATAGCATAGAAAAGCAAAAATATGGAGAACACAGAAGAGTGGATTTACAACATGGGGGACACAGTGAAAAGGTCCAACACACATTTCACTGGAGTCCCAGAAGAGGAGGAGAGTGGGGTGGGGTTGAGATAATATTGAGGAAATAATAGCTGAGGTTATTTTTAAGAACTTCTGAAAGACACCATGGATTCAAAAGACCACAGAATCCCAAGTTAAATAAATATAAAGGAACGCACACACCTAGATACATCACAGTGATCAAAAACCAAAAATAAAATCTTAAAAAATATATATAGATTACCTTAAGACAAATGATGGTTAGAATGAGAAATGATGTCTCAACATCAAAAATGAAAGCCAGAAGACAGCTGAATAATATCTTTAATACAGTTGACCCTTGAACAATTAGGGGTTAGAGGTGCTGACCCATCCTGTGAAGTTAATAATCGATGTATAACTTTGGAATCCTCCAAAACTTCAGTTGTTTCTTGGTACCCACGGAGGATTGGTTTCAGGGTACCACCCCCCCACACACACACAAATACAAAAATCCATGGATGCTCAATCCCTGATAAAAAATGGCGTAGAACAATGCATACAGTCAGCCCTCCATATCCGCAGATTCCCAGCCATGGATGCAAAATACTATTTTCGATCAGAGGTTGGTTGAATTGTGGATGTGAAAAAAATCTGCATCTAAGTGGACCCTTGCAGTTCAAACCTGTGATATTCAAGGGTCAACTTTATACTAAAAAAAATAATAATGATCAACTATAATTCTATACAGTCCTATGCAAGGAAAAAGAATGGCCCTCAAAGATATTCAAGTCATAGTCGCTGGAACCCCATGAATGTTACCTAAATGGCGAAAAGCCTTTGCCAGTGTGATTAAGTTAAAGGTCTCCAAATGGGTATACCATTCTGGATTTTCTGGGTGGGTCCTAAATGCAGCCACACGTGTTATTACAAGAGAGGCAGATGGAAATTTGACACAGAAGAGATTTGATGAAGATGCTATGATGCTGGCCTTGAAAATGGAGCAAGGAGCCACAAACCAAGGTCTCTAGAAGCTGGTGAAGGCAAGGAAACAGATTCTCCCTTAGAGCTCAGGAGGAAGTGCATCTGACACCTTGACATTAGCCCCAAGAACCTGACTGTGGGCTTCTGGCCCCCAGAACTGTACAAAAAGAACGTATTGCTTTAAGTCACCAACTCTGTCTCAGCAGCCACAGGAAACTAATACAACTGCCCAAACTATCCCTCCACCAGGAGTTTCCAGGCATATAGACCTAGAGAGCTCACTACCAGCAAAGGATACTCCCAAGGTTGTACTTCAGACAGGGAAAGAGATCCCAGATGGAAGGCTGGAAACGCAAGAAGAATGAAGAGCAAAGACAGTGGCAAATGCAGGAGTAGAGCTAAATGCACGCTGACTGTGTAGAATAATACATGTTGTGGTGTTCTTCTCAAATATATGGAATTAAAACACACAACAATGAGAGAACATAAGCAAGGCATAGGTAGGTGTTTTTAGAGTATTTCCAGGACCTGGTATTCCCCAGTGGGAAATGAGAGCTTTGATAAACATTAAATTCTAAGTACAAATACCGTAATTGTTAGAACAGAAGGAATGTATAAGGCTCAAAGTAGTACAGGGGACACAGGTGGCAAAACTATAGAGAAAAGCAAGGCGGTGACCATAAAAGAGTAAGTGAGAAAGGATGCTGGGCTGGGTCGGGGCACTCAGAGGCCATTGACCTGGTGATAGTGACACAGGTGTTTGCTTTAATTTTTTAAACTCTGCAGATATGCTTTAAGTATTTCTGGTGAGGATGTAATATTCTACAAGGGGAAATGGTTGAAAGAAATCACGTATTTATCCCTTTCAACTAGTATGCCCAGACTCTTCTATCTTAGTGCTATGTCCACACTCAGCTCAATGTTTAGCACATCAAAAATCCACAGGTGAGTTCTCCAGACACCATCTCATCAGCCTGCTGTCTACAGACAAGTAAATTCTTATTCTATCCAGTTTATAGATGACACAGCCTGGGTGATTTATCTAAGGGCCATAGTGACATCATCTAGACAATTAATTGAGGTTAACTTTTACTTCTGTTTTTCCAAAAACAGCAAAATCTATTTTTTATTTGCCTCCCCCGTACGCATGCTCCATATGTCACGCATGCATCCTAAAGACTTCCCAGTGTTAAATCGGTTGCATTGAGTCTGTCTCCCCTCACCTCTAACAATGCTGCATATTTAAGAAAGACACGGTAGCGGCCAGAAATGCGAGTGCCTGTAATTAACAGGTGCTTTTGCAAGACTCTCCTTTAATCCTGATGCAGAGATACCATTCAAATGGTGCAAGAGCAGGGATTAAAAAAGCAGGACACATAATCAAGCCTGGACTTGAGAGTGGTTCCCAATGAGACGCTTGCCAAAAATAATGCTGCTAAAACCTCAGAGCCAAGCATCATACCGAAGGGAAACAGCACCCTCTGCGTGTGTGTGTGTGGGGGGGGGGGGGGGGGGGCGCAGAGGGAGTTCCTGCCCCAGACCCAGGAACTCCTCAGGGATACGGAGGCACCATCCCACAGGGGTGGCAGAGAAAGAGACCCACACGCAGCCGCCGTGGCTTAAGGAATAAATCTGCACAGAGTTTTCAAGAAACCACTTTCATCTTAATGCATATAAACATTTAAAGAACAATGTCACTTGTTGCTAATTTTCTATAGATTCTCCTAACCCAGTGGTCGGCAAACTCATTAGTCAACAGAGCCAAATATCAATAGTACAACGATTGAAGTTTCTTTTGAGAGCCAAATTTTTTAAACTTAAACTTCTTCCAACGCCACTTCTTCAAAATAGACTCGCCCAGGCCGTGGTATTTTGTGGAAGAGCCACACTCAAAGGGCCAAAGAGCCACATGTGGCTCGCGAGCCGCAGTTTGCCGACCACTGTCCTAACCGATTAAAACAACTGCTATAAAGCACAAAATTCCCAACACTGGTCACCGTAAACAAAGGGCCCTCATGAGTGTGTCCATGTTTCCCTCTTAAATGAAAATGCTCCCTTCACACGTCACACAAGCTAGTAACAAACTTTACAAGTCGCTAAGTCAAATCACAGCCAGGACTTTGGCAACCAGGGGTTTCAGAAAGTGTGGCCATTTTCAGGTCACAGTAGCAGGTTCATTTTAGGGCCTGTCTAGAGGATATCCTACAAGACACTCTTGTGACAACAGAATGGAGCCTCTACAGCCCCTTATTCTCAAACCCCCTTGCAGAGAAGGAACCCAGAAGGTGCAAAGAGAAGATGGCCAAATGGAGTGAAGAGTGGGAGAAACAGAGAGAGAGAGGCAGATAAACCAGACTGTGAGAGAAAGAACGTGTATTTCTTTAACACCTGCAGTGGAAAGATCGAGCTGAATGGAGGGAGTGTGTGTGTGTGTGTGTGTGTACACCCCCAATCTGATCCTGCTACAACTACCTCCCAGTTTAGATACTCATTTGAGTCTCTTAAAATTCATTCCTGTGGCTAAATGCCCTGCCTTTCAACTCTGATTTTCTTATCACCTGGCACCCAAACCGGTTTTACAGGGACATCACGTACAGTTTGAAGAATCTGCCCACACATACAAATGACTTAAGATGACTGAGGTCTTGGTTACACACCCTGTTTGGATTGAGAGCAGTAATAACTGTAGTTACAAATACCCAGACCCAGTGGAAAATTGTACCACTAACCACCAACGCCCCCCCTCCCCCACGCCCCTGCCTTTTTTGTTTTTAAAGCCTCCTCTCTGCAAAGAGGAAATTATCTCATAGATCACTCTGGCCTCACCCAGTCGGCCCCATTTCACAGATGAGAAAACTGAGGCAGGGCAAGCCAAAAGGCCCATACCTGAGGCCAGATTCCAACACTCCTGTCTCTATATTAAACAGGACCACCTTGATCAAAATACCACTGCCTCCCTAAAGACCCCTGACATCCTCCCTCCTGCCACCTCACCCTGGCTCTTTTTTAGGCTATGACGCCAAAGCGGTAATGGAGACTAATTAAGCTGCTACATCAATGTCAGCAGCAAGCCGCTCCTACTCAGGCCCAGCTAATTAAGAGTCTGCCACTTGGTAGGGAGCGCAGGTCACTACAGGGCACCCAGACCCACCCTGTCAAGGAAAACAGCAAGGTCTAGGGCTGGACAGAAATCGGGCAGCCTATGAAGGAAGAGCCAGGCCAGTAAGAGCTGAAAGCAGTGACTGTACAGAGCTGTGCTGTGGCTCTTCCCCACGCGTTTCCTTCCAGAGATTGTAACCTCTCCCCGGGGTAGAAGGGAACATGTGAGGGCCGGGAGGGAGGGGATCTCAGCAGGCAGGCAGTCCAATACAATCCTCTTGTTTTCCAAGTTTCCCACCCATGACACAGCCTGCTGATGGCAGTGCCAGGACCAGAATCAGATTGGGGGAGGGGGGCGGGCGGGCAGGGAGGCAAGCAATTTCCTTAATACAACTGTAGTTTCTACACTACATGCTGATCTGGGTTGGCAGTTGCTTTGTTTTCTTTTTTTCAGTATATGTGCCGATGAAGCCAGTACTCTTTATCTTTTCTTGAAAAAAAAAAATGAATACAAAAATATTGATAAATGGAGTAAGCTCTCATATTCCAACCATCCAGAATTGGCCAGTATTAACATTTCCTCCCTTTTAACATGATGGATCAAGTGCAATCCCTGTCTCCTCTCTCCTCCCTCTCTGTCCAGAGGCAACATCTCATGTATACTTTGAAGCCATATTCTTACACTGCACACCCATAAGTAATGTTTTAACATAGTCAACTTTATCAACCTTTTCACTTCTAAGTTGTGTTTTTGGGTCTTTTCTAAGACATTCTTTTTAACCCCTGAAGTCATAAAGATATTCTCCCGGAGTTAACTTCTAACAGTGTTAAGGTTTTGATTTTAATGTTTAGGGATAGCTGAAATTGATCTTTCTGTATGCTGTGAGATACAATCTAATCTTTTTCTATAGAAAGCCAGTTGTCTCAGCATGAGTCACCTTTCCCACTGGTCTATAATGTACCACTACCCCAGGGCAAGTTCAAATTCACAGGGATTCTTAGGTTTTATTGATCTTTTTGCTCTTTCTTTTTTTTCCCCCAGAAGTATCAGACCTATTTATTTGTATACTTCATGCTTCCAAATGAATTTTAGAATTTGTTTGTGTAGTCTTAAGAGAAATCCTGCTGGAATTTTTATTAGAATTGTTTTAAATGAGATGTTTTTATGCCAATACTTGTCCCATCTACTAGTATGAATATATCATTGTCCATTTACTACGTACTGTGATAATGACTTAATTATCAGGATCATGACATAATGATTTAACTTATTCCTACGTATCATGTCGTTTAATTGTTGTTATGAACAACATTTTTCCCTATAACATTTCTAATAGGTTATTTTTGTTGTACAACAATGCTATTGCTTTTTGTATGTGGATACCATGCTCCACAACTCTGCTTACCTCTTTTGTTATACATAATACTTTAGAAAATTCCTGGATTTTGAAGGTACACAATCATATAATCTTCACATCACAAGAACTTTGTTTCTAATTTTTATCTTCATAACTTCATTTATTTTTCTTGTCTTGTTGCATTGTCTAAGACCTCCAGCACAGAGCTGAACAGCAGTGGTGATATCTAGCATCCTTATCTTATTTCTAGCTCTAATTGGGAATGCTTCTGGGTTTTCCTACCAAGCGTGGGTTGACCATAGGATGGCAGTTGCCTTTTCTATGATCGCAACTAGTAAGCTCCCTCTGAGCAAGGCCTAACTCTCACACATCTTTCCATCCACCCTATCACAGCCCTTGTCACACAATAAGTACATGGTAAATGTCTGCTGATTGCTTATATACTTCTGATTGACACTTTCTGCTTCTTCTCTGACATTAGCAAATGCAGGGGGTGCTGGGGCACCATTTGCCCAGATGATTTTAAGACAAATGTTCTGTGTCTGTGTGTGTGTGTGTGTGTGTGTGTGTGTACATACTTAACTTTATGGTAGTTCATGAAGCAGGCTCTGGGATTCGTGAAGAAAAGAGAATTCTGGTTTTTAAAAAATAATTTACTTCAGGGATTTGGGATTTGATTACCCTCTGTAGACTATATCCTCTCCCTCCTGGTTCATCCCATATGAATGGAATTAATCGAAGGGATTAACTGGCCCTGAATGGATCGCTGATTGTTTTGGATGCACCAGGACCTGCTCCTTTGTGCAGAGCAGCAACTCCAGAGGCAGGAGGGGCTGCTCACACGGTTCAGTTGGAGCGATGCCACCTCCCTTCTGGCTTTTCAGCAGGAATGCAATCCCTGGGAATGTGGCCAGCCTAGTCCCCCTGAGGCTGGACACACAAAACCAGTAGGACCTCCAATCAGTCCTGACAAGAAAATGCCTGTGGTGAGGAAGACAGAAACAGAACCATGTTCCCTGCCTACGCTCAAGCCCCTGCTCCCTTGGCCACTGGCTAAGCCATTGGCTACTCCCATCGAGTCACTGTCCCCAGCTCTTAGCTCCCTGCCTGAGGTACATGCAGGAACATGAATGTCAGGACACCAGATGACTGTTACCCCCCTGACCCCAACCATCATCAACCTTGTTCAAGCAAAGAGCTGGAAAGAGGGGAAAGTAAGCAACGCTCACACCCTGGGTAAAATCAGAGTAACTGAAGGCAGGGACCCACTCCTCAACAGCAGAGAGTGCAAATGTGTAAGCGGGCACAGACAGTGGAGAGAAAATCATGTTCCTCCTGAAAGAGAAGTCCTGGCTTCAAGTCTCGGCTCCACCACTTACTTGCCATATCATCATAGGCAACCTTTCAGCCTCTAAGTACCTTGTCTGTAAAATGGGGACAAGCATATGGTCCTGAGTACTATTGCAGTGTGGGCCAGGGATAAGGGACAGTCTACTTGGTCTCTGAAAAGTCCAAAGCCCCTGAATGAAGTTTGTACTAATGCCAGAGAATGAAAATCCCTGAATGATTGGCTTGAAGGACCAGGGCAAGCTGAGAAGACAGGATAAACCATCAGCTGGGCTCTGCCAGGAAGACCCAGAAAGCCCTCCCTTAAAGGTGTCATTAAAACTCCTTTACTACTTAGCAATCTGTCTCATTCAACCCAATGTGGACAAAGCTGAAGGGAGAGAGGCTGCACAGGGCCCTGGACTGGAGGGCCTCCTTTTGGACCTTTAAGGGCCATCTTCACCTCCTCATCTCCTTCGGCCCCCACATCCATGCAGAGGCCAAATTCTTTTGAGTCAGTCTGCACTATGAATAGCAAATCCATCTACTCCTGGCCATTCCCACTGCCAATGCCCTGGTCAACATTCTTGCCTGGATTGTGCTAATACCCTTCCCATCACTCCCAAATGCCTTCCATGGCTCCTACTTGTCACTAAGTAAGTCCAGACTTCCCAGAAAGGCACTGAGCGCTGAGCTGGGCCCATCACCCACCTTGTCTCCCTCTAGGCCTTACGTGTCAGTCACCCCAGACCACCTGCGTTTATCTAACTACACCGTGCACCTTCCCACCCGTGAACTTGGGTCATGTTGGTGCTCTGTCCTGTACGACTCATGTCATCAGCTTGTAGCAGAATGAACCAGGTATACGCCTCTCTTCTCTGGCACACAGCACCCCTAAGGGCATGACCTGTTGTATTCTCCTAGTCATGCCCCACGGTGCCGTTCACAATTTTTCAGAATATAAAACTGAGGCTGAAATAAACAACGTGGATGACCCCTGGAAACGCTGTGCAGAGTGACAGCAGCCAGGCACAAAAGCCACATAGTGTATGAGTCCATTTACGTGAAATGTTCACAACAGGCAGATCCTAGGGGCAGGAAACAGATAGGTGGTTACCAGGGGCGGGGGGCGGGAGGGCAGGGGGTTGGGGGAATAGGGACTGAGAAGTACAGGGTCTCCCTTGTGGGTGATGAAAAAGTTCTGGAACTACATAGGATTGCCGACTGCACACATTATAAGTGCACTTAACGACACAGAATTACATACCCTAACATGGTTAAAATAACAAATGTTATGTATCACAAAAAGTGGGGCGGGGGGCAACCTAAGGCTGAGAAGATAGAAATCTTTATTCCAGGAGAACACAGCTAGCCAGTGGGGTTCTAAGAGTGGGTTTTAAGAGCCGGTTTTTCATGGCAATTTTGAGTCAGCAGAGAGCTCTCTCCCGACACCTCCACATCCAGCCCAAGTCCAGTGCATGCTCCCCAACCGACGCCCCTTCTGAGTGGTCCAGGCCTCTCGGCCCATGTTTCCAGAAGCAGCCGGGCACAAAGGCATCCATGCCTGCATGCTTCTCTGTGACTTCGTGGTGCCGGTCTCGGTCTCCACAGCCAGACTGTGTACAGGCCAGACACAGCCTTCCCACGGGGTGTACTGAGGGCACCAGAGTGACAGAAACTGAAGAGCCTGCTGGATGCTAGTTCCATTTTTCACCGTTTTAATCTGCCTTTTACCCAGAAAGTTCCCACTGTTCTTTTGGTCAGCAAAACATAACAACAGCCTCCTTTCGCCCTCGATTCAATCTCAGGAAATGCCTTTTTGCCAGAACAGAACTCACCAGTTGCTACCAATGTTTTCTCATTGATTGGGAGGGCGAGGAGAGAGAGAGTTAACACGACTTTCTCCACTTATTCGTCAGAGGAAGTTTCATTTCTCTGCTTCAAACACTGCATGAACATTCAGGGTTGCATTTTAATAGAGCAAGCCAATAAATAAAGACATGTGCAATAATGGCTGAGGGTTTAAACATGTACACTTCAAAAGAAGTTGTATAACTTCACTTAAAAAGGTGTTTTCTCTTTTCCGTCTATTGAGGGATTAGCAAGGGACACGTAAGGTCTTGCATCCACTACTTACTTATGGCCTCAGGCAAGTTCCTCAGCCCCTCAGAGTCAGTTTTCTGACCCACAAAGTGGGAATAAAAGTGCAGTGCTGTAAGACACTACGGAGGCACCGAGTGGGAGAGTGCTTAGAGGGCAGAGGGGAAGAAGGCAGGGGAACGCACGTCCGTGCCCTTGGCTCCACATCCTCTGCTCAGATGATCAGCGGGGAGTCGCCTGGGCTCTGCGGAAGTGGGTTTGAAGTGGGAGGAAGGGTGCTACCCTGGCCGAACACCAAAACAACTTCTTTAAAAATCCACCCTCAACCTTCTTCCCCCAAACAACAATGCCAACACCCAGTCATACACAACCAGGTGGGGGTTATTTATAAAGAGGTGGTTTTTTTTAAGACTTTCTATTCTGAAATAATTATAGATTCACAGGAAGTTGTAAAAATAGTACAGGGAGGTCTCTGTCCCTATTGCTCAGCTTCCCCCAATGGTAACATCTCACAGCACACCACCTTACAATATGAAAACCAGGACCTGACATTGGCGCGATAGGATGAACTAGACTACAGATGACATCAGTTGTTTGCATATACTAGCGTTTTTAAGTTTACAAACACCTATAATGGTGCGGAGGGTAGAGGAAAACACTGGTATAGAATTATTTACAACGCCGGAATGAGATCAATACAGTGTGATTGTGATAGGCAGCTCATGAGTATGCAAACATTACTTCATTGCAGACAGTAATGCTTTGTGAGTGTGTCTCTGTGGTGAGATGATAATGGCAGCACCTTCTTTGCAGGATCGCCCATTCTGGGAGGTGGCACGGCTTCATTGATCCTTGTTCCCACAAAAGCCAAAGAGTTGTGCTTCCTTTCCAGCATGGAGTCACTAATGCCCATTACAGCCCTCACCCCAGGCCCCCTTCATAGCACCGCCAGCCCAGATCCACTCACGCAAAATCACAGAAGTCCCTCAGCTTTAAGGGCATCTCCAGGTGTAATTTGGTGCTGGGCTCGAAATACTCCAGGTCGGCTGAGCAATGCCGCCACCTGGTGGTTAGACAAAGAACTAAGAAAATCAGTGAAAATGGGTAGTCTGTTCCGGGACCTTGAGTTAACTTTTTAAATCTCGTCCAGGAGGCTCTGCTTAAGATATAACTGTAGTGAATTTTCTTTTTCTTTTTATCAGCTAAATTTTTATTAGTAATTCTAAAAATGGCACTGAAACAGTTTATAGGGGAGCGTTTATAAACTGCGGGGAGACAACCCCCATTACAAATCACTCAATTATAGAAATAAACAAGCAAGCATCCATTTTCACAACTTCACATTGTAAAACAAACACGCAAAGGGAGTCTTCAGAAATGAGCTATCTTCTATTTTGTAACCATCAGGAAGTCTGGATAGTAACCAAGTCCATTCATCTAGTGGATGGAGTCCTTTCATGAAAATGTCTAACCTGGGACTATATTAAGTACTTTCTTTGTTTTATAACATCTAAATCAAACATCAACTCTATACGAGAGATATTATTAACTCTATTTTATAAAAAAACTGATATGAGGTTAATTAACTTGCTCAAGGTGTCAAGGGTAGTAAGTAAATTAACTAGGATTTAACTCAAGTCTGTTTGACTTCATCAGTCATGTTCTTCACCACCTCACTGTACTCTTCCCAAACATGCCAATGTACTGAATTTTCTAAGAAAGAATGTTTTTATTCCTTTTTATTGAATTTATTGAGGTGACACTGGTTAATAAAATTATACAGGTTTCAGGTGCACAATTCCACAACACATTGTCTATACACCATAGAGTGTCCAAGAAAGAACGCTGTGTAATGAAAATAACTACCGTGTGGTGGGTTTAATATGGCCACAGAGTCTCTGAAGCCCCTCTGATGAAGAGGTGGGTGTCATTTCCCCATCCCTTGACTCTGGGTGGGGCTGATGACTTGCTTTGGAAAAGAAAACGTAAGAAATGATGCTGGAAAACTTCCAAGCCCCATTCATGAGGCCTCAGAGCTTCCCACCTCGCCCTCTGGGAGCACCGCCACCTCTTGAGCAAGCCCAGACCAGCCTCCTTGAGGCTGGGGCTCCAGGTGGAGAGAGAGAACGGATTGGATGTCTTAACCATTTCTTCTGGGGCCCCAGACATGTGAGAGAGGTCATTCGGAGCCAGGCGGTCACAGTGAACCCCTACCAAGTAGTGATGAGTGAGTCTGGACAAGGCTGGCTGAAGCCAACTCAAGTATAACCCACAGAATCATGAGAAACAATCAACTGTTCTAAGCCACTACATTCTGGCGGGGGGGAGGGGGGGGAGGGCTTGCAATGTAGCGGTGAATCTTGACTATGGCACATTTTGAATGTTGCATACTCTGATTTTCTTATGCATGTTCAGTCCTTGCCACATGCTATGCTTTATTCATTCGGCAAATATTAACTGAGCATGTCACAACTGTTATAGGGAGGCACCAAGGACTTGGCATTGAATTAGACAGGATGCCTACCCCTCAGAAGGTCATGGCTATCGGAGAAGACACACATGCCAATGCTTTATGACAACAGAGTGGCATGTTCGGTTAGGACAGAGGAGTGACTACCTGGAGGGGAAGGAAGTATGGCTATAGTAATTAGGACCCAAATTTAGAACAAAGAGAATTTAATCCAGAGAATTTATTATCCAGGCGAGAAGGCAAACAAAACTGGTGGGGACAAGAGGGGGTGGGTAGAGCCCAGGAAGATAGTCAGCCACAGTAAAAGAATGCCATCAACCACAGAGGAGGGACATACACACCCTGGATCTCCCCTCTTCCACCCTCCAATCTCTCACCAGTGCCTTGCTCCGGAGATGCAGCCTGCAGGGTCAGCACCCTGGGCCAGGAGCAGAGCATGGGAAGAGAAGGAAGGAAGGACAGCCAACAGGTTTAGGGTTTGTCATGGGTGTTGTGGACTAGAAGGGCTTGACAACTGAGAAGGTGAATAGAATATTTTATGCCACACCTACATTTCTCTAATACAGCACCACCTCCCCCACCCCAACCCCCACCCCCAGAGTAGTACCAAGGTCTCTGAAGGTCTTTCATAATAGATCTGGTGCAATTCTAGCTCTGCCATGACAGATGGTCAAGACCAGCCCAGCTGGTGTGCTTCAGCATCATCCCATGCACCAAGAGTCACTGGTTCGATTCCTGGTCAGGGCACATGCCCGGGTTGCGGGCTCCATTCCCATTAGGGGGCCTGTAGGAGGCAGCTGATTGATGTTTCTCTCTCATCAATGTTTCTCTCTTTCCCACTCCCTTCCTCTCTCTCTCTCTAAAATCAATACAAATATATTAAAAACAAACAAACAAACAAACAAAGATGGTCAAGACCATCATGACAGATGGCATAATTCCTTATGTGTCCTTCTCAAAGGAGAATCCCAATGAACAGGCAAACAGAAAACATTAAACTATGTGGTTAGAGAACAGAGCACTGGACTGTGAGTCAAGATCTCGGCCAGAGGCAAAACCATGGGGCCCTCGCCTGAACAGTGAGGGGTGGGGCTCAGGGCTCTTCCGGGTCTCACATTCTTAGACAAGCCTGTAAGAGACCTAGGGCACCCTCTCAGCTCTGCAACCTCTGAGATCTGGGAGATGTCGTGGCTTGATGGTGGACAGTAGTTACAAGGGCTTTAGGTTCAAATCCTAGCTCTGCTTTTGCTATCTATGGCCTGAAGCAAGCTGTTCTCTCTTATGCCTTTGTGTCCTTGTCTGTAAAGTGGGGAAATAAGCCCTAATTTACAGGGTTGTGGTGAGGAAGAAGTGCACCCCTGAGCAGCTGTTGGATGACCTAGGGCCGTGGCAGCATCAGCATCACTGTCAACTTGTTAGAGCTGAAACCTCTGGGGCTCCGGCCCAGGCTTAATAAGTCAGAAACTCCAGGGTGAGCCCAGCAATCTGTGCTCCAAGATGCCCTCTAGGGAGTCTGATGCCAGCTAAGTCTGAGAACCAGTGATCTAGCTAGAACATAACAGACCTCAATCATTTGGAAAAGGGAAATTTCCACATATAACCCACTTCTAGAGTCATTTGGAATGAGCTGGAATTTGCGGATACCCAAGGCTCTAAGTCCAACACCAGTTGTGAGTGGCTTGAGGATTCGGCCAGCCGAATTATCCAGCTGTCTGGATAAGCTCAGAGCTGTAACAAATACCACAGCGCTCTCCAGAGGAGATTAAGACTCTCCTAATACAAGATCAGCAAGACAAGGGCAATAACAGACTGGAGCATTATTTACTTTAACTCCTTGTATGTTGCTTCTGCTTCTTCCTGCTTCTCTGAAGCCATCATGTCACCCTTCTGTAGTTTCTTTGAGCATCGTGAGTCTCTTAGGCTACCTGTTCTCGTTTTCTTCTTCCTCTTCTCAACATTCTCACCCCCAAATCTCTGGGCAAAGACTTTTCTCTACTCAGATTTTTGCTTCTACTTTTTTAAGGACTGAATATTTATTTCTTCCTTCCCTCTGTACCTTCTCCCTCTCTTGGAAAACCTCCCTGGCTCTTCCCCTCACCCCATTTGAGATATTCCCAGATTCCTCTGGGATGTGAAAAGAACACCTCATCTTGAACAGGTGGGATGAGTAACAACCCTGAGTAGGACTGTACAACTGGGCCGGGGAGGCAGGTACGTAAAATGACCATTCCCAAAACAGGTAGGAAGTGGGCATTCTAGAGGAGCAGGAGCCTGGAAGAGGGCACCACCAGACAATCCTGGGGAGAGAAGGGGAAACCTGCAACTTTAATCCAGGAGGGCTCCCTAGAGGAGGTGAGGTCTGAGCTGAGGTGAAAGAGCAGGACAAGTACGAGGTGGAGTCTGAGGGTGAGGGGCTGCACGCACAGGGAACAGCACCTACATAGCTACAGGGAACTGAAAACCATTTCAGCCTGCCTTAGAGTTAGCCAATGACAGAAAGCTGGGCGGGGCAATCCTGCTGAGATCGAGTCACAGAAAAGTTAAGACTGAAAGCTGGCAGAATTTGGTGGTAACTGGACATGGGGGTGGAGGCAGAGGTGAAGGAAAGGAAGGAGCCCAGATGACTGGTGGGTCTCTGGCTTTCTGAGTAGATGGCAGAGTCTTGTGGAACAGAAGGAGAGGCAACAAGAAGAGGATGAGTTCAAATGCAGACACGTGAAGTTTTTGGTGCCAGAGGACATAACATGGAAACAGCTATAGTCCCTGGATCCCCACATCTGAAGCTGGGGAAATTGAGAGAGCCAGAGACTGGGATCTCCTTGTTATTTGTGCTTTCTGTGGTACCTCTGTAGTCAGCTTCTCTGATCTGTGTCCACCCTAAGGTATCTTAAATATGTGTGCTATATGATCCAGCAATCCTGCTTCTGCATATATACTCAGAGGAAATGAAAACAAAATAGAAAAAAAAGGCTTTTCAATTCCATGTTCACTGGTTATTCACAATAACCAAGATAGGAAACAATCAAAGTGCCTGTCCACAGATGAATGGGTAAGGAAGATGTGTATGTATAATAATAAAAGCGTAATATGCAAATCGACCAAATGGCCAAACAGCCGAACAACCGTCCGGAAGACCTTCTGGATGAAGCCGGGGCTACGAAGGCCTACTCCTGCACAAATTTTGTGCATCAGGCCTCTACTGGAACACTATTCAGCCATGAGAACGAAGGGGTGGACCTTGAGCACATTGTGCTAAGTGACATAAATCCGACAGAGAAAGACAGGTACTGTATGCTATCACTTACATGTGGGCTCTAAAAAAAGCCAAACTTGTAAAAACAGAGAGTAAAATGGTGGTTACCAGGGAATGAGGGTTGGGGGACAGGACAGAGGTTGTTTAAAGGTACAAACTTAAAACAAGTTCTAGAAATTTCATGTACAATACAATGAATACAGACAACAATAATGTATTATAATCATCAAACATGCTAAGAGGACAGAACTACATGATTCCAACCATTAAAAAGAAAAACTAATTATGTGACGGGATAGAGGTGCTAATTATCGCTACAATGGCAATCATATTACAACATAGAAATGCGTCAAATTAACATGTCAAATATATTTTAGTTGTAAAATATCCTTTAAAATATGCGTGTTTTTCATCTGAGGACTCTGGTCGGGGGAGAGATGGAAAGGTCTCAGATGAAAACTGGCATGGAAGCAAGAACAAAGACTGTGCTGATGGGGATGGGAGATGCTGGGAAGCAAGGCAAGCTGGAGAGAGTGTAGGGAGCTACAGGGGGAAGCAGAGATGAGGGCTGCCATCTTGGTCTAGAGTTAAGGAAAGCCCAGATGATACCACAGAATCAGAAAAGATGAATGCAGACAGTAAGGTAGAGAGGACCTGAATCCCAGATGATGAGAGCCATGGCACCCTGGGCAGAAGCTCCCAACCCGGGGTTGCTGAGGCTGTCTCTCCCAAGCTGGAGCCCGCTGGCTTCGGCACCCTTTCTCGGAACTCAGCAGAGCTAACTGGCTGTCCTATGCATGGGAACACTGCCCCCTGGAGGAAATGTGTTCACATGCTTTCACACAAATAATGTTACATCTGCTGCCATCCTCCTGAGTAAGGAGAGTGATGAAGGTAAAAAATCCCCAGTCCACTACCCGGGTAGGTCAAGGTGCCCACACAGTATCCCACATACACACACCCCATAGAGCCCCTTGGGGAGGAAGGTGTGGTAGGGCAGGAAGGAAGTGGGGTTCTACCCCTGAGGTAGATCCTTAGCTTAGCTCTGCAGAAAGAGCTCCCCACACCGGGCCCCTCTCACTCCCCTGTAGTCTTCCTCTCCATCTGGACCTTGGTCAAACTTCTCTTTCCAGGCCCCACCCTCGCCCATGGAACACTCACATCCAGCTGGCACTAACTCGGGGGTCCAGGTCTGCCCAGACCATTCGAGTTTGGCTGGTTCAAAAACACCCAACCTCAAAAAAAAAAAAAAAAATTAGCTTTCTTTCCACCACACAAGCCTAGGGACCTACCCTACACAACCCATCAGAAACAGGAGCATCCTGACCTTCCAAGGTCAACATTGCTCCACCCCAATCCACAGTCAAGGCCATCAAACACACACCCAAGCCAGAGATTTTTATAAAATCCTAAACAGCCTTCTTTCTAGGGCTCTGGGGTGAGCGGCCCTGGGGCCTCCGACCAGATTTCCTTCCTTGGCCTTGGCCTTGGCCTTGACAAGGAACCTGTCTCAGCTCAGCAGTTGGCCAGAAATGCCAAGCTGCCAGAGCATCCGAGTTCCCAGACAAGTCTGCATTGCTGAGGATCAGGGAGGCTGCAGCAGGTCTGGCCTCTGGGGCAGAGAGCAAGAGGGAGACGGCACAGCTGGGGCTGCGAACAGAGCAGGCGGGGCCGCTGGCCAAGGCTGCATGGGGTGTTTGGGAGCCACCGCACCCAGGCCAGGGGCTGGGCCTAACCCCTCGCAGTTCAGTCTTTGCAACAATCCTGCGTTGGCGATCATTTTACATTTTACAGAGCAAAGTTTTACAGATCAAGTTGCCCAAAGCTATCCCCACAGGAAGGCCCAGGCTGGGATTCAAACTGATGCTGAAGCTCCCTTAAGCTCCACTCTGCCTCCACCAGATCAGCCCTCAAATCCAGTTCTGTCTAGAAGGCTTGCTTTCTTCCCTACTTTCTTTCTTCCTTGTGCCTCCACATAAGCACTTCTCCAATGTAAGATTGTCTGCGATATCAGGCAACGCAAGAGAACAACCCTGCTCTGCGAGGAGTCTAGGTGAGCGCAGCATCATGAGGTTGGGGATGGAGTCTGTCCTGTTCACTACCGATGCCCCATATCTAGGGCAGTGCCCGGCAGATGCTGGCACAGAGAAGGCACCCGGGAGATGTTTGTTAACAAACACCCTCCCACTGCACAAATTCTTCAGTTTTCATAGTCAAAACTCTTCCTACAAAAAGGCAAGATTTCAAGAGCCCGCAGCTGGACTAAAGCAGCCAGGTAGACGCCGCGTAACTCGGACACGTGCAGGCTCCCCTCGGTCCTCACGAGCCCAGGCCACACTCAACATTCAGCAGGACATCCATCTGATTTCCCATGTCCAGCCAGAGATGCCACCTGCAGCAGTGACCTCCTGGAAAGACACTGGCACCTCCCCACACCTTTTTCAGTTACGGGTCAGCCCCCGGAAGGGTTCTGAGACATTGCAGAACATCTCAAACACCGCCTACTAATTCTGCAGCTTAATGGGCTCTTCTCATTCGGTGCCACCAATCGGGGCTCGCATCACAGGTCTGTGTGTCCCCATGAGCAATGGGACTGCCCACGTCTCACAGAGCTCCTCAGCCAGATTCCCTTTGGGGACACTGTGTCTGAAGAACCCGTGGCACCATTTACTGAATTTCCTCTGGGAGAAGACCAGACAGATTGCATTGGTCCTGCTGAAACTAGGCAAGCTCCCTGGCCCCATAAGGTTGCTGTTGACCTGAACAAAAAGCCCAGCTGAGGAGCTGGGCCTTCTATCAGTTTGGGAGTTGCCCTGAGATATGAATAAACCGGAGTCTCTGACTCAAGGAGCTTACCAAGTGTTTGAAAACCAAGGCAAGTTTAAGATTGATTTAAATTTTTTAGTTTAATTAAATTTTAGGGGGGGAAATTTTTAAAAATATGTTCTTATTGATTTCAGAGAAAGGAAGAGAGATGGAAGGAGAGAGAAACACCAATGGGCTGCCTCCTGCACTCCTCCTTTGAGCCTGCAACCCAGGCATGTGCCCCGACTGGGAATCGAAACGCTGACCCTGTGGTGCATGGGATGATGCTCAATCAACTCAGCCACACTGGCCATATATTTTAAATTAATTTTAAATAATTTAAATTTTTAAATAAATAATTTTAATTAGTTTATATTGTGAAATAATAAATGTACAATAAAGGGCATTAGTCTTGTTAACATACACATACACCCATCTAACTACTACCCCAATCAGGATATAGAGAATCTTATCTAATAAAAGAGTAATATGCAAATTAGCCATCACTCCGCTACACCCACAAGCCATGCCCACAAGCCAATCAGGAGCGCGTATGCAAATTAACCCAACCAAGATGGCTGCAGCCATGGAGCGAGCAGGAGGCTTGGGTTTCCCTGGCAATGGAGGAAGCCAAGCTTTCTGCACACCCTGGCAGGCCCAGGCATCCACTAAAGGCTACAAAGTTTCAATGATAGAAGGTAAGTAAATCCCAACAAAAATGGCTGCAGCCACAGAGCAAGTAGGAGGCTTGGCTCCACTCAAGGCTACAAAGTTTCAATTATAGAAGATAAATAAATCCCAGATACCAGGGCCTCCACTTGGGTCACCAGGGGGCGTGGCCGGCCTGCAAACCACCACAGGCCCCTCGCCCAGGCCACCCCATGCCCCAAGGGAACCCCCACCCTGATCCAGGACACCCTTCAGGGCAAACCAGCTGGCCCCCACCCATGCACCAGGCCTCTATCCTATCTAATAAAAGAGTAATATGCAAATTTACCATAACTCCAACACACAAGATGGCTGTCCCCATGTGGTCAAAGATCCTGCCCCCATGTGGACACAAGATGGCCACCACAAGATGGCCAGCAGGGGAGGGCAGTTGAGAGGGACCAGGCCTGCAAGGGAGGGCAGTTGTGGGCGATCAGGCCAGCAGGAGAGGGCAGTTGAGAGGGACCAGGCCTACAAGGGAGGGCAGTTGTGGGCGATCAGGCCAGCAGGGGAGGACAGTTGGGAGGGACCAGACCTGCAAGGGAGGGCAGTTGGGGGCGATCGAGCCTGCAGGGAAGGGCAGTTGGGGGGGACCAGGCCTGCAGGGAAGGGCAATTAGGGGTGACCAGGCCTGCAAGGGAGGGCAGTTAGGGGCAATCAGGCTGGCAGGGGAGCAGTTAGGCATCAATCAGGCTGGCAGGAGAGTGGTTAGGGGATGATCAGGCTGGCAGGCAGAAGTGGTTAGGGGCAATCAGGAAGGCAGGCAGGCGAGCAGTTGGGAGCCAGCAGTCCTGGATTGTGAGAGGGATGTCCGACTGCCCTCGAGGGGTCCCAGATTGGAGAGGGTGCAGGCTGGGCTGAGGGACACACCCCCGTGCATGAATTTCGTGCACCAGGCCTCTAGTATTTCTAGAACCTCAAAAGGTTCTCTCACATACCTTCCTCCTTCACAAGGTAAACATCTCTCAGATATCCAGTCTTAGTTTTGCCTAATTTTGAACTTCATATTGTGGAATTATATCATACATATTCTTTGGTGTCTGGCTTCTTTCACTCAACATATCTGTGACATTCATTCATGCTGAATGTGTGCCAGCACTTCTATTAAATTTCTGAGTGGTATTCCATTGTATAAATATGGGACAATTACTTTATCCATTTGCCCATTGATGGAAACAACCAGAGTTGCTTCTAGTTCATAACTATTATAAATAAAGCTGCTATGAACATTCTCACACATGCCTTTGTGTATGCATGTACTCACTGCTCCTAATATACAAGCGGCAATAGACAGGTATGGTCATAGGGGAGACATATACTTAACTTTAGTAGACATTGCCTGTGTCCCAAAGTGGATGTACCATTTTAGCTTTCCACAAGCAGAGTATGAGGGTTCCAGTAGCATGTATGAGAACTTCATTCCTTTTCACAGCCAAGCAATATTCCATTGTATGGATAGACTACCTTGAGTTTACACATTCATCAGCTGATGTACGTTTGAACTGTTTCCACTGTGCGGCTATTATGAATAATGCTGCTATGAGCACTCATGTACGAGTCTTTGTGTAGACAGATGTTTTCATTTCTCTTGGGATACACCTAGGAGTGGAATTGCTGGGCCATATGGTGATCTTTTTGAAACTTTTGGAGGAACTGCCAGACTGTTTTCCAAAGTGGCTGTACCATTTTACATTCCCACCAACAGTGAATGATTGTTCCAATTTCTCCACAGTCTTACCAACTTTGTATTATCTGTCTTTAAAAATGTTAGTAATTGTGGTGGGTGTGTAGTAGTATCTCATAGATGGATGTAATTTTAACTTTCCTATGGGCACCTTTTCATATCCTACACCCTCCACCTCCATCTCCGAGTATCCCCCACACATGAAACCCATCCACTCCCACTGAGAATCACTAGACAAGAACATCTGCCTGGCGTTAATTCCTACAGGCTCTATTACAAAGGTTTCTTTCATGAATCAAAAATCAATTTATGTTAAAATATTACATAGATTCTTTTCAAAACCTTCTCTAGGAAATTTAGGGACCCACCCATCCAAAGAAATGCCCCACTTTGCTCCCGTCCCCAGGAACAATAGTAGTTGTTAGAAATAGGAAACGGGCAACTAAAAGCAAGTGGGGGTAATAAGGGAAGGCTTCCTGTGGAGGTGAGCTGACCTGGGACTTGAATAACAGGTTAAAGGGATAAACGAGGGTTCTTTCTATGCAAGGGGGACATCATGAAGGAAGGCAGAAGGTCAACTCTAGGAATGCTGGGGCCTCGCTTTGGCAGGAGTGCTGCAGGTGCTGGTTGTGGGCCAGGTAAGGTTGAAGGGATTTATTAAGGGGAGATCTATAAAGAGCTTTCCAGGTGCAACGAGGGTTTCAGGTGGGAAGTCGGTTGCCTCTTTTATTGGGAAGTTGCCAAAATAAAACACACACAGAAACCAACAGGACGTGTGAGAGACAGAAGAATCACAGAAGATGTCTTGATTTTGTCCACAGGGTCACACACAAAACCCACAAAGACCTAAAATAGCCAGAAGCCAAGGCCCAGTCCAGACGAGACTGGCCCAAGAGGGGTCGTCCACTGGCTGACGGTCCCTTCTGAGAGCTTTCCCTCTTGCACTCAGCACTGCCAGCCCACCCTCAGCTTGTTTCAAAGGAGAATGAACTAACAGAAGAAGAAAAGGGGAGGTCCTCACGGCTCCTACAGGGTCATGGGACCGCATCCTGAAACACCTCGATGTCTTCTCCGTGTTCAGGGAAAACACTAAGGGCTGCAACTCCCTCCCAATCTCAGACTCACTACTCTCCCCTCCCCCAGTCCTGGCCAGTGGCACCTTCAGCTCTAGACATGTGCTCTCTTCTACTGCATGGAAAGCTCTTCCCGCTCTATCCCCTGGCTTACTCCTCTGCATCCTTCAGACCTCAGCTTGTGCCTCTTCTTCAGGGAAGCCTCCCTTACACCACTCCATCTCAGGTTCAGATCCACTTCCCACGTCAGACTTTCTCCTAAAACCCTGCTTTGTTCCTTTTTAACACTTACCTGCAATTACACTACCTCATCTAGGTGTTTGCTCAATGAACATTGCCCGAGCGCAGATGCGACATCTTTTCTGCTCGTTACCATATCCCTTGCTATGTCTTGCACAGTGCCTGGCACATGAATGAATGAATGCATGAATGACCACAGAGAATCTATTGATAAGTGGGATCTGGCCCCTGGTAAGTCAATCCAATGATCCAGCAATTCTTCCCCAAGGTGTACACCTAACAGAAATATGTATATATGCTTTCCAACAGACTTGTACAAAAATGTTCTGACAGCATCATTTGTAAGAGCTAGAAACTAAAATACCCATGAACAGTAAAATAGATAGATTGATATTTTTTTTCATTTAATGGAATACTATACAGCAGTGAAGATTAACAGAGCACCATTCCTTGCTATAACATGGAAGAATTGCACAAACATAACACTGAGCAAATGAAAATCTCAAAGGAGAACACACCGTGTAATTCCAAGTGTGTGAAACCCCAAATCAGGCAAACTAACCCGTGGTCCGAATGGTAAACATTCTAATGACCCTGGGGGAGAAGAGAGGGTTCTGTGTTTGATCTGGGGGCAGGCTTTTAGGATGTACTCACAGCGCGAAAATTCACCAAGCTGCTCACTTATTATTTCTAGAGGTGAGTTATACTTCAGTAAAAAGCTTACGAAAAGGGAAAGACAATTCCCCCATGAGACGGTGCTGGACCTCAACAGGCCCGGATTCCAGCGCACAGCCTCCCACGCGGCTGGGGCGGCCCGTGCTCCCGGCAGCATGGGGACTCGCCACCACCACGTCCCTTCCCTCTGTGTCTGTCGTCTGGGGTGGCTCTTCCTTTCTCTCTCCTTCTCTCTTTCTTTCCCTTCCTTCCTTCCTCCCTCCCTCCCTCCCTCCCTCCCTTCCTTCCTTCCTTCCTTCCTTCCTTCCTTCCTTCCTTCCTTTCTTTTTCTTCCTTCCTTCCTTCCTTCCTTTCTTTTCTTTCTTTCTTTCTTTCTTTCTTTCTTTCTTTCTTTCTTTCTTTCTTTCTTTCTTTCTTTCTTCCTTTCCTTCTTCCTTTCTTTCTTCCTTTCTTTTTAGATAAAGATACGTGTTTAAACTTGCTCTCCCAAGAAACAGCAAATATAAATAGCATTGTTGTTGCATGACCTAATCCAAAAATGTGAAATGTAAAGCAAAAAGTAAAACAGAACATCTTGTTCTATAGAGCTGCAAATGTGCTGACAAACATATACAGTGTGTGCTTGGGGGAAGGGAGCAAGTAGTGGAACTCAGGGCAAACGGGTATATTTCATGCAAAGAGCCTTGTAGACAAGTAAGCACGTGACAGAGAATATCATTTGGGAAGGCGGGCTTCGACCTCTTTAATTTTCGTAAATACCACATTGTGATTTTCTTGCTTTAAGCAACTTCTTCCCAAGCTCTCTGGTTGCAGAGATGTGACTTTACAATCCCACGTGCATGTTATTTCGGATTTGCTGCCAAAAGATTGAGTTTCACCCTCTCCGGGCCTGAAAGTGTGAATGTTCTGTGCAGATGCGTTTGTGCTCTCCGAGGCAGACCGGCTGGCACAGGAAAGGGGCAGCTTTGCCCGGTAATGTGCTGTCAGGACAAAGCATGGGGAACAGTGTTTCTTCCTAGCCTAAGCTGTGGTTAAATTCCTTAGCCTTCCACCCCTTGGGCTGAAGGCTCGAGCCATGAAATTGGCAATCCTAGGCCAGTACCCCAAACTCCTGCGAAGCTGTGTATCAATTAGCAACTTTGCTTACCTGCCTTTTGTATGCAGGACAGTGTCCTGAATTCTATGGGCAGTGGCAGGTGTTGAGGAGAGCTGATGGCCGACTGGCAGGGCACTCTCATACACTGGATGGTATTCATATTAAAAAGAAAAAAAAGACATACAGCTATCTATACTAATAAAAAGGTAATATGCAAATTGGTCAGGATGCCCTCACAGTAGTGACCGAACAGCAGCCTGCGTGGGGCAACAAGGCAGGCATGGGGGGCAGTGAGGGACGACCAAACAACTGAATAGCAGGCTGCATGGGGCAACCAGGCCGGCAGGCGGGGGGGGGGGGGTGGGCAGTGAGGGGTGACCAGGCCAGCAGGGGGGCAGTTGGGGGCAACCAGGCTAGCAGGAGGGGCAGTAAGGGACAACCAGGCTGGCAGGGGTGCAGTGAGGGGCAAACAGGCTGGCGGGGGGGGGGCAGTTGGGGGCAACCAGGCTGGCAGGGAGGCAGTTAGGGGCAACCAGACTGGCAGGCAGAGGCAGTTAGGGGTGATCAGGCTGGCAGGGGGGGCAGCTAGGGGCAATCAGGCAGGCAGGCAGGTGAGCAGTTAGGAGCCAGCAGTCCTGGATTGTGAGAGGGATGTCTGACTGCCAGTTTAGGCCCGATCCCCGGGATCAGGCCTAAACCAGCAGTTGGACATCCCCCAAAGGGTCCCAGATGGGAGAAGGTGCAGGCTGGGCTGAGGGGACCCCACTCCCCGTGCATAAATTTCGTGCACTGGGCCTCTAGTCCTGCTACTAAAAACATATCTTTCCCATGGACTCACACGCACACAAATATGCATGACCAAGGATGTTCACTGCAGCACTGTCGGAAATGGCAAATTTATTAGCAACAACCTTGATCCACTGGGACTGGGCAAATAAATGACCGGAATTCACACAGTGGAATTCTATTCAAACAAACCAAAAGCACATGGTGGTTTTATATGACAGGCAATAATCTTTTCTGAGATACACTACGAACAAATATTAAGTGCAGCTACACAGTACTGGTATACCTATGCTACTTTTGCATAAAAAAAGATACATGTTTACCTAAGCAGAGAATATCTCTGGAAAGAGACCCAAGAAACTAATGAGGGGAAGCAAGTAAAGTGAAGAACGTCTCAGGAAGAAAGGAGACTCGCTTATTATGACATACACCTTTGAATCATTTGCGTTTTTATCAACTGCGTGCAATCTTTTCAAAGAGCACATTTCTTTTAGTTATTTACCATAAAAAATATACATATAGAAGACAGAAACTTAACTTTTGCCCAAATCAATATGAGCCAAATAATAGCATATACTAATATACAGCTTGTGAGAAGACATCAAAACAAAGGCTTGAGCCAGTGTCACTGTTTGGGTTATTTGGGAGTGACTCCAAGAGCAGGTCAGCTCTGAGCAGGGGCTGGAAGGATATGACACGATTAGACCACTCCCAACCCCCCCCCCAATATATAATTAATCTTTTATATGTTTGGCCAGCCTGTGAAAAATTCCAACCACTCTCCCGCCTGGCTTCAGGTATCATTATTGTTTTTCCTCTTTTCTGGCCTCAGATATCGTGACGTTATTACAATATTCCTTAAATATACATTTCTCCAGGGACTAGTTAAAATCGTGCCTTAAAAACAGAGGGGCTGGTAAGATATGTACACATATAATACCTTAATAAAAAAAATTTAAAAAAAAAACAGAGGGGCTCAGGTGACCATGTTAAGCGCCCAGCCTGTTTTGTCTTCCGGTCGGAAAGGATAGTGTCAGTCACCGGTGACTGACTGGGGGCTTAACGTGTTAAAGCCCTGGCTCAGCCGCTGGGCAGAATGCCCTCTCCGCTTTCTCGTCAGTAAAGTCCACCCACTGTGAAGCTTATTGAGGTCCGGCATGTGAACTTGGGTAGCCCAGTGTCACTGTGGTGTGATGGTGATCGGGCTCCTGGAGAGGTGTACCAGGCACATGCACAGCCTCACCCCATCCTCTCAGCAACCCTATTTTACAAATAAGAAAATATCCACCATTCAGATTAAGAATAGCTGCCCTGGCTGGTGTGGATCAGTGGGTTGGTCGACATCCATGCACCAGGAGGTTGCAGGATCGGTTCCTGGTCAAGGGCACATGCCTGGGTTTCAGGCTCTATACCTGGCATGCAGGAGGCAGCCAATCAATGTTTCCCTCTCACATCGATGCCACTCTTTCTCTCTCACTCTCTCTCCCCCTCCTTCTCTCTCTCTCTCAAAATCAATAAACTATTCTTTTAAAAAAAAAGATTAAAATTATTCATCTCAGTGGATTGGGCTATGGTCTAGGTATGTTAAGGACCTTCTTGAAATGGGAATATGAGGGTATTTTTATATAGGGTCTATACCAAAATTTTAACATCTTGGCTTATAGTAGACAATGAGTTCACCCCCAGGATTTAATAAGTTAGGCCCAAACATGAAATTAGAAGCAGATACAAATCTAGTGTTAATGGGGGAAAGAGACTGAACAGAGAAATTCATTTCCAATAACATCTGTAGGTCAACGAATCCTCAAAACTATTATCTGAAAGTAAATGATTTAAAAGTCACAAATGAGCAGGAGCTCCAGAAGCCAACTCATGAGTTCATTTCTATGCTGACAAGGCAATATGGGTGACCCTAATTTTACTTGTCCAGGTCTCTTCTCCATTTCTTTTCCTCTCCCACAATTTCAACATCCTTTTACTCAGCATCCTGCGAGTGGATCAGCAGCAAAGGAAGTACAAACCCATTTCTCTGACTCGCTCCTGGAGTCATTCCCGCAGGGCACAAACGAGACCCTCTCATCACACTCGATGACATTACAACAACCAAATCGATCAAGAAAATATTTTTGAATAAGCATGCTTCTTTCAGGTTTTTTTGCCCAACGATCAGTGGTTCGAGACAGAATGTAGACCTTCAGTGAACAATGAAAATGACCTCCTCGTTTAACAGAAGGAGGGGTTGATTTTATTTTTAAGAAAAAAGAGAAGGGATGATTCTAGTGAATGTGGTTTAGCAGAGGTTCCCAGGTACACTGAAAAAGTCAAGACAAAGACAAGCCTGGTTAAACAACACACTCACACAAGCTGATTAGCCGGTCACTCACAGGCGAGACCATCCTTCTGAGAAAGTGCTCCCTAAGAGCAAACCAGATCGCTGGGGATAAAATATGTCCATTACCTGCGTTATAGGCGATAATCTCTAAAGTGAGGGTCAACGTAGCCGAGCGAGTAGTTCTGGGGCATTCTGCAAAGTCACAGGCATGTCAGAGGCAGCCAGGAAGTGCTGACTCACCAAAGTGTGGGAAATGGGCAGCCAGAGCAAGGCCAGTATGTCTCGGGCTAAACAGAAACCACAGACGACATCCCCAGGGGTCATAAAAGAGGTTGCACCCCTGATACGCCCTGACCTTAATCAAGGCGCACACACCAAGGAGCTAGCCCTGCCTGGGCAACTCTATTCATAGTAACCACGAATCACGCTGCCTGCTCCTCTGCGTGTCCAGGGATCGTTTACCCAGAGGCAGCCTCCTCCGAAAGTCACTCCCCTGGGAAGGCGTTTGGAAGCCACATCGACAATTGTCTCAGCCACACACCTGGCTCCGTGCTTCGTGGTCTCACCTCAAACTGCTACTCACCCTACACAAGGAGCATCCCGAGCAAGGGGCGAAGGATGATGCGGCGGGGGAGGGGGGTTCACTGATTCCGCCCTACAGAAATGCCTGAGTGGGGCAGATATGGACAGAATTAAGACACCGTGAACCGGCTCTGAGGCTAGAAGAGTGGACAGAGGTCCCAAGAAGGATCTAAGCAAGGAGTCAAAAACTCGATGTCCCCAAGGGCACTGTCAATGGTGCAGGCGGTGTTTGGGAGCCTTACCAGCTTCCCTCTTGCTGTATTATTTTTTTAAGATTTTTTTCATCGATTTTCAGAGTGAGAGGAAGGGAGAGGGAGAGACAGAGAAAGAAACATCATTGTGAGAGAGAGAAGCATCAATCCATCGGCTGCCTCTTGCGTGCCCCCTACTGGGGATCGAGCCAGCAGCCCAGGCGCGTGCCCTGACCAGGAATCCAACAAGGGATTGATGCTCAACCACTGAGCCACACAGGCCAGGCTTGGCAATTACCTAAAAAGGATGAATGATTGTACCACAAATGGCCTTCTCTGTATTCAAGGTATCTTCTCATTCTGAATTGATTACACACCTAGCAAAATGCTTAACAAGTTAGTATTGCTCTCATTGCAGCAGTAGTAAGAATTGTGATTATGTGTCACCCTCAGCACTAATATTCCACACCAGCCACCAGCATCATGAGCCTGTGCTTCACATGCGTGATCTCATGTGATTCAGACAGCAATCCTATTGGAAGGGGAACAGAGATGGAATCTGCCCACGATCACGCAGCCTCAGTGTGACAGGGGCAGATCTGAACCCAGGCCCGTCGGGTTCAAGGCCATGCACATAAACTAGAGCAGCGGGCTCAGGGGGTCAGCTGACGGAGGCGAAAGACACCAGGAGCCGCTGCCTTTATCCCTACGCTCAGTCCTGAGACCTGGTGACCCCCAAGCCCCCTATGACGTCACTGCCTCACCTGTAAAAGTGGGATAATGACACCTGCCTCCCTACCTCATCGTGTCGTTGTGAGGTTCAGACAAGCACAGGTGAGCCCAGCAGGTTTAAAGCACCACGTGAACGAGAGGCATTATTATTTGGCAAAACAAACCCTGATACTAACTTCAAACAGGCAAGGTGAGAGCCACCCTCCCAAGACCACAGACATAAAGAGAAGAGGTAGAGAAAAAAGAGGTGGACATCTGTAATATTTTCATCAATACAGATTTTTTTTAAAATAAAAAAGGAAAAAAGAAAAAAAGTCAAAGCCACTCCCCTTCACCTTGACCTGGGGCATAAAAATGAGAACTGACTGCAATTCCCTGAAGCTTGTCCACCACTCAGGCCCCGTCCCTGCACAGTAAAGAACGGAACTCCCCCAGGAAGAGGTCTGGCCTCCTCGTCCTTGCCTCCAGGAGGCGGCCTCCCGACCCTTGGACTGTCCTGCCTGATTAGAGTGTCCATTTACCTGGGATCTTGGGCCCCGTAGACGGTCTAACAATGTGATGTATGGTGGTAGCTCATTAGCATAACCTCCTGAGAGGCTGGAGTCTGAGGCCGGCCATGCGGGCACTCAACCACGCCTACCTGACCGAGCCCCAGTGAAACCTCTGGACCCCAAGGCTCAGGTGAGCTTCCCTGCGGGGGGATACTCCATGTGCACTGTCATCCGCTGTTGCCAAGAGAGAAGGAGCTTGGCCTGGTCCCACGGGGAGAGGACAGTGGGAAGCTCCTTTGCGTGGAGCTCTCTGTGCACCTCTTCCCTTTGGATAATTCTATTCTCATCCTTTCAAAGTAACGGTGACTATGACAACCCACAGTCAGTTCGGTACGTCTTCCTAACAAATTATATCATGAGGGTGGTCTTGGGGACCCCCGAACGTTGTAGTCCCTCTGCATTGTCATTTAATCCTCACATAAACCGAAGGAAGCAAGTGTGGTCATTCTCACCTCAGCAACAAGGAGGCTGAGTCGCTCAGAGTCCAGCACTTGCCTGTGGTCCCACATCCAGCGGGTGGGCCCCTGGAGGTCATCATCACCAGGCTGCAGCATCGGTGAAACTCTCACCTGGGCACTCAGGGGCCCTGCTGCCAGCTGCTGGACCTGCCACCCTGAGACCTGCAGACAGGTGACTAGAGGGCCTCACTCTGTGCTGTGCTCTGAACAGCAGCCCATGCCGTCAGAGGGTAAGGGGAGATCTCCGAAAGGGCTTTAGTGGGAACAGAAACTACTAGGCTGTCCAGATGCTGGGTGGTACTGTGACCTTCCCATTCCACTCTGAGACGGGCCACCTGCGACACAGACACCCCAGCGGCCCTGAAACCCAAACCTCAGCCCTTTCATGGTCAGTCACCCCGGCCCTCGGAGCAGAAGCCTGGAGGGCAGTGATGTCATGCCTCCCAGGACAGGACATTCCACCAAGGGCTGCGTCAGGCGCGGCGAGGGGGGTGCGCAGAGAAAGGGCTCGGGCGGGAGGCGGCAGATGGGGCGGCCAATGGCACATCTGCCCCGAGTCAGGGCTGGTGTCAGCCATGCACCGCCGCCTGCCAGCCCGGGAGGGGCAGGAAGGAGGCTGCACACGCAGCAGATTCCCCCCCAGCGTGGAGGCCAAGCTGTGCCTGTCAATCCCGGCTCCTCGTCTCCGGAAACCTGGCGTGGCGATGCCTCCCCTACACACACACACACACACACACACACACACACACACACACACACACACGTCGCCCCCGCGATGTGCCATAACAACACTTTTACAAGAGCAATAGATTTAACACTGTCCCCCCTCAACAGCCCTGCTGTCCCCAAAGTCACAGCCCAGCAAGATGTCACGCTTACGAGCCAGACTTCTGCGCTTTGTTTGTTGTGGTTGCTCCAAGTGTGCTCCTGTTCCATTGTTTGCTATTTTATTTTAGTCACCTGCCCAAGAACGGAAGACAAACCTGGTCATCTGAATACCTTGCTTTTTGCTTTACACTTGCTGTTCAAGAATCTAATACCTAGTCATAAGGGACTCCTAGTAAATTGTTTTTTTAATAAAGAAAGGTGTGTTTTTTTTAACACAGAAATAACTGAAAGACAGTATTCGTAATAATAGTCCTGTGAATTACCATCTGGAAATTTTTCAACACCCTCGAGGGGATAAATTCTGAAATAGGTGTTATGAACCTACAGCCCCGCAGAGATTCCCGGATGAGTTTCAGGATGTCCACAAAAAGCACGAAACTGAAATTGTTTGCAAACTCACGCGGGTGTGCACCCCAGAGTAATTTTTCTGAGGTGCACGTCCAAAGCTTTCATCAGCTCCTTAAAGGGATCGCTGACCCCAAAATGTTAGAGCGGCTAGCACATTCAGAACGGGCACCCTCCCAAGCTCATTTATTCTCAAGACATCCCGTGAATTAAACGGGGGAAGAATGATTACCCGCCGGGCGAAGGGAAAGGGCAGTGACTGCCCAAGTTCACAGGGCGTGCCTGTCACTTTATTAGCAGCTCGGTAACTGTTTATCACAGTACCCCTTGCAGTAATGCGATGGTTCACAGTGTTTCTCCAACTTAAAACTTCCTGCAGATGGAGACTGGATGTGCTAGAGGTCAAGTTCCTGGGGGGACGAAGGGCACCCATCATGGTAAACTGGGCACACGCGTAGTAGGTGCTCGATAAATGCTTTTCGGTGAAATGTGACCATGTCTTCCTTGCCCAGGGTTCTCACTCCACAGATGATTCACAAGAAGCAAAAATACCTGCTTTGGCTACAAAGAAAGAATGTACCCTCTCTACGCACCCTGCCGAAGTGCAGACCGCCGGCCGGACAACACTGTGACCCAGCACACCGGTGGCTGCAGGGACACTGTCGGGCATTCCAAGTTACAAGGCACTATGTGGGCGGAGAAGCCCACGATTCAAGAACATTACATAAAGTCTATGTGACTCAATGGCCACCCATCCCCACCCCAGAAACTAGACGAAGGAGTCCTGATTCCTCGCCCTGCACAGCAGCGAGTGAAAAGACGGGCCTGTGAGACACATTCAGACTCCGTCCTTCCACAAAGAAGTGGCCAACGGCTGTGAAGCCGCTTCGGTGCTCAGCTCCCAGCTCTGCGCAGTTTCAACCTGAGCAGGTGGCCACCTGTGGCCGTGGGTGTTGCACACGCAGGAACAGGAGTGGCTACCAATGCATCTGCGGCTTTTCTGAGGGTCTGAGCCTGTCCCGGGGTCAGATGGTGGTGATGGGTGTCCAACTCTGTGAATGTACAATAAACCACCACACTGTACACATTAAAGGGGTGAATTGTACAGTATGTGACTTAGCTGTTACCAACCACAGGGTACCCACCTCCGCCTCCTACCTCATGGGGTTGCTGGGAGGATTACGCTGCATAGCCCTGGTGCACGCCTGGCCTGACAGCTACTTTGTCAGCATCACTCACAGTGGAACTGGTACCATCACCCTGAGGTCCAGGTTCCCCGGACATGAGGGAAGGATGCAAACTGATAACAGTGATGGATTCTGGGGAAGAATCTGAGATTGACAGTGATGGGGAAAATAGACTTTAACTTTGTATGTAATGTTTTCATATTTTAAAGCAGAATGTATTTACATAGTACTTGTGTGACTAAAATTTAATTTTTTAAATGCCTATTATGCTTGAACTGTGTCTTTCTATAAACCATTTCACATCCTCTGGCTTAAAAACTATAAATAAACACTGATAGCAACAGAGGCAAAGAAGCATTGAACAGACTGTCAAACTACAGCGGGAAGGCAGGGGAGGTTGGGGGGGTGGGCTGTAAGAGATCAACCGAAGGACTTGTACGCATGCATATAAGCATAACCAATGGATATGACACTGGGGGGTGGGGAGGCAGGTAAAGGCATGTACTGGGGGGTAGGGGAGGCCGGGGGGGGGGTCAATAGGGAAAAAAAAGGAGACATATGTTCTACTATTTGTAATACTTCAAACAATTAAAAAATAAAATTAAAATTAAAAAAAATATATTAAAAAAATAATTAAAAAAAATAAATAAACACTGAAAGCAGCTAAAGGCCAGGATGTCGCAGTCATCAAAAGTATCAAAAGTAACAGTCATTTCTAATATAATTAACTTTATTTCCAAATTACAGCACGCCCCTCCCCCCCCAACCCCGACACACACACACACAAATTAACCAAAGCAGAGAAAAGGCAGCAGGCAGAGTTGGGGCAGGGACAAGCTCCCCCTCCGCGGCTGAAGAAGAGACAGAAGTACCCGTGCCTCCTCTCCTCCCAACGCCTGAGTCCCTGGGATGCTTTTCCCCAGAGAGTGAGGCTGCTCTGATCTCCTGCATCTCGCACTAGGCTGTAGGTGAGCCCCGCAGTAAATTGCCTTAATCTGCATATCACACCTATTTTTAGGCCTTCGTTTTATGGCTTGGTAAAACGAGCAGGTGCAGGGAATCCAAATACTCGGCTACATTAAGATGTTTCGTGAGAGAGACGCTTACACAAGCAAAACCGCAGGCTGCTGGTGAAGCTGACACCAATAAGGAGGCTGCAGAGCAGCTCGCCGATGTGCCCTTTGGCCAATGAAAAGGCCTGGTCTGAGCCGCCCTGCGTTACTGCGGGGGGGGGGATGGCACACACTCGCCCACCTGTCCTGGCCGAGCCTTCACAAGAGCAAGCACTCACGCTGCCCACCGGGCTGATCGTGGGAAGGCAGCCCTGGTTTCCAGCAGGCTCGGCCCCCGGCAGAGAGTCCAGGTTGGACATGTCTACACACTCAGTCAATAGGTGAGGGGCCTGTCTATGCCGGATATGGCTCTGGGTGCCAGAGATTCATTCAGCAGGGAACAAAGCAAAGTCTCTCTCCTCAGGGAAATGATATTCCAGGACAGGAAGATGGAAAAACAGACAGATCAATGTATCATCTATCAGGCAATGACAAGGGCTAAGAGGACAATTGAAAAAGGAAAAAGAGGCAAAACGGGATGGAGGCCTGAGGCTGCCGCTGAGACCGGGGCCAGGGAAGGCCTCTGGCAAGGTGATCATTGAGCGGGGTGCCTGCAGGAAGCAATGGAGGGGACTGCAAGCCTCTGGGAGGAGAGGGCTCTGAACAGCAAGCGCAAAGGCCCTGGGATACCTGAGGAGCAAGAAGGAAAGTCAAGGCCACGGAGAGCCAACCAGGCAAGACCTCTGGTTCTATTCTGAGGATCGTGGGCGAGGCTCTGGAGGGTTTCAGGCAGAGGAGGAAAATTACTGGACTTGCATTTTAAAAGGTCACACTGGCTACCCCACCTGCCATCTGCTTGCCTCGATTTCTCTTCAGTGTCAAAGGCTATCACCACATGGCAGACAAGAGGGCGGCCCGAAGCCCAGAGACACATCCTCTCTGGGAGAAGCCCTAGGGCCAAGGAACTGTTTCTCTCCAGTCATCCGTCCAGGGAGAAACGCTGATTGGAGTGATGTGACCAGGGTGCTTCTCCCTCAGAGAGTGGGGCCGGAACTTTGGTTACCCGCCCTCTCCAGTGAGCGAGGAAGTCCGTTTTCCTGATTCCATGATTGACGGCCCCACTAGGATCATGAGGAAGAGGATGCGAAAGTGTGACGGGCACAATAAGCAAGAGACAACACAATCCACAACAGATCAGAAATGAACAAGATCTGAAATTACTGCCCAATGCCGCCCACTGACATGGCCTGGGGACACCCATCTCACCCATCTGTGTATGTGAAGGTGGTGCGGGGGGCCCACCATCCAAGAACTAAGGTAACCCCCTCGCATTCCTTAACGTTCCCTCCAGATGTCACCTGAGAACAAAATGAAATTCGCACTGATAGAATTTTATGGAGGGAGATGAAAGGCAAGACGGGGCGGTACAATGTTTATAAGATATGAAGGAAAAAGACAAGATGCCCCCCCCCCCCCAGTACTTTAAAAGAGCAGGAAAGTATGAGGGTGTTGTGAACCAACTATGAAGACGGTTCCTGTAGCCCACCTTCGCCAACTTCATCATTAAGAGCCACCTTGTTTTGCACTGTGCGAGGAGCTGGGTAAAGGGAATGGAGCAGGCATCCCACAGCTCTGTCCTCAGATACGCGATTAAAGATGGACACGCTGGGGCAGGTGACCAGCACAGGATAAACAGGCACAATAAACACGGCATCGGTCACCCACCCAACTTTTCCTCCTACAGAATCCAAACATGTGAGGAAGAAAACTCAGTCAACAGCTGTTTAAAGACACAATCACAGGAAGGATAGCGGGCACAGTCATAAATTCATATTTTCCTCCATACTCCAGTCATTTATTCAACAAATATTTGGTTCCTCAAATGCCTTCTGAAATCCTGACCACTCTTGTGTTCTCATTCTTAAGTTAGGACATAATCTACATCGGGTGTTATTGAAACAACCAGATTGCCCCGGTCCCAAACCCCTCCTTTCAATGGTGGTTGAATGGATAAAGGTAAACAGCATTTTAAAATTATGTTGGCTGCAGCTCAGTTATGATTGTCTTCACCCAGGCCCACAGCGCAAGATAAGCCAGGCTCTCTAGTGCTCAGGCATGGGGGCAGGGGGGGCGGCGAGGTGAGACAATCCTAGCTTTGTCACTGTAGGAAATGAGGGCAAACCTTGCCTTGGGTCAGAGAATCGGGACCTGCTCAGAGGGCTGTCTCCATCCCTAACCACCCACCTCTCCATTACCAGGAAAGGAAAAAGACAGGCACCTTCACATAGAATGCCTAATTACTTATTAATAGTTTTTTCCAAGCTGGGCAATTAGCAATATATACTCCATTCTTCATCACTTATATCCCATCCCTTTACAAATGAAGAATGTGAGCCTTCCAGAGACAACTTTGCTTCAAGTCAATGACAGAGCCAAGAACATAATAAAAAAATTGCATCGAGCCTTTTAGTGCTCGCCCTTATGCTGTTCTTCTTCTGGCTCAAGGGAGAATTGCACTTCTGGGCCTTCTGGTAGTTGGGTGGGCCTGTGTGTTAGTTTTGACCAAGGGACTGTGAGTAGCTGTGATGCCACCCCCAAGCAGAAGTATTTAATTGCTGGTATGAGACCTTTCGGTATTCTTTTCCCTCTCAGTGACCAATAAGCCTGTGTTCCAGGTAGTGCTGCTATGAGGTGGCCAAGCTTCTGTCATCCTGGGTCCCTGAGGGACTGCACTGAGCAGCCCCTTTGATGTTTGCCCACCAACCCAGGTAGAACGAGAAAATAAGTGAGAAAGAAATTTTTATCGTGCCCTGGCTGGTTTGGCTCAGTAGTTTGAGTGTCGGACCATGGACCAAAGGGTCTCTGGTTCGATTCCTGGTCAAGGGTACGTACCTCAGTTGTAGGTTCAATCCCCAGCCCTGGTAGAGCAAGAGCAGAAGGCAACCAATCAATGTTTCTCTCTCTCTCTCTCTGTGTGTGTGTGTGTGTCTCTCTCTCCCACTCCCTCCCTCTTTCTCTCTCTTTTTAACTTCCCCTCCCCCATCCCTTCCACTCTCTCTAAAAATCAATGGAAAAAATGTCCTTACTCCTTGGGTGAGGATTAAAAAATGTTTTTTCATTGTATTAAACCACTGGGATTTTTGTGGCTGTAGCATAAGTCTATCATGACTTACTCTTAGTTGAATGAAAGCTAAGACATGTACACAAATAAGTAAAATACAATACAGCAAGGCTGACACTGTCCTGGCCCGTCAAAGGTACTTGACCGTGTCTGGTGAAGGAGTGAATGAATGAATTACATAAAACTGGTGTACACAGTATGCTAATGGAAGGCTAAACTAGGAAACATTAACTTCCATTTGAGAGTTAATCAGTAAAAGATGACAGATCAAAAGAAGTATGAATATTAACATAAACATTGAAAAAAACAACTGGATTCATGATATTTTGTCAAGTTCATCTGGGAAAGTCCCTACCAGGATAACCCTTTTTCTCTAAGCCACCCCTCCATCAGGAATCTGAAGACCAGGTGATGATTCAAACAGGCTAGAACCCCCACCCTGAGCTGCTGGGTCTCCAACCAGGTCATCTGATAGAAAATGATTCTCCTCCTCCTCATGGAGAAGTATGTTGGCAGGTGGACCATGCTGGCCCTCCTCTAGAATGCCATGGGGTTGCGGACTACTGGATGGACCCCCCAGCCTGGCACTCTATCTGCTGCTCCCACTGGCGGCCTCCATTGGCCAAGGGCCACCCACAGCTCCCAGGGGCTGTGCCTACTCTTTGGGGACAGCAGCTCTTTCTGACAGTGGCCAGCAGTTGCTCTCATCAGCAGGTCACTCATCAAATTTGGGAGCAAAAGTTCCTGCTCTCAAGTAATGTGATCCTCTAGGGGTGTCTCAGCTTGGCAGCTACTGGGATCCTCTGTGTCTTGCCCCTCCGGCAGCTCCTAGGAGCCTGGATGGCTAACCCAGCACGCCTACAAGCACCAAAAGCACTGCTCCAGAGGGACCGTTCTGGGCCAGCCTTCTTGTTGCCGCCATGGTACTGGAGACACCTGCCATGAACTCCTCCTTCACAAATCCTTCTCGTTGCCCTCCAAGGACTGCAGAAATGGTTACATTTCTAGCTGCCTGGCGTGGACAAGACCCAAGGTCATGAGCCTCTTGAAGCAGGGAACATTCTATCTCTCTTAAGAGGGTCTCCTATTCTTCTTCAGTCCTGAGTGTGCCAGACTCCTCTTCCCGCATCCCATCTGCAGGACTGGGAGCGCCTCCACGACTCTAACCTCAGGCCGGACCTGTGGTCCTCACGGTAGATGGGAAAGCGTCATTCTCACTCTGGCCTCCAGGTATTCCTTCCTGGGTTACGACCCTGGAACAGGGATCCTGGGACAGGCATTTTCTAGGGGTTAATGTGCTAAAGATCATCAGTTTTCACAAGGAAGTATGTCTTACTGCTCCTAACCAGCCTAATGAGACCGCCCTCCGTGGGCTGAGAAATACACTGGCACAGGACTCTGGTTCCTGACTGGCCACTCAGCAGCTGGGAAACCAGGAGAAATAGCCTCCTCCCTAGGCCTCGGGGAACTGGCATTAGGTCTGCTCTAGCTGGCATTAGGTCTGCTCGGGGAACGGTTGGGAGACTGGCATTGAATTAATGAAGGTGAAAGCTCTCCCAAACCACTATACAATGCTGAGCACTATTAGTCCATTTATTCTTTAATATGCAAGAAATGCATATATTTAATTGATTTTTTAAAATTCCTTATCGATATCATAAACATTCAGAGGACAGTACTAACTTTTAAATAACTACTCCACCCATTTAGTGTGCAAATTATCACAGGGACCCAGAGAGATTTAAGGCCTGATTCTCATTCCCTAGTGATTTACACCAATCAGGGTTATTATCCAATTTAATCTGGCTGTACCTAAGAGAGTGGAGAGGACTTGCTATATCATCCCAGTCCCTCATTGAACAGGGAAGGAAACTGAGGCCCAAAAAGGTTAACTAATGACCAACAACAGCTATCACGCTAGCCAACACTTGTGGCTTTTTACTCTGTGCCAGAGACTTGCTTGGACCACCCAGCAGGACTGTGACCCAGCCAGGCCCGGAAGCCGAGAGTCCAGACTTCTTCCCATGGGTGTCCATATAAATCCGTTTCTCTGCATCTGCCCGGTTAGTCCAGCCTCTGTGTTAACTGCTCACCTTTTGTGGTTCTCACCTTGAAAGACCTGAAGAGCACAGAGGAAAGAACAGCAAGGAGGGAGACAATGGGCAGAACGAAAGAACAGTACAGGAGGCAGCCTGGGGAAACTGAGGCAGGGAGTAACGGAGAATAAAGAGAAGACTCAGAATATGGAAGCCAAGGTGAGGATGACTTACAGCCACTGAAGAGAGTACGATAGAGAACACTGTACATGTACTAACAGATGTGCTGGGGAATTACAGGAAAAAAAGACTGTGTCTGCCAAACAGAAAGATATATTTGAGTCCAGGATATAAAGTATCCACCTTTTGCCAAGGCCTTTGGTCAAAGCATTTCTGCCCACAAACAGCACAGGCAGAAAAAGAAGAGATGACCTCCCATCCCCCTTGACCCCACGTCAGGGCAGAAATTCCCCTTAGCAGGGGGACTGGCAGAAGCTGGCTGGAGTGGGGCGGGGCCCAGGTTGTCCAGTCCTCCAACCCAGTGGGGTTGCCCTCTGGGAGGCAGGTGTCCACCAGAATGCAGGATAACCCCCTGGTCCTTTCACTCTGGACCGGCATGTACTAGTAAATCCTGGCCCATTCACAGGCCGCGGGAGGGCTTGAGCGGTGCCACAATGCACGGCAGGGTGAGATGTCAGCAAGGGTTTAGAGGCCAAAGCTGTTTATCTCACACTGAACTTGACCCCGCATCAGAAGGAGGACAGCCTTGTCCTGGGTCAAAGGCAAGCTGCAGCTCTGGCCAAAAGCCACACATTTCTGATCTGCTGCTAAAGAGTGAGAGGAGCATTTAAAACAAGAACGACAAAGGAACACAAAAACTGACAGCAGAGGACTTAAAATGACATGAGATTCCGTCGGTGCCTCGAGTAAAGCTGAATGCCAGGCCCGGATTACCCCCAAGTTTACAAACACTCACTGAATGTTTCTGCCACAAATAGTACCACCCACTCTCAGCCACACTCACTCCACGCCACTTCTCCATCTGAACTGACTGCCCACCGGAATGGCGACCCCAGCAACTCCACAAGGCTACCTGCCAGGATCAAAACGAGCTGCTCCTCTTTTAAAAGCTACAACAAATAAAAGAAGTTTTTCTTACATCTGTATGGTGCCCCCTCCCCCAATTACAAAAATAACTCCTGCCTGTTACAGAAACTCGCATTCAGAGCTATAAAGCTGAAAAAGTGAACGCCTTCTGAAACTCAGCCTCCGGTAATTGCCGCTATTAATAATTTGAGAAACAAGAGTTGAAAGTAGTTGAAAAGAAATGTCTATAATAATAAAAGCATAATATGCTAATTAGACTGGACAGTCGAACGACCTTCCAGATGTCGTTCTGGATGAAGCCGGGGCTGCGAGGGCCGAGCCCCTTGCATGAATTTTGTGCATCGGGCCTCTAGCATCTAAATGAAAGGCCATTAGGAGGGTCCTCACAAGTTCAAGTGGGAGGGGGGAAGGCTGATCAATGTCTAGTTCATTAATCTGGAAACTCAAAAGCCCAAAACTAGTCGAAGCTGAATTACCAGGTAGCCAGTACACAAGACCAACTATGTAGCTTGGGGAGCTCAATGCAAAATGAAAATCTGAAGCCCTCTGTTCAAAAAGTATTAAGAATTTCAAGTGGGCTGGAAGAGGTTAATGAGGGGGGGGGGGTGGGGGGAGAACTTATGTAATACTTTCAACAATAAAGATTTAAAAGAATTTCAAAACGGTGACGACAGAACATGGGCCCTTCTGAGCACGGGGTCTGTGTGACTGCACAGTCACTCTGGGGCAGCTGGCCCTGCCTATACATTCATTTAACCATGTGATTGCTGAGGGCTTACTTCGTGTTTTGAAGGCTTCAGACCTACCATATTTGACTTTGAGACTATGCATTATGTTTTCTAAAAATGCTCAGGTTTCTCTAAAGCAATACACTGGCAGGATGAGAAGAAGGCCAGGAAAAATGTTTAAAAAACCATTATATTTTTCCACTTGTTCTTGATTAAGTTATATGTTTTCTGATGTACTTTCCAGTTGAAATGAATTAGCTATGCGGTTAGTATGGTAGAAATACAGAACACTCAAGAATAAAACCTTAAGCTCCATTTCACATCCAAAAATCTACATCCGAGATTATTTACAACATGAGTCATTTCTTAGGATAAATTTTATAATACTTTTTTTTGTGTTGTTTTTTTTTTTAATAACAAATGATGTGCTTCCTTCCCTTGTCCTCCAATAAGTGTCACTAAATAGACCTCCCTTAAAAGTAAAGGAAAAGGGAACCTATCATTTGGCAGATCAAACTGTATAAAATTAAGAATTCTCTTTCGCGCCTTTAAAGTACAACAGGTTCGTTTTATCACACACACACACACACACACACACACACACACACACACAAAGCTAAATAAAGTAGTCTTCTTAGAGCCTCCCTGGGTCATTTAAACGTGTTTCCGTGTTTAACATGATCTGGGTTACGTATAAGAATAGCCTGATCTTTAACACATGAGAAGAATACCAAGAATTCCTTCTAAGCTGCTATAAAAGGCTTGCAAAAGCCAGCAAAAGGCCTGGACCACATTCCTTGGCAATTATCAGCATGAGGAGGAGGTAGAGAAAGAGTGGAAAGTGGCTTGCCGAAGGCCTTGCCGATCACCAAGCCTCTTCCATCAGGAGAAACTGCTATAGGACCTCTTCTCTCTGAAGCAAGGGAAAATCGCTTTTGTCCCCGAGGTTCAGCCTCTGATAGACAAGCTGATCCCATCGTCCTGAAATCCCCCACCCTCTCAGCCCAGGAGAGGCCAGAATCGTTCTCCTTACCCAAGCTGGCATTCTGACAGACGCATCTCAGAACCCGGGGAATTTGTCCAAGTTTCCCTTGGGGTTCAACATAGAAACTCAATGCCATGCTGCTTAATCAGAACTGCTGCTTTTCCTGACGGAGGCCAGAGAGGATGAAAAGGGAGGCAACTCTAACTGATCAGCCTGAGCTCTTCTCAGAGTCCAGGGCTAGCCCCTCCTTCCTGATGGAGAAAGGAACACAACTCACTTTTCTTTTAAATCCTCACTTGAGGATATGTTGTTGTTTTTTATGATTTGAGAGACAGAGGAGGAGAGGGGAGAGGGGAGAGGGGAGAGGGGAGAGGGGAGAGGGGAGAGGGGAGAGGGGAGAGGGGAGAGGGGAGAGGGGAGAGGGGAGAGGGGAGAGGGGAGAGGGGAGAGGGGAGAGGGGAGAGGGGAGAGGGAGAGATCAGTTGCCTCCAGTACTTGCCCTGACCAGGAATCAAATCTGCAACCTGGGCGTGTGCCCTGACTGGGAATCAAACCCAGGGCCCTTCAGTGCACAGGACGATGCTCCAAGCAACTGAGCCACACTGGCCAGGGCCACAACTCACATTTCTTAAGACCCTTCTGCATGCCAGAACCAACTCCAGGCCCTCTGGGGCGATTATATTATTAACCCAACAAAAGCTTACCATTTTGCAGATAAGGAATCTGACTACAGCTGGTAAGATAACTTGCTCAGTCATAGGGCTCCAAACAGGCAAGGCTGGGCTTCAAGTTGAAGTCAACCGAACTCCCAAAACCAGTGCCAGCAAGAAGGGAGGGCTTTGTCTCCCAAAAGTTTAAAACCATAATAAAACCACTAAAAGTCTTTTCCTTTTCACCAAGCACCAGCAATTCTAAACAATATCAGTAAGAAGTTATTCCTCCTAGAAAACAAATACTTTGTTGGCTTAAGTACTATACAATTCCTGCAGTGACTGGTGCGTTTGAATGGTAATATACATGTAAACTTCAAATTAGCACAATTGCATTACCCGCCATTTGATAAGTATTATGTTGACATGAGAGGTAATCTGAAGCATGCCTGGCTTTGACACATGCAAAGTGAGACTTCTACGGATTTCAAAAATAAATATGGAATAGGTCAGAATATTTTGATTCCACTTCGGACACAGTCCCTGTGTCCAATCCCTGCAGGACTATATTCTCCAATGTTGAAACAAATTGTTTTTTAAGTGATAGCACAGTGATTGTAAACCGAAGAAACAGAACTTGAGTTATTTCCATTCAGTCACCCTGTGACCCCTTGGGAATTCTGTGTGTGGGTCAAATGTATAACAGCAAACTGCAAGATGTAACAATTTTGTTTGGTAAACACAAATGTTAATCCAGATGTGAAATATTTTATCACATTTAAGTATTATCTTTAAAACGAATGTTTTCTTTTTCAATCCTTCATTGTGGGGGGAAATCAAGAAAATAATGACTGCTCATTACATGATTTCTACTGAAAATAATTTTGTCACCCAGAGGATAGGAATGTGAAAAATTATCTGCTCCAGCTGCAAACATGCTAGGTGAGTCACCGCTGCGCTCCATTAAACTGACCCCAATGCACAGGAAGAACCAGCATCGGCCAGGACTGGGAGACCAGAGTGTGACCTGGCCAAGAGACTAACGCTTCGTCCATGGTGGTGAAGCATTAAATCCAGCTGGTTTTGCCCAGGTCTGTGTGGCTCGGATCACTGAGCATCATCCCATACACTGAGAGGTCACCAGCTCGATTCCGGTCAGGGCACATACCCGGATTTTGCAGGCTTGATTCCCAGTAGGAGGGCATGCAGGAGGCAGCTGATAGATGTTGCTCTCATCAATGTTTCTCTCTCCCTCTCCCTTCTTCTCTCTCTAAAATCAATTTAAAAAAAACAAACATATTTTTTAAAATCTTTAAAAATAAATCCAGCTGGTTTTCCAGCAATGTCATTCTTCAGTTCTGTCCTTGTAAGTCAAGGACACCTCTATGAAAGAATTTATGGTTCTATAATGATCCCTACCTTTGACCCAAATTTTGCAACATACTCCATGCACAATTGATGCTTTTCTTCAAATTCAAGTAATTCCAAATTCTTCTCAAATAAAAAGACCATCAAATTCCCAATCTCAGGCACTAGTCTCACCAACCGTGACAACCCTTTCTCAAACCTCCACTCTCTTCCCCGGCCAGCGTGGCTCAGTGGTTGAGCATCAAAGCTATGAATCAGGAGGTCATAGCTCAATTCCTGGTCGGGGCACATGCCTGTATTATAGGCTCCATCCCAGCAGGGGGCGTGCAGGAGGCAGCCGATCAATGATTCTCTCTCATCACTGATGTTTCTATCTTTCTCCCCGCCTCTCCCTTCCTCTCTGAAATCAATAAAAATATATTAAAAAAAAAAAAACCTCCACTCTCTCCCTATCCTATACCTCCCACCCAGCTGTCCACTGGACTTCTTCAAGCTTTCTATAACCTGACAGCACACCATCTATGTCAGCTCTTATTTGCAACTACTCAGTTCCAAGACCCAAGATGAAACATTCTTGAAGACAAAGACTATCACCATGCCACTTGAATCTCCTTCCTTCCCCAACCTCTTGACACAGTCCTGGATACATTATAAAATCCCTTTAAATTTATTTAGCAAGTACTAAAGCAATACTTACTGTAAGTCAAAGAATTGAACATAAGTTTACTGTTGGGAGGTGCAAATTTAAATAACAAATTGTAATACCCGTTATAGTAGTAAACCTAAACATGCAATTACCACACAACCCAACAATCACACTCTTGGGCTTTTATCTCAGAGAAAGAAAACATGTTCATACAAAAACCTGTACACACATGTTCACAGCAGCTTCATTTGTAATACCAAATATCAGGAAAAGCCTAGATGTCCTTCATTAGGTGAATGGTTAAACAAACGGTGGTACATACATATCATGGAATACTATTCAACAAGAAAAAGGAATGAACTACGATACACTCAACAACTTGGGAACGTCTCCAGGAAATGATGCTGAATGAATAAAGCTAATCTCAAAAGTTGCAACCTGTATGATTCCATTTATATAACATATTTTAAGTGACAAAATTTTAGAAATGGAGAACAGATTAGTCATTGCCAGGGGTTTCTGGGAAAGGGAGGGATATGGGTATAATTATAAAAGGGCAACAGGAGGGATCCTTGTGATGATAGAACTGGTTAGCATCTTTTTCTTTTTTTATATGGAATGCTTCATGAATTTGCGTGTCATCCTTGCGTAGGGGCCATGCTAATCTTCTCTGTATCGTTCCAATTTTAGTATATGTGCTGCTGAAGCAAACACGAACTGGTTAACATCTTGACCGTAGTGGTGCAAACGTGAACCTACATGTGATAAAATTGCATTCACACAGACAAATGTGCTAAATACATACACACAGGCGAATGTGCTAAATGCACACACACAGGCAAATGTGCTAAATGCATACACACAGGCGAATGTGCTAAATGCACACACACAGGCGAATGTGCTAAATGCATACACACAGGCGAATGTGTTAAATGCATACACACAGACAAATGTGCTAAATGCATACACACAGGCGAATGTGCTAAATGCACACACACAGAGACAAATGTGCTAAATGCATACACACAGGCGAATGTGCTAAATGCATACACACAGACAAATGTGCTAAATACATACACACAGACAAATGTGCTAAATGCATACACACAGGCGAATGTGCTAAATGCACACACACACACAGGCGAATGTGCTAAATGCACACACACACAGGCGAATGTGCTAAATGCACACACACAGAGACAAATGTGCTAAATGCATACACACAAGCGAATGTGCTAAATGCATACACACAGGCGAATGTGCTAAATGAACACACACAGGCGAATGTGCTAAATGAACACACACAGGCGAATGTGCTAAATGCATACACAGACAAATGAGCACACGTAACAATGGGAAATCAATGGGAATATCCTGGTTGCCATACTGTACTACAGTTTTGCAAAATGTTATCATTGGGGAAACTGAATAAAAGGAGGGAACTCTCTGTATTATTTCTCACAACTGCATTCGAATCTACCATGATTGCAACAAAAATATCAGTTAGCAGAGTAGTAAGCCAACAAAAGTATCTCCAATTAGTAAGATGTATTTATCGAACAAACACTTATATTGTGCTTACTAACTGCCAGGTAACATTTTAAGCATAAATGTTAACTCATTGAATCCTCCTAATAACCATACATGGCCTATAGTATTATCATTTTACAGATGGAGAAACTGAGGTACAGTGAGGTCAAATAACTTGTCCAAAGGACACATAGTATGTAAGTTAATGGACGGGGTCTGATTCCAAGGCAGAAATCTAGATCCAAAACTCTCCCCTTAGAGATCTCTGCATCTCACCCTTGAAGGCTGAGGGCTGCCAATCGGACTAGACCCTAAATCCTGATAACGGCTCTTCTAGATTTCCAGAATGCAAGCTGAATGTATGATACACCCTTCAGATCATAAAGCCGATCATTACCTTCACATGCTGCCAACGTTAAAGGAAGTAAACTTTAAAGGAATTAGACAGATTCTAATGCAAAACCTTCCACTGGGTGGGAGGGTGAACACCTCTAACACTTAAGAGCAACTCTCGAAGAGTTAAGGGGCTCTTCCTTTTGTCACCTTTGGCTGGAAAACGGAGAGAAGAGTTGGGCACATTTGGGAGAACATTTCAGAAAGAAAGGGTGAGGAGCCCTATAAAGCACAATGCATCTGGGAGCAGATGAAAGGGGAAAGCTGAGACAAGACCATGTAATTGCGTCACGCTTCGCACACCCCTGACCCTGCTCGCAGGCCCTATCACGGGTGCACCGTATCTTCTCTGGCACTCTCGGAATGGCCCCCACTCGCTCCCCCTGCCTTATCAGTTTCAAGCCCATAGTCTCCTCCACATGCTGGCCAATGCGGGCCCTGGAGACTGAAACCCAGAACCTATGTGGCATTCTAGAGTTGCAGGCCTATAGCAAGGCAATCTGGCTTGGGAGATTTTCAGATTATCGAGTGGGGCCACAGGAATGTCACGGCCCTGTGGGTGGACATGGGGACATTCATCAAAAAGACAACTACCATGAAACCACAGTCTGCCTTTCCCACTGGAGTGGCGTAGAGCTGGAGTGCGTGCACGTGTTCGAATGTGTACAAACCTAGGTTATTTTAGAGAAAAGTCATTTCCCAAGGATCAGTGCTAGGAAGGGTGAAAGGAGCACTAGACCCAAACCTTCCACAAGACAAACTCCCAATCACAGGGCACTAATCATGAGTGCTCTGGCTAAATGATGCCCACAGTATATTGCCCGCGGTCCAGGCTGATACGATGCACCATTCAGAATAAAAGAAATGGGTACCAGGGAGTAGGGGCTCGACTTTCTTACAGACATGTCTCGGAGATATTGCAGGTTTGGTTCCAGGCCGCCAGCAATAAAGCAGATGTTGCAATAAAGCGAGTCATAATCTTTTTGCTGGTAGATTATCTTGCCTTCAATTTGAAAAAAAATCACATCATCTGTGAGGTGCAATAAAACAAGATCTGTTGGCACATCAGTGGATGAAAATCAAGTCCAACTATGAACTCCAGGCTGCGGGAAACTAGGTGGAAATAAAGTTCTTCACATTCTATAGTTTTAAGAAAGAACAGCAGGGAATGGAGTCAGGAGCAGGAAAATGAAGTCTCAGCTCACTCTATCCCAGATAACCCCAAACGACCCAGGTCCGTGTGTCAGTGTTCACCTGAAACAGCATTTCCTTTGCAACAAGGACCCGAAAAGTTCTGCTCCCAAATAAGATAGAAGTAAACAGAGACTCTTGGGTTGCCCACCCTCCATCGGCACTTCTCATTTTGGCTGCTGGCATTAAATGCATGAGATCTGGAACCATGTCAGCCACCCTATGAAGAGGAGGCCACAGAATGAGCGCATCATTGGCCATGGCCAGGTGGGGGATGAAAGGCCCAGGGCCCCTGAAGACCCCATCGAACCACTAAACCAACCCTGGGCACCTGCCTCCAGACCTCTTGCTCAGTAGATAATAAACATCCTGCTGATTTCAACCACGTGTGTTGGGTTTTCTGTTGGTAGCCAAACATTTCTTCATTGGTACAACTGCCCCATAATGATTTTGCTCAACAGTTGTATGCAAGTTGCCAGTGTCACCTTCCCTAACTGGCCCAAGGCTGAACCTAACTGGCCCAAGGCTGAAACTTGGATGACGCCTATAGGTCTCTTTGTCCTGGTATCTAAATCTGAAGCCCCCAAGTAACAGAAAGTAGCACCTACAACTTCAGCCTGCCTTGTCACCTGAAAATCTGGGTTGGTGCCAAAGGCACAATAGATAAACACAAAGACACAGGAAAAGAAAAAGTAATGTGGGGAGAGGGGGAGGGGGAGGGGGAGAAGGGTAACAATTGAAAGGGGACATATACGGAGAAAAAGGAAACATGTGCCCTTTAAGAATGTGTACTTTTTTAAGAGATGCCCCCATGCTTTTCAAAATGAGCATGCTCTGAGTAAGAAGCCACTGTGCGCCTGGTCTCCCACATCACGTGGCTCTGGAAAGGCTAAATCCCACCAGTGGAGCCCTGTGGCCACATGGTGCAGACGTGTGGATGACCGATGGGCTTCTTGCATTGGCTGTGCATGACTTGGCGAGGCAAAACATATTTTGCATTAGCTTAGGTTCTGACATTCTATCATGTTCCCTGTCAAGAGGCCAAGTAGTTGTTGGAACCCTGCACACCAAGTGACATATAACAGAACCTTAGCAAAGGGGACAGCTCTTTGCCAAAGGAACCTTAAACTAAAGGCTCTTCTGACCTCTCCCATCGCCACTGCTGTGGTCTGGTCGGCTGGGCTGGGAGCAGAAGTCCACTAAAGAAAGGTCACCATCCTGTGCCAACATCTAAGGTACCTTTCCAGGAAGCAATGTTACCAGGTGTGGGGTGGCGACCTGCCATCGGGTTGCCTTCAGCCATGGGTATCACTGAGTCAGGAAGAAAAGTGAGACAGAGCAGGCAGCCCAGGCTGAAGGGGCCATGGCAGAGGCTGAGGGAAAGGCCATCAAAACGACACTTTGTTGTCCTAGCCACATACCATCTTCAGCGAGCCTTCTCCTGCCACCCCAGGGACACTGTGTCAGGCTGTAAGGGGAGAACCTCAGATGCCACCTCACATGACTCTGCCCAGAATGCCTGTGACCCGGTGGCTGGAGTGTCTGTGGCCTCCTTGAAGGGTGTCAACATTCTCACAAGGACCCTAGGCCTCTCAGACAGGCAGGATCCCTGCAGGGTAACTGCCAGGGAGGGCAACTCCCGGTGAGGAGGCTGGCACTGATCTCCAGGGCTTTGCTCTCTGACCCCAGCCTGCAGGTGCTGCTATCTACCGCCTCTTCTGCATTTACTAAGCGCCTGCTGTATGCTCAGAACCATGCAGGGCTGTATGGGGTAATATCAGGAAATAGAAGGCAAGGTCTCTGCCCTTAAGGAATGCAATGCTGAGCTTAAGCAGTAGGCCTTTTCTTTTTTAACCTGAGGGAGTCAAGGACAGAATGGATTGCTGGTGGCGTGGGAAATACGCTGATAGGCGTTCAAAGGAGGGAGGTCCCAAGAGAAAGGGATGCTCAGTGAAGACTTCTCAGAAGAGGTGGGACTTGAGCAAAAGGTTCTGGTTCGGGTGAGGGCCAGACAGGGAGGAGACACAGGTGAGGAAGGTGACAGCAGATGTGTGACTGTTATACAGACAGACTGGCTCAGAGATCAGGAAACAGCCAGCACAGATAGTATCCAAGGGGGTAGCAAGAAGTGAACTCTCAGACAGGAAGTGCCACACATGGGTGGGGTTAGCTGCATGGCAAGCTAACAAACAAAGTGTTGTCTTTCTGCCCCTGAACATCTCTGTGTTCCCAACATCTGGCGAGTGCCTCGTTCATGGTCAGTGCTCCATACATACTGATGGGTGAACAAATAGAAAGTATTAAGCACCCTCAGCCATGCTGGAAGCCACAAACCAAAACACAAAACAATACTTAAAGGCAGAGATTATAAACTTAGATGCCCACAGAGCCAGGAAGGTAACAGAAGTGTAACTGGCCAGGAGTGAGCCATGAGCAGATGAGTGATGAGCAAAGAACAGATGTTCCAACTTTATGGGGGACAGTCCCTACCCAGCTGCAGCCCACCAAAGTACAGAGCCCAGAGTTGCCAGATCTTTTGATTCTCATGTGAAATCCCCCAATTTTAAAATAATAGCAATGAGTTAAAACCGAAATACATAGTTAGGCATTGGCCAGTTAGCTCATTTGGTTAGAGCGTCATACCAATGCACCAAGGTTTCTTCAAGTATGATCCCCAATCAGGACACATACATTAATCAACCAATGAATACATAAATAAGTGGAACAACAAATCGTTATTTCTTTCTCTCCCCACCCCCCCCCCCACCTCTCTAAAAATCAATAAAAAAATAATAACTACATAATTTGGAGCCATATTCAGCCTGCTAGCAATCTTTAGCTACCAAAATAAATTTTTTGCTTAAGAAGTTTATAGTCTAAAAAAGTCCCCAAGAAGCAAAACAATAGAACCTCATAGAGACTACCGAGGGAAAGAGAGGTGGAGCAGGTGGTAGAAGAGGGTAAAGGGGGGATAAATGACTTGGGGTGGTGAACACCCAATACAATATACAGATGATGTCTTATAGAATGATATACCTGAAACCTACAGAATTTTATTAACCAATGTCACCCCAATGAACTAGAAGAAATGTGTACAGACTGGCTCAGAGATCAGGAAACAGCCAGCACAGATAGTATCCAAGGGGGTAGCGAGAAGTGAACTCTCAGACAGGAAGGGTGCCTTTCAAGAAATTGGAAATGTCCCATATTTTGATCTGGGTGATGGTTGCAAGAGTGAGGTCAAATTTAAACATTCAGTGAGCTACAAACCTAAAAGTTGTCCACTTCACTATATGTAGGATATAATTCAATTTTGAAGGTAAAATGGCAAGTAAGTACAGAGTCCTCAAAGCTGCATAAAGTTCTCTCTAGAGTGTCCTTTTGGCAATGCTGCCCCTTCCACCTGAAAGCCCCTTCCTCCATGCACCTACTGCCACCCGACTTACCCTGTAAGAGGTGGCCCTGCAGCACCTCTCCAGGAAGCCTCTTTGATCCCACCCAGTGCAGGTCTGAGCTCAGCCCATCGGGGTACTCCTAGGGACAAAGCCCAATGAGTGACACCTTCACCGGGCCCAGCACTCATCACCTCCCTGTCTGCCTCCCATGGAGCACTGAGGTCCTGGGGACAGGGACTGGAGCACCCAGTGGGCATCCAGAAAGTGTCTGACGTGACAGCTCACCCTCCTGCTGGCATTCAGCAAATGGAAGGGTGCCTTCCACCCACCACCTCACCCCATCTCTATTTTCCTAGAAGAGACTGAGCAGAGAATCTGGACACTGAGATCTGAAGAAAAATGCTAGGGGACTGAGTGAGAAGCTTGGGGAGGGGAGAAACATGTGCATGAAGGGATTTAAGATGGGATTCTCTTGCAACCAGCTGTGAATACTTTCTACCGAGAGAGAGGAAGTAGGTATAAGATTCTTAAATCACATCCCTGGTTGAAGCCAGTGGTGCTAAACTTCAGTGGGCATCAGAATCACAGGAGGGTTTGTTACAGATTCCTGGGCCCACCCAGGTCTGGAACAGGGCCAGAGGATCTTCATCCCTAACCAGCTCCCAGCGGATGCAGCTGGTCGGGGACCTCCCCAGGAGTGGCACCAGATCTGACAAGACCATGGCTAGGAAGCTGAACAAAGCCTCATGATGCATCCGTTCTTTCAGTTGCTCATTTAGCAAACGTATTCAGTCTTGACCACGTGCAAAGCCATGTCAGTGATGCAGACATAATTCGAATGAGTAGCTGTGTTCTTTCACCTTTGGCCACCAGAAAATGGATTGAGTGCCCTTCATGGGATCTGCTGCTGAAGCAGAAAAGGACACCACCTTTCAGCCACTCCCAAGTGTTCGAATGGGCTCAGGTTCAAATGCCTGACTCTGAGAATAAAGTGTTCAAGGTCCACACCCACCAGTGAACTCATCATCTCTTTCCCCAAATGCCTCCAATTAAATGAGTGATTTTCTTGGGTTGCTCTTCCATATATCAATCACCTCCTTCATTTAACCACAAGAAGAGTTGGATGTAGATTCTGGTCCTCAGGACTGGGCAGGAAGACAGATGCATTTCCCTGGAGACCCAGCCAGCAAAGGGTCTTCAGAAGAGGCCGAGGGCAGAGGCAGCTCTCCAGCAGACAGGCGAGCACACGGCTCTGAAATAGCACCCTTCCCCTGTCCCGGGCAGGAGCTGCGTTCTGACATATTCAGTTACGAGTGAGTGCCTGGGCATTAAATCTAAATGGCCCACGATATGGAATGCTCGGGCGGCATGCAGTTGGATTATTTATGCCCTCTGCACCTGTGGAAGCTGAGACTTAATTATTTATATCGTGTTAAATTTCCAATCCTGGGCTTCCAGTCTGCAGATGAATAAAGCACCTCAGTTAAACTGCCGGGGACTTTCGGTCACAACTCAGCAGGGGCCGGAAAAGTGAACAATTTCAGCGCCCGGGAATATCATTTCACGCTATCTAAGGATGTCCTAAGAAATTCAATCGTGTGTGGAGAGCCGTAAGAGCCCTTTGAAGCGACAGCACCTGCACAGTTCAATGCTGTCCTCTCAATGAAAATGTAACTCAAGAGGTAAAGGCACAACCTTTGACCGTGGACATGATGCTCTGTTAGAATAATTTTCCTGACACATGTCTGACTCGTTAGGAGGCCACTGGCCAGATTTACTCCAATTCCTTGGGGAGAGCGTTTTTCAAATTTGGAGGAACTTGCAAGTTACACACCAGTCAGCTTCTCATGGTGTCTGAGTAACATGCAATACTAAGGTACATTCTAACAGAACTGGTTCCCCACTTGTGGTAAGAACCAGTTGGCTGCTGTTGAAAGGCCTACGGCTTGGAAATTACTATTTTAATCCAAACCATCACCAGCTCTTCGCTTCCAGCAGAGCTACTCAGAATTAATTCAAACGTCAACTCTTCTCTCATCTGTCTCGCCCTGCATTAGAAGTTTGAGTCCAATCTCCCATTGTAATGAGATTATTAGATAGGTGCCATTTTGCCATCATTTCCTCTGAAGAGAGAATATCACCTTTCACATATAATTTTAAAAGATTTCCAACGCCCAGCCCAAATTTGCCTACTGTTTCATCACAATCCCCCTCTCCTTAACGGGGGCTGCTCACACCTCCGACGTAAGGACCAACGCAGCCCCAGACAATACCATGCCTGGGACTGGGTCACTCCATTTACGGACAGGACGAAAGGTTCTACAGTCTGAACAGCAGAATCATCTCCTTTTTGAGGAGCAGCTGACTTTTCGTTTGGTTCGCCCAAGGCACTGGGAAGTGGTCTGCTTTGTGTGCTTCTGCATTTTGTATCACTGGGATATCAACGGTCACAACAGTGTTTGGCACATGGCAGGTGCTCGGTAAAGAACTGTTGAATGACTGACTCTCCACCAGAAAACACCCACCCTGGGGGTCAGGGGCAGTCACAGAGCTCATGCATCATAGAGATGGGGGTTGCTGTTGTGGGCTCTGAACCAGTTGCTGAAAAGAAACTGGAGAAATTTAAACTTGAGCCTACTACAGTTCATTCTGTTGTACCAATTAAATTGACTAAAGACCATATAAAAGCAAAGTCATTTTACAAGAGTGAGGATAAATTGTCAGTTGATAATGAAAACTTATCAAAATTCCATAGAATCCCTCTATCTAAACTGTAAGTAACTAGTATGTTGAAAACGTTTTTATATAGCCTCATAATCCTCTTTTTAATTTCTCAATTACAGTTGACAGACAATATATTAGTTTCAGGTATACAACATAGTGATTAGACATTTATATAACTTACAAAATGATCACCGTGATGTCTAGTACCCACCTGACACCATACATGGTTATTACAATATTATTGCCTGTATTCCCTATGTTGTACTTTATATCCCCGTGACTGTTTTTATAACTGGCAATTTGTACATCTTAATCCCTTCCCCCTTTTTCACCTGTCTCACCAATCCCCCTTCCATTTGGCAACTGTAGCCTGATAATCTTGTATATACTTTCCCACTTTTAATGGGTCAGAAGACAGGCAGTAAAATACTTTAATAAATATTTGACCAAAATAGAATATACATCAATAATAATAACAAGCAAAACCCTCATGCTCCTTTATACTTTCTTTGTAAAGAAATAATATGCCATTTAAAATGATAGTTTCATTCTTAGGCAAAAAAAGTAATCAAAATCAAGTAGACAAATGTAACTATTTTGCCAACAGTTCAGTTTAAAAATAGTCATGGTTGATATGGGCAAATGCCAAACACACAATTTGCCAAAAGTGACCCATAAAGAAATAGAAAAGCTGCGATAATCTATAACAAATAAGGAAATTAAATCATTACTCAAAAGCCTCCCAACAGATCCCGGGAAGGAAGGGGAACTAAGATGGCGGCATAGGTAAATGCCTATACTTGCCGCCTCCCACAACGACATCAAAATTACAACTAAAATACAGAACAACCATCATCCAGAACCACTGGAAAGCTGGCTGAATGGAAGTCCTACACCTAGAGAAGTAAAAAAGAAAGCACACTGAGACTGGTAGGAGGTGGCAGCATGGAACAGGCTGGTCCAGCACCTATGTGAGCCGCTTTTTTAATTGGGAGGGAGATTGTCTCTGCAGAGGCTGCCCAGAGGAGCAAGGGGTCCCACACCCATACCAGACCCCCATCCCAGGGTCCCAAAGCTGGGAAAAGGAGTCCCTACAGGCAGTAAGAACTACAAGCTGTAAAAACCAGTGCAGATTGGGGCTCAGAGACACAGATGCTGCTGGAGACCCAGCTGTTCCTCTTAAAAGGCCAGCACCATGAACTGAACTTACAAGCTCCTGCTTCCTCTGAGCACCAGCACTAGGGCGAAGCTCTGGGGAACACAGACACACATAAGGGGGAACTAGATTGTCTGGCATCAGGGCAGGAACTCGGGGATAGCTTTCTCCCAGACAGAGATGCTCACAGGGATCATTGTTCCCATGCTGGGACCTCCTCGGTCTCAGGGCTGACTGGCAACCATTCCTATTTGCTCCACCCTGGTGATTCCCTAAGACTCCGCCTCATCCAATTTACAACCCCACCCAAGCTTCATGCAGTGGTTTTTGCATATTAATGGCCTGTCCTTGCTCAGGCTAAAATCTCTCAAACAAGCTGCAGCTGGGTCAGGGAGCCCCAAACCTATCAATAAAAGGCCCAAGACCCAGCACCAGAACCATCATGCCTTGCTTCATAGCTGGGCCTTGTCTGGGCACTTCCAAACCTGATACAAAGAGGAAGAATCTGCAGATCTCTCTGTAGCTCCTGCTGTGTGGCCCCAGGCAGTGGCTGACTTTGCATTTTCCTGGACACCCAAGAGCCAGTGTACCCAGTGGTCAGTGTCAGACCATACCAGATTACAGCTCTACACACCCATAAGTGACACACTCAAGGGGCAGATTCAGTGAGCACCAAAGCCCCACTGAAGCAAGTCCTGTTCCATTGGGGTGTCTCCTGCATAGCAGCTCTTCCACTGTAGTCGCAGCTGGTCCTTACAGCCAATTGGCCTGGAAGTCAATTTCTCCCAGTGACACCAACAGCAATCAAGTCTCAACTACAACAAGATTGCACTCACAGCCCACAAAGGGGTGCACCCAGAGCTCCCAGCTCAGGTGACTGGGGAGGCTGAGCCACTGGGCCCTATAGAACACCTACTACACAAGGCTACTCTATCAACTCAAGGAGACATAGCAACTCTACCCAATACATAGAAACAAACACAGGGAAGCAGTCAAAATGCAGAGACAAAGAAACACATCACAAATGAAAGAAATGGGAGAAAGCAAACTACTGGATATAGAGTTCAAAACCATGGTTATAAGGTTACTCAAAAATCTTCTATAAATCTCCAAGGGACTTAGTGAGACTTTCAAGGATCTTAGTGAGAATGCAAAAAAAAAAAAAAAAAAAGGAAAAAGACCAGTCAGAAATTAAGCATACACTAACTGAAATAAAGAATAATATACAGGGATTCAACAGTAGAGTAGAGGATTCCAAGAATCAAATCAACAATTTGAAATATGAGGAAGCAAAAAACACCCAATCAGAAGAGCAAAAAGAAGTAAAAATCCAAAAATATGAAGGTAGTGTAAGGAGCCTCTGGGACAACTTTAAGTGTACCAACATTCTCATTATGGGGGTGCCAGAAAAGAGAGAGAGCAAAAAACTGAAAACCTATTTGAAGAAATAATGACAGAAAACTTCCCCTACCTGGTGAAAGAAATAGACTTACAAGTCCAAGAAACACAGAGTGTCCCAAACAAGAGGAACCCAAAGAGGACCACACCAACACACATCATAATTAAAATGCCAAGGGCTAAAGACAAAGAGATAATCTTAAAAGCAGCAAGAGAAAAGCAGTTAGTTACCTTCAAGGAAATGTCCATATGACTGTCAGCTGATTTCTTAACAGAAACTATGCAGGCCAGAAGGGAGTGGCAAGAAATATTCAAAGTGATGAATAGCAAGGACCTACAACAAAGATTACTCTACTCAGCAAAGCTATCATTTAGAATTGAAGGTCAGATAAAGAGCTTCACAGACAAGAAAAAGCTAAAGGAGTTCATCACCGCCAAACCAGTATTATATGAAATGTTGAAGGGTATTCTTTAAGAAGAGGAAGAAAAAGATTTTAAAAATATGAACAACAAAATGGCAACGAATACATATCTATCAACAATTGAATCCAAAAATCAAAATAAACAAATAAGAAATCTAATGAACAGAATAAACCAGTGAATAAAATAGAATCAGAGTCATGGAAATAGAACAGACTGACGATTCTCAGAGGGAAGGGGTGATGGGCAGGAAGAGATTAAACAAAGATCGTTTATGCATATATGCATTTCCTATGGACATAGACAATAGGGTGGTGAAGGCCTGGGGAGGGACGGGAAGCAGGTGGAAGGGAGCAATGAGGGGGGGAAAGAGGGACATCTGTAATAATCTCAACAATAAAGACTTAAAATTCAGATGACTTCAATGGTGAATTCTACCAAACATTTAAGGAATTAACCCCAATCGTTCTCAAACTCTCCAAAAAAATTGATGAGGAGGGAACGTTTCCTAACTCACTCTATGAGGCTAGTATAACCCTAATACCAAAAACACTACAAGAAAACTACAGACCAATACATCCTATGAATATTGATACAAAATCATCAACAAAATACTTGCACACTGAGTTCAGCAGCATAATAAGCTAACTGTACACCATGACCAAGTGGCATTTATTACCAGAATGCAAGAATGGTTCACCATATAAAAGTCAATCAATGCAATACAACAGAATAATGGGGGAGAGGGGAGTACGTGGTGTGGGGGAGAGTGGGGAGACAAACAACACCTACTCTGCTAAGAGGGAAGTCTGGCCCAATGTGACCAAGCTCTCAATTTTAAAGAGAAGCTAGAATTCTGGATTTCCTTCTTTCTCCGAGTCCTTAGTATTCTGATTTTAGTTCATAGCACTTACTAGCTGACATTCTATCTTCTGCACATGTGTCTCCTTGTTCATGCCTATCTCCCAGAAGCTAAGGTAACCTCTGTCTCCCAGGGCCTGAGCAGAGCCTGACCCACAGGAGACCTCAGTCAACATGAGCTGAAACAAGCAGGTTCAAACAAGAGAGTTGGGCTGGATGACGGATCCTTGTGGTGATAGGAATGCTCTATATCTTGACTGTATCAATGGCAATATCTTGGTTGTGATATTGGACTCTAAATTTCAAGATGTTACCATTGGGGAAAACTGGATAAAGGATACGCAGGATCTCTGTGTTATTTTATACAATGCATGTTAATCCACCATGATTTCAAAATTAGAAGTTTAATTTTAAAAAGCTTACAAACAATTATTTAAGTGAGCAAACAAATGCCTGAAAGGTCTACTAAAAAATATCTGACCGGTATTATTTTTATTTCCAATTGTTGGGTGCGGGGGTGGAGGGTCAAGAAAAAAAATGACATATATCACTGTATAAGTTTAAGGCATATAGCATGATGGTTTGATTTACAGATATTGTGAAATGATTACCACAACAGGTTTAGTTAACATCCACCATCTCACATCCTATCGAATAAAAGAGTGATATGCAAATTAACCATCACTCACAAGCCACACCCACCAGCCAATCAGGAGTGAGTATGCAAATTAACCCAACCAAGATGGCTGAGGCCATGGAGTGAGCAGGAGGCTTGGGTTTCCCTGGCAATGGAGGAAGCCAAGCTTTCCGCACACCCAGGCGGGCCCAGGCCTCCACTCAAGGCTACAAAGTTTCAATTATAGAAGATAAATAAATCCCAACAAAAATGGCTGCAGCCACAGAGCAAGCAGGAGGCTTGGCTCCACTCAAGGCTACAAAGTTTCAATTATAGAAGATAAATAAATCCCAGATACCAGGGCCTCCGCTTGGGTCACCAGGGGGCGTGGCCAGCCTGCAAACCACCACAGGTCCCTCACCCAGGCCACCCCATGCCCCAAGGGAACCCCCACCCTGATCCGGGACACCCTTCAGGGCAAACCAGCTGGCCCCGACCCATGCACCAGGCCTCTATCCTATCTATTAAAAGAGTAATATGCAAATTGACCATCACTCCAACACACAAGATGGCTGCCCCCCTGTGGTCAAAGATAGCTGCCCCCATGTGGACACAAGATGGCCACCACAAGATGGCCAGCAGAGGAGGGCAGTTGGGAGGGACCAGGCCTGCAAGGGAGGGCAGTTGTGGGCAATCAGGCCAGCAGGGGAGGGCAGTTGGGGGGGACCAGGCCTGCAAGGGAGGGCAGTTGGGAGTGATCAAGCCTGCAGGGGATGGAAGTTAGGGGTGACCAGGCCGGCAGAGGAGGGAAGTTGGGGGCGACCAGGCCTGCAGGGAAGGGCAGTTGGGGGTGACCAGGGCTGCAGAGGAGGGCAGTTAGGGGCAAACAGGCTGGCAGGGGAGCAGTTAGGCATCAATCAGGCTGTCAGGGGAGTGGTTACGGGGTGATCAGAAACGGTTAGGGGCAATCAGGAAGGCAGGCAGGTGAGCAGTTGGGAGCCAGCAGTCCTGGATTGTGAGAGGATCGGGCCTAAATGGGCAGTCGGACATCCCTCGAGGGGTCCTAGATTGAAGAAGGTGCAGGCTGGGCTGAGGGACACACCCTCCCATGCACGAATTTTGTGCACTGGGCCTCTAGTAGATACAATAAAAAGAAAAGACAAAATGGTTTCACCCCGTGATGAGAACTCTTAGGAATTACTCTCTTAACAACTTCCCTGTGTACCATACAGCAGTGTTGACCATAGTTGCCATGCTGTACTTTATATCCCTGAGACTGACTTGCCTTATAACTGAAAGTGTGTCCCTTTTGACCCCCTTCCTTCAATTCCCCCTGCTCCATGTCTAAGTGAGATCATACAGTCTTTGTCCTTCTCTGTCTGGCTTATTTCACGTAGCATAATGCCATCAAGGTCCATCTGCATTGTCACAACCTGACCAATATTCCTCAAAGCTGTTAAGGTTGTGAAAAAATAAGGGAAGACTGAGAAACTATCACAGACGAGGAGATCAAGGAGACATGACAACTAAATGCCATGTGGGATCCTGGAACAGAAAAAGGACATCAGTGAAAAACTGAGGAAGTCTGAATAATGTCTATAATTTAGTTGACAGTGTTGTACCCAATGTTAATGTCTCAGTTTTGACAAATGTACCTTAGTAATGTAAGGCAGTAACATTAGGGGAAGCTGGGTAAAGAGTAGTTGAGAACTCTCTGTAGTATTTTTGCAACTTTTTATTTTATATATATATATATATAATTTCAGAGAAAAAGGGGAGAGAGAAACATCAATGATGAGAATCACTGATCGGCTGCCTCCTGCATGCCCCCTACTGGGGATCGAGCCCAAAACCTGGGTATGTGCCCTTGCCCGGAATTGAACCAGGAACCCCTTCAGTCCGCAGGCCGATGCTCTATCCACAGAGCCAAACCAGCTAGGGCAGTGGTCAGCAAACTCATTAGTCAACAGAGCCAAATATCAACAGTACAACGATTGAAATTTCTTTTGAGAGCCAAATTTTTTAAACTTAAACTTCTTCTAACACCACTTCTTCAAAATAGACTCGCCCAGGCCGTGGTATTTTGTGGAAGAGCCACACTCAAGGGGCCAAAGAGCCATACATGGCTCGCGAGCCACAGTTTGCCAACCACGGAGCTAGGTAGGGCACAACTTTTTATTAAATCTAAAACTAGTCCAAAATTGAAGTGAGGTTTTTTTTTCATGTAGGGTTAGAAGAAAAACGTCCAATAATGCACCAGGTAGTTAACTAGAACTGTGCGTGCTTATCTTTTCAGATAAAGATCGTGTAAATCTAAGCAATAAAAAAGTTGGGGCGTACCACCTATAAACAATTTGCTATAGTTTGAATCCACAATCCCTCAGCCAAAATCCTTGGGGCCAGATTTGCTTTGGAATTTAGAATCTCTTTGATTTCAAAGAAGAAGCATGGCACATGTGCTGTGCATTCAATCCCATTGGGGTCCAAGGGCAGCATTTATCATCAAACATATGGACATTTCTTTAGCAAGAACATGAACAGTCACACCATGTAGGATAAATAGAGACCACAAACAGCCACTTGCCCTTTGTAAGACTGTGTTGCAAAATAATTTTGCTAAAAACTTTCAGTTTTCAGAATTATTCAGAAATTCAAAATAGTTGATAGGGGGTTGTGAACTGGATTAACAGGATTCCAAATAAATAAAGCTTTTGATTTTTAATGTTAGACTTCCAAATTTCTAAAAATTATTATCACCTTAATATCTCTCTTTCTCTCTCTCTCTTTCTCTCTCTCTCTCTCTCTCAACACACACACACACACACACACACACGCATTTAGGAGTAGCACTCAATTCAGAGACAACAAAGGGTGGGGGAGGGGAGTTTCTAGAATGAGGATAACATTTCATTTCTTAATCCAGGACTGGTTAGAATGGTGAAGATACAATGAACTATGCACATACAATTTGGCCACTATTCTGCATTATGTTAAATGTTAACAGGACTTTTTTTCAGAAGCAGCAATCATCACAGAATTAAATTTAAAGCCACAACATGTTAACACTGCAAGAGTCTTCCGTCATTTAAGATACGTAGTCCTGTTTCCTGGATTCCCAGAGTGGTGAAGTGATCTGCCTGAGATCACACAGCACGGTGGTGAGAGAGCTGAGACCCCTCGCCTGCCCTCTAATGCAGGGTTCTTTTTTATAATGCTAAAACATGAGATTTCTGTTTCAAACATTTGTTCTACAATGTGTTACTAATTAACTGGGAAAACTTGTAATACCATCACATTGGAGTTAATACCACAACATTTTTTGCTCATTTAGATTTATTTTTTCCCATGAAATTACTGAACTGATGTCTGGATCAGATGTCTGTTTAATTTGGTGTAACTATGCTTCTCTCTAATAATGCATAAAACCATCAATGACCATAAATACGATCTGAGAGTTCTGCCACATCAACCAACCTAATCATGCAGCTATAAATATATCATGAATGATTTAAACCACATTGATTGGGTTCATTGTTTTTGTTTTGTTTTGTTTTGTTTTTTAAGCCCTAACCAGTTTGGCTCAGTGGATAGAGCGTTGGCCTGTGGACTGAAAGGTCCCAGGTTCGATTCCGGCCAAGGGCATGTACCTTGGTGTGGGCACATCTCCAGTAGGGCGTGTGCAGGAGGCAGCTGATCAATGTTTCTCTCTCATCGATGTTTCTAACTCTCTATCCCTCTCCCTTCCTGTCTGTAAAAATCAATAAATATATATATATATTTAAAAAAAAAAAAAGAACATAACTTAATGCTTTCTCCCACTGGAAATGTAAATGATGGAGGAAGAGGCACACAAGCAGAAAATTCCCAGTGCCAGGCACCTATGAAAACCTGGTTCTCTCAGATCGAAATGTAACTTCCATAGAAGAAAACCACAGTCAAATCAGAGGTTCTCAACTGGCTTTCAAAGTGTGAGCCCCTAAAGCGTGTGTGTGGTGGAGGCGGGCCTTCCCTTCATCAGAATCTTAGAGGGAGCCATGGCTTTGGGTAAAGGAGGGGTGAGGGAAAGAATCAGTGGCCACTATAAATAAATAAAGGAAAGTGAAGTCTGGGAGTGACACCCCTAGTTTCCAGTGCAGGTTTTACAAAATATCTAAACAGCGCTGCCAATGTACCTTGGACACTCGGGACAGCCCTGTGAGGCAGGCAAGCAGCGCTGGTTTCATTTTGCAGGTGAGGACAATAAAGAACTTGTCAAGGCTCAATGGCTAACATATGTGGATGCAAGACACTGGGAACTAACGCTTAAACTAAGTTCTACGCACATTAGTCTCAAGCACTGCTGAGGATTAATGGGGTCTCTAGAATATTCTCCCATCAGGTCAGCCCACACCATTGTGTTTTTAAAACAAAGCTCTTCGGCCCTAGCCGGAGAGAGCAGGCTCAGTGGAGAGAGCATCGGCCTGCGGACCAAAGGGTCCCAGGTTCAATTGTGGTCAAGGGCACGTCCCTTGGTTGCAGGCTCCTCCCAGGCCCGGGCCCTGGTCCAGGCGTGTGCAGGAGGACACCAGTCGATGTGTTTCTCTCACATGGATGTTCACTCTGTCTTTCCCTCTCTCTTCCACTCTCTCTAAAAGATCCATGGGAAAATATCCTCTGGTGAGGGTGAATAACAACAACAACAACAACAAATCTTGCATTGTATAAAAGTATGATAGAAATGCAATTTTCAGTGCATGCATTTTAATTTATTTTATTTATTTTATACAGCAACTTAATAAAAAAATACTGCCTTTTTCTTCTCCATACCCTCTCTCCACCCAAGGCTAGCTCACATCCAAACTTTATTTTCCATCCTCCTTCCAGCCATTCCTTTGTAGGTACTGAAACCCACCAGTGGTAGAAATACCTCTCCCTCTGTGCCTTCCGCACCAAAAGTTGGGCGTCTTTTCCTGCCCACCCTCCCAAAGGGCTCTCCTCACTTCTTCACTTCTCACTATGGACTACTAGGGACTTGCTACCCAAAATAGCAAAGGGGAAAAAAAAACATTCCACCACCCTTTCCTATCTAGGTGTTTAAATGCCAGAGCTATCTTCCAGCTACCCTATGACCATTCTGAACACGGACACAGCTGTCAACAGAAGAACAGAAAACACGAAGGTCCTGCGAGTTTGACCTGACAGAAGACAAATTTGTCACCAGTCTCCAAGTCGAAAATAGATCACCCACCGCTCAGAAGGGCACAGGGCTCTTTTCCACTCTTATCTCCCAGGCCTCCAGCAGTTACATGAAATGCGCTGTGCACTTGATGGAATGAAATGCCCGCCAAGGACATGATGACAATGACTCTGTAAGGTTACGTGGGAAAGTGCCGAGCTTCCAACGTGATCACAAATCCAGGCAGGACTGGAAGGGCCCGCACAACATTTTTTCCCCTAAAACCAACAGCTGGTCCAATGGCCTCCTTTTACAAACAAGCAAACCCAGTCTTCACGTCATTTCCAACATGTGGCTCTCTCAGAGGCAGACCCAGGAACCTGTGCTAAAACTAGACCTTTGGGAATAAATTCACTTCTCAAGATGTCAGGATCTACCACAATCATCCAGATATGACACAATCGTTCTCTACCTTTCTCCTTCATATTACATTGTTGGAGTGATTCTTTTGGTGGCCCTAAGCTTCAAGAGACCTACAGCTCACTCAAGCATGGGACTTTATTATTATTTTTATTTATCTTAGAGAGATGGAGGAAGAGAGAGAGAGAGAAAGAGAGAAGCATCGGTTTGTTGTTTCATTTACTTATACATTCATTGGTTGCTTCCTGTATGTGCTGGGACCGGGGATCGAACCACAACCATGATATATTGGGATGATGCCCTATCCCAGTGGTTGGCAAACTCATTAGTCAACAGAGCCAAATAGCAACAGTACAAAGATTGAAATTTCTTTTGAGAGCCAAATTTTTTAAACTTAAACTTCTTCTAACGCCACTTCTTCAAAATAGACTCGCCCAGGCCGTGGTATTTTGTGGAAGAGCCACACTCAGGGGCCAAAGAGCCACATGTGGCTCACAAGCCACAGTTTGCCAACCACGGCCCTAACCAAGTGAACTACCCAGCCAGGGCCTTGAGCCTGGGCTCTTTTAGGCTGCTGCACAGAGAGTGAAATCAACACAGAGTGAAAGTCTGTGGTTCCCTTTTATAATTTACTAGTGGCCCAGTGCACGAAATTCGTGCACATTATAAGAGGATTAATTAGAGGAAATAATTTAATATTGCTATTTGCCTTTTCTCTATAATAGAAGTGTCAGAGATGAAAGAAAATTAGTAAAATGTATATGAAAACCTTCCTCCTGTCAAAGTCTGGGGCACACCATGGGACCCAGAGTCAAGTCCCCACCCACCGACATGAGCTTCAAAATCGCGTGAGACCCAGACCCAGCCAGCACCCCCCCTCATTGGGATAGATCTAGACCTGGCTAGTCCCACCCTTGTCAAGCCCCGCCGGGCAGGGAACGTAGCCTCAGGTCCCCTGGCCTGGTGCCAGGATGGGGGGCGTGGCCTGAGGTCCCCCAGCCCAGACCAGGGGGGGGGGCATGCCTTTAGGTCCCCAATCAAGCCCGGCACCGGGAGTGGGGAACAGCCTCAGGTCCCCTGTCAAGCCCCATCGGCAGGGGGGTGCAGCCTCAGGTCCCCCCTAGGCGTGGGGTGCGGCCTGAGTTACCCCGACCCAGCACTGGGGGTGCACCTTGAGGTCCCCTGTCAAGCCCTGCCAGGCAGGGGTCACAGCCTCAGGTTCCCTGGCTCGGTGCTAGGGTGTGGCCTGAGGTCCCCCAGCCTGGTGCTGGGGTAGGGGGCGCGGCCTGAAGTCCCCTGTCAAGCTCCACCTGGTGGGGGGCGTGGCCTGAGGTCCCCTGTCAAGCCCTGCCAGGTGGGGGGCATGGCCTGAGGTCCCCCAGCCTGGTGCTGGGGCAGGGGAGCAGCCTGAGGTCCCCTAGCCCAGCACCAGGATGGGAAGGGCACCTTGAGGTCCCCTGACAAGCCCCATGGGGGCGGGAGAGGGCGTAGCCTCAGGTCCCTGCTGATTGCTCGTTAAGGCTCCTTATGGGAACTTGGCCTCAGCTGTGGGTGCAGCCATCTTTGTGATGGAGTGATGGTTAATTAGCATATTCCCTCTTTATTAGATAGGATTTTTAAGTACGAGTAGCTCAGCTTCTCATCCAATTCGACATCTCAGGAGAGATGAAAATGTTCGTAGAAAAAGCATGCCAAGTTTTGAATGCAGTTTCTCAGTGACTAGTGGGAACCTGCCTGAACTCCCACAGGACTCTGTAGCATACACATTTCTACCTAAAGAAGGTACAAATTAAGCTGCAATTTATGAGGCTCTGTCAGTCAGTGAATTCTGTAACAGCAAGATCAGAAGCTCCCCCTTTTTTTCTGACTTTAACAATGTCTTGGGCAAATGATAATTCTATTATTCTGGGTTTGTGCGTGTATGTGTTTCCTTAACTGATAGTCTGGGAGAATTCTTTCTATGAATTTCTTTAAAGGCCGAGTAAATTTTCTCACCCTTCCCCCCAAAATGAACTAGTTAAAAAATCTTTCCAAGTGAGGGATACAGCCCTGTTCTTAGTCACAGTACATGCTCTGATTTTTCTCTCTTCCATCACCATCAAAAAGCCTTATGTAAAGAACATTTCCTGAAATCATTTAAAGGGCTAACAAAAATGTAAGAGTCACACTCACTGGCTGTTCACCTAATATTCCATGCGGTTACTAAAGGAATCATTTTAATTATGGGGAGTCATAGAAGTTTCTCCTACTTTAGAAAGCTGACTCAGCACGTTAATTTCGTGTTTAAAAAGAGATCAGATGGCTCATATTTTGGAAGCCTGTGTGGCTTTCTAATTGAGCCATTTAAGTTGACATTTTACTTTTATCTAGAAATGTGCCTACAAAAGCAATGCAATTCTATTCACTTTAAACTCTGCACCTAAGCCAGGTTTTTACCCTAATGTCTCCCAACAAACAATAAAAAAGGAGCTCTTAAGAGCAATTGTGAGTGTTAGATGACACTCAGAATTCAAACCTGACCTGGCATGTACCTGAAAATACTGCAAACTCCTCCTCCACCCAACAAGATTCATGGAAACCAATTACCCAGCACCCAACAGGCTCCAACCGCCCTCAGGCTGACCTCCCACTGCAACTCAGCCACCTGCGTGATTAGATTGTAACTGCCTTCTTCCATTAACAAGTTAATGAAGAGCGACCTGTTAGGTCTGAGGCCACCGGATGCCCACAAGTAAACGAAAACCAACTATGAAATCAAGAAGGGGTTCAAGTATTAAATGAGACCAAAGTCCAAAAGAGGCGGTATTTGGCAGCCACCTCAAAAATGGTGAATATCCTCATCCAAAAACTGAAAAAAATATCTATGAGTTTTTACTGATATAAATAAATTAATGGGGAAGAAAGAGCATCTCTTCCTTTGAAGAGAATTCCAGTTAATAAATGAAGAAGACAAGAGTGAAACAGAAATTCAGCATCAGAGCCACAGCAGTCACTGCTGCAGGCAAGCTCCACCAAAAGGAGCTCAGATTAGCAGGCAGGAGTTTCAGGAGAAACAAGATATTTGCATAGCCTTACAGGATCTCCCTGGAGATATTCTTAATCCCACAGGGGGGGGAAATCAACCTTTACCTTTACAGTTAATACCACCTTACCCAAGCGATTAAGTGATGCACTGACCTGGCATGTCCCTTCTGTGGGACTCTTATTTTAAAATGCATAAATTCAATCTGGTCATGAGAACATATCAGAGGAAATCTATGGTCTTTTTACAGCAGGGGTTGCAAAACTACAGCTCGAGGGCCAATCTGGACCTCTGCCTATGTTCGTAAGTGAAGTTATACTGGAACACAGTCACACCCATTCATTTACATATTGTCTAAGGTTGTTTTCATGCTTCAGCATAAAGCTGAGTTGCTGCAACAGAGACCATATGGCCTGCAAAGCCGAAAATATTTATTATCTGGCCCTTGACAGAAAAAGTTGACTGGTCTTTGTTTTAAAAAATAACTGGCCAGCCCTAACTGGTTTGGCTCAGTGGATAGAGTGTCGGCCTGCAGACTCAAAGGTCCCAGGTTCGAGTCCGGTCAAGGGCATGTACGTTGGTTTCGGGCACATCCCCAGTAGGAGGTGTGCAAGAGGCAGCTGATTGATGTTTCTCATTGATGTTTCTAGCTCTCTATCCCTCTCCCTTCCTCTCTGTAAAAAATCAATAAAATATATTTTTTAAAAAATAACTGGCCAGTACTCTTCAAAAGTGTCAAGGTCACCCTGGCCGGTGTGGCTCAGTGGTACAGCATCAGCCAGCACACCAAAGAGTCAAGGGTTTGAATCCCGGTCAAGGGCAGGTACCTGGTGGCAGGTTTTTCCCCCAGCCCCAAGTCAGGGAGTGTGAGGTAGGCAACTGATCAATGTGTCTCTCTCACATTGGTGTCTCTCTTCTCTTCTCTTCTCTTCTCTTCCACTCTCTCTAAAAATCAATGGGAGAAAATATCCTCTGGTGAGAATTTAAAAAAAGACAAGTTCATGAAAGACAAGGAAAGACTGAATTGTCACACACTGGACAAGGCTATGAAAATGTGACAACTAAATGTCATGTGGGATCCTGGATTGTATCCTGGAATAGAAAAAAGAAACATTTATGGAATAACTGCTAAAATCCAAAAAATAAAAATGAAAATATCTGTATTTGGTGACTAGCATTGCACCAATATTCCTTTCTTGATTTTGATACATGTATCAAGGTTATGCAGGATGTTAACACTAGGGGAAGCTGAGTGACAAGCACACAGGAACTCTCTGTGCTAAATTATCTATATTATAAAAACCCAGTGGCCCTAATGCTGTAACGGCCAAAGACTGGCATGGGGGGCCGGGCTGCGCGATTTCGTGCGCTGGGCTTCTGTATAATAAAAGCCTAATATGCTAAGTGTCCGGTCGTCCAGTTGGCCGTTCAACCAATCAAACTGTAATATGCTAATGATATGCTAAGGCCACTCCACAGCTTGCTATGATGTGCACTGACCACCAGGGGGCAGTCGACTGGTCGACCAGTCACTATGACATGAATTGACCAACAGGGGGCAGACGCTCCAACCAGTAGGTTAGCTTACTGCTGGGGTCCAGCATATCGGGACTGAGCAAGACAGGATGGACACACCCTGAAGCCCTCCCTAGCTGGCCAACCTCCCACATCCCTCCCCAGCCCCAATAGTGCACTGGTGGGGTCCCTCGGCCTGGCCTGTGCCCTCTCACAATCTGGGACCCCTCGGGGGATGTCAGAGAGCCGATTTCAGCCCGACAGCGGAATGACCAGTTGCTATGACACACACTGACCACCAGGGGGCAGATGTTCAATGCAGGAGCTGCTGCCTGGTGGTCAGTGCACTCCCACAGGGGGAGCACTGCTCATCCAGAAGCTGGGCTCATGGCTGACGAACGCGGCAGTGGTGGCAGGAGCCTCTCCCGCCTCCACAGCAGTGCTAAGGATGTCCGATTGACGGCTTAGGGAGCAGGCCTAAGCCATCAGTCGAACATCCCCTGAGGGCTCCCGGACTGTGAGAGGGCACAGGCCAGCTGAGGAACCCTCCCCCCACCCCCCACCTCCGTGCATGAATTTCATGCACCAGGCCTCTAGTTTCAAAATAAAAAGCTAGAAAGAACTGCGATGAAACCCCTCAGCTGGGTCTGAGGCTGAGGGAGCAGCAGCCGCCGTGTTGAGGCCAGCATCACCTCTCAAAGTTTGTCTTTATAGGGCTTAAAGGCAACTGTGAAAATAAGTCCAGCATCACTGACACTCCATGCCCGGGACCTGATGGCAGACAGGATTAGCAGAGGGGATTCCTTGCTTTAACCAACACTCCCTTTAAAAATATAGGATAGCATGGGGATCCCTGTACTTCAGGTACTTCACAGAAGGGTAAACTTGGACGTCTAAGTCTCCCTGCGGTCTCTCACAGCCTGCACCAGCCCTAAGAGATAGGTGGACCCAGGATTTTCTCGGAAGTGTCTGCCAGGGAGGTCCGAGCCCACCCACAGCGGAGGAGACGGGTCTGACGGCAGAGAGAGATAGCGCCTCCCAGGACGCAGGACCAGTTCTGTCCACAGCTCCTCCTGCAGCCCTGACCAAGGAGCGGACTGCCTTCGGTAGATGTTTCCCCTCACCAGTCACTCGTGGCTGCCCTGCGTGGTCAGCTGGGAACGTGAGGGAAGCTACCCCATCCAGCAACTGCCCCAACAGAAACATGCCACACGGAGTCAAGATTTTTCATGAGTTTTAAAACGCAAATCGCGTCTACAATTTTGCCGGAGCAGAGAGAACAGAGACAGAGATGGCGAGAAAGAAGTGGAAAGAAAAGAGGAGCAAAGGGAAGGGAGCCAGGCCGGGAGCACACAGGGGGGGCCGGGAGCACACAGGGGGAGCCGGAAGTGAGAACGGGAGGGAAGCTCTCCCCTGCAAGGAGCAGCTGGGCAAATTGACCCCCAGGAAACTCCTGTCTCCCCCCAGCCTTACTGAGCACCCCAGTCTAAGGGGGCCAAGCTGGAGGGAAGAGCAAGGTCCCACCAAGCCGAGCCGTGGAAGGTGGGTCAGCCTCCCCCAGGCACCCACCGCTCCCAGCCCCCAGGTGAGCCGTCGCTGTGACCTGGAGCCCGGGCTGGCTCACCCTGTGGGTGAGTCCCAGCGCTGGCCAAATACCCTTGGCAGATCCTGGCTCACAGCTGAACGTGTGACCCAGCAAGGCCGAGGCCATCCATCAAGGGAGCCAGGTGAGTGGAAACACGATGGAGCTGCGAGAGGGAGGCTCCTACCACCTTTTTAGCTGACCGTGCTCCCCCCACCCCCACTCGGAGAGACATGAACCCCTGTGGTGGGGAAAAGCGGGCAGTGGCCAGTGCCATCTGGAGAAGGAGGAGGAGGGTTTTATGAATGGGCCATCTGGACAGGAAAACAGCCCCGGGCCTTCCCTGGCTGGGCCGTCCCTCCTCCCTCAGGAAATTCCTTCAGCCCCATCTGCTGGGAAGGAGGCAACAACCCAGGGAGCAAACCCACCACCCACTCCCGGGCTTCTGCCCCCACCGAGAACATTCCAGTGGTTTTGCCAAGCAAACTAATGGCTTTCCCCCGGGGCAGCCTGCATGACAACAGGTGCCCGCCTCTAAAGCCACCACTCACCGTTTCTGGGTTTCACTGTTTTTAAAGACTATATCATTGTTTTTCAAGACAATTAAAACAGGGGTGTCCTCCTACTGGAGGCTGAAAGGCGGCAGGGTCCGTGTAGAGATGAAATAAAGTCCGAGGTGCCCTCGGCTGCCTCTGGCATGACAGGGCAGGAGCTGTGAATGACAATCACCAAATGCCTGACTCTGTGGCCATCTGTGGGCCGGCCTGTCTGCCTGGCTGGAAGTGTGTGTGCATGTGCCTCAGTCCGTCAGGGCCGGAGGAAGACAGACCTGCATTCCCACTGTGGCCAAGCCCTCCCTCAGAAACAGCCAAGCTGCAGACAGACAGACCTCCAGCCCTCTACATGCACCTGCTCCGTCCTCCCACCTCGCCCTCGGAGTCCATCTGAGGGTTCACAAAGCACATTTGACTTTCAAAACCATGAGTAGGACACCAAGACCTAGGGGGTTACACAGGACGTGCCCACCTGAAAGAACTGCAATAACAGAAGCCATAACAACTTAACAAGAAAAATGACAGCGTACTATGTGCCAGGCACTGTGCTAACCACCTTGGCCTCCATCCCTGCTCCAACCCTGGGAGGAAGAGAGGAGTGTTTATAGATGAGACACAGAGGCTCCATTTTATAGATGAGAAAACTGAGGCTCGAGAAGGGCAAATGTCCTGCCAGAGTGCACACTGCTACCTAGTGGAGTGTTCTGGAGTTGAACCCTGAACCTGCCCACTTACCCACTATGAAACCTCCTTGTCTCTGACCACAGTGGCAGCCCCACAGGAACTCATCTGTGCTCTGGGCCTTGAGTAGCATAAATCGGGTCATTCCAGGAGTCAGTGGTATTGCTGAGCCTGGAATTTTCAGACTCTAGGCCCAGTGTGCCTTCTACTGTACCATGAATATGTTGTGTGTGTTTTTTTAATATTTATTTTTTTATTTCACAGAGGAAGGGAGAGGGAGAGAGAGATAGAAACTTCCATGATGAGAGAGAATCATTGACTGGCTGCCTCCTGCAAGTCCCGATGGGATGGAGCCCGCAACCTGGGCATGTGCCCTGACCTGGAATCAAACTATGACCTCTTGGTTCATAGGTCAACACTCAACCACTGAGCCATGCTGGCCGAGTGATTTTTTGTAATGAATTTATTGGGGTGACATTGGTTAATAAAATGATATAGGTTTCAGGTGTATAACTCTATAACACGTCATCTGCATATTTTATTGTATGTTCACCACCCTAAATCAAGTCTCCTTCCATCACCATTTCTTCCCCCTTTGCCCTCTCCCTCCTCCATTCTCCTAACCCCCTTCCCTTCTAGTAATCACCATACTCTTGTCTATGAGTTGTTGTTTTTGTTTCATTCCTTCACCTTTTTCACCCAGGCCCCCAAACCCCTCCCCTCAGACAGCTGGCTGTCAGTCTACCTTCTGTACCTATGAGTCTCTTTCTATTTTGTTCATTAGCAAATATAAAGTGGCTCTACCCCAAACGTTCTCCCGCTGTCCATCTCTTCTGAAAGGAAATTTGGACCTAGAAACACTCTTTAAGGCTGTCAAGCTCAACCCCTTCATATTTGAAGTCTCCGGGAAGCCAAGCTCACTGACCAAAGGAGCGGCCGCAGGGCAGAGGGGAGAACCCCGGACCCGCTGGCCTGCACACTCAAGGATGCTTCCCAGAACCGAACTGCATCTTCCCAGGATGAGCAATGAGGGAGCAGTCACCCGATCAGACGTTTTCACGGTGGTCCTGACTCAGGAGGTCCATTCTACAGTGACACTGCAGTGGGTATGAGGCGGCTTTAACTAAAGCAACCAAACTGTGAGAAGATTCACTGTTCATGGTCTCGGCATAGCCATGGAATCGAATTCTGTGTCCCTGAAGCAGAATTCCATTTAGTGACACTTCGCTGGATAATTAATGTCAACTTGATGTATTTAACTTCCTTGACACCTACACACTTTTTTGCATAATCACTTTTAATCTTTGCTCTTTGGTGTTTGTGTGGGGGGAGGGTTTGTTTGTTTTAATAGGATTCTGTTTTGTATGAATAAGCTTTTCAGTATTCCCATAGCTCTATTCCCCTGCCTTGGATTGAAAGAAATCCTTTCTTTTTCTTCATATTATTTATCTCAATGCATGTTTTTATAGTTATCTATATGTATTTTGGTTTATGTTTGTTTTCTCCACTAGACCGTAGGCTCCACCCATAAGGATCATATCTGTTCTATTAATCACTCAGCACTTAAGTCAGCACCTTGCACATAGTAGGTGCTCAATAAATACTTCTTTTACTTGAATGAACTAGGAATGAAGTGTCCCAGGTGTTTGGGAAGCAGCAGGCTCTGGAGGATGCAAACCCCTTTTACATTAAGCAAAGCAATTTGAAAAGTTACTTTGGAAAATGAAACAACGGGCAACACTCCAGTTTTTCCAAAATACCACTTAGCACCAAACAGACCTGTGAGTATCGATCTGACTCTAGCCTATTAGAAACTTAAAACATCTACAGTGACTCTGGGATTTCAATACAATTTTCACATTTTCAGACACAATACATATTTTTTTAATTTTATTTTTCCTTATAGCTTCTTACATCCTCAAGTTTCAACACCAATATTGGATTAAGAGCCACAGAGAATATTTGATGGTTCCAAGGAAGACAAACTGAATTATACCAAGGACACAGAGACAAGTACAAATAGGTTTATCAGAACAAGTAGACTGATGATCAGAAAGGGACTGGAAATTGTTCTTCTTTGTAGACACGTTGCACTGTGGCTTTTGACATTCTTGAAGGAAGTAACGTTACAACGCCTACAACCACAGAATGTCACACAAAACTACCAAGTGAACAGTTTGAAATGTGCAGAAGCCCAAGTGTGAGAGCACACTGAGTGCTGTTTCTCCATAAATTCTGACAGTCATATTTCTAATTAGCATTTCATGTTAGAGCACAGTTTTTCTCCCGCTGATTTTTTTCTTCTTAATGTTTTGTTTAAATGTCTTTGTCTTAGTTATAAATATTCCATGCACTGTTGAACTTTATAGACAATTAAATAAGCTACTTTCCAACATCTAATTTTCCTCTCTGAGATGCAGGACAATTATCTGTGGGCAGGAAGCAGCAGGCAAGGAGGCTGGTCCCGATTTCAGCCCCTGGAATGCATGCTTGGCACCAGAGCCTGTGCCAAGGGCAGTGCAGCGGCAACGTCCTGGTTTTACCCTCCACGTTTCAGAGAACAAAGAGAAATGCAGTCAGTTCTTGGAGCAATGCGGAATCACATCCGGGACGTACAGTCCATTCTTGGGGTGCTCCGGAAGGAGGAATCCAGCATCGGGTATCGGTGTTGGCTAATTACGACTGCAAGTGACACCAAATAAAATCTACCTGAATTATGTCTTACCCTCATTCCTTCTCCTTCTCAGAGACCCCTTTATGGCCCTGGGTATATGTGAGAAACAGAAGCCCATAGCAGCTATCATTTTTCTGCCTGCTTCCTCCCTCCCTACTTCGAATTCTGCTAGGTCAGTGGTCGGCAAACCACGGCTCGTGAGCCACATGCGGCTCTTTGGCCCCTTTGAGTGTGGTTCTTCCACAAAATACCATGTGCAGGCATGCACGTACAGTGCGATTGAAACTCCGTGGCCCATGCGCAGAAGTCGGTTTTTGGCCTGGGCGAGTCTATTTTGAAGAAGTGGCGTTAGAACACTCAAAGGGCCAAAGAGCCGCATGTGGCTCGCGAGCCGCCGTTTGCTGACCACTGTGCTAGGTGATTTGTATATATTATTTCACTTAATCCCCCAGCAACCCTGAAGTATTATTATTATCTCTTTTCGGGTTCAGAGAAATAACTTTCAAGGTCATAGTTAGTGGGAGAGCCAGAATATGAGTCCAGTTCTGTCTGACCTGACAGGCGGGGCACCAGAACCCAAGGGGGACCAGCAAGTCACATCAGGAGCTCTCCGCTCTCACTAAAGCTCGTAAGAACACAGACTCTGACGCTAGGCTGCCTGAACCCCAGCTTCGCCACATACCAGCTGGAAGTTACTTCACTTCCTCATGTCTCAGTGCCTCTGCTCTAAAGAGGACATAATGATTGTTATCTGTTTCATAAGGCTGTTGGAGGATGAAGGGAAAAAAAGCCCTTAGAACCATGTTGCAAGCGCACAATAAAGGTTAGCTGCTAATAATAGGCTGTTGATGATGATGACGGTTGTGGAAGTGGTTTCCAAGACCAGCCTCTCGACTTTGGGCTTCTCCCAAACCTAGACCCTATCTAACCTTTTACCCATCACAATTCAACAAACACCTTATTCTCCTAACCAGGCACTCTTCTTCCCTTTTTTTTATTGATTTAATCCTCACCTGAGGATATGTTTTTATTGGTTTTTAGAAAGAGAGGAAGGGAGAGGGAGAGAGAAACATCGAGCGGCTGCCTCCTCCCATACACATACTGACCAGGGATCAAACCCGAAGCCTACATATGTGCCCTGACCAGGAATCGAACCCACGAGCTTTTGGTGCATGGATGATGCTCTAATCTACTGAGCCACCAGGCCAGGCCAGGCTCTCTTCTTTTCCCACCTGTCTTCTCAGGGTATAACTTCAATAACCTCACTTCCATTGATCCCAAGCCTACTCATTCCTTCAAGGCCCTTCCAAATCCCACCCTCTCCATGAAGTCTTCCCTAAACACTGAGGCCCCGTGGGTATTCTCCTTCCAGACCATTTGCCTAAGGTTGGCACTTAGAACATGATCATTGTTCAGCAATGCACTGTGACTGTAGGAGTGTATCAAGACTTGAAACATTCAACTGTATTTGACTTATCCCATAACCAGGTTGCAAGCTCCTTGAGGGCAGTGTGTCAAATATTTCTATATCCTCTACAGGCAAAGAAAGAGGTGGCACGCGCGTACGCGCTCGCGCGCACACCCACACACACACACACACACACACATACACGCATACACACACAGCCATATAAAATAGGCATATCCTCTGGTGGGAGAACCCTCAAGTTATTGGCTTATATTAAGATATTTAAAATAATTATTTGAGATAGTTAAATCATCTCCGAGAGTACAGAATGAACTCAAGAAAGTCTAAAGAATACAGTCCATAACATCCTCAAAATAACAGACCATGTATTTGCTCTCAGAGACTTAAGCAGTATCAATCTTAATGCCTGCACCTACTACCGGCTTGTTAAAATGCAGGCTTCCTAATGCAATTAAAATTATTTGGATTAAAAAGCTTCAACACTGTTAATCCAGTGAGCTTCTAAGTGATCCACGAAGACTTGGAAGACATTATAGAGCTTGACACAAATGTCCAGCTACAGGTTACATAATTCACGTCTGCCTGTCATCTGGAAATGGGCTGGGAATTGAGAATAATTCTAAGGACATATTCAGAACTTGTTTATACTGCAGGACAGTGAAATCCTGCTCTCGCTCACAAGTAGGAGGGTAAAGAGAGCAGCTTTGGATTGAAGAGCTCACTGCTGTTGCAGGCAAAGTCCCAGGAACATGAGGCACAGAATAATGGCCTGGTGACAGTTTCAGGTTTTCTAATGGATTTTGCAGAACTTAAGAAAGGACTGTGAACAATTCAAACATGAATACTATCCTACACAAGTTACTTGTTACTAAAGCCTAGCCTTACCAATACATCTGCAGACTAATCCTATATACTAAAAGGCTAATATGCAAATTGTCCCCTCAACCAGGAGTTTGACCAGGAGTTCAACCAGGGGGCGTGGCCAGCCAACCGCCCACTGCCCCTCCCCCTGGCCGCCAGGCCCAATCGGCCCCCATCTGTGCACCGGGCCTCTAGTAATTAATAATCTTATATAATAAAAGCATAATATGCAAATCTACTGAACAGCGGAAAGACCCGTCGGCAGGGGGCAGGGCTGGTGAGTAGGCGGCGCCAGGCCAACCAAGGTGCGTGCCAGCAGGCAGAGTGAGGGGATGGTGATGGGGGGACGGCAGCAGCGACCAGTGGTGGAGGGGCAATCGGGGGGGGGAAGGAGGAGGGGACAGGGTCAGCCGCTCACCATCTGGTGCCATCCCCTGATCGGCCCGCTGGTTGCCTCCCACAGAGGGAGGCCAGACTGCGGCTTAAGCCCACTCCCGGTGCCTAAGCAGTCAGTCAGACACCCCCTGAGGGCTCCTGGACTACAAGAGGGCACAGGCCAGGCTGAGAGACTCCCCCCCCCTTGCTGAGTTCATGAATTTTCGTGCACCAGGCCTCTAGTAACTAATAAGTGACTTTTTAAAAAAATATATTTTATTGATTTTTACAGAGAGGAAGGGAGAGGGATAGAGAGTTAGAAACATCGATGAGAGAAAAACATCGATCAGCTGCCTCCTGCATACCCCCTACTGGGGATGTGCCTGCAACCAAGGTGCATGCCCTTGACCAGAATCGAACCTGAGACCCTTCTGTCCACAGGGCGACACTCCAGCCACTGAGCCAAATCGGCTAGGGCTAATAAGTGACTTTTGTATGCCTTCCCTTCTACCTTATACACCAAGGGACTGAAAGGTTGCCTTTCTCTCCAGGCAACAACCCTATCGCTTAATTGCAATATAAAGGGTAACAGGGGGTGGGGTGTCTAAAACACAAAGTCAGGTCCAGTCCCTGCCCAGAAAGACACTTCCTCAAACTGCCCAGGAAAAGCCTCTCCAAGCGAACTCATTCTCCTCAAAAAGGAAGCCAACCCCCAGAAGGTGTACCACTTGAGTTATGAAGCCATGGCAATGTCCGATAGTGCTCTACCTTAAACACACTGACCCAGGATAACCTCTCCAATCACCTCCCTAGCTGGTTGGCTCAGGGGATGGAGCCTGGGCCCATGCACCAAAGGTCGCAGTTTCAATTCCTGGTCAAGGACACCTACCTGGGTTGTAGGTTTGATTCCCGACTCCTGTAGGGGTGCGTGTGGGAGGCAACCAATCAATGCGTCTCTCACATCGATGTTTCTCTCTCTCTCTCTCTCTCTCTTTCTCCTCCTTCCCTCCCTTCCACTCTCTCTTTAAAAAAAAAAAAAAAAAAAAAAAAAAAAAAAGTCAATGGAAAAAATATCCTTGAGTGAGGATTAACAAAAACAAAAAACAAAAAAAGGCAGCCCAGCCAGCTTGGCTCAGTGGTTGAGCATCGACCTATGAACCAAGAGGTAACAGTTTGATTCCCGGTCAGCGCACATGCCCGGGTTGCAGACTTGATCCCCAGTGTGGGGTGTGCAGGAGGCAGCCGATCAATGATTCTCTCTCATCATTGATGTTTCTATCTTTCTCACCCTCTCCCTTCCTCTCTGAAATCAATAAAAATATATTTTTTTAAAAAAGGCAGGGAGTTGAAAATAAATGGATTACTCTCCTTGCCTGCGGCCTTGGACTGAGAGAAAAAGAGACAGAGAGAGAGATAGAAATTTAAAATATCCCCACACTTCCCCCAAAGAATTATAATAATGAGACTATAACCTCATATGGGAAAAGCTTATGCAAAAAGATGTTTACCACAGAATTATTTTTTTAAAAAGAAAACCAACCACCTAAACATACAACAAAGGAATGGCTATCTATACTTAATACAAATTAGGCACAGCCCTGGCCAGGTAGGTCAGTTGGTTAGACTCTAACCCAGTGGTTCTCAACCTTTCTAACGCCACGATCCTTTGATACAGTTCCTCATGTTGTGGTGACCCCAACCATAAAATTATTTTCGTTGCTACTTCATAACTGTAATTTTGCTACTGTTAATGAATCGTAATGTAAATATCTGTGTTTTCCGATGGTCTTAGGCGACCCTGCTAGCGGTTCTCTTAGGCTCTACAGTTGCGACCCACAGGTTGAGAACCGCTAGCAGGGTCGCCTAAGACCATCGGAAAACACAGATATTTACATTACGATTCATTAACAGTAGCAAAATTACAGTTATGAAGTAGCAACGAAAATAATTTTATGGTTGGGGGTCACCACAACATCAGGAACTGTATCAAAGGGTCGCGGCGTTAGAAAGGTTGAGAACCACTGCACCGTTAGAGCATCATCCTGATAAGACAAGGTTGTGGGTTCAATCTCAGGTCAGGACACATACAAGAAGCAACCAATAAATGCATAAATGAGTGGAACAACAAATCGATATCTTCTCTCTCTCTCTCTCTCTCTCTCTCTCCCACCCTTCCTCTCTCTCTAAAATCAAGTTTTAAAAAACTAAAAATAAAATATTATGCAGCCAGTATGTATGTTTGTAAAATAATGTGACATAAGCAGACTTCAAAATTGAGAATTATCCTACAATTAAAACTGGGGGGGGGGGGGGCGCTAATTTAGGTCTAGGAAAAAAGGAAAGGGGACTATTGCAAACAGCAGCTACCTCTGGACAGTGGGCCCATGGGGGTGTGTGTGTGTGGGGGGGGGGGGGGGGGTCCTATAAGAAACACGTCCTAAGCATTTATTGGAAAAACCCCGAAGGTTCGGGACCCAGGATGTTGAGAGTATTGTCGCTCCCAGAAAAAGGAGCCGCTCTCCTCCTACCATCGCCCCGGCCTGGGAAAGGCCTCACGGGGGCAGAGGCTGCCAAGGGAACAGCTCCCAGGGCGCGGGAGAACCTAGCGGGCAGGTGCGTCCACGCCCCGCGCCCTCCCTCCGCGAAGATCCCTCGGGAAGCAGCGCACTGGCAGGGGGCTTTCCCCATGACCCGGACCCCAGAGCTCGGCGGGTCGAGAAGGCAGCAGCGGCCAGGGGAGGGGGTCTCCGCGGGGAGGGGGTCTCCGCGGGGCGGGGGCGCAAGGTCCTGGCGCGGGTGGCACATGGCGCCCAGGAGGCTTCCCTGGGCCGGGCTCACGGAGATTCCTCAGGTTTCTAGTTTTTAACCGCACTTAAGGATTGAATTCTTCAGAGAGCTCAGCAGAAACCACCCGGATTACGGAGAGGAAAGCTGATCGAGCCATAAGGGAGCACGGGATGCGACGCTGCCCGCCTCGGCCGACTGAAGCCTCACCACTGCCCCCAGCCGCAGGGTCACGGGCATCACCGCGGGGCTCGAGAGTCCGCTCCGCGCCGCAGGGGAACGCAGCCAGGAGGGTCCTCTGCGCCCCGGGGAAGAGCAACCTCGGGCAACCGAGCTTCTGCATAACAGGCATCTGACCAGAGAGGAAGGCGAGCCCTGACAGGGGCCCCAACTTACCCACGTGTGGGCTACACCCCAGCCTAAGCGGGGAGGCCGCGTGGAAGCCCTGGAACTCCTCAGAGATGAGTAGCTGTCAGCTCGGCACCTTTGGGCCAGCTGACATGCATAAGGGCTCTCTGTTTTAACAGTTTAAGGAAGGAGTCCTAAGTAACATGAGTAACTCCATCAGAACGGACGTTCTGTAAGTTAACATTTAGAATTCATCTTTCCAAAGAGGGGGGAAAAAGATTTAAAAGGAGTGTCTTAGAAATACTGTTAATAAACATGTAAAAAGATTTTAAAAGTCACTATTTTTTTTATTGTGAACTAGAGAAATGTGTTTAACAACAACAAAAAAAACAGCGTGAAATACTTGCATAGCCACTGTCCTAGGCACTATACAAATATTAACTAACTCATTCCTAAGGTAGGGACTATGGCTAGCTCCATTTTACAGAGGCAGTAACTGAGGCTCAGGGTGGTTAAATAACTTTCCCAAGGTCACACAGCCGGTAGATGGCAGGTGGCAAAGCTGGGATTCAAACCCAGGGAAAGCGGTGCTCATATCCTTTCATGAAACTCTCAAAATCATCATAGTTAAACTCCTATCCTCACAAATTACTGCTGACTCTGAAAACTGGTACAACTTTATTGTAAGGCAATAGGGCAAATATATCAAAAGCAATAAAAATATTCATACCCTTTGACCTAGCAATCCCATTCCTGGGAGAAATTCCAAGATATCCATTACTGTAGCATTCATAAGAGGAAAAACTGAAATCATAATGTTCATCAGTTGATGAATAATTAGATAAATTTTGGGAGAACAACTCAGTGGAATATCAAGCAGTCATGGTAAATTAAATTATGAAGATGATGTAGCTGAAAACTTTTTTTACAATATGTTCAGTACTATTTCAAAATATATGCGCATGGCCAAACATAAAAGGAATGAAGGCAAAATAGGCAAATTACTGAGTCTGATGAAGAGATTATCGGTCATTATTTTTTCTTTCAGAAATGTCCTTTTGTGTTTTGCAGTAGAGTTGTTATAAACAAAAACCGGAGAAAGGAAGTGTCTTAAAGGGTTTGTGAGACTAAGCCGTATTTCCAGAAGAAAACCCGCAACAGGGGTGGTTCTAGTGCCCTCTGAGCCAGGTGCCCACGTGCCGGGAAGGAGGAGGATCACACTGGCAGGTGGAGACAGCACCAGCAGCCCGGAACTCCAGCTGAGAGGAACACAGGATTCCAGGCCTAACCTCCATCCTACACACCCTAATAACGTGAAAGAAGCAAAGGCAATGGGAGAGGCTTGTCACAGTCCAGTCATGAGAAATTTAGGCTCCGATCTCAGCTCAGAAGACAATTTAAGGATGTGCCACATTCTCCACTTCCTTCTCTATCTATGCCAGGTGTCACTCAACAGTCCCTGAGAAAGAGACATCCATTTCTTAGATTCACTCTGAAATTCAAGATGTGGAATCCTTGGACTCCCCAAGGGGTCAAGTTGAGATAAGAAAAAAAAGAGAAAAAAGCAAAAATGTTCTCCTTAGCAGGAACCACCCAAAAAGGTGAACCTGAAAGAGATGAATCCGCCCTAACCAGTTTGGCTCAGTGGATAGAGCATTGGCCTGCGGACTGAAGGGTCCCAGGTTCGATTCTGCTCAAGGGCATGTACCTCGGTTGTGGGCACATCCCCAGGAGGGGGTGTGCAGGAGGCAGCTGATCGATGTTTCTCTCTCATTGATGTTTCTAACTCTCTATCCCTCTCCCTTCCTCTCTGTAAAAAAAATCAATAAAATATGTTTTTTTTTAAAAAAAGAGATGAATCCTTAGACTCACTAAAGGAGTAAAGCTGAGTCAAGGTGAAAACCAAGATAAAATATCTGAACAATGAAATAGGGTGAAACTGAATGGCTTCAAAGAAATAACATATTATTTTGAATTCAAAACTCTGATTATCAGGGGTTTGTCCATTCACAATGTCCCTAGCATCTTTCAGTCCCCACCCCTAGCTCTACCTTGTTTTACCAACTGGACGCAGCCCTAAATATCAGTCTGGCTGGGAGAGGCAGTCCCTTAAAATTTACTGCAATCCTAGAACAGACTGCCGGATCTCAGAGGGAAGGCAGGGGAGGGAGGGCAGGTGGGTGGGAAGTGATCAACCAAAGAACTTGTAGGCATATATATATATATATATATATATATATATATATATATATGCATAACCCATGGACACAGACAATAGGTGGTGAAGGCCTGGGGTGAGGGGTGGGCTAGGAGGGGTCAATGGCGGCGGGGGGGGGGGGGACATATGTAATATTTTCAACAATAAAGATTTTTTTTTTAATTTTTACTGCAACCAAGTAAGGGTGCAATGTTTTCAGAATTGAAAACAATGTCTGAGCCAAAAAATGATGTAATCAAACCCACAGTTTTATTGAAAAGATCATTAAAGCATGTAAATGGTTTGTTGAGCTGCAGACAAAAACCCACAAGAGATTTTTCAGACAGAGGGTAGTGGCCTATAACCACATCATACTTCATTTTGATTGCTTTTAACAGAAAATGCAAATAATATGTATATAGAAGGAGCTTATTGTTTAAATATCATTCCTAGTCCCCAAAACTCAAATATCTACCTTACCATGTACACACACACACACACACACACACACACACACACCTCACATACACACCCCTTCCTCATGCTCCCCTCTGCCTAGAAACAGTTTCAAAGTTCTCCAGCCATGCCTGGCCAGTGTTGCTCAGTGGTTGGGCATCGACCTATGAACCAGGAGGTCACCTTTGGATTCCCATGCTCAGGTTGCAGGCTCGGTCCCCAGTAGGGGGCGTGCAAGAGGCAGCTGATCAATGATTCTCTGTCATCATTGATGTTTCAATCTCTCTCTCCCTCTTCCTTCTTCTCTGAAATCAATTTTTTTAAAAGTTTTCCAGCCATAAACAACCTCACCATCAGCAGATTAGCCAGAATAGTTGACATTTTAAATTAATCTTCTGCTTATCTTCAATGACAGCTTTGCTTCCATAACAAAACAAAACAAAAATGCTTAAAAATGACGATGCCTTAAAGGACAACAGGAGCAGAATATACTACATTTACGTAAAAGTGCAAAGAAAAATGACACAACTGGAATAAGCTGTCAATATTTTTCGCATAAAATACCATTTCAAAATCACTTTTCAAAAACACAAAACAAGGACACATATGTAATACCTTAATCAATAAAGAAATTAAGAAAACACAAAACAAGGGCCAGGACTTACTATGATTAATAGGCTTTTCTTTTCTTTTTTATTAAAAAAAAAAATATTTTACTTGAAAAATGTCCACAGGGCACTGCCCTCGGAAGAAGTTCAAAAAAGAGCCTTTGTCAATCCCTGCCTTCGAGTGAAACTTTAGGCCCAAGAATCTTAAGATTTAGGATCAACTCTGCCCTCTGCCCTCCCCTCCCTTCACAGGCCTCAAAGAACAGAGAGTTTAAACAGATTTCAAAGAGGGAATTTAAGAGGGTTTCTGAAAGTTTTCCCTAACACTCTCATCACTCACCGCGAACTCTCTGGACAGGAATGACACTCCTTACGTCTTCCCCTCTCCCTCCCTCCACCTGTTGTCCCAAGTCTCAGTGGAATGCCAGGGCCATTCGCACTTTCTGTTTGAATGACAACGTCTCCCCTGAAACCCAGTCTCACCTTCTACCCAAGTGGCTGCTTCTGAATTGGAGCCCTTAGAAAACTGGGTATCAATTAGGGACTATTTGATATCGAAGCTTCACAGAACGGCCATAGGTTGGTTGGTTGGTTGATTGGGTGGTTGATTGGGTGGTTGGTTGCCCTTGTGTGTGTTGTGTGTGTGTGTGTGTGTGTGTGTGTTGTTGTTGTTGTTTTTTTAGTCTGACTAACTCCACCTTAACCCTTCCAGAAAAAGTGAAGCTGGGATGGGTGGAGACATACAAACCCAGACAGCAGGGGATATGGCTAGTTGTCCCTAACTTTCCTGTGGGCCTCCCACTCTAGGTAGACCCAGCCACAGCTCAGGATTCCAGGCGGGATGCTTGGCATAAGTAAGTAATTGAGTTAAGGGAGATCTAAAGAAAGACTTCACGTTCACATTCATATGCTAAACTCGGTTAAAAATAGACTCAAGAAGGGCCTGACTTCACTTTTAATTTTAGCCTGGTGATGAACAGGCACTAAAGACAGAAAGTCACCAGGCATTTTCCTGAGTGCAGTGATCTTCGTATTTTTATAAAAAGGAAATGCAGCATGTTCTATTAATAAAAGTGCTGCGGCCTCGGTTAAATATGGACAGTCCGTAAATCAGGGCTCCCTCTGGCTGAGCTGCCCCAGGCCAGAGGCTTCCTCACACCCAAGCCCTGGCAAGTGGGTGGGCCACATGCAGTGGGGGAAAGTGAGCCAAACATCCAAGATCAAAGGACACAAGGTATGGCTCCTGGACACCTCCCAGGTGACCAAGTGACTCAACCAAGGGCATTGGCCAGGAACTCTTAAAGGGCTCGTGAAAAGAAAGGTCTACACTGCAGAATGGAACTCTGTATGTTATGATGTTTAATGAGAAAGCGGGGGGGGGGGGGGGGGCGGGTTATGGCTCTAAGAGGTAAACAGGGTAGAAGGGAGAGAAAGTGGTGCTTCCTTCAGAAAAGACAATTTGACCTTTTCCTCCCAATCTCAAAGATGGTGAAGTGAAAGTTGGCCTCCAGCTATCCGGCTGGACTTTTCCATGGACCCACCTAAGAAGGATCTTCTTGTGGCTGCCCTTGGTCATCAGGCCACAGAACAAAATAAAAATGTGGCCAGTTGGAAGAATGATGGCCCTTAGAGCGCTGAGCCTTGTCGCCCAGGCAAAATAGTAGTTCCCAAATTTAGGCAAGGCTTTCTCCCCTTCGCCCCCAGGTCCTGCAGAAAGTGCTGGAAAAGGAGCTAGGGTGAGAGGAGAAGAGGGTGTCTATAAAGCACTTCCAAACACATAATCTCCAGCCCAGCTCTGGGATTCTTAGGAATCTGGCGAAGTGTGTTTCTGCTTTCTCTTCTGAATACACATCGGAGCCCTTACAAGCTCGTGAAATCCTCCCAACAACCAGAAGAGGTTGGTTGAAGAAACCAAGGCACAAAACATAAGGGCACATAGCTAGTGAGTGACAGAGCGTGTTGCTTTAACCCCGGTCTCTCTCAATCCCAAACCGAAGGTGGTGCAGCAGGCAAGGCCCAGCCAGGCCAAGGTGGGAGGGATGTAGTCTTTCCACCTTCTTGCCTTTCACTTGGGCAATTTTCCCTCCCTCCGAGGAAAATTCTGGTGTTTTGGTTCTTGTTTTGCTTTTGCTCCCGTTTTCCCATGTTTGTATGACAGCTGCTTGTGAAACTCTATAAACCCTCATCCTAAACAATCCCACAATAGTCTGAGCCATGGAAGGACATAAATTCTACAGGATAAGGTGGAAGGACCATGAGCTTTGGCCTTTGTGAGTTAGCATCCTAGCTCTTCTAACTGCTACCAGGTGATTTCAAGAGTATACTCCATAGCCCAAAAGTAAATTCAGGGACAAATAAAATCAGGACTGGCCACTAATGGAGCTGGTGAGTTTTACTTTTTTACTTTTATTATGGACATTTTCTAACTATACAAAAGCAGAGAGAACAGTATAATTAAGTCTCATGTACCCATCACCCCAGTTCAACAATTATTAACTATTGATCAATCTTGCATATCTGCTGCTCATTCTCCACACTATTATTTTGAAGCAATTCCAGATACATCATTTGATCTATAAATACTTTAGTATATAGTTCTGAAATAGAGTAACTTTTTAAATTTTAATTTTAATTATATGCATAATTACAATATCAGTATCACAACAATCAATCAATAAATAAATAGCCCTGACCAGGTAGCTAAGCTGGTTAGAGCATTGTCCGGATACGCCAAGGTTGCAGATTTGAGCCCCAATCAGGGCAATACAAGAACCAACCACTGAATGCATAAATAAATGGAACAACAAATCAATGTTTCTCTCTCTCTCTCTCTCTCTCTCTCTCTCTCTCTCTCTCTCATCAATAAAAAACAATTTTTAAAATAAATACATGAATAAATAATTTTATAATTATTCAGCCTCAATATCCAGTGTGTTCAAATATCTTAACTGATCTCAATTTTTTTATTACTTCATTTTTTGAGCGAGGATTCAAACAAGGATTACAGACTGCATTTTGTTGTTAAGTATTTTTAGTCTCTTTTAATCTATAGATAACACCTCTTGCTGTTCTTATTCTTACTAAGGAAACCAAGTCTTCTGACCTCAAGAATGTTCCACAGTCCAGCTGGTTGATTTTTACCTACATGGTGTTTTGACATGTTCCTCTTTCCCCCGTATTTTCTATAAACTGGTAGTTGTTATTTGAGCCTGGCAAAGATTCGGGTTCTATTTCTGATAGTGCTATATACTTCCCACTACATCACCTCAATAGGCACATGATCCTGGATTCTTCCTTTTCTGTGACGTTAAGACTGATTAGTGGAAATTATCTGAGAGATGCAAATCAAAATGACAATGCGGTACCATCTCACACCTGTCAGAATGGCTATCATCAACAAACACCAAGTGCTGGCAAGGATGTGGAGAAAAAGGAACCCTCGTGCACTGCCGGTGGGAATGCAGACTGGTGTAGCCACTGTGGAGAACAGTATGGAGTTTCCTCAAAAAATTAAAAATGAATCTCCCATTTGACCCAGTGATCCCACTTCTAGGAATATATCCCAAGAAACTAGAAACACCAGTCAGAAAGGACATATGCACCCCTATGTTCATAGTGGCACAATTCACCATAGCTAAGATTTGGAAACAGCCTAAGTGCCCATGAGCAGATGAGTGGATTAGAAAACTGTGGTACATCTACACAATGGAATACTACGCTACGGTAAAAAAAGAAGGAATTCTTACCATTTGCAACAGCATGGATGGAGCTGGAGAGCATTATGCTAAGTGAAATAAGCCAGTCAGAGAAAGATAAATATTACATGATCTCACTCATTTATGGAATATAATGAACAACATAAACTGATGAAAAGGGACAGATCCAGAGACAGAGAAGCATCAATCAGACCGTCAAACCTCAGAGGGAAGGTAGGGGAGGGTGGGGGTAAGGGGGAGAGATCAATCGAAGGACTTGTATGCATGCATATAAGCCTAACCAATGGACACAGACAACAGGGGGTGAGGGCATGAGTCGGAGGGTGGGGGGCAATGGGCAGATAAGGACACATATGTAATACCTTAATCAATGAAGACATTTAAAAAAAAACTGTGCAAGAAAAAAAAGCAAATAAGGTTTCAATTATTGCACAGAAAAAAAGAAAAAAAAAAAAAAAGATCGATTAGTGGCTGCCCTGGCCAATATGGCTCAGTTGGTTGAATGTCATCTCATGCACTGAAAAGTCACCAGTTTGATTCTCAGTCAGGGCACATGCCCAGGTTTCAGGCTCAATCCCAGGTCAGGGTGCATGCGGGAGACAGCCGATCGATGTTTCTCTCTTCCTCACCCTTCCTCTCCCTCTAAAATCAATAAAACCATTTTTTTTTTAAAGAAAAGATTAGTGGCTTTGAAAACCATCAGCCTGATCTGTCCATTAAAAAGTCTCCCATCAAACCAGAGACATAGAAGCATTGAACTGACTGCTCAACCTATGAGGGAAGGCAGGGGCTGAGGGGGTAAGAGATCAACCAAAGGACTTGCATGCATGCATATGAGCATAACCAATGGACACAGACAGTAGGTGGGTGAGGGCATGTGCTGGGGGTGGGAACAGCCAGGAAGAGGTGAATGGAGGGAAAAGGAGACTCATGTAATACTTTAAACAATAAAGAATTTAAATTAAAAATAAAATTAAAAGTCTCCTATCAGCTCCAGCTAATGTTTTAGCACCATTTAATCACCAAGTTGTCTAAACTCGTTATTTCACAAGGGGATGCAAAGTGGTGATGTTCCATTTCTATAATTCCCTCTGTATTTATTAGATTAGATGGAATTCTTCTATAAAAATGAACTTTTCCTCATCAACAATTATCCTTAAGGTAACCAATAAAAAAGTCAGAATGAAATGCCTGATTCTTTCCCTCTCTGGACCAGTTTTCAGGATGAGTTGTTTCCCCGGCATCTTCCAGTGGAAACCACTGAATTTACACATTGTAATATATTTGATGTGTGTCAATCCACTATAGTTATTCTTTTTAATGCTCAAACTGTCCCATATTTGGACACTGGGGGTCCTTCAACTTGGCTCCTAAGTCCTTTGACAGGACCCGAGTGGTCTTTGATAGATTCTTTACTTTCTGATACAAACTATTCCAACTCATGTTGTACATTTCCTGTTCCAGACCTGGAATCAGCCATTTGCCTGAATAATCTTAGTTCCTTTTAGTGGGAAATTGTACTTAGGGGCCACAGTCTGGACATTACAGGTGCTAGTGGCTACTGCTAGTGATTATTTCTAGGCTTTTCAGTGGACAAAGTTAGGAAATGCTTTTTCATTTGTTAGAGAAAATATATCAGGAGTTCATGCTGAAATTTCTAATTCAAATTTAGGATTACAGGATTTTTACTTAACATCCTTGATTATAAAATTTTTGTGCCTTTTTTATGTGCTCAAAATATTGGTTTCTGATGATTTTCACATAACTTATACATACACATACATGTAAGTATATATAATCAATTCAGAATAGTAATATCAATATTATTACTAACAATATTATTGAAAACAGCTTAAGACTTATTTGGAATTTGTTTTGAGCTTAAGATAAATTCTGCTATAGGTCTGTAATCCAATAATTGTGTTTTAAGGTTATCTGAAATAATTTTCTGTGTGGTTAAATAGCAACTTGAAACATAAATTTGCTTCATTTTGCTCTTGGTTTGGGGTGACTTTTTTCTGTCTTAATTAAAGTTTGTTTATAGTTAAGAAAAACATCCATAGGGTTCCCAAGGTAAGTCTACACAACAAAATACATTCAGAAAAATCCAGCTTCTATTCCAACCCATCCATCCATTTCCCTGTAGAGGTAATATTTTTATTGGTTTGCTCTTCCATTTATTTCATTATAAGCAAATACATATGTGTTTCTCAGATAAAAGAGAACTTGCTATCTATTTTTTGCACCCTGCCTTTTTCACTGAACAATATACTGTGAACTGACCGGTCAACCTATGAGGGAAGGCAGGGGGTGACGTCCCCTTCTTTCTTATAGCTGCCTGGAATCCCATTGCATGCATGTCCCATGGTTCCTTCAGTTATTGAAGGATGTGGGGTTGTTTCTAGTCTTCTATCCCAAATAATGTCACCATGGAAAGCCTTGTACATATGTCTTTTCTTATTTTTGCCTGTGTGTCTTTGGGGTAGATCTCATAAAAAGAATTGTTTGGTCAAAAAAATAATGCACATGTAAGTTTGCTAGATATTTCCAAATTCTCCTCCATATAACTGGTACCATTTTTACATTCCCACCATAAGGTATATTTTTCATGCTGACTTCAATTTTAAAAAAAAAAATCTCTCAAATCTCAAGGGCCTTAAATAAAAAATCCATGAAAAGGATTTTAATTAAATCTAATTCAATTCCCTACATTTTGGACAACGGAAATTTCTTTTGAAAACAAGTAGTGATATGCTCAAGAAAATGCCTTTATCCCCAGCCTATTCTGACTTACAGTACACTTTGCACATAATTTTCTCTCCCCTGCCTATGTCAGAAATGTAGGCACAGAATTACATATCCAGATGAAACTATCATAGGTTAGTCTGGGTCTTTGTGAACTACAAATGATTCCCTGAATTGGAAAATCAGAGTTGGAGGGGTGGCTTCTCAGTGCTTTCTCCTCTCCTAATCCACCTTCATCCTTTTAACAGATCACAGATCTGATGAGGATTGAGTGCTGGCTCCTATCCACACCACTGAAAAGCATCACCTTACCTCCCTTTCCCCATGGTATCGTCCCAGCATTTGCGTTTAGGCAGCATGTAGACTTTGTTGGTTCTCCCTGGTCATCCCTACTTCTAACATCTCTCAAGTCTGACCTCTCCCCTCCATCACCACTGCCACCGCCTTAATACAAGTAGCTGACATTTAAGGGACTTGTACATACATACTCTCATTTACTCCTCACAATAACACTATGAGATGGATGCCCTATGAGCCCCATTTTACACCCGAAGAAATAGATGCACATTGAAGTTCTGTAACCTGTCCAATACTACACAGCTAGCAAGCAAGTAGGGGGCTGGGATGCAAACCCAGGTATTCCAATGCCAAAACCTACCTTAATCTGTCATGCTACGGTGCTTCTTAATTTGAGATGCTCATCACCTGAGTATGGGGGCCTCCTAACTGACATCACCACCTCTAGGTGCACACTTACACACACACACACACACAGACACACACACACACACACACACACACACACACACACACCTCTGCCAATTATCCTCTCTTCTCCAATACCCATGTAATCTTCCAGAACACCAATCTCATTACATCAGACCCCTGCTTACAAATGGCTACTCAAAAGATAGCATCCAAACTCCTAATTTTAAGAGACATTGGTTCTACATCGCCAGCATCCTGCCTTATTTTACATCTCAGCTCTCACCATTCCCCAGCTACCCTTTCCCATATCCATACCTTTTAATTAAGAACACCCTCTGACCCTCCATCCCCCCCGCCTCTCCCCCCACCCCCCGTCAAGTAGAATTACTCAGAGGGTGCCAGTTCACCATGGTCTTTCTCACCTCTGAAAATGCATTTCTACCCAGAATGCTCTTCTCCCACCTCCATCTAGACCCCTTCCTCCCCCATTCACCCAACAAGCCCCTGGGCATGGATTTCAAATCAACTCAGAATGACCTCATGAGACAGCTGAACCCTCCTTCTATATATAGTTCTTTCTTCTCCTTTTCTTACACAAAAGATAGCAACAGTATACACTGTCGTTGAACCCTGCTTTCCCCTCATATCCTTGGGATTTCTCCATAACAGCACACAGAGATGGTCCTCATAGTATGGGAGGATGTAGCCGAATTTATTCACTAATCCCCTGTTGAGAAACATGTGGTTGCCCAGTCTTTTGGGCCCCGATTTCCAGGGACTGAGACCTAGCCCTTCCTGCTCTTTATCCAACATCAAGATCCCACCAAAAGCATAGCTCAGATGTCTGCCAAAGGGAGTCCAACCAGACTGACCACTGCCAGAACCAGGCCACAATAAAAGCACCGAGGCATTGAGGGCCAGTGGGAGCAGCCCAGGTTCTGCACCTTCTTTTACTTGTAAGAATCACACAGGAACAAAGGCTATGATGATCTAACAACTTGCACATTCATATCAGTTACCTGAATCACAATGCTCAGATCCCAGAGTCACATATAGTTCATGTCCTGGGTGGGCTCAGAGAAGAAATAAATGCCACCATGTAGCAATGCCCAAGCTTGGCATTTTTATTAACAGTTCAACTAGTCCTTCCAGTAGTGAGTTTCTTCTAGGTGCCAGGTGTTATTCTTAGGTGCTGGGGAATAAATAGCTGAATAAAACTCCCCTGATCCTAGAGAGTTAGATGGCAAAAGCAGGGAGAGGGGGGATATAACAGACAATAAAAATATTCTAAGTAAAATAAGCAGATAATATATAATCTGTCAGAAGATGAAAAGTGCTATGGGGAGGAGGATCCAAGATGGCGGCGTAGGTAAACACCTAAACTGCTGCCTCGCGCAACAATTTCAAAACTACAACTAAAAGACAAAACATCTATCACCCAGAACCATGGGAAAGCTGGCTGAGTGGAAGTTCTACAACTAGAAGGAAAGAGAAAACAGCATTGAGAGGTGCACAAGCGCTGAAAAGCTGAGGTACGGAGGCACGCGAATCGGGCTGGCGACGGGCCACTGGGTGCACTGCTTTTTTCAACCCGAAGGGAGACAAGCTCCCGATTACTCCGAACTCCAGTTTCTAGGGAGACGCGGGGGACCCAAACTCCTATGGGGAGAAGCTGGACTGTCTGCCGTCGGATTGGAAAGTGAGGGTGGCTTGCTTGCAGGGCTGAGCGCAGGAATAATTGTTTACTGTGCTGGGGCGGGGGACGCGGGGATGCAGTAGGAGATGCAGAGCCGGCTAACTGGCAGCCATCGCTGTTTGCCACACCCTAGCCTAGTGACACCCTGAGACCCCGCCCCGCACAACCTACAAACCCACCCAAGCTCCAAGCAGCGGCTTTAGCATATGAATGGCCTGCCCTATAGCAGCTTAACCCAGCAAACTTGCAGCCCAGGTCAGACAGCTCCAAAACCTCCAAACCCCAAGCAAAGAGGAGAAAACTGTAGTTCTCGCTGTAGCTCCTGCTGGGTGGCCTCAGGCAGTAGCTGACCTGCACCCCATTGGAGATCCAGAAGCCAGTGTACCTAGTGGTCAGTGTGAGACACCAGATTTCAACTCCTCACATCCATAAGTGACACATTCAAGAGGCAGACTCAGTGAGCACCAAAGCCCCACTGAAACAAGTCCTGTATCATAAGCGTGTCTCCAGTGCAGCAGTTCTTCCATTATAGACACAGTGGGTCCTCACAGCCAATTGGCCTGGAAGTCAATTTCTACCAGTGTACCAACAGCAATCAAGGCTTAACTACACCAAGACTTTGCACTCAGCCTACAAAGGGGTGTACCAAGAGCGTCCACCTCAGGTGATTGGGGAGGCTGAGCTACTGGCCCCTATAGGTCACCTACCACACAAAGCCACTCCATCAACACAGGGAAGCAGCAAAATGCGGAGACAAAGAAACATGTCACGAATGAAAGAAATGGAGGAAAGCAAACTACTGGATGACATAGAGTTCAGAACCACATTTATAAGGTTACTCAAGAATCTTCTAAAAACCGCCGAGAAACTTGATGAGACCTCCGAGGAGCTTAGTGAGACCTTCAAGGACCTTAATGAGAATGCCAAAAAAATTGAAAAGGACCAGTCAGAAGATAAGCATACACTGTCTGAAATAAAGAATATACAGAAACTCAACTGTAGATCAACGTATCCCAAGAATCAAACCAAAGATCTGAAATATGAGAAAACAAAAAACACCCAACTAGAAAAACAAAAAGAAAAAAGAATCAAAAAATATGAAGATAGTGTAAGGAGCTTCTGGGACAACTTTAAGCGTACCAACATCCGAATTTTTGGGGTGCCAGAAGAAGACAGAGAGCAAAATATTGAAAACCTATTAGAAGAAATAATGACAGAAAACTTCCCCTACCTGGTGAAAGAAATAGACTTACAAGTCCAGGAAGCGCACAGAACCCCGTACAAGAGGAATCCAAAGAGGACCACACCAAGACACATCATAATTAAAATGTCAAGGGCAAAAGACAAAGAGAGAATCTTGAAAGCAGCAAGAGAAAAACAGTTAGTTACCTACAAGGGAGCACCCATACAATTGTCAGCTGATTTCTCGGCAGAAACTATGCAGGCCAGAAGGGAGTGGCAAGAAATATTCCAAGTGATGAACAGCAAGAACCTACAACCAAGATTACTCTACCCAGCAAAACTATCATTCAGAGTTGAAGGTCAGATAAAGAGCTTCACAGACAAGAAAAAACTAAAGGAGTTCATCACCACCAAACCAGGATTACATGAAATGCTGAAGGGTATTCTTTAAGAAGAGGAAGAAGAAGAAAAAGGTAAAGATAAAAATTATGAACAACAAAATGACATCAAATACATACAACAAGTGAATCTAAAAATCAAGTGAATAAAAAATCTGAAGAACAGAATGGACTGGTGAATATAACAGAATCAAGGGCATAGAAAGGGAGTGGACTGACAATTCTCAGGGGGAAGGGGGCGTGAGGGGTGCGGGAAGAGATTGGACAAAAATCTTACACTTATGGATGAAGACAGTGGCCGGGGAGGTAAGGGCATGGGGTGGAGTGGGGAATCAGGTGGAGGGGAGCTATGGGGGTAAAAAAAAAGGAACACCTGTAATAATCTGAACAACAAAGATTTATTTTAAAAAAAGAAAGAAAGAAAAGAAAAGTGCTATGGGGAAAACAGCAAAGAAGGGAGACTGGACAGGGAGGTGCAGGATGTGGTCGGAGTAGGGCTCCTTAAGAAATCATGGGCAATATCTTATTTTCTGGGAACTCCTTTTTGCAGGTGCCACAGATCCAATGTTATTGTCATCATCGCCACAATTAAACTGTCATCAATTACAAATATCAAGGTAATAATGAAGTATCCCAGTTACCTTGAGTTGTGTTTTAGAAATTGCTTGAAATAAATTGTTTAGGACTTTAAAACCATTTTTGTGATCCAGAAATTTCTGCTATTGAATGTTTTGGTGCAACAGGGTTTAAGGGATGCTCCAAGTGCTTATTCCCACCATTTCTCCTACTCAGATCAAATCTCACAGAAGAAATTCAGCCTGGAATTTGCCTGTACCTTTATTTTTATTTTTTAAATATATAGTTGTTGATTTCAGAGAGGAAGGGAGAGGAGAGATAGAAACATCAATGATGCCCTAGTTGGTTTGGCTCAGTGGATAGAGCATTGGCCTGTGGACTGAAGGGTCCCAGGTTCAATTCTAGTCAAGGGCATATGCCTGGGTTGTGGGCTTGATCCCCAGTAGGGGGTATGCAGGAGGCAACTGATCCATGATTCTCTCTCATCATTGATGTTTCTATCTCTCTCTCCCTCTCCCTTCTTTTCTGAAATCAATAAAAATATATTTTAAAAAATTATATATTAAAAAAAAAGAAACATCAATGATGAGAGAGAATCATTGATTGGCTGCCTCCTACACACTCCCTACTGGGGTTCAAGCCCGAAACCCAGGCATATATCCTGACCGGGAATTGAACAGTATCTCCTGGTTCATAAGTCAATGCTCAACCACTGAGCCACACTGGCCAGGATTGCCTATACCTTTAAAGGCTTGATCAGGTCCCTGGCTAGACTTGACTAACACAAAAGTCAGGTTATATTATGACACACTTTATTCCTATCAATGCATGTTCAAATATGTTCTCATTGGTTGTTATAAAAACTCTACATTCTATACACCCTGACCCCCTTTAACAAATGTGGGACCTAAAGGTGTAGCCCAGACCAGAGATCAGGTTCCTTACTTCCTGGGTCTGTCCCCCCCTCACCCCCCCCCCTCCACTTATACTACCACCCCAAACATAAAAACAGGGTATTTGTATCACTTTAGCCCTTTCAGACAGGCAAGCCGAATAAAACATAAGTTGGAGAAAGCCAAGCTTTGGTCTCACCCCAGTTCTCCTCCATGAGACCATCCTGAGTGGTCTTCTCATCAGTTAGATCAGGTCATGTTGCAGTTAAATTGCTCGTTCTCTCATGTATTCAACAAGCTGTGTACCAGGGAGGACACCAAGATGCTGAGGACACCAAGATGAAAGACACTGGCTCTGCCCACAAGGACTTCACAGGGCCTTTAGGGGAGACCGACAAGAGGTAAGTGTGGGGTAAATGCTACAGTGGTGGCCACAGGGCATCACAGGAAAGGGGCACCCAGCCCCCCTTCCTGCATGGGGTCAGAGAAAGCTCCCTAGAAGAGGTGAGGTCTAAGAAAAAGCCATAAAAATTAAAGGCATGTTCTAACAGGGGTGCAGTAGAGAGAGCAGGACTGTCAAGACAGCAAGCCCAGGGCTGACAGCTAAGTGGGGGGCAGATCCAGAAGGGCTTCCAAACAGTCTCAATCTCAACCTACAGGCAACAGAAAGCTCCAGCAAGGTCTTAAGCAAACAGATGACAAGATTAATAAGGTGGTGCTGGTGTGGAGAAAAGAAAGATCTGAGGACAGGCCCAGCTGGAGGCAGGGGGAGAGGTCAGGAGGCCTGGACAAAGGCAGTGGCAATGGCATTGAAGGGAGGAGCACACACTGGAACGGGCCGGAAGCCTGGTTCTGAGCCTGGGCTCTTCAATCATTGGCTAAGGGACCCTGAACTACTAGTAGTTCCTTAATCCCTACCTACTTCACAGGGTTGTTGGAGGATTAAATGGAGTAACTGAGGAGGGCGAGGAGTGCCCTGTGAACCCTACAGCTCGGCATGAGTAGCGGGAATACAGTGCCACTCACTCACCCCTGCACTGTCCCATCAAAGACGCCTCATTACTAGGTGACTTAAAGTGACACTCCCAGGCACGTGAGGTTTCTCTGCTCACTTCACTTCTCTAATAGCTGAGTGGCCTTTGGTAAATCTGGACCTGGCTTTCTTTTCTATAAAACAAGAGAATTGGATTAGATAATCTCTAGGGTCCCTCCAGCTTAAAGTTCTGCAGTTGTGTTGTCTTATTCATTTTATGTCCCAATCTCCATGACAGTAATTATTTGTCACATGAAAAATTACTGAAGGAAGATTTCCCCATCTAAGAAAAAACAAACTAAGCTAATAAGTGGCTAACCCTGAAAAAAAAGCCTGTGTTCCTTAATTGCCCTGAAGGGTCATATTAATATTCTCTGATCAAAGACACGTCTTTTTGATAAAAATTCAAAGGTATTTTCACGCCCAAAAATGTATAACGTCTGGGCTCCTAATAGGTTAAATTAACACTGGCCTAGACATTTACCCAAGCAAACAAAAAGATATGTCCACAAAAAACTTGCAAAGGAATGTTAATGCCAGCTTTATTTGCAATAGCCAAAAAAATGGAAACAACCTAAAACAATAGGCAAATGGATAAACAAGTTATAATATACCCACAAGATGGAATAAAAAGGATCAAACTTTTGATATATAGTATTCAAACACACACACAAAAAAAAACAAAAACAAAAACAGATGAACCTTAAAACCATCATGCTGAAAGAAACCCCAAAGAATGGGAGAAAATAGTTGGAACTTATATATCTGATAAGGGTCTAGTATCTAGAATTTATAAAGAACTCTTACAGTTTTACAACAAAAAGACAATTTAAAAATGGACAAAAGATCTGAATAGATATTTTCCAAAGAAGATTTCAAAAGGCCAACAAACACATGAAAAGATGCTCAACAGCTTTAGTCATTAGGGAAATACCAATCAAAGCCACAATAAGATCCCACTTTATACCAGCTAGGACGGCCATAATAAAAAACAAAGGAAACTAGCAAGTGTTGGCAAGGTTGTGGATCAACTGGAACCCTTCTCATTCATTGCTGGTGGGAAGGTAAAATGGCACAGCCACTTTGAAAAACAGTTTGCATTTCCTCAATAAATTAAACATAGAGTTACCATGTGACTCAGCAATTTCACTCCAAGACATTCTATACCCAAAAGAATAGAAAACAGATGTCCAAGCAAAAACTTGTACATAAATGTTCAGAGCAACACTATTCACAATAGTCAAAAGGTAGAAACCCAAATCTATCAATTGATAAATGGTTAAACAAAATGTGGTCTATCTATACAATGGAATATTATTCAGCAATAAAAAGGAATGAGTACTAATATATACTAGGACATAAATAAACCTTGAAAACATTATGCTAAGTGAGAGAAAGCCTGATACAAAAGGCCACATATTTTATGATTCCATGTATATGAAATGTCCAGGCAAATCCTTAGAGACAAAAATCAGATTAGTGGTTGCCAGGGGCCTGGGGGAAGGTGGGAGTGGGAAACACTGCTTAACAGGGACAGGGTTTCCTTTTGGGGTGATGCAAATGTTCTGGGACTAGAGGGTGATAATGGTTGTACAACATTGTGAATGTACTTAAAACTACTGAATTAGACTTTAAAATATTTAAAATGTTAAGTGTTATGCTATATGTATCACAATTTTTAGAAATATTACTTCCAAAAAGAAAAATCAGTATGCTGAAAGAAGCCAGGGCAAAAAAATAAGTACATACTGTGATTCCATTTGTATAAAATTCCAAAAAATGCTAACTCATCTACAGTGATAGCAAGCAGATCAGTAGTTGCCTGAGGGGGGAGGAGTTAAGGGAAAGAGAGAAGGATAAATTATAAGAGGCATGGAGAAACTTTCGGGGCTGATAAAAAAAATATTTATAAGCTTGATTGTTTGGTGGATGCTTTAAGCATGCGCAGCTTAGTATATTTCAACTATGCCTCTGTAAATAGACAAAAACATTGTCTAAATTATCATTGGACCTCTAAATCCTTAGACTTCTTAAATGTCTAATCAAAATACACCGAGGAACTTAACTGTCAATTCTTTCACAGGTCAAAAGCAAACCATCCTTTCCTGATTTATGGATTCTATTAAGTCAGGTTTTTTGGGTTTTTTTACATACCGTGGTTTCTTGAAGCAAAAGAACACCTGTAACAATGTCTGCTAAGACCGTTCAACAAGTACGCCCGGTGGAGACTGAGCGAGCTTGATGTGGCCACGTTTCAAGTCAGGAATTCTTCTTGCTATTAATAGGAACCTAGGACACTTTAAATCATTGCTGATTCCTGGTTTTCTGAATTGGTTCAGAAATGGTCTGCTGGAACTTGGCAGACACTCACTTTGCAAATCAAACTATCATGTCTGTTGTTATTCTGGCACATGCTGAGAGGATTATAAGTGTTTATATACTCCCGTTGAGCATCGAGTTCAGATCTTGCCTAACATGCCTAATAAGCAGAGTCAGACAGTGGATCGATGCCAGAGTCAGATTTGCTCGTGGAATTTAAATTGGGATATGGATTTCACTTTACACCAAAAGGCGTGCTTACGTTACAGGAAAAAGAGGGGGGTAAGACCCCCAAAAATGGTTTTAATTGGATTGCTTAGTTTGTCTCAGATTAAATTTTACCTACTTTCAAAGTAATTTCAGCAATTTTATTCTATATTTTGTTTTGTAAATGATAGGTTTTCTAGAAATTATTTCGAGGACACAGATATTTACATAGAAATGATATTTACCTAACATTCTCCCATCCCAGCCCCAACCCATCAGCTCTTTCATAAATACTATTTCTTAGCTTTGTTGGGTCCTTAAACGTTTGTGACTTGATATATACTCATCTGTAAAATGGGGGAAATAACAGCCCTTACCTCAGGATTATATTGGATTAAATGAATTATACATAAAGTGCTTAGGATAGTAGAGGGCACACAGAGGGCACTCAATGAGTGTTGTTATTCACTTTACATTATTGTTCCCTTTTACAGATGAGAACACTGAGGCTCAGCATTAGTGGAGGCAAAGCTGAGTCTGGAACACAGAGCTTGGCTGCTCCAGATTCTTTTCACTACTCCACACCACCTTCCCCACCCACACATATTTTCTGCATGAAAATAAAAGCACCAATCTGGAAGAGGCAAAAATAGCTGTGTAACTTAAATCTAGAAAGCATGAATAAACTGGTAGGCACAGACCAGCCCCAGGACTCACCAAGTTTAGGTTCCCGGGCAAGTCATCAGTCATTTTTAAAGTCAGCCTCATATAGTGATTTTGAAAAGGAAAATAAAAGGTTTTGCAAAGAGTGGACATAGTTTCAAGAGGATGCCAAAAAATTGTGTGAGCTAGCAAAAATTACATTAGTATCCTCTCACTGCCACCAACATTAAAAGGGGTTTATATTAACTTGGTACGGACACTAAAAAATACTGCAGCTCGTGACAGAATGCCTGCCGTAGAGGTTAAGTAGGAAGTGATTGGCCCATTAGTTAAGTTCCTATCAATTCGGGACCAGAAAAATCCAGAAGCTCCAGATATATGCACAGGCTGGTACAATACAGCATATTTTCAAGGCTATCAGATTTCAACTATCCATTCTAACATGATATTTAATTATCATTTAAGTCCCATATATCTCATCCAAGGGGCTTTTTCAGAATATGGCCAAATTAAAATACAAAACCACTAGATGAAAGTTTGTTGGGAAACAGAATATTCAGAGAGTCTATCTCTACCAAAGACTTACTAATCACAAAGAAAAAGATGTCCCGTTATGACGGAGAGACTGAGTGGTGACCACATCGACCAAAGGAACAAATCAGTGGAACACACATCACCTGTTGCATACCGTTACCAAAATGGTTAATCTGAACTGGTCATGAGGAAATGACAGACGCATCCAGATGATGGCTCATTCTGCAAGACAACTAGCCTGGAATCTTCTGTCATGAAGAACAGAAAAAGGCGGGTATACTTGCTACATTAGAAGAGATACCATAAATAAATGCAAAACCAGGTTGTTGTTTTTAAGTAGCTATAGGAGATATTTTTAGAACAATGTGAAAAAGTTAGAAATCTGGTGTTCTTAGAAAAAGTTATTTAAGTGAGATTAATTTCCTTAGCTATGATAACAGAATCAGGGTTATACCACTTACTCCCATGCAGTTGGAGGAGTGGAGTGCGATGCTCGGATTGCTTGGCAGGATGGCCCAGAGCAGCAGATGTCCTGGGAAGACTCAGTCTACTGCCACCTGCACAAAGACCTACCGGGGCCTTGGCTGGTGTGGCTCAGTTGGTTGGGTGTCCTCCTGTGAACTGAAAGGTTTCGGTTTGATTTGCTGGTCAGGGCACATGCCCAGGTTTCAGGCTCAATCCCTGGTAGGGGGCATGCAGGAGGCAGCTGATCTATGTTTCTCTCTCTCCCTCACTTCCTCTCTCACTAAAAATAAACAAACTATTGTTTTTTTAAAAAAAAAAAAAAAACCTACGGGGGGAGGGGGGGTGGTTAGGGAGGAGAAGAAAATAACATAGCCAAGGATGCTTTTTGTAATCACCTTGAGGGATCTGAACAGACTAGAGCCCGTGGTTAAATAGTTTAAGAATGTTCTCCATTTCACTGTCCCCTACGTCCAGGCAGACAAAAGTCCAGCAGAAACGTAATAGACAGAAAGATGAGGATTCCCATCCCAGCCTGACCACTGCCTTGCTGTGTGACCTTGAACAATTCACTTGGCTTCTATGATGCTCATCTGCCTTACAGAGACATATAGGAGGGCTGGGCTAAAGCAGCTCTCAGATGCCTTCCAGGCCTAAAATCTAAAATGCTAACGTAATGGGCAGTTGAGTCTTAAAGACAGTACGATACCAATATGAAATGTCTATTCCTATTTTTGTTCTAAAAAAATGCAGTTTTCTTTTCTCTGATTATAAAGTTAATACACACTAATGGAAAGAAACAGAAAGTATAACATTTTAAAAAAGACAAACCACTATAGCTGCACCACCTAGAGTTAGAACCACTGTTAACATCTTTATGTTTGTTCTTTAGATGTTCAGGCTTCACAGGCACCTATATAGACAACCAGTCACATTAAAAAACAGAACAAAACATGAGATCCCTGTGGGCACGCTGTATGTGATTATTTTCAGTTAACAGTATTATATGGTTTATGTCCCATATTAATAAATATCAGGTAACAGAATTGTCCTAATGGCTGAATAGTACACACTGTTATACATGCAAATGATTTATTTTCTCAACTGAGGAACATTTAGGTGACTTTTAATTTTTGCTGCAACAAATATTCTTATGTATATAACTTAAAGTCTATAAATAAGATTTAATCACACAACCCATCTCCCCATTTTATGCAGAAGGCTCTAAAAAAAATCTCTTAAAAAGCAAACCAAGCCTCTCCATGTCGCCTGGCAATCAGTGACCCTGTTAGCCCGGGAGGACGCAGGGCCCAACGAGACCTGTCCTTCGGAGGCTCTGGAAACAACATCTGGTCTCCTCCATTCAGGAGGCCACGGAGAAACCTGAGGCCCAGCTTTTGGACAACCACGATCTCTCCGCAAAGTGTTTTTCAGGCCGAGAGCTCTGGGCGGCGTCTCTGCAGCCCACTCGGCAGACTGACCCTGCATCACGGCTTACCGAGTCCAGTCCGAGCAGTGGTCAGGCCCCTAGAAGACGCCTGTAGGTCCCGAATTTGTATTGTTTGTCTTTATTTAAAAAAACAAAAACAAAAAAAAAACAAAAAAAAAAACATTTTTTTTATTGATTTTTTTACAGAGAGGAAGAGAGAGGGATAGAGAGTTAGAAACATCAATGATCAGCTGCTTCCTGCACACATCCCACTGGGGATGTGCCCACAACCAAGGTACATGCTCTTGACCGGAATCGAACCTGGAACCTTTCAGTCCGCAGGCCAACGCTCTATCCACTGAGCCAAACCGGCTGGGGCTGTTGTTTGTCTTTAAAAACAACATCGTCACCAAACACACTCCCACCTGCCTGTGTTTAACACAATCCAACTTAAATATGTGACAATTATTGGACCTGTCTCCTGGATTGAAAACAGAATTCTTTGTGTAAACTCAAGTATTCATTTTAACATTCAAAAATAATTAACATGCCAAAATAATTGTTTTCACTTTTAAAAATTTCTAGTGATTAGTAGACAATATCAAACGTCCTCCTTCTCACTGACAGTGCCTATTTTTCTGACTTAAAATTATGTCACTGATTCAAATACACTTGGCAAATGTTGGAGAAAGCAGTTTAATGGTCATTGCTGTTTTCATGAGCCATCAATCTCACAAACATGTACCTGGACCCATGGCTAAAATATTGCTGACACAGTCGCTCAGTGGTTGAGCTTTGACCTATGAACCAGAAGGTCATGGTTTGATTCCTAGACGGGGCACATGCCCAGGTTGCAGGCTTGATCCCCAGTGTGGGGCATGCAGGAGGCAGTCAATCAATGATTCTCGTTCATCATTGATGTTTCTATCTCTCTCTCCTTCTCCTTTCCTCTCTGAAATCAATAAAAATATATATTTAAAAAATAATAAAATTTTAAAAAATAGAATTGCTTTGGAGTTTATTTTATCAGATGTACAGCAGGAGAGGGGAGGCATGCTACTCTGACAATCACGCAGCAATATTCCTGGAGGTTCCCATAATTTTATTCTTGGAAGGAACTGCCATCGATCATTTCCAATCCCTGGGCAGGCTGGATTAGGAAGGTTAATTGGCTTGTCCAGGTCACCCACTCCCAATCCAAGGCTTTCTTGTCCTCTCTGCCCCTTTTTGTCAGAAACCCAATAATTAATTTAGAGCAAAGATATCCCTTTGACACTTGCCAATATCAGGCAGGTCCTAAATCATCCTATTCAATAATGAATTTTAAATAAACCAAAAGAAGTACCTTTAGAATATATACAACCTTGTCTACTCCTTCAGTGTCATGACACTGGGCGGGGGGGGAGGGGGGGGTCAGGTTGAAGGGCAGATCTATTAAGGGCCAAAAACAAATCTGGGAGAGGATCTACAGACAAGTTGCAAAACTGAAAAGGATTTAAGATGTCCAGACCGCAGTGAGCGGAGGCTTCCAGGTTTGGGCTAGAAGTGGGAAGTGGCAACTGATAACTGATGGGTCTTTACTGTGATCGAGAAAAAGCAGGTGCAAAGTAAGGGCAGCAGCAAATGGCTTCGTGCATCCTTAAAGCAAATACCCACATTAAAAGAAGGGCAAAGTGGCGTGAAAACTATCTTTATGGGGTGACAACCACCCCCCAACCCATGCGTGACCCTCAGCCTTTTGTTTCTGAACACATGGAAAGATTTATTCAGCAAACAGAGCTACAAGTTATTAACACCTCCTCATGCAAGTTGCTTAACGGCTCCCTTTTTGCTCATAAAACACATTCAAAGCAATATGTACTATCTCCCTGACGGATGTGCTGTCAGTGAGTGGGAAAAGTTGCCTTGTAAACCGTCAAGGGGACTTACTAGTATTTATCTTAGGAACATAGGAAAGAGGAGGATCGATTGACTTGGCTGTAACTCCTGCTGCTGCAAAGACTTTATCACAGCCCAGCTGGCGTGGCTCAGTGGTTGAGGTTCGACCTCTGAACCGGAGGTCATGGTTCGATTCCCAGTCAAGGCACATGCCCAGGTTGTGGCCTCAATCTCCAGTGTGGGGCATGCAGGAGGCAGCTGATCAATGATTCCCTCTCATCATTGATGTTTCTCTCTCTCTATCCCTTTCCCTTCCTCTCTGAAATCAATAAAAATATATATTTTTTTAAAAAGACTTTATCACAGGCCCTGGCTGGTTAGCTCAGTTGTTCAGATCATTGTCCTGATACACCAAAGTCGCAGGCTCCATTCCCAGTGAAGACACATATAAGAATCAACCAATAAAAGCAGAAGCAAGTGGAACAACAAATTGATGTCTGTCTCTCTCTCTATCACTTTCTTCTTTTCTCTCTCTCTCTCTCTCTCTCTCTCAAATCAAAATAAAAAAAGACTTTATCATATTAGAATATGCATCATCATATCCAAAATACACAAATAAAATATTGGGGGTGCAAGGGTCCTTCCCTTCCACCTCTTTCTCAAACAGCTGGCAGTGATGACTTATCCCCAAACTGGCTGTCCGTAAATGTCAAAGACTGAAACCTTAGTTGGGTGAAATTTAAACGGTGACCACCCACCAAGCCAGGCAAAATATCAGCCCACCGCCAACACCCCCTTGGCGGTGTTGGAAACCAAATTCACATTCCTGATTCAAAAATGTGCCTATTTAATTAAAGTCAGGATTTCCCAGTCTTCTTCCTGGTGGGAACAAGCAGTATCAGGTTTCCAGGATAACACACATATCACCAAGATCTGACCAGGTTCATTACCCAGAAAGTGAAATGCCATAAACTCCTTTCTACAAACCACTAATTACCGTCTTTACTCTGACTCTGGAATACGGATCACTTTACATTCTGCAAAACTTTTCAACAGGCTCTTCTAAACACAGCTACCAGTCGCTCACACCAGCTGTGGCTGCACAGCCACGTTCCCTGTTAAAATACACAAAATCCTATCAGTGAGACTATCCCAAACAAGATAATTACTGTGGCAGGAAATGAAAATCGGATTAAGTGGGATTTTTGTGGCACAGGAAACCCCTTCAGGCTTTTGTCTGGCTGGGGCACCGGCTCATGAGGGGACAAGGGAGACCCGACTCTGGATTTCTCTTTGGAGTTTGAACTCCGCTATCTCAAGCTGCTTCTTCCATTCTTACTTCCCATGTTCAGTTCAGTCCATTTTAATTCTATCCCTTGATTGGACCCCGGTTCCCAACATTGTGTGGATTCCTGTTTATCAAAGCTGTGGATGGCACTACATTCGTTTGTCCACTTGAGGACTAGCTGTTGTGGGCAAGGAAGAAGTATTAGTTTAACTGGAATCAAAAACCTACAGCCGCAAGAAAAAGAAATCAGAGAGAGAGAGAGGAAGAAAGAAACTGGATAATGTGGGATTTCACTGTGAGTCAGTCCTGGTGGGGTTTCTTTTCCCCCTGGTAACTATAAGGAAAAACAAAGAGATCCTAACAGGTCAGAGTTCACATTCCAACTGGGCTTTTAAAATTATGAATTTGATGAATTGCTCAGGAGGTAGCAAAAGAGTAAGTGATAGAAGAATAAAATGGGTGATAAAATTTTTCTTTTCTTTCCCTATAGCACTGGCATTGGACCAACCCTGTGTACACCATATGTATAGTCATTTACCGTGACGAATGGGAATAATGTACTACATTTCATAATACTGATCTCTTTGGACATGTCAGAAAAACTCGTAACTGGATGGCTACACTTACTATCTAAAAATACTTATCACAACAAACCCCCAAGCACAATTTCCTTTTTGAAAAATGCCCTTAAGGGACTTTGCAGAGAAGCAAAGAAAGTTTGCAGAATGTTAAGAGCCCACCCTCTCTCCTTCGCTGTTTTGGGTAACGGCTTAATCCTTTCAGATGTTTTCTCCTGCTGCATGCTTGTCTTACGTGCAGTTTAAGATGGTATTTAAAATTGTCAAGATTCCTTCCACAACTGTATCCCTGTTTCCCCTAAAAACGGACTCAAACTGATGTTAGAAACTGGCACAGATGTTAGAAATTCCATCCTTTTTCCAGAAACAGACTGTGAGTGAGGTAATATCCCTTTTGGCAAATTCTTATTTCCTCCCTAATTTTGGGTGTAATTGTCAGCATGTCCATCAAAGCCGGTGGACATCACACACAACTCGCCTGCATATCGCTCCCTAAGAGATACGTGGAGATCTTTCCAAATGCGGAATGTCTGCAAAAATTCTCTGCAATCAGAGTGACTACTTGTAATATTTTCTATTCTGAATCGAGGAGAGCACTTTGCTCTGAAAACACAGTCAGCCAAAACACTGTCGGCCGGTGTAACTAACGCCATGCGGAAGATCATAAACTTGAGAAATTAAAGCTGGATTTATATCTCCATAAGTCACAAACACATGCCGGTGGCAAGAGCTAGGAAACGCTAACCCAAAGCTTTTTCAATTTTTATAATTCATTTTTATCCATCGCTTATCAAAATAACCTGGAAAGGGAAAAAATAAGTCATCTATACTCAAACTAAATGTGCAACCTAATGTCATACATTAGCCAGGAATATTTTGCTGCAAATCAAACAATTTCAGAAAAATCACCTATGTGGTCACCTCATGGAAGGTGTGTGTGCTGTCTGGTTAATTTTCGCCATGATTTAGTGGTACATTTAGTAGCTGCACTTGACAACTGTCTTCAATATTTCACGCAGAACTGAATAGCCCTGCTTTCATTGTGGAGAGAGTTTTAAAACTTATTACCTAAGTTTTCCATTTCTGATGTTCATCAAGGTTAACAAATAACTTCTTATAAATAAGAACTAGGTTTGATTTCAAAGCACAAAATTAAAATGTAAAATACTTTTGAAGATGTGAACGCTTCAAAGATAAATCCTTAAAAAGCATTCACTGAAACACTCGGCTCAATGTTATCTTATTTTCTGCTAATATGGAGAATATATTTTAAGCCCTCAAATTATTCTGATTTTCTAAACTCATCCCAAATCCCCTCTCGAAGAATTATTTATATTTTTTGTTGCCCAAGTGGCTGACACAATGCTTTACATTTTATGCAATAATATCTCCACAGCGGCCAACTTAGAGAATGCACATTTAAAACGAAGATCTCACAAGGTATGCGCTATGTGAATCTGAACATCGCTGATAGTCTTTATCGGTAATGCCGATACTGGCTGGGAGTCCAGGGTTATCAAGAGCAGAAAGGTCATGGACAATTCTTGACGAAAGCCAAGAATGCAATAATAAGAAAACAAAATGTCCCCAAGTAGAACAAAAGTACTCCACAGAAATTAACTTTCGGTGCAATCTTCATTAAGTACTGAGATTGGCTTTCATAAAACAAACACCAAAACCAGTGTCGTTATTATTAGTCATAAACCCCAAGTCATCCTTGTAGAGAAAGACCTTGAGAGATAAGTGCACAAATATCACTATTCATCGTGACACCCCGTGTGTTTATCGACGTAAAGGTAATAGACCACAGTTCTCTTAAGGCCAAATACAGTGTATGTGAATAGGAACCAATTTTTATTATGATCATGATGATTATTTTACCAAGTCATGGACTTTACCCCAAATTGAAAGCCGTTATTAAGGAAAATTCGTAAACCTGGCCATTAAGACATACCGAAACATTAAGAAGTGAAAAATTTCTTGTAATCCTTAAACGCTATGCAATATAAGACTGATATTTTCATGACTGTGAAAGAGGTCCTAGCTTCTCCTCTGATAAATTACATAATAACCTCACTAAAATAACTACGAAAAAATACGGGTCCCACAGCAAAATTTATTTCATATTTGATCCACTAGAGGAGAATTGCATCCAAAGCTCTAGTTCACAAAATTCCGAATTAAGAGGCCAACAGCTCCTTTCTCGGCTGAGGGCAACTCCCCCACTACATGTTCTCAAAGATGGCTGATGCAAACAGCACCTCATAACTACAGAAAAATGGTTGCTCAGATTAAATTATGCAAACGTAGTTTCAAAATAACATGCTCAAGTTTCAGTGCACTAAAGGTGGACCTGCAAAGCATCTGCCACGTTACGCCTGGTTCCAGAGGAATTTCTGTGGGTACCGAGGGGAGCGCAAACCCCAAGTCATCCTTATATAGAAAGACCTTGAAAGAGAAGCGCACAAATATCAAATCCCACGGGCACACTCCCTGGCTTGGACCTGGCTCCTGCACTGATCTGTCAAACAAGGCGAGCTGTCAGGTGCTTCTTGAGGTCTCCATCCTCGACTTCTGGCAGGAGGGGCCATCTTTGAAAAGCTCACGCTCATCTTTTCAAAGTAAGATATTCCAGATATGGAGTTTTCAAAATGGAGATGCATTTACAGGGTAAATTATTTATCATAGGAGATAACTAAAATACACGTTAAATGATCCATTTTCTAAAAAACGGCATTTATTTTCGACCTGGCAACATTTCATAATCAGACACCCATCTACAAAGATTTTTCTCTGAGCATAAAACTACTAGATTCTTTTTTTCTAATTAAACGTAAATGGCAGAAAAATGCAGGGTGATTACAATACTAAAGCAAATTCAATAAATTTAATGTGCAGCCTAATCTAAAGCCACAAAATATTGGCCCGGCAAGAAGCACGTTCGATGTTTTCCAATTAATAATTGGTCAATTAAGTCTCTTTTTTTTTAGTAAATGAACTTTAAGTTTTAAACATTTTTTCCTCTATTGGTTTATAATTATAGTAAAGACTAAAGAGAAAATTTAAATAATGATGTACATAAGCTGTCAATCATATTTAGTCTTACTGAAATAATCCGCAAAACAATAGGAAGAAAACGGCAATATAAAATATTTTCATTTTTATGTAGTTGGAAAGTTGCTAGCAGTTGAAAGTTACATAAAAGTAAGTTAAAGTTAAAAAAAAAAGTGTCATAAATGGAGCTTTGTATTCTGCTAGTCAAAAAACGGGAACCATTTTGTTCTGAAATATACCAGCGTTCTTTGACGTCAAACTTGCATTTTCACTATCCTTTCTATTACATAAATCAGTCTTAATCACAACAGTTAAGTACCATTTGCTTCCATTTACATCCCATCACTGGTTATTTCTCTTACTTCATTTAAATACGTTTATGTAACTCAAAGCATCCATGCAGCAGCGCTGGAAAAGACGCCTGCTCTGTTCCAGAAGGCTGAGGTTGCTGTGCTTGTGTGTGCATCTCCAGTTGCGACAATGTCGCCCAAGCTCTCACCATTCAGGTTTCGCTCTATTTCTTAAACTCGTTTTGAGGACTTCGCTAGGAGCTGCGGGTGTGAAACCCCTAGAGAACAAATATCCTCCAAACAAACCAACACTCTAGGCCTCACACTGTGGAATTAAGTCTCAGAAGAAGTGACACAGCGTCACGGCCGTGCTTTTATGTCCCCGCGTGGGCTGAAATGCAAGGGTGTCTGCGGCCTGGGGACCACCCTAACCTGCTCGCGCGCCCGCCCGCCGGGCAGGCCGGCTGCAGGGTCACCCCCCGAGGCGCACAGGCCGGAATCGCGAGATGCTAACTTTCATGGAAAACGGTTGCGCCATTGAGAAGTCCTCGCAAGGGCCTTCTTGAAAAGTGTAAACACGTCTTACAGGGCAAAGCAAACCATGCTGTTTACAAGCCCTCGCCACCCTTTGCACCCGGGGTCGCTGGTTGCCTTCAGAGGCACCATTAAGAGCGACTTCTTGGTGGCGGCATTTCACTTGCACACGCGCGGCTCTCCATACATTCCAGCGGCCTCTTGGGACCGGAAAGATGAAATACAGCCTCTGGTCCATGTCCCCCTAATTTGAGCTATTTTAGTTCAAACTATCCAGTGACATCCCTGAAGAGGAGCAAAGGCGGGTGAAGAAAACCAACATTACTTTCCCTGAATATCCTTGTCCCCAACCTCACAAACAGCCAGAATGACGCCGACTCTGCTGGGAAAATGGGCAGGAGAACTTCAAACGCACGGCGGCCCGGCGAAGTTTAGTAGGGACTGGGGAGGGGAAGCCATGGAAGGGGGTGTCCGGGATGTGTTCCCCAGCGCACCCCGCTCCCTCCTCTTACTTTTGGATGATCTGGGGTAGGCCGGCTGGGGGCGGAGGCGGCGGCTGCATCCCTCGCGGGCCCGGGGCTGGAGGCGCCGGGGCACCAGGCACGCTGCGGGCATCTCTGTCCGGTTGCTCGGAGCCGCTGGGGTCCGCGTCCTGGCTCATGGCTGCGGCCGGCACCCGGTGAAGCGAGAGCTGTCCCGGCTCGCGGCGAGAGAGCGCACGCGAGGGGCGGCCCCGGGACACGGGCGCTCACTGGCCGGGGTCCCCGTGCCCAGTCCCCTTGTCCTTCCCGGTGGCGCGGGGAGGAGACGCGAGGGGCGGGGAAGAGGCAGTCCCGGCGGCGCCGCCTCCTCCTCCTCCCGCCGCTCCCGCTAGTCCGACAAGGCCACGCGGAGCTGGGGTCAGGGGGCGTCTCCGGGCCAGCAAGAACCGCTCGGTGGCCGGGGGCTACTTGGAACCCGGGTGGTCCGGATAGCTCTGCCCGCCGAACCCCGGCGTGGCGTGCTGGGGGAGTGCGGCATGCGCCCCCCGCCACCGTGCGCCCGCAACCGCGTGAGGCGGCCAGACGCACGCCAGCCGCCGCCGGCCGGGCCGCCGAGTTCTGGGCGCTCCGGGGAGCCGGCTGCTCGGGCTGCCCGGAGACAGAGACGGAGACGGCGCGCCTGACGCCCCTGCCAAGCGCCACGGACGGAGCGCGCCCGGGCGTCCGCGCACATCACCAGTGCGAAGTGCTCTCGGCTTGGCACCTTCCGGCGTCTGGCGCCCGGCCAGCGCCACCCGGGCTGAGGGGCTCCGGCTCTGGGAGTGGAAAGCCCGGACTCGCCCCCAGGTCTATGGGACTTGGAACCCCGGGTCTTAGCTGACCAGGCCTGAGGGCTCTCCAGACTGTCAGTTCCAGCTGCTGATTTCAGGGGTCCGCAGAAGCCGCCGGTGGGGCCGCTGTGGTTTGTCTTCATCTTTTCCCCTCTCTTCTCTACAAGACCCGCCGCAATCCCGCGAGCGCAAAGACAAAAGCAAGCATACTTTCTGTTCTTGTTACTTATTGGCGAAATCTCAGTGGAAATGGGAAGAATGGAAGAGAGAGAGTGCTCAGACTTCGCGCAGCCACCATCCCCGCCTCAAGCTCAGTTAGTTGCCCGGGAGCCTGTGCGCTCCGGTTCACCTGTACACACCGGTTCACCTGTACGCACCGGTTCACCGCCGCGGACGAGGGCATCCTGCCCTGAGGAAACACACAGGCAAGGGGCAGCTTAATGTCTTGGCGCTCGGATGGGGGGCTGAGGAGGCACCTGATGCTGAAGAAGCATCTAAGATCACGAAGTCACCCAGGAAATCCTGTAGGATCCTTCGGGCTAAAGGGCTTTCTGAATTCTGACACCCGCAGCCTCAGGAAGCAAGGAAAAGTGTCCCTTGAGTGCTTAGGAAGCTAGAGCCCACGCCGGGATGCCCCACGGCCTGGGAAGAAGTTTGCAGGGTCTCAAACCCACCCGTTCTCCTCCCACAGCCACGTAGAGGAAAGTTCTGGAGATGGGTTCTTTAGGACCTGGTAACTAATTGAATTCCCTTAAAGATGTTTTCTTCTAGACTGAGTTCCTGTCAACTTCCCTGCCAGCCTCAGGAAACGAAGCCTCCCTTGATTTGTGTTATCCTACCTAGATATCTCTCTCTCTCTCTCTCTCTCTCTCTCTCTCTCTCTCTCTCTCTCTCTCTCTCTCTCTCTCTCTCTCTCTCTCCCCTACAGATAAAGTGATGCATCAGTGCCTTGTATTCATAAAGATTGTCACAATTCGTAAAATTGCACCTCACCAAAAACCCAGGTGAAGAGAGATTGATGGTTGTCCCCATTTTACAAATGAGGAGGCATCAGGGTGTTTTGCCCCATCACACGCTGCTAGTTAGAGGCTGCCACTAAATTCCTGGCTGTAGTTTCCATAAAAGCCCACCTTCCGCCACCAGAATCTTCTTGTTGATGGAAATTACCCGAAATTACCATTGCAACTCTCCCAGATACTAAAACTAAAACCTTCTCTAAGCTTTCATTAAAATCTCGCTCTGAGAATCTCCCAGAATCTTCATGAAGGGGCTTTATATTCAGGAAGACAGTTGTTTCCTGTGGAGTGACTCAACCTCTGTGAGTACCAATTCCTGGCTAGGTAAATTGAGAGTGATGAGACCCTGGTTTACACAGTTACTGTTGGGATTAGAGATTATGTATCTTGCATATTTGGTGCAGGAGGTATTCCATCTGACAATCAGTGCAAACACGATTCCTTATATTCCAACCTTGTAGCCAAATAGAACAACAGATCTCAGACTTCAGGAAGCTGAGTGCCTGGAGGTCACAATGTTGATACAATTAAATCCATTCCCATGACATTTTAAAGATAAACAAATAAACAAAAAAGAGCCCAAATTATATGAATGTGGCTCTCTACATCTCAAAAATAATGTATTAGCATATGTGACAAAATAATAACAGTGGGTAAATCTAGGTATTCACTGGGCTTTTCTTGTATCCTTGCTATAAATTTAAAATGTTCAAAGTAAAAAAGTGGAAAAATTAATAATTCACTAGGTGTTTTTCAGAAACCCCATTTCCAAGATTATAGCTTAATCTTTGCAATTTATTATATGTTATGTCATAACTCACATTTGAATTGAAACAGATGCAAAGGGAGAGGGGAACAGTGTAGCAAAAACCTCAGCTAGTTCACTCCCTACCTCACATCCCCCCCAAATGGAAGTACTGAACAAGCATTTCCTTTTTGCAAGTCAAACATTAAGTATATTAAACAGTCCCAATAAAAGATGTGTTTAGCTTATGTTTCCTCACTTCTTTCCAGGAAGTATGAAAAGCATCCCTCGCTGGAGTTGCAGCCATTTAAGAAACTGTCTTGCTTTTGTCTGACCGGGCCCTCACCACCCCCCTCACCCCAGGTGCCTTCACAGTTACGGAAGTGAGAGAAATGCTGTGTGAGTCACCCAGCTTGACAAATAAGGAGGGTGACTAGGAGGTGAGGGCTGGTGACATCTCTCTTTGTCCCACTCTGCAGAAGTATCCTTCCCTTCTGACCTACTTTGCTGCCTATGAATGTAATTAAACGTTTAATAGAAGTCAGCTTCTGAGTGCCTGCATAGATTATTACTTACTTCATGCTCACAATAACCCCATGAGGTGGCTACTGTTATCCATATGCTAGAATCGGGGAAACCGAGGCTCAGAGAGCTGTAAGAACTTGCCCCGGGTCACCTGGCTTTTAAGGGACAGAAGCAGGACCTCAACCAGGTCCAGCCACTGCCTTAGCGACTGACATGGAGCTGATCCCATCTGCCTTTTTTTGCTGGGGTGCTTGCCGCCTGCATCTCCCAGTGGCCGTAAAACGCCATCTTCATTGTCACTCAAGTCTGCGGCTCATTTCTATCCAGATCAGTACATTTATAGGAAGGATAGAAATTGGTATCTTACAAAACAAGAAAATTCGAAAGACATTCAGCAGCCTGGCCGGAGGTGCTGGGAAGGAGTGGGGAACTGGAACCCAGGATTCTGTCACTACTAGGGTCACTCTCAAACCTCTAACGCTCAGGGGCTCTGGCACCCTGGTGAGTTTGGTAATATTAATAAATGTAACTGGAATCTAGGCACTGGTTTTAGGCATTTTCTCATGCCTTATTTCATTTAATATCACCATTTTGCAGACAGAGAAGCTTGGAACCTGTCCAAAGTCATGGGGATAATAAACTGGAGCCCAGGTTTAGACCCTGGTCTCACTCCCTGCCCTGTTCAAAGGGAAACTAGCCCACCTTGTAGGGTAGTTGTGAGCATTTACCTCTGCAATTAAACCTACTTGATATGCACTGATATTTCATATATGTTATTACTGTTATTCTTTTAAATAGTAAATTATAAAGTTTGATAATGCCCAGAGCTGGCGAAACTGTGGGGCACAGACACTCTCATGCACTGTGAGCGAACCTGTCGGTTGCTGCAACCTCCTGGGAAGTGAGTTGGCACTGTCAATAAAACGGCAACAAATAAAACTGACTCAGCATTCACCCTTCTGGAACGTATCCTATGGGTTAGTTGGTGGCAAAAACTAGAAACAACTGATTACATAAAAAATGGCCCCAACGTCCAGGGAATGCAATGTAGCTCTTACAAAGAAGGGGGTAGGTTTACGTACACACACCACTAGGGATAGACTTCCAAGATGTATTCTTAAGGAGAAATGCAAGTTTGTCAACAGTATTGCCGTACGATTAAATCAAACAGCGTAAGACATTTCTGGAAAATTATACAAGTAATTCATTATTAACATTAATTACCTCTAGAAATTAGGATGGAGCAGGAACCTTTTATATTTATGACCTTTTTTTATTTATTTTTTTTATTTCAGAGAGGAAGGGAGAGGGAGAGATAAATAAAAACATCAATGATGAGAGAGAATCACTGATGGGCTGCCTCCTACACGCCCCACACTGGGGATTGGCCCACAACCCGGATATGTGCCCTGAACAGGAATCAAACCGTGACCTTCTGGTTCATAGATGAAAACTCAACCACTGAGCCATGCCAGCCGGGCCCTTTTATGACTTTTTATGTATTTGAATACATAACCTTTCTTATTTAATCCTCACAGCCACCTCTTTTAGGTGATTATTTTATGCCCATTTTACAGATAAGAAAACTAGTTCAGCCACCTGGCCAGCAAATAAGTGGAGAAGCTGCAGATGTTACCCCAGTCCTGATAATAGGTTATGGTGGATGGAGGTTTCGAACTACTGAGCATGGTGCTCCTTGATGCCATGGGGCTCTGGAGACCAGAAGCGTCTCTGCTGACTCCTGGTTCGTTTGACCCTCTCTGCTGTTCCCAATAGCTCAGCCTTTGGTTTCCCATGTCTCCACAAGACCTGGCTTCTCTCTTCCCTCCCCTCCCTCGGAGCTACAGCACAACCTTTTACGTGCAGTCCCTGGAACCCCTGTAGCTGTTTTAAAACCATCATAAAATAAAGGCCTGTGTCAGCTTCACGAAGGATTGCCTCTCTGAAAACCCAGGAGAGAGTGTGGCTGCAGGATGCTGTTTAAAAATAATGTGGTTACTCATGGAACTGGATGCACATTTGAATCTGAAGGAGACAGTCAGGGAACTTTAGCTGAGGAAAACTGAGGACATGACCCATGAGGCTCTTTTCTGCCTAACAACTCGTCCCTCATTGGCTGCAGGGACAGGCTAAGCCTGCATCTCCCGGGTTGTGGACTTATCAGCCAGGCCCTCTGTCCTCTCGGGAGCCGCACAGGGATTGCATTAGAATCAAAGTAGCAGTGGACTGGGAGCCAGAGAATCCAATAGCCCTGGAGAGAAAAGCAGTTATCCCAAACCAGAAGTGACATCAGCATCTCTGCCTGCCCTGAAGGCATCACTGCCCCTAGCCCAGGTGGCCTGCGTGCTGTCCTTCCACCACGGAGTTCCGTGCCTGGTGACAAACCAACAGCTGTAGGTTGAATCCCAGGGGCTCAGAGCAGGGGAGGGCAGGGTTCCCTGCTGCGGCTTCATGGAAAAGAAGAATTTTGAGCTGTGCTTTGAGGGATCCAGAGAATGGCTTTATCGCCTTTGCTATTGCTAAGAGACAGCAAAGCAGCAGGGTAAGATAGGGGGCGTTATACAACAAGGTGCAGCTGAATACTTTTGGAGGGGAGAATGGGAAGTCGTGGAGATATGAAATGAATGTGGGAGAAACATTAGCTAGTGGCTAATGGCATGATTTAAGTTCCAAGGGGCTCGGCACCCCCGTGGAGACCCAGCGTCTACACCACATGCCTAATCCCTGGGGAATGTCACCGTCATTCAGAGGCCGATAGTGTGACTCTAAGCCCCAGCCAAGTGAAATAGCACTTCTCAGAGGCAGAGGATTCCTTTATCTAGCCCTCCCCTGAGCCACCTCCTCCGTCTTCTTTTATCACCGGGGCTGTCTGTCTGTCAGGCCAGTTGGTTGTCAGGGAATAAACATCTCAGGCTCTTTGCCCACCAGCTTGGGGATCAGGTGACCATTATGGAAGGCAACACCGGAGGCGTGTGCATGCCAGCGTGACGCCAGTCACAGTCAGAGCCTGTGATGTGCTGACCTCATTGAGGGGGCACCCATTCAGCTGGCCTGGACCTGGGGCGGGTAGACGGCTTCCACTCCCTGATGCAGCATCTTTGGTCATCCAGGGCCACCCCATGCAGGAGAGCCTGCCTAGTCCCCTTTCAGCATAACAACTGGAGTCAGAATAGCCCCATGACCTGTCAGCTGGTGGCTGTAGGCACGTTACTTTACCTCTCTGAGCCTCAGTGTTCCCATCTGAAAAATGGGAATAATAGTGGCCACATCATAAGGTTATTGTGAGGATTAGATGTAAAGCACTTAGGGGGTTAGTAAGAGGATTTCAGCTATAAGATACATAGAACTGGGGATCTAATGTAAAACATGGTGATTATAGTTCAGAATACTGCATTAAGTGAAATTTGCTAAGAGAGTAGAACTTAAATGTTTTCACTGTGGGGGTAAAAAACATGAATACATTCCCCCACCACCACCACCACCTTCTACCACAGGACACAGGGAGAGTCTAGCTTACAGGCCCCTACCTGAAGCTCTCTACTTGCCATACTTAATTCAGTTTAGGCTAAAACAACATCCTGAGATTGCCTTCCTGAAACAGGTTTTTCCATCTGAATCTCTTGGGCAGGAAAGGAGGGAGGATCAAAAGTTCTGTAGGAGTATTTTGTTTCTTAATAAACAGCTTAAGTCAATATTCCAAAAGGCAAACTTTTGGTACCTTCATCTCATACACACCGACAAAAAATGTGTGGCAATGGTGTGTCCATGAACTGGGAGGGGTCTTTTCACAATGTATGTGACATCCAATCACTACCGTGTACACTTTAAATATCTTACATTTTTATGTCAATTATACCTCAATAAAGCTGGGTTTTTTTTTCTTTTTTGTTTTGTTTTTGTAAGCCACTCAGGCCAGTGTCACCTGGCATATGGTTGGGGCTCAGCAAGCTGTCATTAGCTATTTTTAATATTATGTTTAATAGTACAACTTCTGGACTTCCCACTGGAGAATCAGTGATCAAAATACACAGTCTTCTCTTGAACGAGGGAGGGGTGCTCTGTGTCAGGATGGAGGTCACCTTCTGCATATAGAAGCCCCAGAGTGAAAGAAGGGTCCAAGGGGGAAGGACTCTGACATCCATAAACCTGCTCAGCCTCCCCCTGGTGCAGCCTCCAGGAGCACCTCCTTTCACACTAAAACCCCTGGCCAGGCTGGTCAATTCTTCCCCTGGCAAAACACCTCCTGCATTCACCCCTCTGTGTCTCCTCGTATCGCCCCCTGGTGAGTGTCCCTCTTTCTCCATGTCCTGCCTGCCTGAGCCCACTTCTACCCCAGGAGCTCACTGCTGGCCAGCACAACCCACCTGGAAGCTAATCATGTACTCGGCGGTAAATCACTTTTTAAAAAAAAATTTATTTCAGAGAGAGAAACATTGATTTGTTGTTCCACTCATTTATGCATTCATTGGTTGACTCTTGTATGTGCCGTGACCAGACATTGAAGCCACAATCATGGCGTATCGGGACAATGCTCTGACCTACTGAGCCACCCAGCCAGGGATCACAATGTATTTTTTAAATGGTGTGGTCTCTTTTTACTGTCTTGTGATTTAACTTTTCATGTGTCTTTCTTGTTCTCCTGACTGTATCAGGAACACCTGGGCTGCAGAGGCTAGACATGCCTTTCTTAGTGGCCCTTTCATCATCAAACTCTGAGATCTGGCCATAGTAGAGCATTTATTTATTTATTTGACCCAGCACACGAATGTCCGCTATGAAGATTCGGAAACCTGGTGTGGTTTTTAGTTCTGCCATTGGTTGGTTTATAGCAGTGTCCTAAGAATCAGACAAACCTGAGTTCGAATCCTGACTCTTTTGCTGAACAGCTGTGTGACATTGGATAGTAACCTAAATGCTGTGGGCCTTTGTTTCCTCACCTGTTAAATGATGTTCAAAGGTTAGGAGTTGCAATGCTGTACGTTTGACACATAGTAGGTCTGCAGAATTCATCTGTGGAATGAATAATTAATGTAAGTGCTTAGCACCATGCCTGCCAGTTAGGTTCCCTGTGAAACAAACTCTGAAACAGAGATAGGGTTTATTAGAAGCTGCTCCCAGGATCAACACGTGGGGAAGAGAAGGGAAGGAAGCAGAACTGAGCAGAAAGAGAAGTTGGGCTATGACAGTGGTCGGCAAACTCATTAGTCAACAGAGTGGCAAACCGCAGCTCGCAAGCTGCATGTGACTACTGGGCTATGATAAAGGCTCAATGGAGACCTCAGCCAACCCCACGGAAATTCTGAAGCTGGGGTGACCCTTCAGGAGTGGTAAAAGTGGCGCTTAGCATTTCCACATTTACATCTTCCCAGGCTCAAGTTTAATAGAAAAGTGAGCATGCCTCTCCCAGTGGTCCTAACAAAAGCCCTATTCCATTCCACTGGCTCTGGCTGGGCCATGTACCTATTCATGAACCAATCTATGGCCATAAAATGTGATAATCTCATTGGCTGAGCCAGAGTCAGATCCTCACCTCTGGTGCCAGATGTGTCATTAACTCCACCTGAAGCATGCATGTTGAAAATTGGACAGTCCATGATTGCCCTCGTGGAAAATCTAAGGGTGCCAAGAATGAGTGGATGCTAGACAGTAAACCCCTGACAAGGTTTATTCTTAACCGAACGGATGTTAGCACACAAACAGCCTCTGGTATGGCAGGTGCATGAAAAACACAATAATGTGGAATGCAATATGCCTTTGAGTTTCTGACGCAGAGGAGGTATTCAGAAATGTTTGCTGAAAATAATTAAATAAATATGCCAAGGAAACAGGGAAAACAAGCATCTATGAGGTGATCCTCAAGCTGTGTTTTGTGTTTTGTGTTTTGTTTTTTAATTCTTTATTGTTGAAAGTATTACATATATTCCCTTGTTCCCCCATTGACCTCTCCCAGCCTGCCCCTGCTCCCCTGCCCTGGCCCTCACTCCTCCTACTGTCTGTGTTCATTGGTTATGCTTATATGCATACAAGTTCTATTAAAAATAGATCCTCAAGCTGAGTCTTAAATCTTAGCCCTAGAGAGGCTTCTGAGCTGTTGGATTGTTCTGTTTCTTGAGCTGGGTGCTGGTTGCATGGATTTATTCACTTTGTAGAAATGTAACAAGCTCTACATATAAGATTTGTGTCTCTTCCTGCTTATATTTTATACTTTAATAGTAAAAGAAAGAAAAAAAGAAATCTCACATGTTCTGAGGCACAGAGAATAAATCTATATTCTTTCTTCATGTGCTAGCCTTCTTTATATACGAGGGAAGTTAGAGCTTTTTCTCTAACATAGGTGGCAAATATTTCCATCTAGTACATTATTTTTCTTTTAATGTTGTTTGCTATATTTTTTGCTAAGCTAATGTTGCTTTGTTTTTATAGAGAGCAATTCATTAATCTTTCCTTTTGTTGCATATAGACTTTGAGTCAGAAAAGTTCCTCCACACCGAGATTATTTTTTAAATTATCCAGTTTTTTCTAGTATCCATATGATTTTATTTTTACTCATAGACCTCTGATCCATTTGGAGTTTATTCTGGCTTTCAGTGTGAGGCATGGGTCCCATTTTATCTTTCTCCAAATGGCCATCCAGTTGCCCTAACGCCACTTATTAAAAGAATCAGCTTTTCCTGTGATTTCAGATATAATCTTTATCATATGCTAAGTTTCCATATCCACTCAGGCCTATTCCTGGGCTTTCTATTTTATTCTCATAGTCTGTATTCATTTACAAGTTTTAATTCTAGATCCTTTGTAATATTATTTATTATTTGACAAGCCTACCCTCTTTTCACAGCTCTTTCTTTGGGAATTTTTTTAATAACTATTCTTGCATGCTTATTTTTCTATGAGTGCCAGACTCAACTCCTCTAGAAAAAAAATGTGGTATTTTCATTGGTATCATGTTAAAATTATATATTAACTTGAGGAGAATTAGATCTTTATGATCTTGAGTTGTCCATCAAAGAACATGGGGTATCTTTTGCTTTGTCCAAGTCTCCTTTCATGCCTTTGGGAGCATTTTAGAGTGTCTCTCAGAGAGGTTTTGATGATATTAGTGGTAGCAAATAAAACATTGGGCATTCCAGCAGATCAAAGCAACAATTTTATTACAGAAAATGTGATCCTAGAGGAGAGGACAGAGCCTAGCGAGTCATCACACTAAAACCAGCTGCCAGTCTCACAGCCCAGAGGGACAGGAGACCGGGAGCCAGATGAGGTAGCCATAGCACCTCTCCTGGGACTCGACACCACCCGTCTGGTACCCTAGAGACTCCAAATGACTTGCTGGGGGACTATGTTCAGAGCCAAACTTGCCTCTTCAATACTATGTTTTCTTATGACTATGTGATTCCTTTTCTAGATGCCAAGTGCCACAATATTAGGTAACTCCCTAACAGATATAGTTAGAATTTCTATATAGTTCACATACCCCTGTTTCCCCGAAAATAAGACAGTGTCTTATATTAATTTTTGCCCCCAAAGACACACTAGGTCTTATTTTCAGGGGATGTCTTATTTTTCCATGAAGAAGAATACGGTACACATTTATTGTTAAATGAAAATAAAGGAAATTTATTACCTGTATACGGTACGGTAGTATGGTAGTTGTCAACACAAACCAGACAAACTGTGAATCCTACAGTATCAAGAATTTACTCATTTATTCAATGACAATCATGTCATCATCTTCTGGAACATCATCATAACAATCCAATTCCTGAATTTCCTGGTGAATTTCTTGTGACTCCATTTCTTTCAGAATCAGTGGACCAAATCTCTCATGTTTAGCAATAGCACTGTCTTTAAATGAGTACTTCTTGTCAAGGTAGCCTGCTCGCAGTGCATTTGCAATGCAACTGTCAGTGATTTTCTCCCATGAATTCTTCACCCAAGTCACAACTTCTTGCAGTTTAGGTTTCACAAAGTTTCCACGCTGATTTCTCTCCCTTCTATTTTCAATGTAGTCATTAATTTCCATGCGCAAATTGTCTTTGAATGGCTTGTTTATTGCAATATCAAGAGTCTGGAGATAGGCCGTCATTCCTGCGGGAATCATTATCTGATCTATTTTTCTTTTGTGAAGAAATGTCTTCATGTCTTTAGCGCGGTGAGTGCTGGCTGCATCCCAGACTAGCAGACCTCTTTGGCTCCCTCGCATAACAAGCGGCAGCATTAAATCGACCCACTTCCTTATAACTGCTTGTGTGGCCCAGGCTTTTTCAGTTTCAAGAATAAAAACGCCCAAAACACATTCAATCTTTTCCTTTTTGCCCTTTGAAATGATTAAAGGTGGGATTTTAGTGCCATCCAGACGAATTGCCAAAATACAGGAAACACGTGCACTTTCGTAAGCAGTGGAGGGAATGTATGCTAAGGAGGCACCCCGCTGTTCAATTGTTGTTTGAGATGATTGGCCCATAAACACTGCAGTTTCATCCACAGCAATCATGTTGGAAAGATTGTATTTAGAGAAGTCAGCATCATCAATAAAGGACTTGAATGCAAGTGCTCGCTTAATAACTTGAGTATCTTCCAACCTAAACAATGTTGTAGATCTTCTTAAAGACAGTTCACTTTGCTGAAGGAAATTATCCAGCCAGTGTTGTGATGCTTTGAAGTCTTCGGGGGCTATGTCAAACTGTGGTGCCATTGCAAGGGCAAATTCTTGAATCTGAGCCCTATTCACAACCAAAGCCTTTGCTCTCCTGTCAACAACCCATTCACAGATCAGGTCTTCCAGCTCGGAAAATAATGGTTGCCGACCTGATCCACACTTGTGCTTTTTAGTATTTCCCTTGTCCACTTGTTCAATGAGGTTACCATACTCTGCTCGCCATTTTCAGACCAATTGGATACTCAACATCTTCTCTTTGCAGAAAGCAGTAAGATTTTGGCCCCAAGAGTCTTCCACGATTCCTTTCTTGTACTCCACGGAGTAGCTTTTTCTTTTTGTGCTCATTTCTAGGGGTAAAAAAAAAGGAATTGGGGTATCAAGGTGGGGGGAGGGGGATCACTCAAAATGACACAGAGGGGATCAGAGGGGGGAATCAAAATGGCACAGGAGAATCAGAGGGGGGATTACCATTTTAGTAACCCCTTTTGATCCTCCTGTGTCATTTTGATTGTCCCCTCTGATCCTCCTGTGTCATTTTGATTGCCCCCTCTGATCCTCCTGTGTCATTTTAAGTGATCCCCCTCCCCCCACCCCTGTGCCACTGAACACCTTCACCAGACATCCCCCCTACCCCTTTATCAGACATTTACCCCCTGGGGCCTGCCTGGGGACTGTCACTGGGCTTGCTGGGGCCTGGATATGGGCTGGAGCAGGGTTTGCCACTGACTGAGAACCTTCAGTCATCATGAAGGTGGCCGCGAGCATCAGGTAGTGTCACCAGAGACAGACCAGCACTCACCACCTTCGCCGCGTCCCATCCGCTCTAATCCTCCTGTTCTTCTACACGCATCTGCAAAAGTCTCCTCCTCTCTCCCGCCCCGCGCTCACCGCTCACTCCAACCTCCACTCCGCCTCCACACAGCAGTGACGTCAGGACTCCGCGTAACGTCACCGGTTGCTAGACGCCAGTCGGGGCGGCCCTAGCGACTAGTTTAGGGTAAATTAATTTTCTTCTGAGACAGAGCCTGGAGGCCTTATTTTCAAGGGATGCCTTATATTTCACTCAGAAGGAAACCTGTAAGTAGGTCTTATTTTCGGAGGATGTTTTATTTTCAGGGAAACACGGTATTTGTTAGTTTATCTCTAAATGTTTTATGCTTTTCTGTTTCTATAATAAGCAGAGGTTTCTCTTTCATTATCTCCTTTAACTGGCATTGTTTGTGTCAGTATAAATGTAATTAATTGCATCCTATCTAATAAAAGAGTAATATGCAAGTTGACCGTACCTCTGCTACACTCACAAGCCACGCCCACCAGCCAATCAGGAGCAAGTATGCAAATTAACCCAACCAAGATGGCTATGGCCAAGGAGAGAGCAGGCGGATTGGGTTTCCCCAGCAATGGAGGAAGCCAAGCTTTCTGCCTGCCCTGGTGGGCCCAGGCCTCCACTCAAGGCTACAAAGTTTCAATTATAGAAGATAAATAAATCCCAATGAAAATGGCAGCAGCCACGGAGCTGGAAAGAGCAGGAGGCTTGAGTTGCGGCCGGCGATGGAGGAAGCCAGCAGCCCTGGCCTGCTTTGGCCTCCGCTCAAGGCTACAAAGTTTCAATTATAAAAGATAAATAAATCCCAGATACCAGGGCCTCCACTTGGGTTGCCGGGGGGCGTGGCCGGCCTGCAAACCACCACAGGCCCCTCACCCAGGCCGCCCCACACCCCAAGGGAACCCCCAACCTGATCTGGGACACCTTTCAAGGCAAACCAGCTGGCCCCCACCTATGCACCGGGCCTCTATCCTATCTAATCCTATCTAATAAAAGAGAAATGTGCAAATTGACTATCACTCCAACACACAAGATGGCTTCCCCCATGTGGTCAAAGATAGCTGCCCCCATGTGAACACAAGATGGCTGCCACAAGATGGCCAGCAGGGGAGGGCAGTTGGGAGGGACCAGGTCTGCAAGGGAGGGCAGTTGTCGGTGATCAGGCCAGCAGGGGAGGGCAGTTAGGGGTGACCAGGCTGGCAGGGGAGCAGTTAGGCATCAATCAGGCTGGCAGGGGAGTGGTTAGGGGGTGATCAGGCTGGCAGGCAGAAGTGGTTAGGGGCAATCAGGAAGGCAGGCAGGCAAACAGTTGGGAGCCAGCAGTCCTGGATTGTGAGAGGGATGTCCGACTGCCCATTTAGGCCCGATCCTACCAGGATCGAGCAGTCGGACATCCCTCGAGGGGTCCCAGATTGGAGAGGGTGCAGGCTGAGCTGAGGGACACACCCCCCATGCATGAATTTCGTGCACCGGGCCTCTAGTATTTATATATTACTAGAGGCCCGGTGCACAAAATTCATGTACTCGGGGGCTCCCTCAGCCCAGCCTGCACCCTCTTGCAGTTCAGGAGCTGTTGGGTGATGTCCAACTGCCGTGAGCCTGGCTTCTGGCTGAGCGGTGATCCCCCTGTGAGAGCACACTGACCACCAGGGGGCAGCTCCTGCATTGAGTGTCTGCACCCTGGTGGTCAGTGCACATCATAGCAACTGGTCGTTCCACCATTCAGTCAATTTGCATATTAGCCTTTTATTATATAGGATTTGTCTATATAAAATTGTGCATGTATATATATATATATATATATATATATATATATATATATTATACAGAATTATTTTGCTTGTGTTAAAACTTTTGAGTTTTCCAACTATATATCATATCATCTACAAATAGAGTTTTATTTTGTCATTTTCAATTCTTATGTCTAATAGTTTTCTCTTGTCCAGATGTATTAGTATTGGTGAATATCTTCAATGTTATGTTGAATAGTAGTGGATATCTTTGCCTTGCTCCTGTCCTCATGCATTTATCCATTAAGTAAAATCCTGATTTTAGGAATAAAATATATACATATCTAATATATATACAGTTATATAAACATGTATTTTATTTTTAAAAACTAATTAATTCCTTTTTCTATTTAATGTTTTGATCATGAATAGGTATTTAATTTTGTTAAAAACATTTACTATATCTATAGACATCATCATAATTTGTTCATAAATTTATGATTATGGTGAACTATGTTATCACAATTTTTTTATTATTTTAGACAGAGAGGAAGGGAGAGAGAACTTCAATGTGCGAGACAAACATCAAAGAGTTGCCTCTTGCATGCACCCTGACAAGGGACTGAACTCACAACGTTGGTATATGCCCTGACCAGGAATCAAACCTGTGACCTTTTGGTGCACAGGATGATGCTCAACAAACTGAGCCCCACCAGCCAGGCTTATGGTTAACTGTATTAATGAATAGTATCAAACCATCCTTAGATTCCCATATAAATCCCACTTAATTATGGTGTATTGTTTTTAATGTCCTCTTAGAGTCAATTTGCTAACACTTGATTTGAGATTTATGCATAAATATTTATAAGAAATAAGTGCACATTTTTTGTTATAGTATTTTACTTCATAAAAAAGAGTTTGGGTGGTGTGTGTGTGTGTGTGTGTGTGTGTGTATTTCTATGCTCTAACGTTAGGATTATCTGGTCTCAGGAAGATTGAAAAAATTCCTCTGTGAAATCATGTGATCCTAATGCTCTCTGAGTATATATATATATATATATATATATATATATATATATATATGTGTGTGTGTGTGTGTGTGTGTGTGAGAGAGAGAGAGAGAGAGAGAGAGAGAGAGAGAGAGAGAGAGATCTTTAATAGTTTTTTTTCTATGGAATTGATTCTTAAGTGATAGAATTGATCTGTGACCTGAGGAACCCCAGGGGTCATTATAACCGTTTCAGGGTGACTGAAAGTTTCTCTGTTACAACTAAATATCTGCATGAGGCCAAATTTTCTTTATAGTTTTCAAACCAAACAATATATAGCAAAAGATTGACTGCAGAAGCAGGCATGATAACACAGCTATCTTTTATAAGCCAAACATTAAAAAGATTTGCAAAATGTAAAACATTCTTCTCACTAAATTTTTTGTGGGGAAAATATAGTTATTTTTCATAAAATGGTCTAGTGTTAACATATAATGGGTTTGTGGGGTTTTTTTAAATAAATATTTTAATGTTCTCCCTTTTAACATCTATCAATAAATATAACCCACATAAACAAATGCTCTCTGGGTGTCTTTAAAATATTTTTAAGGGTGTAAAAGTGTCCTGAGACCCAAAAAAATTGAGAACTGCTATTTTATGAGAATTGCTTGGTTTAACTTTTCTATCTTTATAATGGGCAATTTTATCAAATTGTAAATTAAGGATTTTATGTTCATCTTCAAGCTTATTCACAAAGAGTTGTGCAAAATAGTCTTATTTTTAAAATTTTATCTTTTCCAATGTTTATTTGGTTCCTGTCATTTATTTTATGTATTTTGCCTTCCTCTCTTTTCATTAGGTGAACTAGTAGTTTGTGTATTTTGTTGATTTTTTTTTTTCAGAGAACCAGCATTTGGCTATGTTTACCCTTTCTTCTGTTTTTCTAGTTTTCTGATACATTAACTTCTGTTTCAATAGTTCCACTTTCAGCATATTGGACTAATCCCACTGCAGCCTATTTGGACTATTAAAAGTCATTTTCATTCACATGAGGCAGAAAGCAGTATACACATAGCTCCAGTCTTGGCCCAGAGCTCTGTGACCTCTCCCACCCTCTGTTATAAAAGTGTCCAAAGGGACCTGGACAAACTGGACATCCTTCAAAGATCACTCTACTCCTCTATTTGATAACATCATATTAATGATGCTAGATGAGGAAAGAACCATGTTGGAGGTGAGAGATTAAACTTAATAAAGATTCAGGGGCTGCCACATCCATGAATAGATAAGGATCCAGTGGTCTGGGACCAGCCAGGACATCCCCTCCTAAGTAACAGACAACTTATTGCACCTTGTCTCACCCAGCACCAGAAGGGAAGCAGAACACTTGCTTGCCCTCTTTGGGTTCTGGAGGCAGCATGTTGATTCACCCTTGGGATGCTGCTCTGACCCTTCTGTCAAGTGATACTGAAGGCTGCCAGCTCAGAATAAGGCACTGACTAGGACGGATTCTGCAATAGGTCCAGGCTGTGGTGCAAGTAACCTGCTGCTTGGGCCACGGGACACAAAAGAGCCTGTGGTGCTAGCGCGGTTTATGGAAGAAGATGCTGTGTAGGACTTACTACAAACCTGAGTTCTGGAACAAGCCAGGGTGTGTACAGCAGAGAACTGTACACCATATGAAATATAGCCAGCTCCTGGTAGAGACAAAATCTCTGATCTTGCTGACCATGGACTATCAAGTGGCTATGAGGCCAGAGATGCCGTATTATATTTCTACTAGAGGCCCAGCGCGCATGAAATCCTGCGCGAGTGGTAGCTCGTGTCCTGCCCTCCACCGCTTGTAGCTCTCCCCGGTGAGTAGCTCACACCCCGCCTCGCTGTGGGGAGAGTTGCTGCTCATTTGGTCGTGGCGCCGTAACGAAGTCACGACCACAGGCCTTTTATGATATTGATTGCTCTGTAACAAATTATCACAAAAGCAATGACTTAAAGACAATTTTTTTAGCTAACAGTTATATAAAGGACAGAAGTTCAGGACGGTTTAAACAGGCTCTCTGTTAGGGTCTCACAAGGCCAAAATCAAAGTGTTGATCAGGCTGAGCTCTCATCTGGGGGCTGTAGGTAGAAATCTGCTCCCAACCTCATCCAGGTCATTGGCAAATTCAGTTCCTTATAGTTGTAGGACTGAAATCTCTGTTTTCTTTTTGGCTGTCAACTCAGGGCCTCTCTTAGCAACTTAAAGCCAGTGCATTCCTTCTCAGGTGGCCCCCAGCATCATCAAGCCAACAACAGTGTATCCAATCCCCCTTCAAATCTCTCTGGGTTCCTCTTTTGCTACCAACCAGAGATCATCTTAAGGTCAAATGCACCATATAACATAACAGAATCACAGGATGGGGAAGGGAGGTCATCTCATTATAATCATAGGTTCTGGGAATTAGGATAGTACATTTTGGGGGCCACTTTAGAAATGGTCCCTACCACAGCTGCTCATCATGAACTGGGTTATCTTAGACCAATGGTTAGCAAACTGCGGCTCGTGAGCCACATGCGGCTCGTGAGCCGTGGCTTGCCGCTCTGTTGACCGAGTTTGCCGACCACTGCTCTAAGGCATTACCCTTACCCAGAAGTTTTGACTTCAGGTTAAAGACATTAGTACATTATTAAAATGTTTTTTAAGTGTTTTTCCCTAAGGCAGTGGTTGGCAAACTCATTGGTCAACAGAGTGGCAAACCGCGGTTCGCGAGCTGCATGTGGTTCGCGAGCCGCAGTTTGCCGACCACTGTCTTAGACCCACTAAGTCATAAGTTCAGGAAGGTCTATCAGCAATCCATTGCAAGATGGAAGTTGTATATTGGGTTTAGGCATGAGCAAGGCCAGAGTACATGAGTAAGCTGCACTAGCAGATGGCTGAGAACCCCTGGTCACCCATCATTGTTGCACCAGGGCCTCTCCTTCAGCTCATGTCTATGTTCACAAAGGCAGGTCCTTTAGGACCAGCTGACGGAGGTGGAAAACGCCTCATAGATGGGTCATTTGGTACATGGAGCCAGAATGCAACTGCCTCCGCATGCTCGTCCTCTTTGGTGTAGCACTAAGGGTGGTGACAGGAAATCCTCCTGGTGGGAGCGCTTCAAGGGCTACACTTGGTCATCACTTTGTATGGCAACAGGAGCCCAAGATAAGAATATGCATGGACTCATGGGCACAGTGATGGAGCTGATTGGACAGGGTCCTGGGAAGAGAAAGATTGCAATATCATGTGCAAGGAAGTCTAGGGTAGAGGTATGTGGCTGGACCTATGGAACTAAAGCATTATTTATTGCAGCGTTATTCACAGTGGCCAAGACATGGAGACAACCAAAGTGTCCTCTAGTAGAGGACTGGAGAAAGAAGATGTGGGACATATACACAATGGAATACTACTCAGCAGTAAGAAAAGATGAAATACTGCCATTTGTAACAATATGGATGGACCTTGAGAATATCATGCTAAGTGAAATAAGTCAGAATAAGCTAAGAACCATATGATTTCATTCATATATGGGATATAAAACTGAAACTCATCGACTCAGACAACAGTGTGGTGGTTACCAGAGGGAAGGGAGGGTAGGGGAGGAGGGGGCCTACTATATGGAAGATGGTTTGACTTTGGGTGGTGGGCACACAGTGCAAAAACATTAATGTAGTGTCTACTATAAACGTGTTTGATAAATAGTAGTCATTTTGTTATTATTTACAGTAATAGTAAATGAAAGAAAAAACAGAATGAAAATAATTCCTTTAGGCTGATTGTGACTAATAAAACAATAGATTTTAACCATCCTATCTAATAAAAGAGTAATATGCAAATTGACCGTCACACCAAGACACAAGATGGCCACCCCCATGTGGCCAAAATGGCTGCCCCCATGTGGACACAAGATGACCACCACAAGATGGCTGGCAGGGGAGGGCAGTTGTGGGTGACCAGGCCGGTAGAGGAGGGCAGTTGGGGAAGACCAGGCCAGCAAGGGAGGACAGTTAGGGGGAACCCAGCCCTGCAGGGGAGGGCAGTTGGGGGTACCAGCCCTGCAGGGGGAGGCAGTTGGGGGGGACCAGGCCTGCAGGGGAGGGCAGTTGGGGGGGGACCAGGTCTGCGGGGAGGGCAGTTGGGGGGGACCAGGCCTGCAGGGGAGGGCAGTTGGGGGGATCAGGCCTGCAGGGGAGGGCAGTTGTGGGCGATCAGGGCAGCAGGGAGGGCAGTTAGGGGTGACCAGGCCAGCAGAGGAGGGCAGTTGGGGGGGGGGACCAGGCCTGCAGTGGAGGGCAGTTGAGGGGGACCAGGACAGCAGGGAAGGGCAGTTTGGGGGGACCAGGCCTGCAGGGGAGAACAGTTGGGGGAGACCCAGGCCTGGAGGGGAGGGCAGTTGTGGGCGATCAGGCCAGCAGGGAAGGAAGTTAGGGGTGACCGGGCCAGCAGAGGAGGGCAGTTGGGGGAGACCAGGCCAGCAGGGGAAGGCAGTTGTGGGGGAACCAGGCCTGTAGGGGAGGACAGTTGCGGGGGGACCCAGGCCTGCAGGAGAGGGCAGTTGGGGGGGCCAGGCATGTAGGGGAGGGCAGTTAGGGGTGACCAGGCCAGCAGGGGAGGGCAGTTGGGGGCAACCAGGCCTGCAGGGGAGGACAGTTAGGGGCAACCAGACTGGCAGGGGAGGGCAGTTAGGGGCAATCGGGCTGGCCAAGGAGCAGTTAGGCATCAATCAGGCTGGCAGGGGAGTGGTTAGGGGGTGATCAGGCTGGCAGCAGAAGCAGTTAGGGGCAATCAGGCAGAGGCAGGCAAGCGGTTGGGAGCCAGCAGTCCTGGATTGTGAGAGGGATGTCCAGTCACCCATTTAGGCCTGATCCCGGCCAGACATCCTTCAAGGGGTCCCAGATTGGAGAGGGTGCAGGCTGGGCTAAGGGACAACCCCCTCCCCCCGCCCATGCACAAATTTCATGGACCAGGCCTCTAGTTTCTTTAATATAGCTAAATAATGTTACTGTATCTATAATTTCAAAAATTGTGTGATTAATTGACCTGGGTTTATTACCGGCTCTCTGAGCCTCATTGATACAGTTGAAAAAAAGTACTATGTCCTATTGCTTTATAGGGTTTCAGTGAATTAAATGAATTTCCAAATGTGACAGTATCTTGAATGTAGTCACCAACCTTTCTCAGTTCTTTCTCTCTTGCCTTCATTTCCCATCTGGCATCCTTGTGAAGGGTGTACTGACCATGAGGAAGACCCTGAACAAAAAGGAAGGGTCTGTAACTCAAGTGAAAATCTGTGTGGGTCTGGTGTGACTTCAGGAGGTGGGGCAGCAGTGCTAGAGGGGGGCAGGGGAGCTGGTGAGCAAATCCAAGGAGAGGGACCCAGGGAAAGACTGGGAAGTGGAGACAAATCTGAGGCTCCAGCTTCCCACCTCCACACCTGAGCCTCCAATGTACACACACATACCCCCCCCCTCTGTTATTACTACTGGCTGTTTGGATCTGAGTGACAGGAGCCTTTGACTTTGTCTCCTACCCTCCCAGCCCCCTGCTCCAGGCTGAGAAAGACAAAGGTCTTGCCTAGTCAATAGTCAGTTGTTGCACGTTAGAGAGCCCCAGCAGCTGATGGCACCAGGAAGGTTAGTCCTGCTACTGGATTGGTCACTTTCCGACTCCAGAAATACCACCCATTCCAGCCTCTGTGTGTTCTGCTTGCTCCCTCTGAGAACACACGGGCAGAAATTGGATTAAGGGACCACTCATATTAATGTAAACAGGCACATGTATTTGGAGTCCTTTTCTTTTAAAAGCCCAGCAGCCTCCTTTGCACCTGTTGGCGGAATATCAATTTTCTCTGTTTCATTCATGCTGCGTGTGGGACTCAATTATAGTTTCAATTACAAAGTCAACAACATTTGGGAAGCCCCGCCAGGCACTTTCACTTAATCCTCATGAAAACTCTGCAAGGTAGGTGTCATTATGCCCATTTTTTTGGACGAGAGAACTGGGTCTCAAAGAAGTTCAGAAACCTGGACAAGGTCACACAGCAGAGCAAGGATTCCAAGCGAGGCCTCTGGCCTGCGGAGAGGCTGTTCTTTCCAGCACAGACAGAGTGCTGGGCTTGAAAGATTCTCAGTTCATGCTTAAGGCACTACCGCTGCTCCAAACACATAAGAACAACAGATCAAATACTTTAAAAATTAATCTTGGCCCGGCCGACATGGCTCAGTGGTTGAGTGTTCACTGTTCGATTCCCGATCAGGGCACATGCCTGGGTTGCGGGCTCTATCGCCAGTGTGGGATATGCAGGAGGCAGCCATTCAATGATTCTCTCTCATCGTTGATGTTTCTATTTCTCTTACCCTCTCCCTTCCTCTCTGAAATCAATAAAAATATATATTTTTAAAAAATGGATCTTGGCTCAAAAGCCACAATGAACATCTCCATGGACTATCAGAATGAGCTGGAAAACCAAAATTCTCAAGCACACAAAGAAATCTAACCCTAAGAAAGAAAGCTAATCACATCAAACGATTAGAAGGGAAATTTAATACACATTAAGTTAAAATAATAGAATTGTCTGGCAAAAAATGTTAAGGGGTATGTTTAGATTGCATTGTTCTCAATGCATCTTATCAAATGGCCACAGTTTCCATTTGTCCTACTAACAATGAAGTTCATTTTGATCACTTCACTAAGATAGCACCTGCCAGGCTTCTCTACTGTGTACTCTTTCCCCTTTGTAACTAAGAAGAATTTTGTGGGGAGGCCATGAGAATGCTATTGCATTTGTGCAAACTACAGTCAACAGTGTATTCAGCTGAGATAATGGCAAAGGAGGGGGCATATTTCATAAACCTCTGGAAATAAGAGCCACAAGCTAGGGTAGTTGTTTGGAGATGAGGAATGAGAGGGGAGGAGAAGCTAATGCTGGTGTTAAGTATTCTGATGGATGGAGGGGAGCTATGGCACACAGAAGAGCGAGCCAGGGGAAGATGGGAAGTTCAGTCTGTGGGTAGGTTCTCACTCCCAAACCAAGAATCATTACTTTTATTTTGAATTCATTTACAACGTAATATTAAAATAGGTAACATATTCATGTGGTATGAAAATATTAAAAATATACAGAATATTTTATTTGGAAATTAAAAACCATACTTCTAAATAATCCATTGATCCAACTGGTATGGCTCAGTGGTTGAGCATCGACCTATGAACCAGGAGGTCACGGTTTGATTCCTGGTCAGGGTACATGCCCAGGTTGCAGGCTCGATCCCTAGTGAGGGGTGTGCAGGAGGCAGCTGATCCATGATTATCTCTCATCATTGATGTTTCTATCTCTCTCTCCCTCTCCCTCCATCTCTGAAACCAATAAAAATACTCAGGGGAAAAAAGAATTAAGTGAGATAGCGAAGGAAAAGCACTCTGCATTGGTACATGCCTAGCTCAGAGCACAGATCCTCCACACAAGGTACTCCTCCTACCTTTCCACATGATGTGTCACAGGTGTGCGTGTAACAGGTGTGAGTGTGTGTGAGTGGGAGGAGGCAGGACTGGCTGTGGGATACAGCACACACTTGGCTCAATTACTCACGGCCACAAAATAAAAAAGTTGCTCCAAGCATGTACAGCCCCCAGGATGATTATAAATCCCACAGCCCTGGCCCCAGGCCAGACCACTCCTTGCCCACCCTCCCCCACCTTCCCTGTTGGAGGCCAGAGCCCTGCTGCCTTACTCTCTCCCTGGATGGCCTGGCCCATGGATGCCCAGGTCCTGGGAGGCCACAGAGCATCAGAGGCTCCAGGGTGGTCCTGAAGGATTCCGAGCACAGGCCAGGCCCCAGAGGTCTGCTGGGCTTTTTGGAGACCCCCCTCTGGACTGTTTGCCTGCTCTGAGGACTTCTCTAGGTAAGACTTATCAGTCCAGAACCAGTGAGTAGAGAGATGCACAGCCTGTCCGAGTGAGAGGTCAAATCCCAAATCCCTCCCCCCCCACCCCACACACACACTGGCGCTCACAGAGCAGGTGGGTAGAGCAAGTGGGTGCACTTTAGGCCTCAGCTTTTCTGAGAAGGGGCCGGAATTCCCATTTCTGTACACCCTTTCCTGTTGAGCTTTGGGAGGCCTGGCAATTTAAAGGACTCCTGCTGTGAATCTATTTCTAAACCAACCAACCACCTCCTCCCTGCTGAGCTCTGGAAAGCTTCCTGCAACTTTGCTAAAGGTGAGAAGTACACAGACACCTCTGGAAAGTCAGCATGAAGCCAGGCAGGCCTCTCAGTTTCCCCAGAGGTTCCAGTTAGCTCCACGGGGTTGGGGGGCGGGCGGTGATCCTGGGGCAAGATTCCCTGGGCAGCAAGTCCATCCTCCTGCTCATCCCACTGACCAGGAAAGTGGAGCGCTGAAAAGGGACAGGACTTTCTTGAAGTCACCCACATTTAAGCAGGTCCAGGCTGAGCTCTGGAACCCAGGAACACTGCTAACAGAGCAGCTGGCTGTTGAGTCCTTTCTAACGCAAGTACACACACCCCTGAATTTTATACACTTTGTATGCATGGCTTTCTTTCAAGCTTCTCTTTTTTTAATGTTTTTGTTTGTTTGTATTTTAAATGTATTTTTATTCATTTCAGAGAAGGGAAAGAAACATCAGTGATGAGAATCATTGATCAGCTGCCTCCTGCATGCCCCCTCCTGGGGGATGAGCCTGCAACCCAGGCATGTGCCCTGACTGGAATCAAACCATAACCTCTTGGTTCATAGGTCAACTGATGCTCAACCACGGAGCCACACCAGCCAGGCTCAAGCTTCTCTTAAATCTATTCCCGACCCCAAATATTACTAATGTGACTCGGATGCCAACTGGCACAAAATATTAAACCTAATTCTTATTGAGCAACCACTGTATGCAAACCACTCTGTTCTCATTTAATTCTAGAACCACCTTTTAAGATACTTTCGCCCTAGCTGGTTTTGCTCAGTGGATAGAGCATCAGCCTGTGGACTGAATGATACCAGGTTCGATTCCAGTCAAGGGCACATGCCTGGGTTGTGGGATCGATCCCCAGTGGGGGGCGTGCAGGAGGCAGCCAATCAATGATTCTCTCTCATCATTGATATTTCAATCTCCCTCTCCCTTCCTCTCTGAAATCAATAAAAATATATTTAAAAAAAAGATAGTTTCATGTGGTGTCTCCATTTTACAGAAGAAATGGAAACAGAGATTAACAAACTTGCCCAAGACCACACAGCTAGCAAAAGTCAGAGCTCGGATTCCAAACCCCTGCTTTTCTCTCCATGTACCACCTCCCTCAATGTGTGGGGCTTCCCTGGGGCCCTCCTCACATATGAGACAACATACGGGACAGGCTATGTTGGTATCACTAGGGCCTCGGGGTAGATGCTGGGGTGAGGGTCCAGTGCCCCAGGAGAGCTGCCTCCAGGATGATGAATGAGCACAAACCCCAGGCCCAGCCTTTCCCCACCTGCCTGAGCCCCCTACTCAGGCCCCTGCCACAGCTGTCACCATCACAGCCTCTGATCCAATTACAGACCCCGGAGCCCCTGGCGGCCTCCTCCTCCTTCCAGGGCACAGGAAGGCAAAGACCCATCCTGCCTGGGAACAATGCTGAAGCTGGAGGATGAATCTATCAAAGGCACTGCCAGCTGCCACCATCCCTGTGGCCCCCACCCTCTGAGCTCATTCCCTGGGGTCTCATGCGGCTGGTGCTGAAGAGGGACAGGAATGAGGGCCCTGTGGTGGGGATGTGTGGAATCCTGCAGTTGGCTTTGTTTAGACATGGAATACCCCAGGCCTGGGCTCTGCACCTGCTGCTGGAGGAAGTCATCTCCTCCTCCACCCAGAGCACGTTCACGTGCACACGCACACGTGTACACCCCCCCACCCCGAGAAAGTCACCTTCTCCTCCACCTAGAGCACGTTCATGTGTACAAGTACATATGCATACACACATGCATACACATACATACAATACATACACACACACATACACACACCAGGGGAAGTCACCTCTACCTCCCACCCAGTGGCTTCCCAACTCACTATTGGCTCAAGATACCCAGGCCTGGATTAACTCTGGGCTTCACTGTTTATTCATTTGGTGACTCTGGGCCTGCTCCTAATCTAACTTTCAGTTTCTTCATCTGTAAAATGGGTTTATCACAGCACCTGGCTATGGGTTTTTATATCCCAGGTCCTCACCGTATGCTTGTTGAATAACCCAGAATCGCCCACCCCTCAGTCTATCCATTCATCCTCTATGGTGCAGGTCCCTGACCCCCACTGTCCTCCGTACCTCCCTTCCTTCCCTCTACCCCCACCCCTACCCAGCTGGGCTTGACTTTAGTTGCTCTTTATTAGGCCTTCCCCATCCATCCCTGAATGCTACTTTCCCCCATGATTCTGAGGGCTGGAGTGGGTGGTAAGACAAGCTTTGGGTGTTTAGAAAATGAATCCAATACTTGGAAATAAGGCAACAAGCCTACTTTGTTGCCTTATTTCTTTCAAAGCCACAATAGAGCACTTTCCAACAGGTGCCTGTGAGTCACCTGAGTCTCTAAAGAAAGGTCGCTTTGTTTGATGCACTCTTTTTTACGGATTAGGGCCCAGATTCTGGAAAATTAGATGTTAACTTCAAAGAAATGGAGGATTGGGAAGTTGGACATGATTCTTAGAGGCTAAAAGATAACCCAAAGGTTATGGTTTTATGGACCTATAGCATGTTTGTCATCCTACTAGCTCCCTCGTTAATGAGATAAACGAATCTCTGGGACATGCTCACTATATTGTGGATGAGAATCGTATTTTCAACTTTTCAGAAAGTATGCTTCAACCTGATCTCACGTCCCGGAAGGAGGCCAGAGCTGGGTGGAAGGACCCGAGGGTGAGAATCGGCAGGAAGAATGCTGAAGCCACTGCTGATGATGACAGGATGCAGAGGGAGGCTGAGCTTAAGGTAGGAATGTGCACCTGTGTCCTGAGAAGATGGTGATCTTAGGATGCTGATGGTAATGCTTTGGGAGGTTGGCAGGTGGACAGAACCACAGAGGACTGATTGCCAAACAGTGGTGAAACCAAGTGGCAACAGAGAGCCAGGAGCTCAGTGGTCCCTCTCCTAACCCTGACCTGAGGACCACTGGTGGCCGGACTCACTGTCTGGGCTGGAGGAGATGGCCACTGACTTGGTCACACCCATTTAGACTCTTGGCTTCCAACAAAAGCCCCGTAGAAACCACTGATGTACAGGGAAGGTGTCAGGGATGCAGGGAGCAGCCACCAGGCCCCCGAGCTGCACACACTGTAACACGAGGGCTACGATCACCCCCTGAACCCAACCGTCAGAATTGCACCCCCTGAACCCAACCGTCAGAATTGCGGGAAGGCAGGGCCCTCAGCGGGAGCCTCCAGGTTCCTTCTATTAAGGAGGCCTGTGAGTCAAGCTGGGAGGTTTAAAAGGACTCTTCCTTCAAGATAGGAATTTGCTGAAAGCCTCCACAAAAGAAAACAACAAAAACGAGCAGTGGCGCACTCCCGTGGCTGCCTGATTGGAGGCACTCTGATAGGTCATTTCTGGGAACCCAGCCCTCCGGCTCTGAGCCCTTTCTGTCTAAAGTTCTGCCAGTCACACCCCCCAGGCCCGAGTCCCACGCCCAGCTGCTGCCCCGTTTACCTTGTTCAGATGCAAGTTTTACTTTCACTTCGGATAAAAGCAAAATCCTGAAGTCTGGTGCTTTCCTTTGTACAGATGCCGCAGGTTCATTTCCTCCGAAAGTCAAAGCGTTCAGCAGGCCTGACTGCTCGTGAGGCCAGTAGATTTTCCTGATTCATAGGTATTACATGTGGCCCACCTGGGCCCTGCCCTGCCCTGATTTCCAATCTTCAGGGGGAAAGGCTGGAGAAATTGCATCTTCAACAACCACTCCAGGTGAATTCGATGATGATATGAGGCCTGAGTAACGCAGGTGTAGATTAGAACACCTCCAATTTCCTTATGAGATAGTATGGGGTCCTGCATCCATTTCTAGATAAAGTTCTAGCTAAATTATTCCAGATTCATCCCTGGCGGGGGGGGGGGGGGGGGCGGGGAACAAGAGGGTCCCACAGAGTGCAGGTTCTCTCTAGCACTCACTCCCCCTTGTGCGTAAAGAACCAAGTCAAAGAGAACCAGGGCCAAGGCACCAAGAGTCTGTGGGAGGAGTCACTAAGGCGAGAGGCAGCCTGGGGCGGCCCAGGGGATGGCCCACTGGCAATGGGTATTTTTCCATTGACTTTTTTTTTTTTTTTTTAAGAGAGTGGGAGGGGGAAGACACACATGGATATGAGAGAAACGAGATATGTGTCCTTGACTGGAATTGAACCTGCGATCCTTCAGTCTGTGGGCTGAGGCTATAACCACTGAGCAAACTGGCTAGGGCTCCACCGCTTTCTAATAGAAAGCTTTAGGCAAGTTACTTCACCCTCGTGGAGCTCTATTCTGCAGACTGGGGTTAACACCACCCACCGCCAACTTGTTGCCCTGAAGTGAAATGATAAAAGGGCCTGTTTGGTACTTATTAGGTAAGTAATAACCCCATTTTCATAGCTCAGCAGCAGAGAAAGCTGCTGCTCTGAAGAGAAACCAGCAGTGCCTGTGCTGGAAAGGGCTGCCATTTTATTAACAAGATTCCATTCAACAGCTGCTGCACCGCTTTCTACATCACAGTTCAACCTGTTACAAGTACTAGGTGCCTTGGCTGAAAGCAGCTAGTTTATGACTGAGCTGCAAGCAGTTAACACGTAGCTCATAAACTCCTGCAACAGAGAAACCTCAGGAATATCACACGTCGATGCTCCTGGAACTCTAATAAAGGAGGAATTATAGAGGAAACAAGTTTGAAAACTAGACTGAAAAAAATGGAGGAAGGGCTGGGATGTGTCAAGGGCCCCCTCTAGCGGTGCTGGAAATAATTGAGATTTAGGATATTGGGAGAAAAAATAGCGGCATAGACAAAGCTGAAGAAAGCATCAACCTTACTAACCTTTGCAGTCATCATTTCTAATTCTGAGGTGGTATGATAAATTCCTGTTTGAAAACCTCTTCTAGCAAAAGTGGGTGCCTTAGAGGTGACACAATTCTTTACTGTGTGACACGTTAACTGCCTCTCAGACCTGAGTCCCAAATGATTTGACTTTACACCATGTCCGTCATGTTCAATTTTCTGTTGTGGTTTTCCTCTCTCGCTATATACACTTCCATGTTTCCAATCTTTGTAACCATTTTTATTTTTTCAATATAGTTTATTGATTTTTTACAGAGAGGAAGGGAGAGGGAGAGTTAGAAACATCGATGAGAGAGAAACATCGATCAGCTGCCTCCTGCACACCTCCTACTGGGGATGTGCTCGCAACCAAGGTACATGCCCTTGACAGGAATGGAACCTGGGACCCTTCAGTCAGCAGGCAGACACTCTATCCACTGAGACAAACCGGTTAGGGCACCATTTTTTTTTTTTTAAATCCTCACCTAAGGATATACTTAGAGTGGGGAACAAGGAGAGAAACACTGATGTGAGAGAACATCAGTTGGTTGCCTCCTGTTCACAGCCCAATGGAAACTTAGTTATGTGCCCTGACTGGAAACCAAACCCACAACCTTTCAGAATACGGGATGACGCTCCCATTAACTGAGCCACACCGGCCAGGACAATAACCATTATTTTTAATGGCTGAATAATTGTAGACTTAATTGATGAGGCTAGAGCAGGACTTGGTATCACTGTACACTTGAATGTTTTATATAATCAACGCGCCAGGCATTGGTCTGACCCACACAGAATCCATAAAAGATGACATTCAAATGCTAATGTTCTCTTTGCAGTGGACTTCTACCCACTGATGCAGCACTGATGCAATGACTTGAGAGTAAATATATCCATGCTCTCCCTGCAAACCTAATCTCTGTGCTGCCTCATCTCCCTGCAGCTACTGGCTGCCACAAGGGCTGTTACACCCAGGAGACTCTCTGTCTCTAGGAAGGGGAGACTGAGTGCCACACGGTGGCAGATTTATGGAGCAACTCTGGCATCTTCCAGGCGGAAGATTGGCAGCCAGTCCCCCTAGGATATTGAGACAAGTGACCTGCACCAAAATAGGTGAGGTCTGAAGAAAAAGGGGGAGGGTGGGAGAGTGAAGAGGTAAAGAAAACGAATGATGGTGACTCACCCTAAAACTATTACTTTAACATAGAGGACCAACCAACAGTGTACAAACACAACACAACATCTCCCCCATTTTCATAGTTCAGCAGGGAGAACAAAGACCTAACACATCAAAGAGTCCCCTCTACTCAAGGCTGGAAAGCCTGGGCTTCATTCTGGCTCTGCCAGTTACTAAGCTGTGCATGCTCACTTCGTCATTACCTGGGCAAATTTCCTTAATTATAAAATGAAAGTCTTAAACTAAAAAAAAAAAAAAAAAATCCTGTATCTCTGGATCCTATGTGTAAGGGCCTGATACTTTCAGCTTACAGAATGTTGACCAAAAAAGCTTTATTTAAGAGGAAATGCCTTACAAAATCCGAGTTCCTGCCAAACTAAGATACCTTTTAGAGAGGTATCTGAATCAACCCACTTTATTAAGAATTACTTAATGAGGCCAAAAGAAAGGCCACACCATACCTCTAAGCAATAGATCATTGAAATATATTCTGTCATTTTTCACAGAGGAAAAGAGCTACCTGCTTCTCCCAAAAGTATGAAACCTACGGAACAAGGGTACCACTATTGCTTCATCTTCACAGAAAAGCAGAGAGGGTAATTTCTACCTAATGACATACAATTTCAAAAGAAATCTTCAAGTAAAGAAGGAAAGACAGTCCTAGTATCTTGGTAGTAGGTGAAGACATTGCTGCCATAGTTTTAACTGCATCAGTGTGCATCTGTTTTCCATTTGCTCTTCCCCTGAATATGCAAACTCAGATTACTTATTCATGTTCAGGATAAGGGGATATGCCTGAGTAAAGGTGAAGAAAGATAAAGAATGCCATTGCTACTAAAAAATTCCTTGACAGTGAACACTTTCTGCTCCTCTCTGGCAAGTGTCCCGGCAGCATGATGCTGCTCCCAGGGTAAGGTGACCATTTGCTGGGTGACAGAAATCTTAATGTTTGCTTTTCCTCAGCAATGGATTCTCTCTCTCTTTGTGGGAACTGAACGAAAGTGCTAGTCCTCTACCCTGAGAGTTGTTATGAATGAAACTCCATTTAAGAATGAACTAAATGTTTTTGAAGTCAGAGTTGCTATTGCTTAAATACTAAAAAAAAAAGAAATCCTCCGAAATTCATCTTATACTTTTTCTATACTTCTATTATATGACTATTATACCACTAGTCATGTTTCTCTAAATTGCATTACTTTCTTTAAAATTAGTACTTTTTTGCCCTAACCGGTTTGGCTCAGTGGATAGAGCATTGGCCTACGGACTGAAGGGTCCCGGTTTCGATTCCAGTCAAGGGCATGTACCTTGGTTGCAGGCACATCCCCAATAGGAGGTGTGCAGGAGGCAGCTGATTGATATTTCTCTCTCATCGATGTTTCTCTCTATCCCTCTCCCTTCCTCTCTGTAAAAAATCAATAAAATATATTTAAAAAAATAAAATAAAATTAGTACTTTTTTACTTATTTTGACAAAATGCTTAACCCATTTTTGCTAATCACCCCATATTTTATTTATTTTTTAAATATATTTTTATTGATTTCAGAGAGGGAGAGGGAGATAGAAACATCAATGATTGAGAAAATCATTGACTAGCTGCCTCCTGCACACCCCACACTGGGGATTGAGTCCGCAATCCAGGCATGTGCCCTGACAGGAAACTGAACTGTGACCTCCTTGTTCATAGGTCGACACTCAACCACTGAGCCACGCCAACTGGGCCATATTTTATTATTTTTTTTTAAAGTTGCAAAAAACTTTATAAATGTTACTTTTAAAACCACGTTCCCAAGTCCTATTAAATAGATTGCCATCTTAAATTAAAAATAATTTTTAAAGGACTGTTATGAGTTTAATGCAGGGGTTCTGTCCCAGCCGGTTTGGCTCAGTGGATAGAGTGTTGGCCTGCAGACCAAAAAGTACCGGGTTTGGTTCCGGTCAAGGGCCCGTACCTTGGTTGTAGGCTCCTCCCCAGCCTGGGCTCTGGTCGGGGCTTGTGCAGGAGGCAACCATCGATGTGTTTCTCTTACATCGATGTTTCTTTCTGTCTTTCCCTCTCTCTTCCACTCTCTCTAATAATCAATGGAAAAATATCCTCGGGTGAGGATTAACAAATAATAATAATAAAAAGAAAAAATAAAGCATGGGTTCTAACCCTCACTGAGAGTCTGAATCATCTGGGGGAATTCAGAATTGAAGTGACCAGGACACCATCCCTTTTGGATTTTGATCCAACTGGTATAGGGACAGACTCCCACAGTGTTACATTTTTAAAAGCTTCCTCCATGGATTTAAGCACGCAGCCTAGATTAGGAACCACTGATATAATTCAACAGAATATGAAACTATTTTTAAAATCTTCTTTTAAGTGAAGGCAGACCTTTTCTTAGGCAAAATAAAACAGATATTTAAAAAAAATTTGTTTCTAATTGTACAACTATAAATGAAAAGCCACATAAAACACAAAATTTAAAAACAAAATTAAGTCATAAAACCAATTATTTAATTGAAGCTATAAAAAAAGAGGCAATATAATTGATAAAATAATTAGGAAAAGATATTTAGCATGTTTCAAAGATTTAAAACAGTAACAGGACACTTTACAAAAAGTTGTGTAAACTAATAAAATTCTTAAACTATACATAGAAATGTAACATTACAGAGTATCTTATAAAATACAATGACTGAAATATAAAATGACTATGTGTACTCTAAATCTGAAAACTATTAATAATGACCAGATATTTAAGTTTAAATTTACAGTTCCTGGGAATGAGAATCATAATATTATACATATCTTCCAAACCAGTGGGCAACAGTTTCCAATTAACCATGAGTGGTATCATCTTCTACAAAGTCTTTGGCCATCTCTGCTGTGATCACATCAATATGACTAACCTGAAGAATAAATGCCAAAAATAAAGTCTGTTAAATCTTAAAGAAATATATCAGTGTTCCCACTGTACAGAGTAATAGTTAAAATATACAGCCTATTACCTGTAAATTTCACATATCAAGTCAAATGATTCTAAAACACGGACTGATAAAACCTTTATTTATAACTAGAGGCCCAGTGCACGAAATTCATGCATTGGTAGGGTCCCTAGCAACTGCCGGCTACCAGCCAGGGCCTTCCTTCCTGCAGTTGGCCAGCTGGCCCTGCTCCCAGTCCAGTGGTCGGCAAACTCATTAGTCAACAGAGCGGCAAACCGCAGCTTGCCGACCACTGCCCCAGTCCAGTGGTCGGCAAACTGCCGCTCGCGAGCCACATGCGGCTCGTGAGCCATGGTTTGCCGCTCTGTTGACTGAGTTTGCCGACCACTGCTGTAAGGCATTACCCTTACCCAGAAGTTTTGACTTCAGGTTAAAGACATTAGTACGTTATTAAAATGCTTTTTAAGTGTTTTTCCCTAAGGCAGTGGTCGGCAAACTCATTAGTCAGCAGAGTGGCAAACTGCAGCTCGTGAGCCGCATGTGGCTCGCGAGCCACCGTTTGCCAACCACTGCCCTAGTCAAACTCACGGTCGAGGTGATAATTTGCATATTGGGCTTTTATTATATAGATTATAATTTAGATGGTGTTTGTTCAATGTGTGAGTTTAAAAATATTCTGCCTTTTAATGCTCTGAAGATATGGACAAGAACTTATGCCTAAGTATTATTTTGCTGTTTCAGAGAACATTAAGGCTTATTAAAACACCAAGAAAAACGGTCTAGCCAAATATAAATCAATGTACATAACTGTTAAAGACTTCATTAAGAAGCAGTGAATGACTAGATAGGAAGATATTGTCTCTTAATGCCAATGGGGAAAAAAAATCAGTGCAGTGGATGCCACAAAAAAAATTGCTAAATCTCCTGGGCACTTTAAGTAAAGTTTTTTCTTTACAAAGACATCATCAGATGAGCAACAACTTTCTAAGTTTTCTTTCATGACTGAAATAACACAAAATAAGAATTCAACATAAAGGATTAAATACTACATAAACTTAAACTTCATGTAAAAAAGTTACCTTATTTCTGAATTTTACACCATAGAATTTGTCAGCTGACTCAAGCAGTTCAGGCCTAAAAGTAGTTGTAATAAATTGAGCATGTACAGCAAGTTCCATAATCATATCTGTAAAAAAAAAAAAAATAATTTAACAAGACCCTTTTCTCAGTAGATCTTAAAATTTAAAATGCAACTATCTTTACTCTTAATATTCAAAACAGCCTGTGACTCTATTTTTATGCATATACATACAAAAATTACCACCTTAATTTCTTAAATTAGAAATAAATCTTTAACCCCAATATCTTAGTTCCAGAATATAAAGAAGCAGTAACTTCTAATACAGCATTAGAAATAATGTGAGCCCTAACTTGTTTGGCTCAGTTGATAGAGCGTCGGCCTGCGGACTCAAGGGTCCCAGGTTCGATTCTGATCAAGGGCATGTACCTTGGTTGCGGGCACATACCCAGTAGGAGGTGTGCAGGAGGCAGCTGATCGATGTCTCACTCATCAATGTTTCTAACTCTCTATCCCTCTCCTTTCCTCTCTGTAAAAAATCAATAAAATATATATACAAAAAAAAAAAAAGAATGTGAGAGCAAAACGCCTTTCCCCTGCTACCACCCCCAAAGATATATTTTTTAATTGACCTTACTGGTGTTTTTATTTTAATTTATTGATTTTTTTTAGTGAGTAAGCAGAGAGAAACATCACTGTGTTGTTCCCCTCATTCATGCACTCACTAGTTATCTCTTGTATGTGCTCTGACCAGGAATCAAGCCCATAACCCTGGCACATGAACTTCTAACCAACTGAGCTAGCCTGCCAGGGCTTCCCCAAAGATCTTCTGAACTTACTAAAGATCAAATACAGATTCTTTAACCACATAATCAACTATTCAAACATTGAAATACAAGTTTAAAGTGAGCAACTTCTACATTAAAAAGTTTAACTTAAGTACAATTTTCTTTTTTTTATTGATTTTTGGAAAGAAGGGAGAGAGAAAAGAAATTGACTGGTTGCCTCCTGCATATGCCCTCAGACTGGGCGTTGAACTGCAACCTAGGTATGTGCCCTGACTGGGAACCAAACCCAAAACCTTTTGGTGTACAGGACAATGCTTCAACAAATGGAGCCACACTGGCCAGGGCAGTATGATTATCAATTGATTCAAAAAATTACATCTTTCTCACAGAACTTTGCAAAGAAGTATAATGTTAAATTTTAAAAACCTATTAAAAGACAAATTTTATTTACTAACTAGAGGCCCGATGCATGAAATTCATGCAAGGGGCTTGGCCCTCGCAGCCCCGGCTTAATCTGGAAGGTTGTCTGGAAGGTCGTTCTGCTGTTTGGTCTAATTAGCATATTAGCTCTTTATTATATAGGATACATATCCTAGCTAGTAACCCCAAATCTCTCAGGCAACAAGAATCACTATAAAAGAGTGAAGCTATCATTTTAGAGTATGTCCTCATTGCTAAGTGTAAAACCCAAACTGTACCTGACACAGCCTTTCTGTGCTGAGCATCCAGAGCCTGGTCAATCTCATCAAACAAGTAGAAAGGAGCTGGGTCACATTTCTGAATGGCAAAAATGAGAGCAAGAGCTACCAAGGATTTCTGTCCACCTGAAAGCTGTTGCATTTCTCTCATTTCACCTTGTTTTCCTGTAAATGACACCTAAGAAAACATTTGAGTCAATATCCGAAAGGGGTCGAATCACAATCACCTCTTCAAATTAAATTGCATACATCTATTTAGATTTGCAAAATATTTACAAATTACACTATGATAATTACTGAGGAAAACTGGATGTAAAAGCATTTACCCTGATTCCAACTCCAGTGAATTGGTCAACTGATGGGACACTACTTTGTGACCCAGAACCCCTCTCACTTTCACCACTCCCTTCTCCTTCATCCTGAGACTGGCTGCCCTCAACATCTCCTTTCTTCATCACCAAAGTAGCTTTGCCACCAGGTACCAGCTTCTGAAATACTTCACTGAAGTTCTTGGATACCTTAAAATAAACAGATAGATATATAAGGTTGGGTATCAATTCAAATATAAATTTTGCTTATATGGTACTATACATATTACTGCTTAAAACAAAGACAAGTATGTAAAAGCAATCAGAAGTATTTTTTAATATGCATTTTTTAATTGACTTTTTTTAGAGAGAGGGAGAAGGGGAGAGGAAGAGAGGAAGAGAGAGAGAGAGATAGAGAGAGAGAGAGAGAGAGAGAGAGAGATCTATTTGTTGTTCCACTTATTTATGCATTCATTGTTTTGATTCTTGTACATCCCCTAACTGGGGATGAACCCAAAACCTTGGTGAGTAGGAATAATGCTCTATGCTACCCAGCAAGGACCAGAAGTATTTTTTTTTTTTTTTTTTAAAGAACAATAACAGATGTGATCCTTTTAAGAACTGTGTAGCCCTGGCCAGTGGTGTGGCTCATTTGGCTGGTTGTCATCCTGTGCACCAAAAGGTTGCCAGTTTAATTCTCGGTTAGGGTATGTGCCCTGATTTTGGGCTCAATACCAGGTGAGAGGTGTGCAGGAGGCAACTGAGAGATGTTTCATTCTCATATTGATGTTTCTCTCTCTCCCTTCCTCTCTCTCTAAAAAATACAATGAAAATATTTTTTAAAATGGACGTAATCTTAAAAAAAAAAATATGTGTAAAACATTCTAGTTACTATGTTAGCAACTTATGTGCTGAATTTATTCACATGCATTAGATCCAACTATCAGTGGGAAAAAATCCAAACAAACTGAAAAATAAACTGAATGATAGCTGAAGCTTTTGTCATGTGTGTTTATTTACTACTAAAAGAAACATACGACCCTAGCCGGCTTGTCTCAGTGGATAGAGCAGTCAGCCCTTGGACTGAAGGGTCTCGGGTTCGATTCCAGTCAAGGGCACAATACCTCGGTTGCAGGCTCCATTCCCAGGCCCAGTCAGGGTGCATGGGGAAGGCAATCAATGTGTGTCTCTCACATACATGTTTCTCTCTCTGTCTCTCCCCCTCCTGTCCCCTCTCTCTGGAAAAAAAAAAAGAAAGGGAAGAAACATACCTGTTTGAAAGTTAACTGAATAGCTTCATATTTTCGAAGTTCGAGTACATTCATCAATTCCATGATTGATTTGTACCCCCTATCCAATTCTTCTTGTCGCTTTATTAATTTTTCTTTTTGCTCAGAGAAATTTACAAACTGGTCTAAAGCTTTTTTGTTAACATGACTGTACTTCTTCAATTCTGTGTTGCACTGTTCAAGTTTTCGAAACAACTACAAGGAGGAAAAAATGTATACGTAAATTCATATACAGGAAAATTTGCAATGAGATTTCAAATTTAAAACCAATAGGATTTACCTGTTTGAGACTCAGTGTTTGGTATTTTTCAAATGCTTCCTGGGGAAGTGATCCAAGTTCTCGAATTTTCTTCATACATTCTTCTTTCTTCTTCAGTAGCATGCCTTGTCGATTTGTCATCTTTTCTAGTTCTTTAGTGTCATGATTTATAGCATCCATGTGTTCTTTTTCCATATTTTTCCAGCGCTCCATACTCTTTTGAAGTTCCTTAATTCCAGCTTCTGTTTTATCAATGGAATTGTCCAAATCTGAAATAGGGGGGAAAAAACAAATTAGATCATAATACCTATTTTACAGACAGAATATTATTTGACCAAAGGTTTTATGTTAATGGTTAAATCTATCAAAATAAATGGGCTTTTTCATGTTTGTTTAAATTTTACTGTGAAAAATTCATAAAACATTTAATTCAGGATAAATTAGAAGTTTACATGAGAATCATGAGTATGGTTTTTATTATTATTTAATGTTTATCTTTAGAAAAAACTAAAAAAAAATTTTCTACTCAGTAAGTAGGCGGTAAGAAAATGGATTCAGTTATTTCATACTTTTCTCAATAAAATAATTTACAATCTCAAAATTGTCACAAATATTTCAATAAAACAAAGATTACTATCTATAATCAACACCCTAAACTCTGTTCACTATAGACTGTTTATGATAATGGAAAACAAAAAATCATTACTAGATAATTTTGCCTTTTTGAATATTTCATTTTGTAGTAAACAATGTTATAAAACAAATAAGCTAAATTTAACTAAATACCTAAAAAAAATTTACTAAACAATAATTTACCTTCTGATCGTGCCATAGTGTCTTTTACTCTTTTATTGATGGCTTCAAGTTCTGAGGTTGTAGCAGTGAGAACAGTACCCCCTTCTGTCTCTCTCAGTTCATTCAGTTCCTGCAACACAAAAGGAACTTATGAGCATTCATCCACAAAATATGAATGTTAGTTTCAAAATGTTATGAGTATCAACAATTTCTATAGCTGTTATGTTTGAATAAACATTCAGAAAACAAAAAAATATACTTCATACAATTGCAGATACTTTACCATTACAGGGGGAAAAAGTAATGATATAATTACTAAAAAATTCCTCCACATCTACCTTCTACTGATAAAATATTAATAACTTTTACTGAGTACCTAGATTGTGCCAGGATACAAATACAAAACAATATTTGACAGTCCTGAAACTGGAGCTTAAAAATATTAAATGATTTATCTAAAATCATACACTAAGTAGCAATGCTAGGCAGATGGTCACACTGCTAGTCTTTTAGTCCCCAAAGTCCATGCTCTCAAACAGAGCCACTTATATGTACCTTTAAATGGTTATGGTCGTCAAGGAACTCCCGAAAAAGAACATACCTGTTCTACTTGGTCCAAGCGTTTTCTCAAATTCTCATTGAGATAAGTCTCTACTCGAGTAATAATACCTTCTAATTTAATTCTTTCATTCAGCAACTGTCTGTTTTCCTAAAAGAAAAGAAAATTATTTGTCCACATAGGCATGTACATTTCACATACAGGAATGCTGTTAATTTGCTGTCATCCCCATTACTTGTGTTCAAATGAGCATTATGGAGTTTCATACCATTCAAAAGACTGTGTATTTTCTTCATTTTCTATCTTCAAAATGCTAAGTTTTTGTGCCTGGTTCTTTTTATAAGCATACTACCAAAAATGTTTTTCTTTTCCTGCTTTTAATTTTTTGGACTTAATATTGTTTAAATCTGTTTCAATAATAAAATGTTATTAAAATGTTTAATTCAAATAATATTGAATATGTAAAGATGGTGATGTTAATAAATATGGCAAAGCTAACAAGTCAAACCTTACTAGTGATAAATATGCACTAAATAAGATAGAATAAAATGAAGATTTCTTGTATAATCCTAACATATACAGAATGGTTTAGGAAAACTTATTAAAATCTTTTTTTATTTACTCTTATGGATAAGTCCAAGTGTCATTTTTACATTTTCTCAATAATCTTTCACATTTCTTTATTAGCAAGAAAGATACTTCCCACAGTAACCAGTTATCAACAATTATTTTTCCTGTCAATTGTACTTGCCTGCTGAAGTTGACGAATTTCATCATTCAGTGCATCTACTCTCTTCTGATCTTCCAGACTAAGTTGAGAAAGCAAATCAGTTCCCAGCTCTGCTTTTAATGATTCTCTGGTGGACTCCATAGCATGCAAACTTGCCTCCAAACTTTGTAAGCTACGTTGCTATAAGACAGATAACTCATGTATTAATAAAGGTATTAGTTACTGTATCACTTATAATAGTAAAAAATTGGTAACAATCTACATTTGATATTAAAGTGAGCTAAGAATCATATCAACTCACATTAACTATTAGGTATCCATAGTTTTAATTGATAATATTCATGATGCAATACTATGCGGCTGTGTGGAATACCATATCCCAAGATCAAACTATATAAAAATCTTCACATATATTCATAAGAACCAAAAATAGTTGCTAGAATGTATTAGGGTAGAATAATTGTGGGTAATTTTTAGGGAAAAAAATTTTTGTAGTAGTACTGATGTACCAAATTAGTTTTCTCAAACAGCTTCACGTTTATAAGACCATATATATTTTCACTGTAACAGCAGTTACAATTTGCTTTCTACTCATTTTAATACTCTGAACAAAATGCAATCAAATACTCAAATAACTCCATAAATAGTACTTTACAGACAAAAATGATTAATTATAAATTAATTACTATCAGACAGTACTATTATGCCATAGTTCAAAATGCCTATTTGTTGAATGAATTTGGAAAATCTAAATGTGGGCTAGGAAGAGAGACTTTAGGTACCCTTGGGTATAAGTGTGGATAACCTATTTAACATGGTTCACCCAATTCTATTAATTAAAACATCCTATCTAATAAAGATGGAATATGCAAATTGACCATCACACCATCACAAAGATGGCGGGCCCACAGTGGAGGCAGGGTTTCCGTAACACAAGATGGTTGCACCCACAGCAGAGGCTGAGTTGCCGTAAAAGCCTTAATGAGCCATCAGCAGGGACCTGAGGCTGCACCCCCCCACCCGGCGGGGCTTGATAGGGGACCGCAGGCTGCACCCCCGCCCAGCAGGGCTTGATGGGGGACCTCAGGCCGTGCCCCCCCGCCCCAGCACCTGGCCAGAGGACCTGAGAGTGCTCTGGGGGACCTGAGGCTGCGCTCCCCACCTGGCGCCAGGCCAGAGGACCTGAGGCTGCACCCCCCATCCTGCAGGGCTTGAAGGGGGTCCTGAGGCTGCGCCCCCCACTTGGCAGGGCTTGACAGGGGACCTGAGGCCACGCCCCCACCCCAGCGCCGGGCCCGGGGACCTCAGGCCGTGCCCCCCCGCCCCAGCACCTGGCCAGAGGACCCGAGTGCTCCGGGGGACCTGAGGCTGCGCCCCCCGCCTGGCACCGGGCCAGAGGACCTGAGGCTGCACCCCCCATCCTGCGGGGCTTGAAGGGGGTCCTGAGGCTGTGCCCCCCACTTGGCAGGGCTTGACAGGGGACCTGAGGCTGCGCCCCCCCCACCCAGCGGGGCTTGACAAGGGTGGGGACAGCCGGGTCTGGATCTCACCCAACAGGGGTGGGGCCAGCTGGGTCTGAGTCTCGCGCGATTTTGAGGCGCTGTGAGTGGGCGGGGACTTGACTCTGGGTCCCGCGGCACACCCAGACTCTGACAAGTGGAAGATTTTCATATACATTTTACTAATTTTCTTTCATCTCTGACACTTCTATTATAGAGAAAGGGAAAACAGCAATATTAAAATATTTCCTCTAATTAATCCCCTTTTAATGTGCACAAATTTCGTGCACCAGGCCACTAGTCTATAATAAAAGGCATACTTACGAACCTTTGGCATAAAAGTTTTTTCTGACTGCTGCCTCTTCTCTTTTAGCATCTTCATTTCTGATAATATGCTATCTCGAGATGCTTTAAATTTCCGTTGCTGGGTCTCTATCTGCTGCATTTGGTTCATCAACTGGTCAATTTCATTATTAATCCATATGCAAGGCTAAGGAAAATTTTCTCCAACTTGTAAATACATCTTATGTTTTAAACTCTCTTCAGTTCTTATAAACACATTTTGTATCCCCTTTCTCTTCTTTACCCTTAAATAAAAGTTGTTTCCTCAAATTTATGGACCATAAGAATGTTGAATTAAATGGTGTTCACCCCACCATTTCTCTTTCAAAATAACATGTTATTTTACTAATTAAGCTATACCAATCAACCAATCAATATTCTTGGAAAACTCTAGAAGAAGCTAAATGAAATATAACAGTATTTTTTAACATCTTTTCATTAAACAAATACTTATTGTGTAGTCTATTATGCTTAAAGCATCAATTATATATGGAAGTTATGTATGAAGAGGCCTTGCCCAATGCAGAAGAATAATTCTACCTCACTGGATTATCAAATATGGAAAGGTAGTTGGTGTCAATTTTCTTTTTCCTAGTATTTCACCATGCTTTCTTAGTGGTAAAAAGTTGCCAAATTTAGACAGTTCTCAAAGTATGCTATGTAGACCTCTGCAAAGTCAAAACTAGGATATTTACCTTTTTCTCAGTGCTATTGCTTTCACTGATGGCACAGAAGCTATAAACTCCTATTTTTTAAAAATGCCAGTTTCAATTAAGAATATTTTAATGAAGCAGTAAAAATGATTATTTTTGCTGCTCGAGTATCTGTATTTTTAGTATCATGTGACATAATGTGAAGTAACATAAAGCACTTTTGCCTTAAACCATGGCTGTTTTAAGAAAATGAATAGGCACAACTATTTCAGTTGTAAGCTTTTTTATGTGTGTGTGATTTTGAGAGTACCTTTATTAAAGCTGAGGACAGCCGAAACCGGTTTGGCTCAGTGGATAGAGCGTCGGCCTGCGGACTGAAGGGTCCCGGGTTCGATTCCGGTCAAGGGCATGTACTTTGGTTGCGGGCACGTCCCCAGTGGGGGGTGTGCAGGAGGCAGCTGATCGATGTTTCTCTCTCATCGATGTTTCTAGCTCTCTATCCCTCTCCCTTCCTCTCTGTAAAAAATCAATAAAATATATTTTAAAAAAAATAAAATAAAGCTGAGGACAGTGAAACAAGGGCTGAACTAGCCACTCGTAATGGCATACCATTTTTATGGATTTTGACAGCCATTTCCTCCACCCTACTAAATCTCAGCCAAATGACCACGAGATAATAAAATCTAATGGACATTTTCAATCCTTATATATTTAATTTCTATGAAGAATGTAGCATTTCTGATTACCCCTCTCCCCTTTCTTCCATTAAACACTATCCTGGTTTTCCTTCTACAATTTTCTAACTAATCCTCCTCAGTTACCTTATAACCTTAAATTTTAGTGTTGCTTGAGTTCTTTTCACTCAGAAGCAGACTCACTACTAGCTATTTATCAGCAAAGTAAAGGATCAATGCTAAAATAGTTTTTTCTGCCTTCAGAAGTTAGACAATATAAGCTTCTGTACTTAAATAAGTCAAACACATGGAATTTTTTCCCACTGTATGAGAAGACACACCTAACATGCAAAAGATTATTTATTCTAACCAAAATGCAGTTCTTTCTCCACAGTAGCACAAGACAAAAAGATATTTTCAATATTTCTGCGCAGGTTTTCATTGAGCTTTGCTTCAAGCTCACCTAGTTCTTCTTCTGCTTTTCTAACATCTTTTTGTAATTCAAGTCTAGATTTCCTTGTGTCATAATAACCTCCAGTTAGAGCGCCCCGATGACTAACTTGGTCACCTATAAATAAAACATAGTAATTCTTTATAACAACGTTACTCAATTATATACTGACTTACAATCAAACAACTAAAAGTTTTATCTATTTAATGAGAATTAAAAAGAATTTAAGCTATTCTGAAAAAAATTTGCTTTCCAATATTAAAATATGCGTTTAAAAAAATGTACCTTTTAGGTAAGCCCAAACCTCTGCTAGAAAAGAAGTTCTAAAGACTAATGGAGACATGTGAACAGGACATAGAACTAGCTTGGAATTCCCATTGTCCATATTTAGGAAAATTTGATAAAAAATAAGTGACAATGTAGTAACACATGGAATAAAAAAATAATCCATTAATCACAGTGATGCTTTAAAAATAAGAATAAAAGGAGAGGGCTTTCTTTACAGAATAGTGACAGCTAATAAATACAGAAGCAATATAAGAATCACCATTCTGAAACCCTCAGTGTATTAATTGAGTCAGGCAGTGATCAGCAAAGGATGCTAAAAAAATTGTGGGGGAACATGATATTTAGTATTCTTAAAAGACAATCCCACATATCATTTATTAATTAAAAAAGGGAAAAGGTATTTTGCTAGTGGTCAAACTTAGCATCACCAACAGTGGGACACATTATGTGATACTTTACGTACATATCACTATGCCAAGAATTTTTAACCTAAATCTAATGATAAGGAAGAAGAGAAATACAGAGAATGGATATTTTTTTGAGAAAGTCAATTTCTGTGGGTAGGAAGAAACAGGAGAAACTATCCTATATTAAAATAATCTAAAGAGAAGACATTGCCTGCATTCTGGATAGAAAAATGATTTGAATGTGATGATCACTTCATAAGGCATATAAATGTCAAATCACTATGTTGTACACCTGAAACTAATATAATATTGCATGTCAACTATACTGTAATTTAAAAATTTATTTTATTTTGGGGCAATTGAGGAAATTTGAATGTAGACCCTTTTTAGATTTTATAAGGTTAACGTTAAATTTCTTAGGTGTAACAATGATATTATAGTTATAAAGGAGAATGTCCTGTTCTTAGGAGATACGTGCTTTAAATTTTAGAGATCAAGTGTCATTATTGTAAAACTTATTCTCAGATGGTTCAAAACAACATAAAATTTTACATATATAGAGACAAAGCTGGAAGGTGGTTTACCTTCTTTCATCAACACATAAATATTATAAGGGGGGAAAAAAATGAAGGCAAGTGAATCTATGTATAAGAGGTTCTTAACCTGGATTCCACAGATAAAATTTAGGAGGTCCTTGTCTTGAGTGGGAAAAGTTTTATATCTTTATTTTTATGCTAATCTCAAATGAAATTTAGTAATTCCTTCTATAATGAATGAGACAAGAGCCACAGTATATGAGTACTTGTGACTTCGTTATCAAGAGAAATAACAGATATTTTCTATCAGATAACACTTGTCACAAATCTCAAAATATTGTTTACATGCATCAGTGCTTCAAAATTATGATTTACTAGAGGCCCAGTGCACGAATTTGTGCATGGGCAGGGTCCCTAGACCTGACCGGCAATCAGTGGGGCCTGCCAGCCGGGGAGAGGAACAGGGCACAAGAGGTTGGCCGCCGGCCCTCGGCCCCTCTGGGAAAGGGGCCGCATCCACTGCCACCCACCCCCAGTTCCCCATCCCAGCCCGGGGCCTGAAGGCCCCAGCAGGGTTGGGAGAGAAGGCAACAGTCACCAGGCCGGGCAGAAGGAACGGATGCCGGATGCCAATGCTGCCAAGCTGACTGCAGGAGGTTGGCTATGGGAGCACACTGACCGCCAGGGGGCAGCTCCTATGTTGAGTGTCTGCCCCCTGGTGGTCAGTGCACATCATAGCGACTGGTCAACCGGTCATTCCATTGTAACGGTTGCATAGCTTTTATATAGATAGATTAGACCCACTGCTAAATCTTGTTTTTGAATACCTTAAGAATTACTATGTCATATTTTTTTTAATGTTGTGATAACCATGCCAATGTGCCAATATAATTTATGTTTTTTATGATCAATGTTTAAAAACATTGAAAAAGGATCCATAGGCTTCATTCATCAAAGAGCCAAAGGAATCCACGGTGCAAAAAAGGTTAAGAACCTCTATTATAGGCCAAGTGATTATATTTAACAGACATCAACTAAATATAAAGTGTGGACCCTGTTTGGATTCTGATTTAAATAAACCAACTATTTAAAAAATAAGAATTGGACATAAATTTTCAAATACTCTTAAAACTTAAATGGAAAATAAATCCCATTACAAACCTTCCAGGGTAATGCAGTCCATAGTGAAAGCACGGGCCAACTGGGTTGAAACTTCCATGCTACGACAAATCAGTGTTTTTCCAAACACATGTTTGAAGGCTTTGTCAAATCTGGGATTGTACCTCAATTTACTTATCATAGGAATAGCATCCTAAAAATGAATATTTTGTTAGAAAACAAAGAGATCACAACACAGTTAATTAAAACATGTTAGCAGAATTATGAATTACATCTTCATGAAATAGAAATAAACACAAATGCCTTCATATTTAAAAACTATAGGTTTTTATACTGAAGTTAGAAAAATCATTCTGCTAAAATATCCTGGAAATAGTGCCCATTTAATCATCTAGGTTTTCAATAGTAGAGCACAGTGATAAAGAGCTTAGTAAACAAGCTTCCTAACTTCTCTATATAACAGTTTTTTCATTTATACAGCTGCAATAACAACAGTATCTTTCTCATAAAGTTACTAAAACTAGACAAATTAATATATGTGAAACAGGATAGCATCTGTCACATAAAAAGGCAAAACAAATGTAAATAGTGTTTCCTCAAAATGTTTAATTTTATTTTATATCTATCTTAGTCAGAAAAATATTGTTTTCAGATAAAATTAAGAATAAAAGGAGAGGGCTTTCTTTACAGAACAGTGGCAGCTGTTTTGTTTAGGTAATGTAAAGGGAAGCACACTACATGCATTCTTTTGTGTCTTGCTTCATTCACAGGTCACATTTGTGACTCAATTTCTCCTCCCCCAAAATTCAAATACAATTTATAGATTTAAAAGAAAAAGCTGGGCCTTTTGAGTAGCTTATAAGATTCTCATTGTTCCTCTGAAATTGTTGATCTTTCTCATAAGGTTTCAGCTCTAACCTTAGAGGGAAAAAAAATAGTTGCTACTATCATGAACATTCTGAAAGCAAATACCTCAAAGCACTTTTTCTTTTCAAAAATATACCAGCTAGTAATAAAAACAACATTACACTTTCAAGCCTATCATCTTGCTAAATGTTTTAAATTTAATTTATAAACCATTTTGAACAGTATATTTGGAAAACTTAATAGTCATTTTAAATGACAGTTCCTCAGGGAATTCTCCAACTACCTAACTTTAATTTTGTCACCCTAGAATACATTCTCAAAGCATCCTCCATTTCTGTATTTTAACACTTTACACCATTTCCAATTATTTGTTTCATGTTGTGACTGTGCTCTATGGAGAAAAAGGCGTATTTATTTCACCGAGCATGTGAATTCTAATGTACAATGCCTGTGCACTAAGCATGTGTTGAACATGAGAAAAAGTAACTTATTGAAAGAAAGGAAGGGAGGGAGGGAGGGAGGGAGGGAGGGAGGGAGGGAGGGAGATAGAAAGACCTTAGCAGGCCAACTCACATTGGTTTCAGGATAGGCAGTATCCCTTACATCTAACTTATTAAGAGGCAGAAAAGTGACCTCCCCAGGAAGATTCATTTTATTAAACTCCATCAAAATCTTCGTGCTGACTTCGTCTGAATCAACAATATGATAAAATAACCTACATGTAAACAGAATAATAACACATTTTTATTGTTAGACACTTTTTAATCGCTAGACTTTAAAGTGTTATAAACATTTAAACTATTCACTTCCTTTCTATGCAATCCAATTTATATGTGGGTGGAGAGAAGAACTACTTAGAAAAATCAAATTGTGACCACTCTAAGAAAAAGCCCCAAAAGGGGAAACTTCTAGCTTCTACAATTAGAAACAAACACTTGGTACCTACACATTTAATTAGAAAATTAAGTAAGAAATTGAGGATATAAGAAGATAATGGAGGAAAAAGAAGATAATGGGAGATACATTGTACTAAAACTACAAAAAGTTGTTTCTTACTTTTTATTTCCTCTTTCCTTTAAAAACTCAAGATATCAAGCAAATAATCTCACCTATTTCCAGCAGTGACTTCCACACATGTGTAGAAAGCAGGCTCACACTCAAAGTTATTCATCACTATGCCATGATAGCCATTTTGAACATGCTGATTTATTCCTTTCCGACGAAAGTGGTCTAGCACTTTGTTTATGCTGTCTATTCCATTTAAAATGGCCTGTTTAGAAGTGAAAAATATTAAAATAATTTACCAATGGCACTCTTGCTGGTAAAAAACCCATATCTCTATATTAAAAAATATGCCAGTGATTAAAGTAAAACACCTCTCCAACAACACATGCCCCTTGGAAATATGCCAACAACAATGCAATATCTTATATTATTAAAAGTACTATCATTAATAGCATGCTAAAACAATACCCATAATTTCGTATTTATAAGACAAGTGATTTGCACTCTCCTCTTATTTATTTCCTGGAACCAATGACCTACAGCTTGAAAGCTAATAAATTTTCCTGTGATAGCAACTGACTCAATGTAAACTGAGGTAATGAAAAGAATCCGCTCACCTTTCCTGTTGCTGCTCTAAGAAGTTGCTGTTTCTTTTCAAGATCTTCTCTTTTAGCAGCAAGTGCTTGCTGTTCTGCATTCTCCTCTCTCCACAAGTAACTAACCAATAAAAATTAGACTGTCTTTAATTTCAAAAGCCTTAAGAAGGTGCACTAACATACAAAATTTAGAGTAAAATAATGAAATCAAACATATTTGAATAACTTTTAATTTAAAGACCATTTAACAGTCAGCTAGTTAGCATTCCTCAAAAAAATTGACATATTTTAGTCTATACTAACTTTCTTTCACTTTGTAATTCATCTTTCTTATTTTTTACTTCATAGTATTTTCTGTCCAGTTCTTCTACTCGAGCTTTGACTTCATTAAGGTCCTGATCCAGTTTCTATGGAAATAAAAATAATTCAAATTTAAAATCCAATTTCTCTTTCTCCCTTCCTCTTTAAAAAAATCAATAAAAACCAAAAACTACCATATGTATATTAAATTGTGCTGGTCTTTTTAAAATTAGTACTGTCTTATGGATTTTAAGACATGGAAAACTGTTAAAAATAAAACGTAAATAGGTAAAACCACATTTATTTCTTTGGAAAGATTTTTACAAAATAACTGTAAAAGTTCTTACATTATACTGCTCCAAATTTTTCTCTTTATTTGCCTCAGTATCTTCCAAATCCTTATGTATAGCAGCAATCTGTCTTTTCTTATCATTAATAGCTTGATCTAAAGACTTGAGTTCCTTTTTAATCCACTTATCTCTTTCTTCTTTTGATGTAAACTGGCTTCCTCGACCCTGCTTTGCATAAAGATCCGTTCTTTCCTGGGTAGCTTGGGCCAATCTACACAAAAGAGAATAGATTGAAAAACAGAACAGGAAATAAACAAGTTTAATTGCAATCAATACATCAAGAGTACATAGAGAAAATAGCCATCTAAAAAATTCCATTAAAAAAGGTATTAAGCAACTGCTACCTGACAGAGAGAGCTCCTTGGACTAGTACTATAAAATAATAAATTTACTTCAAAATCACAATTTAAGTCAGGTAAAATAGTCCATATCCTAAGAATTTCAGACAGAAAATGTCTTCACTCCAGGTTTGCGATATTCGGTAAATCTAGATAATTCTAGTAACCCGTTCTCTGGAATTTTCAAAAATGCTCCAACTATAATTATATAAACATTTAAACTTGTAACTAAAGACACTATAAAGGTTAAAAGGCAAGAGAAAACATTCAAAACATATAAAATAAATATTGATGCCTATATTACATAAAGCAATTCAATACAAAAGAAAAAAAATTTTTTAAAAGGGCAATTCACTAAAATGAAATGTAAAGGGCAATTCACTAAAATGAAATGTAAGTGGCACATAAACATGATAATGCACTAAATCATAAAATCAGCAAACACTGGCAAGTCCAATCTACAGATACATACTAAAATGTCTAGCTGTTAAAACAGCATTGAAGGGGGATGGGGGAGGGTAATGGAGGAATAAGGACACATATGTAACACCGTAAACAATAAAGAAATTAAAAAACTAAAAAACAAAACAAAAAAAAACAGCATTAAATTAAAAAAAAAAAGTGGCAGAATAAAACATAAAGTAACATGTCATTTGGTGAAAAACAAACAAACATGAATGATTTAAAAAGATCCAACATCTAGCTATGTTATTTTAGACATGTTATTTAACCTACTCGAGACTCAAGTTTGTTTCATATAAAGTGGGGATAATGTGGTTCACTTAGGGCCTTTGAGTAAAAAGAATGTAGACAATATATGCACAATAATGCTTGGCCCACAGTATTTGTTTAACATTGGCTATTACTCTGTAATGGGCAATTAACTTTTGCCCTTAATATTGTGCCTTCTTAACCCATGACTATTTAGGTTCTACAGAAAACCTACGCAGAAAGTTAAAAGTGGTGGTGAAAAAAATCCCAAACCTAGCAATTCCTCGCTCTTCTTTTTCTTTTACGCTGTTGAATTTAGGTTCTGTTTCTGCCAATTCTTTCTGTTTTTCTTCTATTTTTTCAAGCAGCTTCTGCCTCTCTTTTAATAAGCGTTTCTGTAAATAAAGCAAGATAAGTAAAACTGCAATCTGCTTAAAAATTTTTGTTTAATTTATAAGTCTAACATGTTTTCTCATGAAACAAACAGATAGTACTGAGTTGCTATGTGAATGCAAACTATTTTAATGTGCCAAATCTTTTACAAAAATTCAAGCATGCACCCATCAAAGGACTCTTAGTCCTCCTCATCTGAATATTTGTCTTTCATTTTTAGCATTTTAACTTACCCTTTGTTCACTATTGCCTGCCAATTCATCTTGTAAATCCTTTGCTTTAAGCTCCAACTTAGTCCTCTGCTTAATTTGTTCTTGTCTTTCAGCACTGAGCTGCTCCTTTTCTTCTTTCATAGCTGAAATTTTTGTTTTCAGTTCTCTAACTTGGCGTTCAATGTCCTATTCAAAAGTTTCAAATAGAAATGAGTCAGGCAATTAAAAGTACAACAGCAGAATTATAATACCACTAGAGGCCCAGTGCATAACATTCATGGGGGGGCTGGGGGGGGTCCCCTCAGCCCTGCCTGCACCCTCTCGCAGTCTGGGAGCCCTCAGGATATGTCCAACTGACCGCTTTGGCCCGAGGGGAACAGACCTAAGCTGTCAGTCGCATATCCTTAGCGCTGCCACTCGCCAGCTGTGAGCCCAGCTCAGGGCTCCTGGCTGAGCAGTGCTCCCCGTGGGAGTGCACTGACCACCAGGGGGCAGCTCCTGCATTGAGCGTCAGCCCCCTGGTGGTCAGTGTGCATCATAGAGACCGGTTGTTCTGCCGTTAGGTTGATTTGCATATTAGCCTTTTATTATATAGGATTAGTTTTGTCCGTTTTCTTTCTTTCATTTACACTTTCAGTACTCTGTTTCCAATACTCAATCCCAGTGACACTCCACTTCAAGTAATCATTCCCAATTCTTGTACAAAGGTCCTACTGTGGTAAAAAGAATAGCTTAGGTGTAGTTTGTAATCTTACCTCCATTTTATCTCTTGCATCCTGCTGGGCATCTCTTAATTGTCTGGATTTTTCTCCACTAGTTTCTCGCTTAGCAGAAAGCTAAAAACAACAAAACCAAGCTATTATTTCTAACTCATCTTGTATTTGTTTAATTTTTCAAAATACCTAGTCAAATTTTTAGATATCTGCTAAAATAATTATTCACTTTAAAATTTTTTACCAGAAAACTTAGTGGTTTTCTTTAAATAGAAAATTCCCTAAAACAAATTTTTGTACAAAATGTCAGCAATAGTAATTACAAAATACATTTTTAAAAGCTAAGAAAAAAATTCATAAAACTTTAAAGGTGACTTCCTCTCATCTTGGTCTGAGACCTCACCTGATTATATTTCAGATATACAGCAAGGCCAACATGGGCCTACACATTTTTCTTAGAATAGACTGAGAGAACAAATTTGCTAACTAATAAATTCATTAAGGGGGTTTCCAATTTAATTTTCTATTTAAAAATCATTGAAAAGTATAAATATAGCATGAGTTTAACACATTCAGAGTAATAAAATTAATCTGAATTTAAGTGGCAAAGGTAAATATTTTACCTCATCAAGTTTAGCACGAGTCTCATTAAGTTCCTGATTGTAAATGGTATATTCCAGGGCTCGTCTCATTTTATCCCACTTCTGATACTGAGCTAGTTCTTCCTTTTCTTCCTCTAAGGTATGTAATCTCTCTTCAATGTATTTTAACAACTCATTGATTTTTTCCCGTTTGCCCTCTTTAAAAAAAAAAAGGGAAGGATGAAGGAATTCAATACATTTTTATGCAATATCTCTTCTCAAATATACCATGAGTTAAACTTAATCTTAAGAACTACAGCATTATTTCTTTGATATTATGGGATAACCAAACCTAAGATAAAATGGCAATTATGATGCTTTATTATGAAAAACAACAGAGAACAAACTTACACATAGTGACACTGATTCTCATATACATGTGGTAAGGGTCTCAGTTTAAGCTTCCTTTAAAAGCTTAACATTAAAAAACACAAAACCCTACTAATATCATTGGTGTCACTGAGTCCCAATTTTACAATAATAACATTATCTATAGCTGCTACATATTGAATGCCTATTATATTCCAATTATGGTGCTACTTTGCTCCTCTACTCACCACCATAAAACATGAAAAAGGATTTTACAGATGGGGAAGCTTTGAACCAGAGAGATCAAGTCTAAAGTTACAATGTCAGTTAATTATTAGTTAGATTTTGAATCCAGGACTGTCTGACTCTAAGCTATGACAGGACAAAGCACCTGAAGAGCAGAGTGGGTTTCCACAATAAATGCACTAATGATGAGTCTAAGTTCCAAGTTTTACATTTACTTGCTCCTGAACAACTTTTTTTTTGAGGAATACATCCAAATTTGTTATCTCACACAAAATGATGAGGACATTAGAGGCACAAAATAGTTGACCTAAAAGGGCATTACTACTCCACAGTAACAATTCTTTATTCAAAGAAATAAATTATTGGAAATCTCAAACCTTAAATTGCTTAAAACTAATTTTCTCTTCATTCAACATATAGGCAAAGTATCATACAATATACTCCTGAGATATACATAACTCCTTTCCACTACAATACAATGAAAAGTAATTCACAATAGAAATAAGGTACAATCACATTTCTTTTACCTGTTTCTTTCATTAAAGAAATACTTTCTTCTTTTCGTTCATCATATACTCTAGTACCAGCTACTTCTCTTAATAGTTTTAGTCTCTGAGAGTCTGGTGCTGTTGCCATTTGGTTGATCTAAAAATTTTTGAAAAATAATTATTACAGCACTACAGACTGTTCTTTAAGAACTCTACCTTGAATGAGTATTCCCATAAGTTGAGTACGAGTTCACTAATATAATCTGTACAGTACTTAAGTATACCTATATACCTGTATTTCCTTTTACTTAAGTGAAATTTACCAAACAAAAATCTAAGATATATATTCATAAGTCTAATTTATGATAAACCCCCCAAATTACAAATGACAGAGGAATATCCCACCATCTCTTTTTCTTAGTCAATTTGACAAGGTATAAAAGATGAGATTCATTCTAAAGGAACAAAGTATTTTTAAAAGGGGAAACCTTAACTCACTATGCATTTTTTAAAAGCTATGATACTATTAAAAGTATAACAAAAATGGTATTCTTAAAGTATAGATTAAAATAACTGTCTCACTGGGGTAGGGTGTGTTAAAAAAAATAAGCAAAAACATCTTTAATATCTCACAAATACATGGCAAAGAAAATACATGACAAAGTGATAAAACCTAATTACCATGAAACTTTATAGAACAAGCATGAGTTTCACATGTTCTTTAAAATAAAATTAAAGGTAAAAAATGCTATCACTGCATTAAAAATTCAAGTGACAGTTACTTTAACACTTTTACATAAAAGAGAATCAGCTCTGAGCTAAGAAAAAATGGTCTGTCAAAAGTATACACGTCAAAAGTATATGCAACAAAAAAATCACCCTTCAAGTCCTTCTCCTTGGGTATCCCAATTAAGCTTGTTCATTCACTAAATTTACTCAATTAAAAAATATTTAATGAATCATTACAACATATATGCCACTCTGCTGGGCACTGGGAAAGAAAACTGAACAAAACAGAAAAGGTCTTGCCCTCATGGAACTTATTCCAGTGGAAAAAGAGGAAATAAGCATACCATCATAGTATAACACAACTGCTATGAAGAAAAACAAAACAGAATAAAGAAATAAAGTATATAGAGTAGGGGTGAAGGCAATACTTTTGTAGATGAGATAGTCATGGATGGGTCATATGAAATCACCATGAGCAGAAATTAAAATAATGTAAAGTGGCCCATGTTGTATGTGTGAAGGGAAGACTCAGATAACTGCTATTTCAAACCAGCCTCATTTTTAAAAAAATGTCTTATAAACCATCTTTTAAAAAAACCTGTTCTTCTGGTATCACATTTCCCAATGTGAAACACCATACCTTTCCTAATCACTTCTGAATGCTAACTTTCCAACACAAATCTAAAAAAGCCTTCAATATGATATTAGAAGTGGACATTTGTTAAGAACTCCCCCCTAGTCCAAACGAACATTACAGAAAACTTTAGGACATTATAGGTATGTCTTAAGAAAAATTAATTATCTTGGATATAGTTTAAAGTATATTAGGAAATCATAGAACAATCAGCTAAAGTATATAGAAACTAAAAACTACAATGAATATAATCTCTATAAGGAAAATAATATGTAGCATTATGGTGAATTCTAGTAATGTAAGCTTTTTAGCATTTTAATTTTGTGATATACTTTTAGAAAGTAATATTTTCCAATGTGATTTTTACAGAATTTCTACAATATTCATAATTTATGATTTTAAAAGATTTCCAAAAACCTAAATGTCTTCCAGTGCAATGTACCTTAGAAAGTGATACAGGTCACTAAGGAAAGATGATCCACTTAAACTCTACAGAAATACTTCCCATCCCATTATGCAATGAATCTACTTTGTATTTTATAGCCACATAAAAGGTAATACTAACTTCAATACAAAATAAACCAATGAAAACAAGACATAAGGTATATTTTCGCTTCAACTTAACCACTACAATAAACCAAATCATTCACTGAATATACTCAGAAACCAAATTCTATTAAAAAAGGACATACAATTTTTTTACCTTTCCTTGTTTAACAATATAATAAGGATTACTTCGAGAAAAACCAGCACTTTCAAGGAGGTTCATCACATCATTTTTCCTGTTGATAAAGATTGAAAATTTCAGATAAATAACCAAAAAATGAGTACACTATCTTTTGGGTTAAGGAGTATGAGGGAGTACAGAACAGTCATTAAACCATCTGTTGTATTAGCCTCAGAGAATCTTCTGATTCTTATGTTTATGCTCTAAATATTGATTTGTTGAACATAAGTAAATATACTTCTATTAGGCAAGTAAAAAATACTTTCACTCTGTTGCAAAGAAATTACAAATGTGAAGAAAAATGCTTACGTGACCATTTTCTTATCTAAGAAATATTGATCCTTTTTTGCACCAATAACTCTTCGAAGTGAAACTTCCTCTTTATCAATCTAAGAAGAAAAAAAAGTAAAAGCCCAGAGTTAATTTAATAGTAAAAGTAAAAAACTTTAAAGGTCACTTTAGAGTCCCTAAACATAACAATTATTTTGACATTTCAATCTCACTACAGGTATGCTATGAATACTCAATTCTTATGATAAAGACATTTTTTTTTCACAACAGCTTGAACATTCCCACTTATTTATTATTTATAAGACTGTTCATTATAATTTTAAAACAAAGTTAGTATGTAAACTGTATAGTAACTCTGGCATAAATTATAATAGCTTACATAAAACTATAAATGTTTTAAAGCATAAAAAAAATCAGCTGCAACAATAAAATTCTCAACATCAATAAAAAGAAAAAGCAGTTACTCACTGGCAACCGGTTGTCTGAATTGTCAAAAATAATCTCCACAAAAGCAGAAATAACACGAGGACCTGTACCCTCCTAAAACGTGAGATAAATAAATTTTAAATTTAAGTGGTATTTTCAAATACTTTAAACACATTTCAAGTTTAGTGCATGGTAACAAGCCTGATTCAATAGAGAAAAATTTCTACCAGACTAGTATACATCTCTCTTGCCAAAATAACAAGATAATGGATTAGGATAGTAATATTTAACCAAAACGCTTTTGATTTTGAATGAGAATACAAAAGATGTTAAAGTTAGGTCCTCATTAGAGCACAAGACCCCACAGACACTAAGTTCTACCTATATGATAATATCTAAAACACTTTGAGGCTTTTCTTTTACAGACTCATGTTAAGGCTGATAATGAACCCTAACAAATCATGTAACTATTGAAACTCTGTTTTTTAAACATTTGAGATAGTCTATGTTCTAAATCTGCTAAGAAAACACATTTAACATGTGTCACATTTAAACCAATTTATGGCCTAACCACTTACATAACCAAGTCCAGGAAATTTCCAGATTCTGGACATGGTATCATGTAGTGATTCAACACAATGGATAATATCTAAAAAGATTATTCTTTTAATGCCAATCTGAGAAACTTAAACAGAGATTTTTCTATAAGGAATTAGTCCTGATTACTGAGCCAAACGTTCAAATTTGGGGAGTAGGGTGGAGAGCTATTTAAAACAAAAAACAAACAAAAAAACACTTCCTAGGTGTGAGGGACATTATTGAGATATATGGAGGAATCTTACTTTCTGATCCTTAAATTAATTATAAGCCTTATTCAAACCAGAAATATAAATTATACTATTTTATGTCTTTTGTAATTTTTATCCTAAAACTACTTTAGTTCATTATTCATAAAAATCTAATGGAAAATTATAATAATTTTCTTTACACATACTTCTTTCATATTGGAAAATGTTAACATTTAAGTAAAAATATGGCTAAAAATAGTAACCACTTTATGCTGCTTAGTTTGCAATGGTTGCTTCTATATGGTCCCATTTAACTTCTGGTTCTGAGTCTCGAAGTTCCTAATCCCCAATATCAAACTCGTCTTTCCCCTCGGCAAACCTTCTTCTCGAGCTTTACCAGACAATATCCTTAATAAAGAATTTATATTTATATGGAAGACATATCCATCTATAGACAAATCCTACAATTTTCTTATCATTCGATTAAAATTACGGCTTTATCCCGTATTAACATAACAGATTAAATTTTACAGCAGAATAAGAGGCTATATCATATTCAAAAGGATCTGAAACTTGACCAAATAATTTATCAGGATTGACAATGTATTTTAAAATATATACTGCTGCCTTGGCTGGTGTGGCTCAGTTGGTTGGAGCATCATCCCATGCACCAAAAGGTTGCAGGTTCGATCCCTGGACAGGGCATATTCATTTGGGAGGCAGCCAATCTACTTCTCTCTCTAAAATCGGTAGAAACATATCCTCAGGGGAGAATTAAAGTAAATAAATAAATAAAAATACATACAGCTGACCCTTGAACTGTGAGGGTCCACTTATATGCAGGTTTTTAAAACAGATCTGCACATGTTGTTCAAGGATCCACTGGTGACTGGAAATATGCATATTTGGAGAACTGGCTGAAGTTACATGCGGATTTCCTACTGAAGGCAGTGGATGCCACTATCCCTTGAGTTGTTCAAGGATTAACTGTAATATCAATAATGTCTTAAAGCAGCCTCACTCACATGCAATAAAGCCAATCGCTGTTCCGGACGAAGATGACTAAACTCATCACTGAGAACAAACTGAATTGCTAGAAATACAAAAACATAACAATTAGTACAGTCTAAAACTGAATTTATGTCTTACTAATAATTTCCCATATTTTCGTAGAATATAATCAATCAGGTAATGAACAATGCAGATAAAGTGGATTACCTGCTTCATATAAACAACAAAAAAAGCAGATAATTTGCCTGTATTTCAGACTAATCAGCTAGAAAATGATGATATAAGGAAACTATTAAGAAGCTCTCACTGAGCCTGGCTGGCATGACTCAGTGGCTGAGTGTTAATCTATGAATCAGGGGTCACAGTTTGATTCCAGGACAGGACACATGCTGGGTTGTGGGCTCAAACCCCAATGTGGGGCGTGCAGGAGGCAGCCAACCAATGATTCTCTCTTATCATTGACTAGAGGCCCGGTGCACGAAATTTGTGCACAGGGGTGTGTGTCCCTCAGCCCAGCCTGCACCCTCTCCAATCTGGGACCCTGAGAGGGATGTCCGACTGCCCGTTTAGGCCCGATCCCAGTAGTGTTCACTGAAACATTTAAGGTAATAAAATAAAAAGAAAATATAAAGGTACAGGAAGAGACAAGCAGAACTAAGGTCTACTTCTTAATCAAAGTACTCACTGACTTGTTAGGTTAACACTATATTTGCTTTTACCCACTAGATATGTTATATATTATTTATTAACAAATTAGACTACAATATCCTTAATTGGATACTTTGTCAAAAGAAATAGAACTAAGTGAAAATATAGGGAAATGCCCTGGATGGTGTGGGTCAGTTAGCAGGGTGTGGTCCCGTGCACCAAACGGTTGCCTAGCTGGTGTGTTCAGTGGTTGAATGTCTACCTATGAACCAGGAGGTCACGGTTCAATTCCAAGTCAGGGCACATGTCTGGGTTGTGGGTTCAATCCCCAGAAGGGGGCATGCAGCCCATCAATAATGCTCTCATCACTGACATTTCTATTTCTCTCTCCTCTCCCATCCTCTCTGAAAGCAATAAAAAAAATACTTAAAAAAAAAAGATAAAAATTTTTAAATATATATAGGGAAATATTTCAGAGTCACACCTTCTACTCAACTGCTTCCATAAGGAGTCACTCCTACTTCCATGCAGAGCACTTAAATGTACCTGATCTAGAAATGGAACTCTACCCAGTTGTTCTGTTCCTAGTCCACCCAAAAGACCTTTGACAGTGTGTATGTGTGCATGAATGGGGGTGAAGGTGAGGACTGGCTGTCTTTTATAATCACCTTGGAGTGGGGAGTGGAAGGAAAATGAATTAAAATTGCCCTCATTCCTGAGAAGATTATGAAATACTCATTTCCACTCCAAGCCACTCTCTTACCATCCCCAAATTATTACAATGTTAGGATACAGAGTAGTACCTTTTAGCTTTACAAGCAGACGGAATAGAACTTTTGCTTTTCTAAACCCACCCTTTTCCTCAAATACTACTCAACTAAGAGGTTCAAAAATTTTCCAACTCACTCTTTATATAGTCTAATTCTTTAACATGATTTTTTTTCTGCCCAGAGGATTTGCTAACAGAGGCATTACTATACTTAAATGCATCTAATCTTTAGAGATAATTTTCAAAGTCCTATTTACTATCTGCAAACTAACAATAATCTGTTGAGTTTACAAAGTTTTTACACCCCTCCATCCTTTATAAAAATAATTGGTTTAGAGCCCCGGCTGGTTTTGCTAAGTGGTTAGAGCGTTGAACCTCAGGTTCAATTTCTGGTCAAGGGCAGGTATCTTGGTTGCAAGTTTATAATTCACACAACCCATCTAAGGCAGGCAGGGTGAACATTTCTGTTCCTAAAATGGAAAGACTAATTTGAGAGGCTAAGTGTTTTTCCCAGTCTCACAGAGCTTATTAATCACTAGGTATAGAGTAGATCTCAAGTCCTTACACTATTAACTCTCTAAACTACAACCCTGTATGAAGTATTTCTTGGATTTCATGCAAACATAATCTCAAAATGAACTATCTTAAGATACATAGGTCTTAATATATTTAAAATTCAAAAAACAATACCTACCATAAAAAAAGTTACTTTTTCCAGATCCATTTCTGCCCACTATAAAATTTCAAAAAAAGTATGTTATTTTGTGTAAGAGACTATAAAATTAAAACTTTACTGCAAGTATTAGAAAATTTATAAATCCAAATTTCTAGCATAACATCTTAATATATGATATTAAATACAACAGAACAGTAAACAAAAGAAATCAATAAACAAAACAGCTTTAATCGCCAAATGAGTATAATTTTTATATAGACCTCAGATATCTTTTTCTCTAAAGAAAATAATTTAAATTGTTGATATTTTTGCTCTTTCCCAATAGTTTAAAATTAATAAAAATAACTAAATACACTGCCTGGCTTCCATAATTTATAATCATTACAATGTACAATAATTCTATTTTAATTGTATATAAAGTATTTCTTAATAATGTAAAGATGCACATATTACTAACATTTTTAAAAATACTCGAATCATTTTAAATTCTCAAATTATTCACATGGTAAATAATTTATGATCAGCCCTATGTACATAATATAGTTTCATACTCACAAAAGTATAGACAACTGTAAAGCATTGTTTTTTTCTATCTGAATTCAGAAATAAGCAATCCTATACATAAAAGGATATCAAATGTTTCAAGTTTAATGAATTCATTTGAGTGTTTTGTTTTGTAACATTTTCATTAAGATTCTTAATCTTGACCAAAATATGCTGAACAATTTAGCCTCAGAGTTATCACCTTTACTGCAAAGTAAATCCTAAAGAAATCACTTATGTTATGCCAAAAAGTAATGAAGTGTTTTTAAAAAGAGGCATATAACAGACACAGAGGCCAGCTTGAAGAGGCTTCCACTGGCTAAATCTAAGACAACATGAGTACCATAATTAGAAGAATTAGAAATTAGTGCTGGGGGGAATAATCCATGAGTTCATACTGACAATAAAAAGATAAGCAACCAAGAAGGAAGGGCTCTTAGTTGATCATGGTAAATGTGAAAGGAATGCTGGAAATGGAAAAAAAATCATTTGAAACCATCAGAATAAAGAATTATTACTGGACACAAAATGTAGAGGAAATTTTTTATAAAGATCACCATCTTTGCATGTTCCAAAAGTATCTCCCCATTCCCATAGTATTTATTAGTTGCAAGGGAAAATAACTATACAGTAGAAAAATTAGACACGACCTTGACTGAGTAATCGAAAGTAACATCAGTAAAAGGTGTAGATGGCACAATATTTTAATAAAACAATGTTATAAAAGATAAAGAAACACTGTGGAAAGGATCCACCTTAAAGGAACCTAAAGAGACATGACAACTAAATGCAATGCCTGATCCTAAATTAGATCCTTTACTGGAGGGGGGAGATGCTATAAAGAGCATTTGTAAGTCAATCAACAGAACTGGAAAATGAACAGCAAATGACCGCATTGATGTTAAGTTCACTGAAGTCGATAAGTATACTATGATTATGCAAGAGAATATCCCTTTTCTTAGAAAGTTCACATTGAAGTCTGAGGTAAAGTTCCATGATATATGTAACTTACATCTAAAAATTCAGAACATCAAAAAACACTTGTGCTGGCTCTCTGAGCAAAACGGAGCATTATCACCAGAAGAACCTGTAGACTAACTATTGAGGGCAATCACCACTAGCCCTGATCCTCACAGAGCTGCTTTTTCATTTAATCTTCCCAACAGCCCTGGGAGATGGGTATCATTACCTCCACTTTACAAATGAGGAAACAGAAGCCCCTCGGGGAGTCAGGATTGAATCCCATCCAATTTCGCTCCAAAGTTTATGACCTTCCCACCAAGCTATGTGGTCTATCCACAGACATTATGACAGGGAGACAAATCTGAGAACAATGTCACTTGTGAATAAAGAATGGTCATCTTTGGAACAGGCAATAGTGAGCATTTTAACTACAAAATGGCACTAAATTTAGTGTCACTCACTGTAAACTTAAAGCTGTGCAAACACACACACGGGAGTATACCCAAATAAAGTAATGTATGACTGTCTTATTCAAATACTTTAAATGTGTAAAATAAGCAATTCATCAGTGCAGACAGAAGACAAATAAGTTATTCCACACAGAAAAAAATAGATACAGTTATGTATACTCAAAGGTAATTTTGTCCCCATAAGCCCAGATACAGGCAGAACGTAAACGGCTGCAAAGGTATAAATCGGATCCCGTGCGCCATGAACGCTTACCAATCACATTATGTTTTGAACTGAAGGGATCCACAATTGTCTGATCTCTGTAACTTCGAAAACCCTGGATGATCACCTAACAAATAAATAAAAGGGATTGTTGTTTTTTTTTCAGAACACACACAAAGAAATAAACTTCCAAAAACGTTTTCTTTTGCACTTCTTGCCCTTTCTGGTTTCTCCTTTAAGATAGGAAACTGTCGACTTCTCAGAAGAGTATTTCATTTTGGAAAGTGGTGATTATAAAAATCGTCGGAGAACACACAGTCCGTTTATCAGTGACCATTGCCAGTGTGTTTAGTTTTCATTAGTAACCGGTTCGGGGCGTCTCAAAACCAAGCACCCTGGAAAGGTTCGCTGGACCCCCAACATGAAGGGCTCAAGGAAATGCGTCAAGTAGGCAGGCTGGCCCCAGCTTTTTTGATCCGAGAGAAACACGGGACAGCCCCCCAAAAGGAGACGTTGTAAGAAAGGAGTGCCGAGAGCCTAACATTTCCAACAGGGAAACTTTCCCCAAGGGCCGCGAATGGGCTCTTTGTGCAGCACTCAGCGCGGGAAGGCCGTTTTGACAGAAGTAAACAATAAGGAGGCGCTACACATTCCGCCAGAATCAAGTCCCTTTTACTCCTCCTGTCAGACGGGGAGAAAGACAGCCAGGTAAGCTGACACCCCACCCGGCCCGTGCCCCCAGGGGCGCCCCCGGGCCGGGGAGACACATCTCCAACACACCCCAGCGAATGACCCGCGCGGGGTTTTCCCCGCAGGATCCCACAGTTCCCCGGCCTCTCCCCCCGCCGCTCCCCTCCCCTCCCGGGAAGGCCCGATCTCTCCACAAGGCCCGCCCCGTCAGCCCCTCCACACCTCTCCCAGGTTCTTTCTCCTTCAAACAAGTGCCCTGCACAGAGGCCCGGGCTGCAGAGGGGCGCCCCAATTCTCAGCGATCCCCGCGCTCCGGGGGCGGGGCCTTTCTCCGCCCCCCAGTCCCGGTCCAACCCAGGTCCCCCTGTGCCGGGAGTAGTGAGGCCGCAGGTCGTGCCGCGACATCCCCACCTCTAGGAGCGGTCCTCACGGGCCTGTGAAGGGTGTGAGGGATGCACAGACCTTACCTGCTTTATGTACATGGTTCCGTGACCCCAACCGGGGAGAAGGTCTGCCCGTGAAGAAACAACAGCGCGGCCGCGGGGTCAGGTGAGACACTTACGGGACCCCTCCCCCTAAGCGCCAATCCGTCCCGCCAGCCAAACAAAATGGCGTCGCCCCGGGAGGCGGAGTCCGCGCCTCGGACGGAACCACCCTCGTTTTCCCAACAAAGCGTAGGGGGAGTCAGGGTCAGGTCTGCTTTATCTGTCTTAGAAAAGGAGGCTTATCCGGCGTCCTAAGGTGGATTTAATTTGATTATTAAATTTCTATTTGTAGCTGAAACTTTCCTGAGAGTTAGTCGGAAGCTTCATTCAGTAAAGTCTTGAACATGAGGTTGGCTCGTATTCCCTCCGAGCGTGGAGCCAATGGTTGCGTCCACAAGGGGGAACCTTCGGCGCCAAAGCCAAGTATGGGAGTCGGAGGACCAATAGCTGTGCGGGCCGGCGGTCACGTGGTCTCTGGCTGTTTAAAAATGCGGACCCGGAGCGGGCTGCGTCCCTGGACCCACAGAATGCCGTTGGTCTCTGGAATTCAGCGTGCGGAATCCTTTCTTTCTCTCTCTCTCTCTCTCTCTCTCTCTCTCTCTCTGTGAACTGAAACTCTCACATTTATGATAGAAATGTAATGTGATACAACCACTTTACTGTAAAACTAAATATACATCTATCCTATGAGCTAAGCCCAAGATGAGCATACCGTATGTCCTCAATGATTTTTGTAAGGATGTTCGTGGCAGCTTTATTTACAATGGTCCCAAACTGGAACAACCCAAATATCTACCAACTGATGACTCAATCAATCAATTGAGGTATATCTTTTTATTGACAATTAAAAGAAAAGAACTACTGATAGGTGCAATGACATAGATGAATCTCAAAAATATACTGAGTGAAGCTCAAAGATATACTGATGAATCTTAGAGACTTACTCATATATATATATTACAAATGAATACATATTTCTATGTATATGAAGTTCTAGGACAAGTGAAACAAACTTATGATGGAAAAAAAAATCAGAAAAGTGATTGCTTCGGGGAGATTAGGAGGGCACTGGGAAGGAACACAGGAGTTTTCTGGGAGCTGATGGTAATGTTCTTTATAGGGATTTGAGTTCCAAGGTTTATGCATTTATCAAAAATCTGTGACTATTTGCTTAAGATTTTTACATGTCATTATACGTGGATTTTACATCAAAAGAAAGAACATAAATAAATGTAGAGCTGTAGTTAATGAGAGGTTAAGTGTAGGCCAGGCTGTGATGTCATCTCAGCCTGGGGGGTTGTTGAACACACACATACTGCTCACGTGACAATTACTTTGGTACAATATGTAATTTGAACATGCTGGAGATAAGAGGAAATCTTACAGTTTCATTGATGAAAACACAACTAGCTCTGAACTGTATAAAACTATGAGGGATCATGCTGCCAAGGAATATGGTTTGAGTTTAAGTTTGGTGTAGCAACGTGCTCTCATGGTGCAGCTGCACTGACAGAAAACCATTCCCAAGTTATTTCCCAACTAACGATGTTGCATGAGAATGTAAATCAACACACTGCTTCCTTTTTAAGAAAATTCTGCCATGAAAAAGATTTAGCTGAACTAAACAGTGTCTAGTTACATAGTAAAAAATGGTGAATTATGCAAGAGGTAATTATTAAATTTGAGAAGATTCTCTTTATTACGTGATAGCATGAAAGCTGATGGTAACTGTTGTTGCACGCTGAGATAAGATGCTTACTTAAGGACACAGTTCTATTAGGAATGTTTGAATCTGAAAGGAATTTTTAGCGTTCCTAGAAAGTAAAAACAAAAACAAAAAAAGCACCCACCTTTTCAAGATCCCAACCTTTGAAGGATGTGATTTGGACAAAGGACTTGTTTATTTGTGTGATATTTTTGGCATTTAAAAAAATTTTTTTAAGCTCCCCTGTGAAGCCATCAGGTCCAGGATTTTGTTTGCTGAGTGTTTTTTGTTTGTTTTTTAAATATGTTTTTATAGATTTTTGTAGAGAAAGAGGAAGGGAGAGGGATGGATGGATGGATAGATAGATAGATAGATAGATAGATAGGAAGAAACATTGATCTGTGGCCTGCACACTCCCTCCTGGGGATCAAGCCTGCCACCTGGGCATGTGCCCTAACCAGCAATCGAACCAGTGACCTCTTGATTCATGGGTCGATACTCAACCACTGAGCCACACTGGCCAGGCATTTTTTGGCATTTTTTAATGTTCTTTCTACTTCTAAGCAAGGAAAGAATACAACATGATTTTCAATGCAAATAAGATTGAAGAGCAAAAATGGAGTTAGAAGCTTAGAAGAACAGAGTTTCCATAGATTGTGATAATGTTTCATAATTTAATAACAATTATCAATAAAGTACTTGATCATCTTGATATTGCACATCTGTGAAACGTTATGGCCAAATGCCTTACAGATTTGACCGAACTGTTTACATTTTATTTCCATCAAAAGAGGATCTATGCATGGGAAATTCACAGATTCAGAAACCATTGCTTTAATTAAAAGATGATTTGATTTATATACCCTAATAGGATAAGTTGGTGGAAAAGGCAATATTGATAGAGAACTGAAGATGAATTTTGAAAATTAGAATCATTTGCTTCATTTTGGATTCAAGTAAAGCATGAAAATCCTGAGCTTCCTGAAATTGCTTTAAAATTTCTTCTTCCGCCCTAGCCATTTTGGCTCAGTGGATAGAGCGTGGCCTGTGGACTGAAGGGTTCAGTCAAGGGCACATGCTCAGGTTGCAGGCTCAATCCCCAGCAGGGAGCGTGCAGGAGGCAGCTAATCAATTCTCTCATCACTAATGTTTCTCTCCCTCTCCCTGCCTCTCTGAAATCAATAAAAATATATTTTATTATTTTTTTTAATATATATTTTATTGATTTTTTACAGAGAGGAAGGAAGAGGGATAGAGAGTTAGAAACATTGATGAGAGAGAAACATCGATCAGCTGCCTCTTGCACACCTCCTACTGGGGATGTGCCCGCAACCAAGTTACATGCCCTTGACCGGAATCGAACCTGGGACCTTTCAGTCCGCAGGCTGACGCTCTATCCACTGAGCCAAACCGGTTTTGGCAATAAAAATATATTTTAAAAGAAAAATAAAAGAAAACCATTTTTATTAAAACAATAAATAAAATAAAAATAAAATTTCTTCTTCTATTCCATCAACAAACCTCTGTGAGGCTGGCTTCTCCTCTAGAGTTCTTATTAAAACAAGACATAGAGCCCTGGCCAGTTTGGCTCAGTGGATAGAGCGTCGGCCTGTGGACTCAAGGGTCCTAGGTTCGATTCCGGTCAAGGGCACGTACCTTGGTTGCGGGCACATACCCAGTGGGGAGTGTTCAGGAGGCAGCTGATCGATGTTTCTAACTCTCTATCCCTCTCCCTTCCTCTCTGTAAAAAAAAAAAAAAAAAAAAAAAAAAAAAAAAAAATCAATAAAATGTACTTAAAAAAAAAAAAAAACAAGACATAGAAACAGTTTCTACAGGCATTGAAGATGAAATTACATTGTACCTTCTGAGTAGTATTCTGTTCCATTCTGCCTGGATTAGATAGGCCAGTGGTTGGCAAACTGCGGCTCGCGAGCCACATGCGGCTCTTTGGCCCCTTGAGTGTGGCTCTTCCACAAAATACCGCGGCCTGGGCGAGTCTATTTTGAAGAAGTTTAAGTTTAAAAAATTTGGCTCTCAAAAGAAATTTCAATCGTTGTACTGTTGATATTTGGCTCTGTTCACTAATGAGTTTGCCAACCACTGAGATAGGCTAACAAGCCATACATGTGCATTTGTCTATTAAAAACCTTCATGTTGCCCTAACTGGTTTGGCTCAGTGGGTAGAGCGTCGGCTTGCGGACTGAAGGGTCCCAGGTTTGATTCCGGTCAAGAGCATGTACCTTGGTTGTGGGTTACATCCCCAGTGGGGGGTGTGTAGGAAGCAGTTGATCGATGTTTCTCTCTCATTGATGTTTCTAACTCTCTATCCCTCTCCTTTCCTCTATGTAAAAAATCAATAAAATATATTTTTTAAAAAAACCTTTATGTTAATAAATATGGTATTCATTCAAAGTGAGGAAACACTTCCTTTTACTTAGAATTTGTTGTCTAGTTATGATTGCAGAACAACAAAAGTTATTAGCATAGAAGCAATTCTCTGTATTAATCACCTATAGTATGCACATTCAATGAACAACACATACAGATTTTGCAATTATGTTATTTTTTCCCTGTTGTGTTTGTTCTGATTATATTTCTTGGAATGTAATTTTGTCTGTTGAATCTGATAATAAAAATTAGATTTCTGTTTTGTATGTCTTTGTTTTTAAATGTAATATATCTATGGATTCGTTTTTATCATATTTTACAAATGGATTGGTTTGTAACAGATTAAAAAAATGTTTTAAATTGGTCATTCACCACTGTTCTATATGTCAACTTCATCTATAAGGTGAGGATAAACTGACAACTCTGGATCAATCACAATTTTGGATGGTGTAAGTCCAGGGGGTTAGGAAAACAGGGGCCATTTTATTCCAGCATAAAAGATGAACATTATTCTGAGTTTCACTTCTTCATCTTTCCATGAGAGGGCAGTCGAGAAGTACTTATAGTTGTCAGGTGCATCATAAAACTAAACTTGACCTTAAACCAAGAAATTGTAGCATGCAGGAAAAAATAAAACAGAGCAAAATCAATTAACCAGTGGACATTTACTGAGCACCAATACTGTCCTGACCACACTGAGACTCACTAAAGAGTTTGAAGCCCACTGTCTACATATTTGTAGCTAAAATCCAGGAAAGTCCATGAAAATGGGACAACACAAGCCAGAGTCAGTTTTGCAAGATGAAAAGAGTTCTGGAGATTGGTTGCATGGCAGTGTCAATATACTAGTACATAACATTACTGAACTGTACATTTTAAAATGGTTAAAATGGTGAATTTTGTATTATGTGTATGAGAGATATAGAGGAGAGAGATGGAGAGAGAGAGAGAGAGAGAGAGAGAGAGAGAGAGAGAGAGAGAATATGAGATGGGGAGAGAAAGAAAATCTTTAGGCCAAAACTCCCAGGTGGGCTGTGCAGGAACGGTATACATTGACAGCTCCAGATCACAGACGTAGAAAGAAGTGGAGATGGATAGCACATCACAAGGGTTGTTGAGCCTTTACTTTGGGGCACCTGACACACACATGTACTTTTTTGTGGGGGCTACTACAAATCTGAGCCCATCCCTCTACACCCGTTTTCTGGCTGGTTATTTTAGAGAGCCCCTTTTCATCCATTCAACATTTACTGGGCACCTGCTTTGTTCCAGGCACCTTGGAAGGCTATATGTAGGGCACAGCTGTGAATGAGACAGACAGCTTCTGCTCTCAAAATGTTTAGAAAATATAATTTTTTCTGTTTGAGGCCCTGAAGATCTTGGAAACGTTTTAATTCAGGTCAGCATTGTCTTCAAACATTGACAAGTGGGCCACTTGAACCTACCATCTCTCATGTGTTGTCTTGAAAAGTGGGGAAGACAAGGAAGCAAGAGGGAGAATAACTACAGAGCCACAGAGCCAGCCAGGGTTGCCTTGACAACAAGATCAGAGAAAACAGCCAAGCCCTGGAGGTGCCAGGGCTGGACTCTGAGCCTTGGCCAATGGTCCACGGAAGGATGTCACCTTTTGACTCCAACAGAACTTCACTGAAGTGAGTCTTTGAAATCCCAAGGAAGAGGGGCCCACGCACTGAGGAACTCATCCCACGTCGACTCCTGCCTTGTTCCGATCCTGTAGGAACACAGGATGTTCTCACTCCAAAGGCTGTCTAAGACCGCTGTAGGGTCTGGGTAAGAGCTTGGCTTAAGAATCAAACAAGCCTCAGTTAAAACTCAGGCTGGGCCTCATGATAGCTATCTAACCTTGGACAAAATCTGTATGTCTGAGCCCCAGTTTCTCCATTTCTAAAGTGGAAATAATAATAGGAGCACCGCCCTAACTGGTTTGGCTCAGTGGATAGAGCATCGGCCTGCAGACTGAAAGGTCCCAGGTTCAATTCCAGACAAGGGCATGTACCTTGGTTGCAGGCACATCCCCAGTGGGAGGTGTGCAGGAGGCAGCTGATCAATGTTTCTCCCTCATCAATGTTTCTAACTCTCTATCCCTCTCCCTTCCTCTCTGTAAAAAATCAATAAAAAAAATAAATAAATAATAGGAGCACCTCAGAGAGTGTTGTGAGGATGAAATTACATAATGTATGTGAAGTTAGCACAGTGCCTGGCATGCAATAAGCATACAGTTAATGCTGGCTTTTAAAAACTAAGAAGAATTGGAGCACAGAGATCACCTCACCTAACTCCTTCATTCTATGATGACAGAACTGAGGCCCAGCGGCCTAGCGATAGTGAAAAGATTGTGAATTTTGGAGTTAGACAGACCTAGTTGTGAATCCTGGATCTACCAGTAATCTCTCTTAACCTTCGTTTCCTCATTTGTGAAATAGGACATTAAGGCTGTACGGAGGACCTGACACCAAGGTCCTGGCATGTAGTAGTTGCTCAGTAAAATGTTCCTTTGTTTCTTTCCTTCTCTTTGGTTGTCTAGAGTCATACATGGTCCCAAATTTATTTAATATTTTTTATTTTATTTATTGATTTTAGAGAGGAAGGGAGATAGAGAAACATCAATTGTTGTTCCACTTATCCATGCATTCATTCATTGATTCTTGCATGTGCCTTGACAGGGATTGAACCCCAAATCTTGGCGCATGGGGACGGTGCTCTAACCAACTGAGATACCCCGCTAGGGCGGTTCCAATTGTAAACACCCAGGCCTCAGGGAGTTCATGCTGACCTTCATGATCCAAAAGTGAAAGTCAAGCAGATCTCAGCTCAAATCCAGCTCTTGACCTTGGGCAAGTCACTAATCCTTTTTCTGCTGCAGTTTACTTGTCTGTAAAATGAGAGTAATAGTACCTGCCTTACAGCGCTCACGCTCCTTTGAAGTGTCCCATAAATGTTTATTATTATGTCCTGCAACCATGGCTCTCATTCATTCATTCATTCATTTTTCATTTATTTGTGTGTCAGGCTGATATCAAAGCCAAGATTCACAGAATTAGACAAGGCTCCTGCGCTAGAATTGCTCACAGTCTAGAGGAGATTTAAGCAATGGTTGTATGACTGGGTAAAGGGTTTTGAGGTGAGGCTGGGCCACCAGTGGTTAAGAGTGCAGGCCTTACAGTCAGACTGCCGAGGTTTGCCCTCAACCCTGCTCCTCTGTGATCTTGTGCAAGTTACTCAACCTCTCTATGCCTCTATAAAATAGAGGTTACCACTCCACATAGTGAGAACTCTGTGTAGACTTGTCCAAAGAATAGAAACATAAGTACAAAGGACATCAGTAGCACTTGGGGCAGAGGGCGGAGTCCCAGAGAAAGAATGAGGGAAACGACGGAGAATTTCAGTGCGGTTCCTACACCTCAGTCCTTCCACATTTTAAAATGTTTCCACCAGCCAAACCACAAAGGGACCCTGGAGAGTTTTTTTGCCAAAGACTCACAATTTGTACGTGAGAAAATCAGGCCAGAGAGGGAAAGTGGCTTGCCCAGGTGAGGTGGACAGAATAATGACCCCAAATATGTCCAAGTCCTAATCCGCAGAATTTATGATTACGTGACCTTACCTGGCCAAAGGTGCCAGCTTGGTTAAACTACGAATTTGGAGATGCGGAGATTATCCTGAATTATTTGGGTGGACCTAATGTAGTCACAGGGATCGTTGTAAGGCAAAGGAGTCAGGAGAGGCAGAGAAGCAGAGGTTGGAGTGATGTGGGGCCAGAGCCAAGGAATGCACATGTGAACAGGGGCCTCTGCTTTCTCCATTCCCCTTCCCCTCAAGGGTGCCCTTCCTTTGATCTGAACCCTCATTTCCTGCTGTTTGTCCCTGGAACCCAATTTGCTACTTTCAGCTTTGATAAAATGCCCTCCTCCCCACCCCTGCCTTTAGAGACAAAGCCAGAGTCTCACTCTCGGAAGTGGAAACCAGGAGTGTCAACAGAAAATGAATGGCATTCACTGTGGCAATCTTCTCAGGAAAGAACTCGCCCTAGATGAGATTTGTGAACAAGGCTGATGAGATTTGGGACATGTAACCAATAGCAGATAAACAGCCATCTAACTAATTATCATGGTTCCTCTGGGAGACAAGACTCGGTGGCTGGGATGAAAAATCGGCAGGAGATAATAGTCAGAGCTTGTGTTTCCAGAACAAGACAGGGAAGAAAAGGCCTTGGAGGGCAGGGAGGCCAAATTTATGTATTTGGACAGAAATATTTCTAGAGTGGAGGAGAGAAAGCGATCAGGTTACAACTGCTGGAGAGGAAAAAAAAGGAACGAAACCTAGGGTTGACCTGCCATTAAGATCACCGGCATTGCTGGACTTGGCAGATGGGCACATAAATGGTAAAGAAGGTTTGGGAAGGTTGGTTGTCAGTACGGACCAACAATTCTCCTTCAGGAAATTCAACATAGGGGAGTAATAGAGGACATTCGCTTCAGCATGGTTTGTTAACAGTGAAAATGCCCAACAATATGAGATTTGTTAAATAAATGATGGTACGGCCATATGGTAGGGCACTATGCCACACATTTTTTAAAAAATGATGCTGTAGAAGACCATTTAAAGACATGAGATAATGTGAATACTCATAAGTGAAAAGAGTAGGTGTAAGACCACATGGTAGTAGGATTCTATTTTTGCTTTAAAAAATAATAATACATATGCCCTAACTGGTTTGGCTCAATAGAAAGAACGTCAGCCTGCAGATAGAAGGGTCCCAGGTTCAATTCCGGTCAAGGGCACATGCTCAGGTTTCAGGCTTGATCCCCAGTGTGGGGCGTGCAGGAAGCAGCCGATCAATGATTCTCTCTCATCATTGATGTTTCTGTCTGTCTCTCCCTCTTCCTTCCTCTCTGAAAATAAAAAATATATATATTTTAATAATAATAATACATAAAAAACCTGGCAGGACAATTATTATAGTACTACCAACAATCCCCTTTGGATGATAGAATGAGAGGCGGTTTTAATTTTTTCCTTTTGGTGTATTCATATTTTCCATAGTCACTAATTGACATGCATTATCTTTGCAAATGGAAGTTATCTATAAAAAAAATAGTTCAGCCCAGCCGGCGTGGCACAGTGGTTAAGCATCAATCTATAAACCTGGAGGTCACATTTCAATTCTCAGTCAGGGCATGTGCCCGGGTTGCAGGCTCAATCCCTAGTGTGGGGGGTGCAAGAGGCAGCTGATCAGTGATTCTCTCTCATCATTGATGTTTCTATCTCTTCCTCTCCTTCCTCTCTGAAATCAATAAAAATATATTTTTAAAAATAGTGCTGGATGATTCTCCAGCACTTGATGATAGCCAGTTTGCGCCTGGATCTTCCCATATATTACCTCATTTGTATTTTAAAATAGTATGCCCTAACCGGTTTGGCTCAGTGGATAGCGCGTTGGCCTGCAGACTGAAAGGTTCCAGGTTCGATTCCGGTCAAGGGCATGTACCTTGGTTGTGGGCACATCCCCAGTGGGAGGTGTGTAGGAGGTAGCTGATCAATGTTTCTCTCTCATCGATGTTTCTAACTCTCTATCCCTCTCCGTAAAAAATCAATAAAATATATTTTTTAAAAAAGCAAACAGTATGAATTAAGGGATGTGCCCCTTATACTTACAGGGAAACTGACACAGAGAGTTTAAGTAACTTGCCCAAGGTCACACAGTTAATAAATGCTGGAATCACAATGTCAAGCCACAGAGCCTTCTGTTTCTAAGGTCACGCTCTTTCTACAACATCACTTACCTCCCTTTGAAGAATGCCCCGGTCCCTCTGTGCTCCTTCTACGTTCTGAGCAGCCTTCTGCTTATGTGATAGCCTAGGCTTGTCTTATCCTCAGGAGGGAACAATACTGTTGCTGCTACTGGACTCAAGGACTTGCCTTATAAACTAATACATTCATTTCCTGTGGTATTATTCCCACTCTTGTTAATTACTTAGAATAAATTGGTCCCTCCAGACATGATTAGGGCAGGGGGAACTGGAGGATCAAGGCCCAGGATCCATGCTGGCACGCTCTGGCTATCCTGTCTGGTTTCCTGCCCAGCCTCCTTCACTCTAGCTCCCAGTGGGTCATTTATTTGCTTTTTTTTTTTTTTTTAAATATGTTTTTTATTGATTTTTTACAGAGAGGAAGGAAGAGGGATAGAGAGTTAGAAACATCGATGAGAGAGAAACATCGATCAGCTGCCTCCTGCACACCTCCTACTGGGGATGTGCCCGCAACCAAGTTACGTGCCCTTGACCGGAATCGAACCTGGGACCTTTCAGTCCGCAGGCCGACGCTCTATCCACTGAGCCAAACTGGTTTTGGCCCAGTGGGTCATTTAAATTAAGCTGTGGCTTCTGTAAATACCAGAAGCTGGGGGATCCACCAGCATGTGTTAACCCAGGCAGGGCACTGAGATAATGCTGTTTCCATCATGCAAGTTGAAAGGAGAGGAACATGTCTAAATGGACTTGGTTTCCATACCACTTAGTTAGCATGGTGCATGGCTGGAGAAGACATTCAGTCCATATAGAATGTATCCGTGGTTACAGGAAATCAGCCAGGTCACTCTCACTGCCAGCAGCTGCCTTTTCTCTCCTCTTAGATCAAACATTGCCCAAGTGGCAGAGAACTGAGCAAACTGTTAGTATTTTCTGAAGACCTGCACTATGTCCTGTTTGTCTGAAATGACTAAAGGGAAGGTGACAGAAAGAACTACTGAGTGCCTCCCTGGGATCAGAATTCTGCTCTTTCTGATATTCACTCATTCATTCATTTGACAAATATACCACTTGTTGAATGTCTGCTGTGAGCTAAATCTTGTACTGGATGCCAGAGAGAATAAACAGATAAAAAGGATGCCATGAAAAGAGCTTCTTACTAAAAACATAGGATGTTTTTTCTGTGTCTATGATGTTTTTTCTCCCCTTCATCCCTTCACCTTTTATACCCACTCTCCAATCCCCCTTCCCTCTGACAGTTGTCAGTCTGTTCTCTGTTTCTATTTTGTTTGTTAGTTTATTTTGTTCATTAGATTCCACATATGAGTGAAATCATATGGTACGTACTTGTCTTTCTCTGACTGGCTTATTTTTCTTAGCATAAGACTCTCTAGGTCCATCCGTGCTGATGCAAAAGGTATGATTTCCTTCTTTTTACGACCCAGTAGTATTCCATTGTGTAAATGTACCACAGCTTTTTTTAATCCACTCATGTACTGATGGACATTTTGGCTGCTTCCAAATCTTGGCTACTGTAAGTAATGCTGCAATGAACATAGGGGCACATATATTCTTTTGAATTAGTGTTTTGGGTTTCTTTTGATATATTCCCAGAAGAGGAATCGCTGCATCATTTTTTGAGGAAACTCCATACTGCTTTTTTTTTTCATACTGCTTTTTTTATTATTATTATTTTTATTGATTTCAGAGAGGAAGGGAGAGGGAGAGAGAGATAGAAACATCAATGATGAGAGAGAATCATTGATTGGCTACCTTCTGCATGCCCCCTACCGGGGGTCAAGCCCACAACCCGGGCATGTGCCCTTGACCGGAATCGAACTTGGGACCCTTCAGTCCACAGGCCAACGCTCTATCCCAGGGGTGGGCAAACTTTTTGACTCAAGGGCCACAATGGGTTCTTAAACTGGACTGGAGGGCCGGAACAAAAGCATGGATGGAGTGTTTGTGTGAACTAATATAAATTCAAAGTAAACATCATTACATAAAAGGGTATGGTCTTTTTTTAATTTATTTCAATAGTTTTATTCATTTCAAACATTTTAACACCAGCGTTGATGCTAATGTGCAGTGGTGCATGTTAACACAAATGCCCTGTAGCACGCATTTTTACAGGCGCAAGAGGGAGAAGCAAACGCAGCACAAAATGCATTTGTTTTGCCGCTAACACATGCGGTTAGTGGCCACGGTAGCATTACTGATACCGCATCCGTATCAGCAAAAAAATGCAGCCGCAGCATGGCTAGTGTGACATGTCCTCTGTGTGTCTTTTTCCCTGCTGCGCGCGTCCGCAGTGGGAAAAAAAAACTGCAGTGGATACAAGCCCTAAAAGCTGAAAGTCTTTGTTGTTTTATTAACAAGTCATTGTGATGTACAGAATGTGGGAACAGGAAAAAATTGTGTTTGAGTAAAGCTCTTAATCTTACCTCAGAAAGGCTCTGATACTGTGCTCTCTAGGGGCGTGTCTCCCTACATCACCACGATAACGTGTCTACGCATTCCCAGGGTGATGTCAGGGGACGCGTCCACGGGCATTACAAGGAGCCTCTGGAAGATTGAGAGGTTGTTCCTTCTACTGAATGGGTGGATATAAATCCGCCCACTCAGAAGAAGGAGCTGCGGCCGTGTTTCCCGACGTTGCCATGTTAACACTGCTGCTGGTGAAGGAGCAGAGGGGAGAGCAAGAGAACCCTCCGCTCTTTCGGCTCCGCGGGCCGGATAGAACAGCCGAACGGGCCGGATCTGGCCCGCGGGCCGTAGTTTGCCCACGGCTACTCTATCCACTGAGCCAAACCAGCGAGGGCCATACTGCTTTCCACAGTGGCTGCACCAACCTACATTCCCAACAACAGTGCACAAGGGTTCCCTTTTTTCCACATCCTTTCCAACACTTGTTTGTTGATTTATTGATGATAGCCATTCTGACAGGTGTGAAGTAATATCTCATTGTGGTTTCAATTTGCATTTCTCTGATGATTAGTGGCGTTGAGCATCTTTTCATATGTCTTTAGACCATCTGTATGTTCTCTTTGGAGAAGTGTCTATTTTGGTCCTTAGCCCATTTTTTAATTCGATTGTTTGTTTGTCCTGGTGTTTAGCTTTATAAATTCTCTATAAATATTGGATATTAACCCCTTATCAGATGCATCATTGGCAAATATGTTTTCCAGTTCATTGGGTTTTCTTTTCATTTTGTTGATGGTTTCCTTTGCTGTGCAAAAACTTTTTAGTTTGATGTAGTCCCATTTGTTTGTTTTTCCCTTGCCCAAGAAGATATATCAGAAAAAATATTGCAACAAGTAATGTCCGAGCCCTAGCTGGTTTGGCTCAGTGGATAGAGCATCAGCCTGTAGACTGAAAGGTCCCAGGTTTGATTCCAGCCAAGGGCACATGCTGGGGTTGTGAGCTCGATCCCCCAGTAGGGGGCATGCAAGAAGCAGCCAATCAATGATTCTCTCTCATCATTGATGTTTCTCTCTCTCCCCCTATTCCTTCCTCTCTGAAATCTATAAAAATATATATTTTTTTAAAAAAGAAATGTCTGAAAAGTATAGGATTTAAAATAAAATTTGTTTTTAAATTATTATACAGTAAAATTGACTTTTTTCTTCTTTGCACTTTAACATGTATAGATTCCTATAACTAGCATCACAATCAGACTACAGAACAAAATGTAGAATTTTAATTTCTATTGACTTGAAGAAATTGAGGTCCAGAGAGCTTCAGCGATGCCCCTGAGGTTAACACCAATGGCAGAGGAAATGTGGGTTTGCTGTGGAGTCAGGGAGAGGCTCTGTGGCCCAACATTGGTCCTTGAAGTGGAAATCCCCTCCTTTTGTGAATGATTGCAGGCTTCTTGGTATCAGTGACGTCTACTCTGTAGACCTTCAGAAAGCCTGCCGAATTTAGAATTCAGCTGGGCCCAGCGGTTTATTCTCTAGGTGTAAGGCTTGTCTGAAATAGCCAATTTTACCTAAGAACTATTTTAACTCACTTTCTTTAAAAAAAAAAAATGTGAATACAAGGTAATCTTTTGCCAGTGACTCTTAGTCACCATGGTGACTGTAAGTGAGAACCCAAAATGAAACACTTGTTTTTCTGACTCCTCTCTTGGGGAAAGTGTGTTTGCTGCCCTATCACAAGCCCACATTTGTTTTAATACTCACCAGCGAATATTTTTCCACTAATTTTTAGAGAGAGTGGGAGAGAGAGGGAAAGACAGAGAGAAATATCAATGTGAGAGAGACATATTGGTTGGTTGCCTCCTGCACGAGCCCCAACCAGGGCACATGCCACAACCGAGGTACGTGCCCTTGACCAGAATCGAACCTGCGACCCTGGAAAATCTACAGCTCTATACTGGAAAATAAATACTTCAGCGTTGTGAAAATTGTAAACTGGAAGTCAATAAAGTTGAATAAAAGGTCAAGAGCCTCTTCAAAGGAGTGTCACACGCTCACAACACCCAGTACTTAATTACACCTGTGAAATCACCTTCTGTGGCGGTTGAAAGCACTTTAGAAACTTTTTAACGCAGCATTTTTACTTCAGTAGATATAACTAATAAATGCACATGATAACAATGACATCAAGTGTCATTTTCTCCCTCCATCCCCAGACCTGAGTCCCTCGGTCTCCCTTTTCAGAGGCAAACACCATGGTCGGTTCCCCATGTTCCCTTTTAGAAAGTCACAATCAGAAGGCATTTATTGAGTGTCTATAGAATGTGCATTTATTATATACTGCCTAAAAGAAATATGCCACCTCATTTCTCCTGACTCCATTCAATGAATTCAACTGGGAGCCGGCACCAGGGATACAAGGACCAATAAGGTAGCTGTGGCTTTCAGGAGCTTCTACTAGAGCAGAGGGAGGGAGTGCATGTAAACAAGACTGAGCCCTAGCCGGTTTTGCTCAGTGGATAGAGCGTCGGGCTGCAGACCAAAGGGTCCCAAGTTCGATTCCGGTCAAGGGCATGTACCTCAGTTGCAGGCTCCTCCTGGCCCTGACCCTGGTTGGGGGACGTGCATGAGGCAACCAATTGATGTGTTTCTTTCACATCAATATTTCTCTCTGTCTTTCCCTCTCTCTCTAAAAATCAATGGAAAAATATCCTCGGGTGAGGATTAAAAAAAATAATAATAAAATAATAATTTAAAAAAGAATATTTAAAAAATAAAATAAACAGGACTGAACACAAGGTGCTGGGATTGGTGGCCCCCATACGCCTGGTTTCCACCCATTTGGTCCTGACCCATCCTCCGCGGGCGCCATCTGGTGACAGTGGCTGGTTTCCTAGATGTAGCGGCAGGCTGGTCCAAGGCCTCCAAGGCAGGGCTAAGGATGCCTTCCTGGTGGAAAAGGAGATTTCTCTCCTACAAGTCTCTAACAGGACCCCAGAGGCCATCTTCACAGCGGGCGACCCCTAGCCTGGATGGAGCATGCCTCGTGAACGCTTTCCTTCCAAACTGCTTGAAATTCCCACCCTAGCATCACTGGATTGGAAAGGACTTTAGAGGGTGGACCACCCCCTTCTCAGACTCCCCTTCCCTCACATCACATCCCCATCACAGGGACTTCTGGCCTTGGGGAGGGCGGGGAAGGAACACACCAGTGACCAGGAACTCCCTCCCTGGGGCAGCCTACTCAGTGGCCACACAACACAAATGGTCAGACAGATCCTCCCTATGATGACACCACGCACTGTTCCCAATGCAGGATTACCCAACAGGCTGACCTAACAGAGCTGGTAGGATCAGCCGAGTGGAGGCACTTGAAAGCATAACAATGTTTTTCAAAGGACACTGATAACTGATAGTATAAAAAAATAAGTGGAAGCACCAAAGTGGTTATTGTGGGGGAAAAAATGCCCGAAATTTGTTGGATCTCCTTATACTTGTTCTTAGGATTTAGATCGCTTTATTTTGTATTACCTATGAGGGTGGGAGTGGGCAAGAAATGCCATAATCTTTAGAGGCTTAAGTGTTCTAAAGACCTTAAACGGTCCAGATGGTCCCAGATTCTGCTCTCTGCATTTACCCAGAGGAAGTCTCCTTCTCCAGACAGCCCCTCAAATAACTGACGACTTCCTCCAGTCTCACACTCAACATTCGTTTCCGTTTGTCAACTTCCAGGAAGCCCTTTCTGAGCATCTGGGAGAGAATGGGGGTTTCCCCCAAGACACAGAGCCCTGACTGTGTCTTTCCTACTTGGTGTGCTGACCCATGTACATGGAGACCACAATCCCCCCCGCCTGGGTGCCCACGAGGCGCCCATAAGGTCAGTGACTACTCCTTGACTTCATGGCTGATGTTTGAGCATCCACCTACTTGTCCCCATCAGCCTTACATCACCAGCCTCAAGGGATGGGGATTATCCCTTTGTCTCCTTCCACAGCCCTGGGACATGCAAGATTTTCCCCAGGTTCTCCATAGCAGGGCTGTGGGATGGGGCTGAAGCTCAGAGCTGGAGCCCCTCAGCCTGGTAGATGAGGGCACAGGAGGGGGTGACTAAGCCTTCCCAGCAGCCTGGAGGTCATAGATATCATGGCTCTTATTACTGAACAGGGCATGGCAGAGTGAGGGCCCCAGAGGGCAGGGGACCTTGAATGGAACAGGAAGTGGTCACTGTGATTCAACCACAGAGCTTTTCCCTGAGTGTCATCTGTGAAGAGTGACACAGCTTTTGGGGAAAGTCACTGTGCTGAGGTGAGGGCGTGGGTGGGTGGGGGGATGTTCAAGTTACAGGCTGGTGTCACCACAGAAACTGGGCAGTGAAACCAGGAAGGAGAGCAGCCTCCTGCAGCATTTCCGGCCATGTGGGAAAATGCTTACTGGAGTTACTTTATTTTACTACATACAGGCTACTTCTCTGGGCCTCTATTTCCTAATCAATACAATGGGAATGATAATAGGGTCTACTAACAAAGTTGTTGTGAAAATCAAATGAGATGTTATATGTTTATCACTGAGGAGAGAGGTTGGCATAAGATAAGTAAAAATAATCAACAGTAATTCATATTTTATATTTTTTATGATCAGGGAATCTCAGAGGTGGAAATCTTAGCCTGAATCATCTATAAAGTGCCAAGAAGGGCAGTGATGTTCCCAAAGTCTCCCATAACTAACCAGAGCCACAGCTGTGCCTAGAACCAAGATCTGCTTTTCAGTCCTTTTCCCGCTTTCTTTTCCCGTCCCCTCCTCCTTCTTCATCCACTTTTCACTGGGGCCTTGTTTGCAGTTAATTCTCATGGAACATAGGCAAACGTGTTCCATCTTCCAGAAGCCATGTCATTCAGAATGCTTCCATCCATCTTCCATTGATTCCTTTAAAATTCTGCCCTCAACCTCTCCCACTCCAGGAAGTCCCCCTGGATTAAGCCTCCCTCAGGACTCTAATCCCTCCCTCTCAGCTATTAGCCAACATCCTGATCTAGCAACTGCTTCTGCAACTAACACAAACATATGGAAAAGGGACAATGTCCTTCAAACATGGATCTTCAAATCATCAAACTTGTAAACTTGTAAAAAAAAATACTAAAAATACTTTAAAAAAATAAAGTAGTAACAGCCCTCTTTATCTGAGCATTTAATCTCTTCTGATTATTTAGCTGGAATATTTTTAAATATGCATTTATAATATTCTCAGCAAGTTAGAATTCCTCAGTAGCGTTTTTTTTTTATTTGACATTTGTGTTATTTGCCACAAATTTTTAAAAAATATATTTTTATTGATTTCCAAGAGGAAGGGAGAGAGAAAGAGAGGTAGTAATATCAATAATGAGAGGGAATTATTGATTGGCTGCCTCCTGCATGGCCCCTACTGGGGATCAAGCCCGCAACCCAGGCATGTGCCCTTGACCGGAATCAAACCTGGGACCCTGGCCCTAGCTGGTTTGGCTCAGTGGATAGAGCTTCAGTCTGTGGACTGAAGGGTCCTAGGTTCAATTCCAGTCAAGGACACATGCCCAGGTTGTGGGCTTGATCCCCAGTAGGGGGCATGCAAGAGGCAGCCAATCAATGATTCTCATCATTGATGTTTCATTCTCTCTCCCCCTATTGCTTCCTTTCTGAAATGAATAAAATACATATAAAAACCAAACCTGGGACCCTTCAGTTCATAGGCTGACGCTCTATCCACTGAGCCAAACCAGGGCTCCTCAGTAGCTTTCATTCTTCCCTGGTTCCCAGCAGCTTACTCAAGGCAGGAGTAGCTGTGGACAGCTTCAGTCACAGATGAGGCCACAGAGCACCAGGAGGTGGACAGGGACTGGAGGGGGGCAAAGACCTGACGGGCATCGGGGGACAACCACCCAAACACATTCATTGTGGTTTTAAACATATTTCGGAGGGAAGACCTGTCCCCTCTGGTTTGTGTCTGATTCCCTCAGTTCAGTGGCAGCCTGAGGGTAGGTTACCAGGTCCCTGATGTAAAGTCCAAAATCTTTAGGGGACATTCTCAGGCTGGTGGGTTCTGCATCCTGTCCCCACCCCCCACCCCCCACTACCACGGTCTCTGAGACCTGGCTCCTTCCTCTGGCGCCTGACCCTGCGTTGCCTACATCAATGAACTTTGCTGCCATTTCCCCCAATAAACTGGTGGTGTCGTTCAGCTGGGTTTCTGTGCATTTCCTTCCCTGTCTCAAACACGCCCCCTCACCCGTTGTTTGCTGCCTAAGGACATTCATGGAGAATTTTAAAAATACTCCATTGGGGACTATCTCCTCCAATAAGACTATGGGCTCCTCAAAACAGGGACTGGGATTTAGTCTTAATAAAACTTTATTTACTAAAACAGGCTGCAGACCTATGGGCCATCATTTGCTGATTTTATTTTATTTTTCAATATTGCATTGAAATATTATTTATCTTGGTCACTGAGTTTGTTGGCACCCTCTCCTTAGGTTTTTGTACTCAAAGTAAGCGCCCCACTCTTTTCACACTATTTCCGGTTTGTTTGTATTTCCAGAGCCCAGCATACTTCCTGGAGGTGTGTGGGCTCAGTTCTCATAGTTGAATAAATGAATGGGGGAATGAATGAAGTGGAAAGGACACCAGACTGGGCATCGAGAGCTCTGAGGTCCAGACTCTGCCACGATGTGATCCAGGCATATTCCTTAACCCTGCAGACCTCCGTTTTTCTCATCTGTGAAAGGCACAGAGCATATTGGACAATCTCACAGGATTCTTTCTGCAAACGCTCAACAAAGGCTCATAGATAAAGTTATGAATCAACCGTGAAAAGATGGGCGTGGCTCAGTTCCTAGCCCTGGAGGTGCTCACAGTTCAATGGATTAAGTAAATCTCTGAGCCTTAGGCCTTTCCTCTGGAAAAATGGGGTGATATTTGCCTGGGGCTATCCTGAGGCTCTAATGAGCAATATCATGGATTCCCAAGCTCCGGCCATTCTCCTCATTTGGTCATTTCTTATAGAAACTTCACGTAGAGCAATTGACTTTTCTTTGGGCCTCAGTTTCCTCCTGCATGAAAGGAGAGCGTGGGACTCAAAGACCTCTGAACCCTCTGCTTCTCTCAGGTTCTAATGGTGATTTGGAAGGACGGGGTGTGTGGGGGAGGGGACAGGGGAAAGGATGATTTCATTGCCCTTTGCCCTTCTCAGATAATCTGGTTACTTCACTAGCACACTGTGGCTGGGGCAGAGCCTGGCCACCCAGTGGGGACCCTGGACAGGCCTGGGATGGGTTCAGGACCACGTGGGTATCCCCGTCCCGGACACTGCAGGATTAAAGGTGAGCGCCCCGCCCCTCCAGCCTATCCAAGCTGGTCAGGCTGGGGCACATCCTCTGCTCGCCCGCTCCTCCCTGGGAGCACGCGGGTATCCATTGCACAATCGCTGCCGCTGCCCTGCCGCCCTGCCAGGGGAATGCAGCCAGGGCAGTTCCCATGGGGCTCCCAGCTCAGGGTGGGACCCTCTCCTTGGCTGGGTGATCAGAATCACACTCGGCAAAATATTAATTATTGTGGCTTCTGAAGCCCCACCACCGGAGGGTGCCTGACCTGCCCAGGAAGTCCAAATAATCAGCATCCCTGGTATTTTAGCCACTCCCAGCGGGGAGCTTGGTCACGTGAGAGGAGAATAGGAAACACTCCAAGAAGAAAGAAAGAAGCCCTACTAGCCGGTTTGACTCAGTGGATAGGGCGTCAGCCTGTGGACTGAAGGGTCCTGGGTTCTATTCCAGTCAAGGGCAAATGCCCAGGTTGCCAGCTTGATCCCCAGTAGGGGGTGTGCAGGAGGCAGCCCATCAATGATTCTCTTTCATCATTGATGTTTCCCTCTCTCCCTATTCCTTCCTCTCAGAAATCAATAAAAATATATTTTTTTTTAAAAAAAGAAGAAAACCTTACAGTCTAAGAGAATTTTTACGTGATTCTTTTTATTTTCTAGAAGAGGTTGAGAGGCATAAGAAGATCACCCAAGTCCCAAGCTGGCGAGAGGCAGGGCCGGGGGCATTCTCCATTGCACTAATGGCAGGAGATTTCACAGGCAGGATAAACCACCCAGTCTGATCTGCGGTTGAGCATGTTGGGCATGTGAGAAGACAGTGGGCAGGCGAGCGGTGTCAGGTGATGGTGGGACTATGGGACTCTGAGACTCTTGGTGGCAGTGAAAATGTCCCATCAGAACACCGTGAGGTGGTGTGCATCTGGAGGGCTGTGCCCCTAGCCTGCGTCAGATCTGTGGGAATTTTACAAAACAGCTTCTTGAACAAGGTTCCTTGGAACAAAGTGCTTAATTGATGTGGATTTGGGATTCTGAAGAAGCATTCCAGAATCAGAAGCGTTTTTTGAAAAACACTCATACTTTATAAATGCGCACCACTCCCTCGCCCCTGCCCCCTCCCAGACAGTAGGAACAACACTTGGGGGATGATTCTCTCCTGGCCACAGGATATTTTGCAGCTCTTAGGAATGACAATTGCAAAGAGTCTTTAAAAGCATAAGGAAGTGCACATGCTGGAAGGTAGGATACACAACTGTGCACCCAGGATAGCTGTTTGGAAGGAAAAAGAGGAAGAATGGAAAAACCAAAACCAATGTATAGTAAACAGATCGGCAGCAAACACCAAAACGTCGATGCGGTTTTCGGTGGTAGGTGATTTCTTTCTCTTCTTCCAAGTTCTCAGTATTTTTCTTTCTATGGCATATGTTACTTCACATGCCATCCATGGCCGATATATAAAAATAGGTTTTATATTTAAAATACTATTTGTATCTTACTTTAGAAGAAAGTGGCTAATAATAGTAATAATAATTATAACAACAACAAGAATGGTAAACTTGCCCTAACCGGTTTGGCTCAGTGGCTAGAGCGTCAGCCTGCGGACTCAAGGGTCCCAGGTTCGATTCCGGTCAAGGGTATGTACCTTGGTTGCGGGTACATCCCCAGTGGGGAGTGTGCAGGAGGCAGCTGATCAATGTTTCTCTCTCGTCGATGTTTCTATCTCTCTCCCTTCCTCTCTGTAAAAAAATCAATAAAATGTATTTTAAAAAAAAGAATGGTAAACTATGAGCATTTACTGGGTGTCTGACATGCTTTTTTTTTTTTTTTAAATCCTCATAGCAATCCTGTGAGGTGGACATTATTAATGTCTCTATTTCACAACAGCTCTGAGATGTTAGGGCATGTCCTGGACATTGAGGATTTTGTCTGTCCAGGATCCAAAGCTCCCTGGATAGTGTGCAGGACTTGCCCTGGTGTGTCTGGCAGGGGTCCTCAAACTACAGCCCGCGGGCCACATGCGGCCCGCCGAGGACATTTATCCGGCCCGCCGGGTGCCACTGCCTGTCCTGCTTAGCAGCCGACTCGTCCCAGGCCCACAGTGCGCATAGGAATTTGTTCATAGTTTTTTTTTTTTTTTTAACTATAGTCCGGCCCTCCAACAGTCTGAGGGACAGTGAACTGGCCCCCTGTTTAAAAAGTTTGAGGACCCCTGGCTTAGAGGAAGGGAGCCGCTGACCTCCCACCACTGAGGTCCAAGGTCAAATCCTCCCTGTCCAAGCTTCCTGGCGGATGTGGATACGTGATAAAGGCCCAGACAGTTGGCGCTCAGGAAGGTTAGAACTCCACTTGCTGTGCTATTGGCCGCAACAGGATCAGTGTCCTCATTAGATCCTCCCGGCTGAGGGATGGTTTGGTGCCTCCTGCTCCTCTGGGCCTCGAGGACTGCTGCCTTCATACCTGCTCCTTTCCTAAGCCTGTTCCCTCTTGAACCTCTGCCAATTCTATTGCATTTTATTCCCATCTTGGTTCAAGACAGCCGGGGCCCATCTCTTTGGCTTGTCACCAACAGCTCTGACTGCTATCAGTGACTCTCCAGCAGTCCCAGAGCAAATGGGAAGTAGGACTGCAATCCAGATGTGTCCATCAGAGCCCAAGCATTGAGCCAATCCTCTGTGCGACCCACTCTTCCCCAGAGAATGAGAAACATTTCCTGAACTTCTAGAAAATAACAGGAAACAGTGTCTTGAAAATTTTCTCAGCAATTAGGGGTCCCCCACCCACCTTACCACCGTGGGAGCCGGGCAAGCCATTTTGTAAAGGGCAGGAGCCAGGTCAGGGAGGGGCCAACCCCCACCTCCGGTGACTTTGGTGCAATGGGATCTGGGGAGGACAGGAAGCAGAGGCGGCTCAGGCCTTGCTGGCACTTCCTGCCTGGTGCCAGAAGACTGACTCAGCAGGGTCTCCACCCCTGGAAGCCTACTTTGACCTTTGGAGTCTGGGAGAACCCCTGCTTTGACCCCCATGGTACCTTGTACTTCCCTCTCCCATGCCAGGTTATGGTTGCTTGTTTACATATTCATCCCCATGCAACTGAACTTCTAGGACAGAGCTGGGTCATTTCCCCCTGAATCCCTCATGCCTGGTACATCAATATTATTGGAATGAATGAGAGGATAAATGAATGAAGGGCTCTCCTCATCCCCATGGAAAGCAATGGAAAGTCTTAAAGCCTCTGACTTTTCTAAGGCATCTTGGCAAAATAGAACAACTATGGGCTCTGCAGTTGACAAACCTTCCTTCAAACCCTGGCTCCCTGACTGACAAGCAAATTATTTCTTTACCTCTCTGACCTCATCTGCAGTGTGGGGATTGTGTTAACTCTGACACTGGGCAATTGGGAAAATAGCAAAAATGGTTGGCACACAGTAGGCCCTCAATGCATCCTAGCTTGCTTCTTCCTCCCAACACTTCATTCTTACTCACTTCCTTCTCCCTGCCACTCACTTGAGTAAATATGAACAATAGGGAAAAGATTAAACAAACTGTGGCATATCAATAAGACAAAGCATTAGGCAGTCAATAAAAATGTTGTTTAACCAGTAGTTTTTAACTGAATGGAAAATGCTCATGTATTCATGTGAAGCAAAAAAAAAAGGGGGGGGGGTTAAATTATTCATACAGCATGACCTCAGCCATGTAAAATGAGTGTGCATATGCAAGCTTGTATGTGTAATTGGCAATTCTGAGAAGATACACAAAAAAACTCCTAACAGTGTTTTCCTCTTGGGTAGGAATAGAAAGTTGGGATGCACTTTGACTTTTCACTTCCCAACCTCTCCTATTTTAGGTATATAAAATAATAAACAATATATATTATAATATATATAAAAGCCTAAGAGTCCATTCGACTGTTCAACCATTCGCTATGATGTGCACTGACCACCGGGGGTGGGGGGGTCAGGGCAGACACTCAACGCACAGGCATGGAAAGATGGAACAGACTGATGAATCTTAGAGGAAAGGGGGGAGGGGGAAGGGGAGAGGGTGGGAAGAGATTAACGAAAGATCTTATATGCATACTAGAGATCTGGTCCACAGATTCATGCACCGGTGGGGTCCCTTGGCCTGGCCTGCGGGGATCAGGCTGAAATTGGCAATCCAACATCCCCTGAGGGGTCCTGGATTGTGAGAGGTGCAGGCCAGGCTGAGGGACCCCACCGGTGCACGAATCCGTGCACTGGGCCTCTAGTATATAATATTATAATATACAGTATATAATTTTTGCCATGATTATGTATTAATTTTTAAATAAAACCCCAAAAGCAGAACAAATAGATATTAAATATAATAAGATTTCAACAGTGGCTATTTGGGGAATGAAGGAATGATGGGATTAACAAAATAATTCTCTGTTTTATATTTTTCTATATTTTAAATGTGTTTTATACTAAGCTTATAGCTCTTCTATAATCAGAAATAAGGCAAACATCGCTTCAAGTGGCTTCCCTGGGGTATGGGGAGGAGGGAGAAGGAGCAGGTGACTGTGTCCAAAGGACCAAGGGAGTGCGAGGTGGAACTGGGCAGAGGCACTTGTATTTTTGGAGCCATGTGGTTCCCGCTGAGTCAACTAACTAGTTGTTTGGCCCCAGCCTGCCTGTGGGGGCCGGAAAAGCTTCCACTCCTGCCCTGGTTCACTCTTAGTCATCCTCTGGGAAAGAGTAGGGGTGAGGGAAGGAGGTCAGTTAGGAGTCTCTGGAGCCTTCTAAGCAGAGAAGTCCTGGGAAACAGTCTCCATCTAGGCATGCCATCACCTGGCATTGTCACCTTGGGGTCAAGCAGCAGCAGGGAGTGAGCAGGGAGGGTTGGGGGAGGGGTTTTGGGAAAGTGCTCCTCTGGCCTTTGGCAGGCAGCACCCCATCCTCCTTGGAAGCTGCTGTGAAAATTAATTACCGTTTGTCCAGGGCTTTCAGATTCCCCAGATGAAAGACACAGCAGAAGGAATGTCCTGATGAATACCTGTTTATGGTATTGACTTTCCTCCCCAACACCCGTCATGAGGATCACGCGCCCCTCCCCTAACCTCCCACTGCCCTCCCTGACATCCTGGCCTCAAAGCACAGAAGTTGAGCACCAGTATCAAATGCTGCTGAAGGAGAGGAGGGAAGGGCAGGGAGGAGCTGATCCCCCATCATCCTGCATTTCAGATGGGTAAACTGAGGTGCTCCATTTCCCCACAGGTCAAAAGAAGGAAAGATGACAGAGCCTAGGGCACTTTGGAAGGAAGCCTTGGAGAGAGGGGCTATGGATGACTCTAGGCCAGAGCCCAGGCCTCTGCCCCTCTTGTGGATTCAGGGGTGGGAGGAATTCCAGAACTCTCAGGCCATGCATTACCAAGCAGACTCATCCCTAGATGCACAAGGTAGATGGAGTTTATTCCAACTTCTAGCGAACTGACTTGATTCCTTCTGCACACTTGCCCACAGCTGAATTCTGTCATCTCCTGGCTCCATGAATTTGGATGGGAAACACTTTGCTTTTCTAAACTCTTCTCATTCTCTTTCCTTCTTCATTTTATACAAGAAGATAATTGATCTGTAAAGCTGGTTAACGTGTTTCTGGGCAGGTGTACAGAGCAAATTCAGTGGAGAGAGGATCATGTAGGGGCCAGCCCCTCCCTCAAGGAGACTACATTCTTATTGAAGAGTCGAGTCCTTGCTTAGGAGACATTTAAACAATCACAAGGATGGGCAGGTAGAGAAAAGGCCTGAGCCCCAAAAAGAGCAGGGCAGTTGTGTACTAGAGAACTCAGCAGACTTTCCTAGGACCCAATTATGGAGGTGCAAAGGGACAGAGCCTGAGTGGAGACGGTGACGAGCCCTTTGAGGCCAGAATGGAAGGTTCTTGTGAAGATAGAAGCAGGCCGATGGACAGGCCAGGTGAGATTGTGAAGGCCCTTGAATTGCAAGCTAAAGAATTGGAATTTTGCCTGGCCAGCATGGCTCAGTGGTTGAGCATTGACCTATGAACCAGGAGGTCATCGTTCGATTCCCAGTCAGGGCACATGCCTGGGTTACAGGCTCCATCCCCAGTAGGGGGTGTGCAGGAGGCAGCTGATCAATGATTCTCTCATCATTGATGTTTCTCTCTCTCTCTCCCTCTCTCTCTCTCTCTCTCCCTCCCTCTCCCTTCCTCTCTGAAGTCAATAAAGATATATTTAAATAAATAAAAATAATTGGGATTTTGTCCAGAGGGCAATGGAAACTCACCAAATGTTTCTGAGCCAGAAAATCCTATATAATAAAAGGCTAATATGCAAATTGCCCCCTCAGGAGTTCGACCAGGAGACGGGGAGTTCGATCACTCGCTATGACATGCACTGACCACCAGGGGGCGGCGCGGAACATGGCGGGCGATCAGCTGCGGCAGGGCACTGAGGAAGTGAGGGAAGGAGGACACAGAGAGGCTGGTAGGCGGGGAACCTGATCGGCCCTGATTGCTGGCCAGGCCTAGGGACCCTACTCATGCATGAATTGCATGCACTGGGCCTCTAGTAATATAATACACAGTTCAAGAGAAGATTAAAATATTTTCACCAGGAGGTGAATCTTAGTATCTCTGAGTCAGCAGCTCTACCATGAAATTCACCATCATCCGCCTCAGTTCAGCCCCTGACTTCTATTTCAGCTAATGGCATGGAAGCACAAATGTCACCTCCCCCGTTGCTCTTTGACACACTACCCAGTGTTATTTTCTTCATAGCTTTTATCGCCTTTAGAAATGATCTAGTTTATGTACTTGTTTACTTCCTTTTCTCTGTGGACCCATAGAATGTAAGCAAAATGGGGTAGGTAGGGGGTTGTTATCTGTTCTGTCTGCTGTTTCATCTGCAGCATCTATGACAGTATTGGGCTGGTGGCAGATGCTCAATGTGTATTTGTGGAATGAATGAGTAGATTGATAAATAGATTAATGGTCCCATGATTTTCTGGCCCCAAACCCCTTGGTGATTTTTGACTCTTCCTTCTCCCTCCTCTGCAGAACCTAGTCATTCATTTCTTGTCTATGGGTATTATTTCTGCATCCCTCAATGCCCTCCCCTGCCCCCTTCGCATTTACACCTCTACCCTAGAAAACAACTCAAAACTTTTTGAAGGCAGAGGCTCCTCCACCCCATTTCCCCCATGGGGCTCAGCACAGGGCCTTGGCAATGACAATTCCCACTGATCTGTCTTTACAGTTTTCCAAGTACTTTTCACATGATCCTGGTATACCTAGGGCAGATTCAGGACTCGAAACTCAATCTTCAACTCTAACCAACACGCTTATTCCATTATTGTTCTGATTTATGCATAATTTATGATGAATGAATGAATGCTGGAAGTGCTCAACATAGATTGTAGAGGGAGAAACTGGAAGTGTGTGTGTGGGGGGAGGGAATATTGACACAAAAGGAAAGAGAAAAAGAGGAGCGTGATTGAATGGGGGTGGAATGTGGGGAATAGCGGAAAAGCTGGGGTTGGAGAGGGCTGAATCCCCAGGAGTTAGATTACTTTGTCCCATGTGTTGTGTACCTCCTCCCCCATTGTCTTGTCTTTTAAAACAGAAAGACAGGTAGCCAACCTAGGAGAAGACACCAAAGACAAAGTTAAAGGGGCAGGGAGACTCTGAATCCAAAGGAGACGTTATTTATTGGCTTGTGAGCTATTGTGTTTATAAGCAATAGTATAAAAAATATAAGCAATTCCATCAGACAAAAATTGCAAAGGACAAAAATGTATAAAGAAAAAGGAAGCCTGGCCAGCGTGGCTCAGTGGTTGAGCATCAACCTATGAACCAGAAGATCACAGTTCAATTCCCAGTCAGGGCATATGCCCATGTTTGTGAGCTCAGTCCCCAGTGTGGGGCGTGCAGGAGGCAGCCAATCAATGAGTCTCTTTCATCATTAATGTTTCTCTCTCTCCATCCCCCTTCCTCTCTGAAATCAATAAAAATGTATTTAAAATGTATCTTCTTTAAAAAAAAAAAGAAAGAAAAGAAAAAGTAAAATGAAAATCACCAGTTATTTCTCCATCCAGAAAAAGCCATTCTAACATTTTGCTATACATATCCTTTCAGACTACATAAATGTAAACATTAATATAAGTCTGTATCTATATATACGAACACACACGTGTGTTTTTTAATAAAATGGGATACATACAGTTTTGTAACCTGCTTTTTGTTCACTTAATAATATGGAGTGAACACAAAGGAGATTTTATAAGCCCAAAGGGCGGTTTGAAAAGATAACCTTTGGGATAAACAGGAAGCCAGAGAAGATAAATGAGCATGAAGGGAGCAGCCAAGCTCTGTGGTTTTGATAAATATTATTAAAGTAAATAAATCTTAGCTATCCTGCCAGGTCAGGTAATTATTAGCTCTATCAGCAAGGTCACCAATTCATAGACTCATAGGATGTTGGTACTTGAAGAAGCTTTTGAGATGGTCTAATTCAACCCTCTTACCTTAAGTATTGAGAAACTACAAGCCCAGAGATATGAACTAATGTGCCTAAAGAGACACAACTGGTGAGCCACAGAACTGGAATGAGGAGAGTGCCCTGGCTCCCAGTCCAGTGCTCTTGCCACTAAACCACGTGCATCAACAGTGTATGCACTCTTCTAACACAGGCACAGAATGAAACAGGGAGAGATGAGGCCCCCAAACCAGTGGTTCTCCTAGTATATAAGATCAGTGGAGATGTGTGTGTATGTTAAGAGGGCAGGTCATGCCAGGCTGGTGTGGCTCAATGACTGAGCGTCAACCTATAAACCAAGAAGGCTAAGTTCAATTCCAGTCAGGACACATGCCTGGGTTGTGGGCTGCTCCCCAGTGTGGGGCATGCAGGAGTCAGCCGATCGATGTCATCTCTCTCCCCCTCTCCCTTCCACTCTGAAATTAAAAAAAAAAAAAAAAAAAAGTATTTTTTTAAAAGAAAGAAAATAAGAAAACAGTTTCATTTACAATGGCATGAAAAAAAACTTAGGAACAACAGAAGTGCAAAACTTGTACAACGAAAACTATAAAACATTGTTGAAATAAATTAAAGGAGATCTAAATAAATGAAAGGCATCCCATGTTCATGGATTGGAAGACTTAACATTGTTAAGATGGCAATACTCCTCAAATTGATCGACAGATTAAACATAAACTGTATCAAAATCCCAGCTGCCTTCTTTTCAGAAATTGGCAAGTTGATACTAAAATTCATATAAAAATGTAAGAGACCCAGAAGAGCCAAAACAATCTTGAAAAAGAAGAATAAACAATTGAATAAACACTTCTTGATTTCAAAACTTACTACAAAGCTAGTGTGGTACTGGCATAAAGATAGACATATAGATCAATGGCATATATAAATAACTCTTAAAACTCAATAATAAAACAGTTTATCTAAAAACTTTCTACAGATGCTTTACCAAAGAAGATATATGAACAGCCAATAATTACATGAAATAATTCTCCACATCACTAGTAATTATGGAAATACAAACTTAAAAATCCAATGAGGTACCACTACATACTACTAGAATGGCTCAACTAAAAAACAAACAAAAACCTACCCGCGCCCCCCCCCCCCCCCCACACACACACACACAAAAACAGACAATACCAAGTATGAGCTAGGATATGGAGCAATCAGAACTCTCATTCATTAATGGTAGCAATGCAAAATGGTATTACCAATGTTAAAAAATAGTTTGGCAGTTTCTTATAAAATTAGATATATACTTACCATATGTCCAGAAATACATCCATGAATGTCCATAACAGCTTTAACCATAAGAGCCCAAAGCTAGAAATAACCCAAATGTCCATCAATGGGTAAATTGATAAGCAAACGTTGGCATATCCATATCATGCAATATTATTACAATAATAAAAAGGAATAAAGTATTAGTAGTCATGACAATCTGAATGAATCTCAAATGCATTATGCTAAGTGAAATAATCTAGACTAAAAAACCTACATACTATACGAAATTATATAAAATTCTAGAAAAGGCAAATTAATTGCCAGAGTCTGCAGTGGGAAAAGAGAGAATGCAAAAGGGCACAAGGAAATTTTTTTTTTTGGGGGGTGTGAATAAAAGTCCATATCTTGATTGGGGTGGTGGTTATATCACTGAATATATACATTTCTAAAAAATCATTTAACTACAATTAAAATAGGTGAATTTTATACTATGCAAATTATACCTCAATAAAGCTGATCTTTCAAAATTATGAACATTAGCTCTGGCCAGGTAGCTCAGTTGATTAGAGCATAGTTCTGTCACGCCAAGATTGCGGTTCAATCCCCAGTTAGGGCACATACAAGACTCAACCAATGAATGCATAAATAAGTGGAACAACAAACTAATTCTCTCTCTCTCTCTCTCTCTCTCTCTCTCTCTCTCTCTCTCTCTCTCTCTCTCTCCCCCCCCTTCATCTCTAAAAATCAATCAATAAATAAAAATTATGAGCATCATTAATTCCCACTTTGATATTGCTCTGAAGGGAAGGGACAGGTGCCAGGAGAGCATTTAATATAGAATCCTGAAATCTCAGAAGGCTTTCCTGAGGAAGTGAAATCTGAGGTACTAAGGAGGCCCATACATGAGCAGGTGAAGAAGGGAGGGATGGGGCAGAGGGAAGGGTGAGGCTTGAATCCTCTCCACCACAGCCTTTCTAATAGAAACCCCATTTCTGCTTGCCGAACCTTCACAACAGTGGGTAGTTCACTGCTGCAATTATTGTAATTAACAATCATGACCGCTATTCATTGAGGACTTGTTATGTCTTTAACTTCATACTAGGCAATTATTTCTCATAACATTTACTCTTAGAAAATTGTACCCACAAGGTAGATTCAATTAGTATTCCCCTTTTATGGATAATAACTTCAAGGTTTAGGGAAATGCAGTACTTTGTCCATGTCCACACAGCTAGCAAGTAGCAGAGCCAGAATGCAAACTTGGGTTTTTGAAACTCCAGCTGAAGTTCCTAGACACTACCCTATGCGACTTCAGTTAGACACATCACTGGCTCTCCCCTCCAGGCCAAACATCACTACCTTTCCCAACTCTTCTTCATATAACATAGTCTCAACCCCTTCATTGCCCAATATCTGTAAACACACTAGTTTGAACACCTACTATAAATTAGATGGGTCCCTCTTAATCTCTGCTCTCCTGATATGTCTAGTCTGGAGAAGATAGGTAAATTAATACTTTTTAAGGTTTGGTGAAATATGAAGAAAAGATATAGGTAGTGAGCTATGACAGATAGATCTGGGACATCTAACTAGCCTGGGCATCTGGAGGGCTTCCCTGGAGAAGTGAAGTTTGAATTGAGATGTGAAGAACCAGGAATTATTTGGTTGAAGAGTGAGGTTTAAGATGTAACCTTAAGGTATAAGGTCCTGCCCTGACTGGTTTGGCTCAGTGGATGGAGAGTCGGCCTGCAGACTGAGAGGTCCCAGGTTTGATTCCGGTCAAGGACATGTACCTTGGTTGAAGGCATATCCCCAGTAGGAGGTATGCAGGAGGCAGCTGGTCAATGTTTCTCTCTCATCGATGATTCTAACTCTCTATCCCTCTCACTTCTTCTCTGTAAAAAAATCAATAAAATATATATATTTTTAAAAAGGTATAAGGTCCTATACATCGGGCTGATGTGGTTCAGTGGTTGAGCATCGACCTATGAACCAGGAGGTCACAATTCGATTCCCCATCAGAGCACATGCCCAGACTGTGGGCTCGATCCCTAGTGCAGGGATGCAAGAGATAGCCAATCAACGATTCTCTGTCATCATTGATGTTTCTCTCTCTCCCCTTCCTCTCTGAAGTCAATAAAAAATATATTTTTAAAAATTGCCAGAGGTAGGCTAAAATTTTGATTCTGAGCTGCCTAGTGGCCTGAGCAAGGAGGGAAAAGGGCAGTCATGAGCTTTATAGTGTTCAGAAGATAAACCACCAACAATTCAGATACATACAGCCTTTCAGGGTATTGAGATGGGGCATTTTTCCCAGTCCTCACACAAAAGAGACCATGGTACACAAGGGCTCAGGCCAGCATCTGGATGTGAGACCGCTCATACATTGCTTACCCCAGTTAGGCCCAGTTCAGGAGCAAGGGTGGACCTGAGAGGGAAACAATAGGGGGTAACTAACATCTCTATTACCTAGATACATCTCTACCTGAAATGTTGCTAGAGGTCAAGAGAGGTGTTTCTTCCATACTGGGGATGAAGAAACTGGGAAAACACCAACTTTAATTCACCATCCAGCACTGGAAGCCAGTGCAAAGTTGATGTTGGCCAAAATGGAGCTGTAATTAATGGGGAGACTGTGAAGGGAATGAGAGTTACAGAGCCATCCCCAGCTGTGGGGCTTCACTTGGCTTACCCTCCAATGACTCACTGGCTTATGAGTAATCCTCCCAGGCCTGATTTAGAGGACTTACTCACCCTTCAGAGAAAGACTCTAATGCAATAAAGCAAATGTCAGCAAGTGGGATGCGGCGTAGCACATCACCCCAGCCTGCACCCAGCTTCCCACTCTCTGGCTCTCCCAGCCTGAGGCCCCTGCCGCCACTCAGCACCTGGACAGTCCCAAACAATGGGCAGGCTTCTGGAAAGGAAAGACATATGGAGGGCAAGGCCTCAAGCAAAGCCTTTGAGTTGAGATGCTTAGAGCTGGGCTACCTGGGCTTGGCCACCATCTTGGTATTCGCCAACATGGTGCCTGTGGGAGAGCAGGAGGCCTCATTGGGCCTTCCAGAATCTAGGGGTATGGTTGGAATCCCCACATCAGGCACCAGCTCACTGGGATGGCATAAATTCCAGCCAGCTCCTGGTTCCCTCTGATTAGGAAACAGGCCCCAAAGGGTCGGCATAGCCAGCCAGCTGTGGGGAGATGTTAATACAGAGGAAATTACTCAGAAGGCAAGTCAATGCAGCCTTGGGTTTAAACCCACTCCTGAGTAAATTACCTGGAAGAATTAGTTCCAAGGGTAAAAAGGGGGGAGGCAGGCACTTAAGGTGAACCTTCACCTAGTTTGCTTCTCCATTCTTGGCCATTTTCCTAACCTTTTCTGAGTGTCTGCCATGTGCCAGGCACTGGAAGGAGGGCTGACTACAAGCATGGCGCTCTGGTTTGCTGGAATCCAGGGTCTTAAGATTTAAGAGATGTTTGGGATCATCTGGTTCAGTTTGCTCATTTTATAGATGAAGAATCTGAGGTGAAAGTCAAATTCCTTGCCTGGGCTCATAGAAGCGAAGAGCCCAGAGTGAGTGGACGTGCTGATCAACTCACCGTGTGGCATGCACCCAAGGACTTCTCTTGCAAGTGAGTTTAGGGAAGCCTCTCAAATGGAAAGCATCATATTCTGTATTATTATGATCACTAGCTCGTGAGCAGATGCACAGCCTCATGCCTACAGCTACAATCCACCACCATCACCTTCGAGTTTCTTTGGAACTCAACCCAGTGAGGCAGGCTCATTGCCCCCTAAATGTATTTATTCCTCCCTTACCCCAATTCATCAACACGGAGAAGTTTTTCTTTTTACTGTTTTTATTTAACACTATAAAAAAACGACGACAATGACGACCAATAACATACTGCTTTTCTTCACATTTGTATGGATTTTAGGAAATTATTGCCTTTCCCCCTGGAGAAGTAACCTAGATAAAATATAAAGTAGTACCACACTATGAAATCTACAAATCCTAGAAGTCAACATCTTGAAGACAATCTCCAGGGGTGGGGGGAAAAAAACAAGTGTCACAAGAGACGAGACAAGCACATATAAGGACAGCAAGCTGGGGAAAAGACCGTGTCAATGACACTGACCCAGACAGTAGGTACCCTTTTCTCCCGGCACCCATGCCACCACCTCAAATGGGTGATTTTTGGTCTATGGTCTAAGGAACTCTCTTCAAAATGACACAAGAGTTGCTTTGAGTAGAGGTGTAACAAGAAAGGTTCAAGTATGAGTAAGAGTCATGCCAAAGTCCAAAGTCAGGGAAGAACCCACAGTGAAAAGGCAACTCAGAAGTGTCAACATCTCGCGACTTCAACAAACTGCCTCTGTGGGACCCAAGAGGGAATCTCAAGAAGATATGAAGGTTCAAATCAGCATATATATGGGGTCCCTACAAACCCTACAGGGTTACTTTTCGGACTAGATGATCGGCTTATTCCCTGAAGCGACAGAGACAGACACAGAGACTGCCAAAGTTCAAAAAGTAAGGTGGAAATTGTGCTTCCTTCAGAATGAATTGGCTTCTTGACTGCCTTTTCTCTGGGTCTAGCAGCTGCTTTCTCCCATGTTGCTGCAGGTGTTTATTGCCTTACGCTTGAAATGAAAAGGCGAACTTTGAGGTGCCAGGACTGGGCAGTCCTGAGAGGGCAGGGGGGTCTGGAAGTACAGTAGTCAGCACAAGCTGTGCTCTCATAATGGCTTGTCCTTCCTTCGGTCCCGAGAACCTACCCCGAGGTCAGTCTGAAGTTCGTTTGCAAGCCTGGGGACCCTTCGCTATCCCACCGGAGCAGCGAGACAGAGGGGGGTCTTCAGTATTGCACAGGTATGAAATGTCCACCAGTTTAAAAAACAAAATCACAGTTGTTCTTGGGGCTGGGCGGGTTCCCCCATCCAGTTTTAGCAGGATGTGGCTGTGGCCATGGAGCTCCTGCTGAGCTCTGAGACCGTCGAGTGGGTGGGCACTGGCGCCAGCACCGAGGTAGGGAATGTGTAGTAGGAACCCTGTACATCAGGGCTCAGTGTCTGCAAATGGGCTCTGAAGGAAGAGCTGGCTGCCTCCCCTTGGCAGGAGGGAACCTGGGGAGTGGGCGTGGAAGGCAGGATCTCGGATTCATACTGCAGGAGCTGGCCCATGAAGCCAAAGTTGGGCGAGACCACACTCCTCCTCTGCTTGATGTAATCGAAGGCATCCTTTAGGCGAAACTGCCTGGTCTTCATGAGGTAAGCCATGCAGATGGTGGGTGAACGGGAGATCCCAGCCTCACAGTGGACCAGGACCTTGCCTCCCTTTTCCCTGACACAGTCTGGAAGGAAGAAAAGACAGTGGGATTGAGTTGGGATTAGAACCCAAAGGCAATGCCAAACACAAGAATTAAACACAGAAGTGACGGAGTTCTCAAACTATCGTGACTGCAACAGCTGCAGTCCTACACCAGACTTCTGCCAGACTTTAATCCCCACTGGTAAGGACAAAGCTTCTGGGGCCCCAGCAAGTCTTTCCCCATGTAGGACCTTTCCAATCCTTAGAGCTGCTTCCCAGTGCTCTAGGATACTTGCACAGATTCTACCACTGAAGGTTCTAGACCTGGAGCAATCCCTTCCTGGGGATGGCACCCTAACATGGATGCGTTTCAAGAGGACATTGGAAAAGCTTTGAAATTGCAAGCCAATTTTAATCAGGTATGCACATTTTTTTCTGAGAGGGTCCCAGGATCAAAGACTGACTTAGAGAAGCAATTCCTACCTCTCAGGGCCTGAGTGTAATGGTGATGACCTAGTCCCCCCATCTTGGTAGACGCCTTCTGGCCTCCAGGCACCCTGTCTGGCTATGCCAAGGCGGGATGCTTGGCTCAGCTCCCAGGGTTCCCACTACCAAACATACAATATATAGTGCAGAGCCACTAATTATAGCCCTGGCTAAGTGACGCTTACTAGATGGATATAAATGGCCTGTCGCAAACTCCATCTTGCACAACAATGGGAGGCATTGCTATAAAGCTACCACCATCAGAATTCTTTAGCTCAATATGACAAAAGGGAGGGTAGGGTGCCCTCCTTTTCTGTTCCACTCCTGCCCCCAAAAGACCTACAACTGTTAAAAATGGGAAGGGGTAAAAGGTTAAACATAAATACACATTAAATTAAAAACCACTAAAAACATAGTCTTTCCAAGTCCCTCTCTTGCTACTAAAAAACGATTACATCACTGGAAGTTAGATATACGTGGCACTATGTAAAGCCATAGTGTGCAAAAACATTTAGGATTTTGAAGGTCAAATAAAAAAAAAAATCAGCCCTCTCACCCACCTCCCTCCTCAAATTCAAGGAGTTTGCAAATGAATCTGCAAGATCTGAAAGATCAAATTCCTAAGGAGTCAAAGATGGAGTTTCCCCATCTAAGAACACCCTGCTATAGCTCATTAGAGGTGCCCCCAATTCAGTCTCTGACTCAAAAGGAAAAAGTCCTGCAAATTAGTTCATAGGGGACCCCAAGTCCCTAGGATCACAGGGTCATGACTCTCATTTTCCTTTGCTCCTTTGTTGGCCTCCTTGTAGTCTAGTTTTTAATTGGCCCAATACCACATCCAAAAAAAGCAAAAGGCCTCTGGATCCCACTCTACCCCTCAGGGCTTGTCTTCCATGTGGCACTTTTGTGGCATTCCCCTTGGAAGGGGTCAGGGCATGGCTCAGCCTCAGTCCCTCCTTCCACGAGCAAGGCAAGGAGACTGGGGACAAGCATCCTGTGCTTTCATAACATCGTGGGTGTGTATGTTTGTGTATACAAACGGACACAATACACACCCAGGATGGGGAGGGAGCCTTCTGAAAAATGGATGGGGGCGGATTTCATGACCTCACTCAGTAGCTATCAGGCCGAGAAGGGCAAGGCATTCCCAGGGGCAGGGGGAACAAGTCAAGGCTTTCCCACCCTGAACCCACCATGTAGGCTGCGCCTCTCTGAAACTCCAAAGGAACCATCTCAGTCAAGTCGCTCAGGGGAAAGGCTTAGCCTTTGGCCTCTGGTCAGTTTCTGGATGGTTTCCCATGAAGCAGAAATCATGTGTGACGAGCAGAGGGGGCCATCATGTGGCTGCGGGGGGCCCTTTCATTGCTACCTACACTAAGTAATTACTGCTGTGCCCGACACCTGCCTTTTCCCCCTCGCCAAGATCCTTCCAAACAAGATACAGGAACAAAATCACATCTCGGCTGCAATAGCTATGTGTGCTCAAGGCAAAGGAGGACCCTGGAACCTAGAAGGCAAGACCACAAGGTTGGAGAGTGGGGCTTGCAAATTTGAGACAGAAAAAAAGTCAACCAGCCTCCAGGGAGGAGGAATGGGGAAAGAGATGTCAAATGGGAGAACCATCAAGCTCCATGGAGGAGCTGGACACCCAAGGCCCAAGGGAACAGAGGCTACCAAGCCTACACAGCCGAGAAAATGGTAACTGACTCACAGAGTAGAGAAAGGACGCAAAAGATGCCAACTTTTCTGTGCACAAAGCATGGAGCTTGAGTCAAGTGCTATCTTTAATCCAAAATTAGCTGGGAATGCAAAACAAATTGCCCCCCAAAGCTTGTTGAAAACTGTGGAAAGCTGCCAGGGCCCTTGGGGCTTAGTGCGTAAGTAGTGCTCTCTCAGTCCTTCTGTTTGCGTTTAAAAATATCCCAACCTGCGTAGAAGCACAGCGAGGATGACTCTTTCTCCCCCCTGCTTCCCTTGTGTGGAGATTTCGCACGGACACGCTGTGCTTCCCGCCCAGCTAGAAACCATAACGAGGGCGGCAGCTGAAAACTGCCATAAAATTATATTAATTTATCGTGCAAATTAAAGCTCCTATTAATAGCAACTCAAATCTTCCCCTCTGCCTTTTGGGTGGCTGTCTCTCTTCTTGGCTCCAACTCTTGATGGCTGCATATAGAAGAGACTTTTCTTCTCTGTGAAGGCAGCCGCCATCAGCACATCAAAATCCAAGAACTTATGTCCCTACAAGGCGCCCAGAACAGCGGAGGGGAATGGCTGAAACCTACCAATGAAGTCTATTGCTTCTTGAAAGTGGGAGCTAATGTCAGCCGTGTGGCTATCTTCCACGGGGATCCATTTGTAGTGTAGGTGGCTCGTGCAGGCCTCGGAGGTCCGCCGTGAGACATTCAGCAGGGCCGTGATGTGCAGGTTGGCGAGGAACTCGCACTTGGATGCATGGTAGGCACTTCCAAGGTAGAGGAACGGAAGGATTTCAACTGGGCCGCCCTGGAAGCAGGGGCAAAGGACAAGCAGGAAATATTGGATTAGCCTGCTCACCTGGGAGAGGAAACAAAACAACCCTGACCTATTTGTTTTTTAAGGTGGGAGGTTCCCTTCCTGGTTTCCAGGTAGAGAGAGTTCAGAGCCAAGGCCGTTCAACCAAGAGTGTGGGTGAAGCCTCCATCCTGGCAGACTCTCTACCCTACATTACTGCTGGTGACTCAGTGACAGCAAAGCCTACATGGTGAAGATTTTCGTTTTCTTACATAGAGTGAGGAGGTAGGAAGTGCCAGCAGCCTTCCTGTGCTAATGAGGATGAGAAGCAGTGGGTGTGATTGGGGGGAATGGAGATACATGTGTTGAAGTTCTAGCAGACCTGAGAGCACCAGTGCAAGCCCTTCAACGTGGGGAGCAGCCTGGTTTCTTTCTAGATAAAATGGAAAAGTGTTCAGTAGGTGAGCTCCCCGCCTCCCCTTACAGTCCTGACGTGTTGTATAGTGTATTTCATCAAACCGAGGACACTTCTTATTTTTTTAAGTTAAATTTATTGGGGTGACATTGGTTCACAGGATCATACAGGTTTCAGGTGCAGATTTCTATGTTACAAGATCTGTATATTGCACTGTGTGCTCACCACCCAAAGTCAAATCATCTTCCTGTCACCATATATTAGGCCCCCTTCACCACTTCCACCACCACTACCAGCACCCGCTAGGACACTGTTGATCACAAGATGCATCAGATTTCAGAGATGTTAAAATTCGCTCCCTGGCCCTCTAAAAAGTTGCTTCTTAGAAGTGAAAATAGCCGAAACCGGTTTGGCTCAGTGGATAGAGTGTCAGCCTGCGGACTGAAGGGTCCCGGGTTCGATTCCGGTCAAGGGCATGTACCTTGGTTGCGGGCACATCCCCAGTGGGAGGTGTGCAGGAGGCAGCTGATCGATGTTTCTCTCTCATCGATGTTTCTAGCTCTCTATCCCTCTCCCTTCCTCTCTGTGAAAAATCAATAAAATATATTAAAAAAAAAAAAAAAAAGAAGTGAAAATAGTCACCATCTACCCAGAATCCTCAGACAAAGAAAAGCTATGAGGCCATGAGCAGAGGGGCTTCCCCCACCCCTGATCATCTTCATGTGGAGCAGAAGGTTTTGGTGAGAGATGCTTACATCCTCTTTCTTTTGGGAGACCACCCACATATCAGGTTTCTAGTTAAGGAGGACTCCACTAGAACCAGAGATCACCGACCTACCCTACCCCCGAGGCAAAGCTAAAAAGAACTCCTATCTGGTCAGACTATGGCCGTCTTAACATTTCCAGGTCTCCCACCTCCTTTCTTCCTTTTGTTGCTGTTGGCAGCTGCTGGCTCAGGGGCATCCCACCCTGGTCCCTGAGTTCCACTGCCCTAGACAAGGGCTCTAGGACCCATTCTTGCACCCATCCGCAGCTGGGAGGGACAAGGCTCTGTGCTGGATATTTAAGTTTAGGGGCCAGCTTCCTGGGTGCATAAATAAATACTCTCAGTGTATAAACAAACAAACAAAAGTCAGTGGTAGCTGGAACAATGGGATTCCCTGGAGATTTAGAGAGAAAACAATGGACTGGAGGGACAGTGGCTGTGTCTTTGGGAGCCTTTTCCACATCATCCATCCGCTTCCTGTATTTCCATTTCCCGTGCTGGAACAAGAGTAGAATGGAAACTCTGCCAGACCCATACTTGGAAAAGGAGCATGGGACAAGGGCCAGCAGCAGGCAATGCTACACTACCCTGCATCTGGTATTTGCCTTTTCTTTCCTAAGAAGTCAAGTGTTTAGGCAAAGACCAGTTTGGCCACTTGGAAGAAAGTTCTAGAGCAGTGATTTTCAACTGGTGTGGCACAAGAATTTTTAAAACATGCCATACCTGTCTATTTAGTCAGGGGCACTGACCTGTTTTTCCTTAGATTGTCAAATAAAAATTGACAACAGCCAACACAATAGCTGTCTGGTGTGCACACCCTGTCTTGAACCATAACTATATAGGCCATATTGCATCATATTGGTCACATCGAATAATAAGGTTGCATCTGATTGGTTAATTCTTGGTACCAGAAACCCTTATAGGCACCTGATTTTTTAAAAAGTCACTTTGGAGAAAAAAAAAAAAATTACATTATTATTATTTTGTATATCAATCAAAATTATACCTATGTTTTTTGTCAGATCAGCAAAAAATTTATTTTTTGGTGTGCCACAGAATTTTATTAATTTATTTAATGCCATGAGATGAAAAAGGTTGAAAATCATTGTTACAACAGAGGATTTTGCAAAAGTTATTAATAGTAACAATGACTATTTTTATTAGGACTTATAATAAAAGGGCTTAACACTTTAGTTAGATGTACCTATAGTCTCATCTTCACTTTAGTGCCTGGAAAACGCTAACAACCAGGCCCGGAATCCTATCCAATTTCTTCTGGAGCTTAGCCTAACACACCCCTGAAACTGTTTCTTTTCTTTTCTGAATCTTATTTAGAATCAAGAGGAAGAAGCCTAGGGCCTACAGAAACCCCAAAGGTTAACAGGGCCTCGCCTGGCTTCTAGGAAGCAGTGCTAGGGGGTTCCCCAGAGGAACCTTAAGACACAGCAGGGCCTCCCCAGTCCTCGCTGGGCCAAAGGTCTGTGGCACTTTTACAACATCCTGCAAATTCTTGTTTCTCTTTCATTTTCTGAGAAACAAGGATAAAAAAACACAACCCAAACAACAAACAAAAATAGAAATCTAGCTAAGCCGGATGCCCTTGGCTTGTAAGCTGAGGGTTCATCACAGAGTGTATTTTTGATAAAGGAAAACAAACAAAATAAAAACCCTGGCACCACACCAAGCTAATAGGCTTCCTGACCAACGATCCCATCCAAGGAAAGGTCACCTGGCTTTACTTGGAATCTATCCCCAGGGCAAAGCTCTGCTCATGGCAGGCAGCTGGCAGGTTAGGCGGCATTTGAAATCTTCCTTTTTATGATTTTGGATATGTTCTTAATAGCGGGGGGGGGGGGGGGGGGGGAGATTTTTTGAAAAGACCCTCCCACCAAATCTAAAGGGCCCTTTTCCAGAAGATGTGTGGAAAACAGAACAGGGCCCTGAAAAGAACTAGAAAAGGGAGTTAAGAGAAGGGGGTTCTGGGTCTAGTGCTGCCATGGACCCAACTGCAGGATTTTGGCAAATCCATTACACCTCACCAGCCATGAAAGTTTCTCCCTCTGTAAAATTGGGAAGGTGAGTTTTGATCTCTGGTTTCTGCCAGATTTGGGTCCTTGCCTCCCTTTTCCTCACCCTCCTCCCTCCCTTCTACTTTATGCTCCTTTATTGAGTTGTCACCAAGTCCAATTTTTGAAGGAAAAAGGAAACCCATTTATAGAAATACACAATCCTCTAGGTCTGTCTTGATCTCAGCTGGTTCCAGAATTTAACGGAAACATAAGCATCAGAAACCCTTACCTGAGCCTGCTTGCTTAGCCATGCAAACTGTAGTTTCACTACAACCCTCCTTCTACTTCCCTCCACTCCCACCTCATTCAGTTAAAATACCAGGAAGACACACCTTGACAGGTACTAGCTGGGCTGGTGTGCAGAAACTGCAGAGCATGAACAATTACAAAGAAGAACAACACAGGAAGCCTGAAAGTCAGCTCTGAAACATCTTCAGGGAAACCTAAACCAGTATTTGGAAGCTTCTCTGCACCTCCCAGGCCAACTAAATACAATCCATTGTTCACGTCCTCTTTTCTCCAGAAACTGTCAAGCATCCTGTGGCTCGTTTGCTCTTGTCAGCTTGTTTGCTGGAAGGAAGCCCGTTTACTCTTGGATGGAAACTCAAGTTGGCAAGCAACAGAGGCTCTCTAAAGCTGGAGGGCTCTGCCAAAACCCTGATCCGCAAAACAAGCAACCAGGGCCGCCGAGCAGGGAGAGGAAGAGTCAGGGTGCCAAGGAAGGAACGGAGGACAGGAGCCGCGACAGCACTTCCACTCCACATACCTGGTCATAAGCTGGCCTATAGCTGATGCTGAGCACTGGTTTCCCACACTGGCTGATGAGGGCTCTCTCGGTCTCAATCTTCTCTTGGGAGATGGGTTCGACATCCACGCAACAATCAGGGTATTCCGAGTAGAAAGTCTCATATCCCCCTATAAGAAAAAACAAGATAAACAGACATGAGCATTGATTTCTCACGGCCAGAAAATGCCCACAATTAATCAATACCCTGAGTGTGGAATAGTAAAAAATATTAGGCTGGTTTAGCTCAGTGAATAAGGCGTTGGCCTGCGGACCAAAGGGTCTCGGGTTTTTGATTCTGGTCAAGGGTACGTACCTCAGTGTAGGCTCCTCTCTGGCCCGGGCCCTGGTTGGGGCACGTGCAGGAGGCAACCAATCGATGTTTCTCTCTGTCTTTCCCTCTCACTTCCACTCTCCCTAAAAATCAATGGAAAAATATCCTTGGATGAGGATTAATAAAAAAAAATAAAAATAGGCTAATATAGATTTTGGTCACATTAAAAAATTAGCCAAACCAACTAATAGCTTTATAGAATATAAATGGGATGTACACACACACACACTTCTAAATATTTCTTTTAAAATATATTTTATTGCTTTTTTTTTTACAGAGAGGAAGGGAGAGGGATAGAGTTAGAAACATCGACAAGAGAGAAACATCGATCAGCTGCCTCCTGCACACCTCCTACTGGGGATGTGCCCACAACCAAGGTACATGCCCTTGACCAGAATTGAACCTAGGACCTTTCAGTCCGCAGGCCGACGCTCTATCCACTGAGCCAAACCGCTTAGGGCCACACACACACTTCTAAAGAGCTATAGGTCAGAGAGGCAATGATTAACTTTTTGTGTCTATCAGAAGCAGATTAAACTGGGAAAGGAAATATATCTGACATCTGGAAAATATTAACCAAAGCCCTCCAGAAAACCAAAGCTATTTTCTCTCTTGTTTATCTAAAATGCAGGTGTGATTATGCAGAATTTCATTAATTTTCAAGAAAGAGACTCCAAAACTGGTCTGTTTCTTCCCTAGCTCATCAGCTCTAAACTGGATTATAGAGGAAACCCCCTCCATGCATAAGGGAATGGGGGCTAATATGAGGTTTAAACTCAGGGCAATAAAACAGCCTGGCCTTTCTCACTCCTAAGGTGCTAAGAACACTGCTGAGAATTCTCTCCATAGATCCAATTTAGAGTAATCAATCTAGGTTATTACCTTCCAAACCAAACTGCAGGAATGGGGCCTTCTGAACTTAAATCTCAGCCCCCATAAATAAAAACTGTCCCCTGGATTAACACCTACCCTCCCTTTATATTTCCTTATTACCCTTCCCCTCCTGAACTTTCTGTTCCCCGCATGCCCTCAAACTGCTGTACTGACAGGTACGATTCTGTAAACATTCTTAATATTACCTTTAGAATTCTCCAAATGGGTTGCTGAAGGTAAAAAAGTACCTCTAACCAAGTCACAGAAATGTGAGTGTATACAAACAGATAAGGCTTTTTAGGCCCAGTACACTCGAGTGGGGAAGAACCCAGTACAACCCTAGCCTCTGGAAGTCTCAGAATGCCGGCCTTGCTTGGGGAAGCACTCTGCTTCCCATCCAGAGGGACCTAAGGCAATTCCTAGATCCTCCAAAAACCAGCTTCTGCCATCTTCTGGCCCAGAGAATTCACTTGGGGGTCAAATCATCAATTAAAAATATGCATCCTGAGGCAAGTGTTTTCCAAAAGCCTCCCTTTTTCTTCTGTCTTTCCCTGTTGTGAGAGCCCCACAGTGGATGGAGCACATGGTGGCTTTTTAAAGCCCCCGCGGTAGACGAATGGTTAATGGATTACATGGCAGTCTCCAGCTCCCTCCCAGAAGCCACAGCCAATTCCTCAAATGAGTCATCTTGCCATTACTGCTTCCTCTCAGCTTGCTGGAACTGCCCTGGCCCCCCATTTAGTACACCCAAATCTCCCCTGTAGTCACTTCAACAAATCGCCCCTTGGGCCGCCCCAGATGAGCTTCTGGTCCTCCACAATGACCATGTTCCTGGTCATGAAGACAGGAGGCCATGCTGGAGGGGGACGGAAGCAGGTATTCCTGGCGTAGTGTACCCTTCCCCCCAACCCTAGCCCCTGGCCCCCTTCTTTCCTAGGAGGCAGAGAGAAGCCAGACTTACACTGACACAGAGCTTTCTTGGAAGAGGAAGTTAGTAAGTCACTTCCTGTGCCTGTGCCTCAACATTTTGGGTTCCAGGAGACAAACTAAGTGATAGGAGATGGGAATCTGGATTAAGAGTGGCCCAGGCCCTCCCAAACTTCAGGACGAGGCTTGGGAAAGAGAAGCCTTCAGGCCACCCCATCTCTTGGCTTTAAATAGAGCACTTAAGAGTTGGCTGCCAGGAGGAACGAAAGGAGGTGCGGGTGTAGGCTGGGTCCTGTCTCCTGTTGACAAAACAAGACAGGCAGACAATGAGTCTCAGTGCTGGGGGACAGATAAAACAGGGCCCTGCCTCCTCGAGCTGGGGTCAGGAGGAGCCCTCCAGATTAGACGGTCTCTGTCTTTCACCCACTCCCATCAGAGGCGGGGAGAGACAGAACATTCCTCTCCGGTGCCTCACTTGAGAGCCTTGGCAATTCTTTTGGCTGCTTCAACTCTCTTCAGAGTGATTCTGTGTTTGATCACCATCACACTGCCAGGGGAGCAGAGCAAAGTGCATGGACAGTAGGTATAAATATGCACTGACAAGGCCATTTGGTTACCAACTCATGACTGAATGTGGGTTTTTTTAGGGGTTGGGGGGAGATGAAGAGATGCCAAAGGCACTATCCCCCCAAGATCTGAGATGCCACTAGATTAAACCTGAACTCATAGATGGACATGAGTTAGGTAAGGAAATAAACATTTTCTTTGGCAACAACGTAAGCTTTAGTAGTGTTATAAGGATCAAGCAATTTTTACTGAAATTCAAAATGTGCATAACTTTTGACCTCGCAAGTCTCCAAATTTACTGAAAGTGCTCATGCAGAAGCATCTGGCTAAAAGTATACTCTACTACACTGTTTCAAATAATGCAGCTAGCAGCAACCTATCGGCTATCACCAAGGGACTGGTTAAAAAAGTGAACCAGACAAGAATGCTCTGATACGAACAAATCTCCCGAGATCTAGTTGGGTGAAAGAGGGACAGGAAATATACAAAATCATTATATTTTTAAAAGAAACTGGTGCAAAATTAACTTTAAGGATGAACAAGTAATAGTTGATGGTTGCCTCTGGGAGTGGAACTGGGTTCTAAGGGTGTCAGAAGACCCACTGTTCATTGCACAGCCTTTGTGCTGTTCAAAGTTTTACTTATGTATGTTACATTCATTAAAAATTTTTTTTAAAGTTTCATTTTCTTGGGATGTAAGTCACAGAGCTGCCTACTTCCTGTGGCAACAACCCCTAAACTGTCAGCATGGCCCTCCTGGAGAGGGACAGGGGGCAGAGATGGGACCAGGAGGGGTTTCCTGGAACCTATCTTTCATGCTAATGGAGCGGTGGAAGCTTTTCCTGCAGACACTGCTAAGAACAAAAGACAAAAACCACATCAGGAAGAGAAATCAGGAGCCATGTGTGAAACCTTTGCAATCTTGGAGGGCTTCCCTCCATCATGGAGGGGGGTGTGTGGGTGGGACTGAAGCTGGCTGGAAAAGGAAGATTATTATCATCTGCCTTTGCCATCTCCCTGGGAACCAACACGGGGACCGTCTGCCAGAGGCGCCAATAAAGGTGGGAGCTGTCCGGCCTCAGGAATCTCCTGGCCTGGAGGTGTGTGAAATTCCCCAAATTGCAAGGTTTTAAATTAAAGCCAGGCCCTCACTCTCAGCTCACTGCACGTGAGTTCTGAACCACATCACTGTTACATCTCAAGGTCTCGATCGGCATCAGGGTTGGCAGAGCTTCCACACATTTGAGGTTACAAAGGACTCAAATACAAGGCATGAGGGAGCGGTCATAGGAAATAAGCCAGAAATCGATGCTCTGGCGTTTAGCTCATCACCCACCCACCACCGTAAGTCAAAGTCATCTCCAGCAGGTGTAACGGGCAGACTGGTGCCACCGCTTCTGGGGTCTCAAACCAAAGGCAACAGAATCCCCTCCACCGCCAACCCTGCGGCACCTCTCCCAGGTCCTGGCTCTCCAGCCACCCCGCTTGGCTCAGGACCCAGGATGATCCCAAGCCAGGGAGGGAGGAGGTAAAAAGAGTGGGAAGGCTGTTAACTCCAAATTAAACTAGAGAAAGGTATGGGAGGGGAAAGGGGAAGGCCGGAGGAAAACAATAAAAAGCAATAAAATGAAAAGGAAAGGAAGGGGAGGGACTCGCCGGGGTCAAAAAGGCAAGAGGGGTCGGTGAAGACACAGCCTCAAGAATGTTAATCGTCCAGGCAGGAGGAATGAGGGCAGGAGGATCCCGTGGCGCCACGCTCCTGGGGGGGTCGCGACCTGCTGATTCCGTCAGATACGTCTATCAGGAAGGCTCAGCTCAGCGCCCTGGCCCCAGCGAGACCGGCAGAGCCCGCACCCGGGCCGCCAGCCCCCAAACTGCCAAGAAGCAGCGCTCCCGACTGCGTAACCACCTCGCCCACCCAGGCGGCCAAGCTGTCGGGCGCTTTCGAGGAACGCGGGTGGGGAGGGGGAGCGCCAACACGGGCAGTGCCCTCCCCGGCGCACGTGGAGTCCAGTGTGCAGACTCGGGCAAGTGGAGACTTCCCGCGTCCCAGGGCCACGGAGGGCGCCCTGCGCCGGGAGGGGACCCGGGAGCCGTCCCGGAGGGGGAAAGGGATAGGGGGAAGAGGACGGGGCACAGGCGGCCCCGACGCGCTCACCTTTGAGGAAGTAGACCCGCGGGCCGGCGGGCAGGCAGGCGAGCAGCGAGGTGAGCACGACGCGCGCGGCACTCTCCTCGCGCAGCTTCTGCCAGTGGCGGCTGCCCTGGTCCAGCACGACCACGGCAGCCACGCCGCCGCCGCCCTCCTGCAGCAGCCGGGCGCGGGCCGCCTCGTCGGGCAGCACGTAGCGCGCCGACACCGCGCCGCCGCGCGCCCGCCGCAGCACCACCGAGTTGAGGTTGACGTTGAGGGAGCCGCGCACGCTGGAGGCGGCGAAGGCCAGGTAGGGCCGGCAGTCCAGCACCACGCAGCGGGCCGCCGCCTCCTTGCGGAGCATCTTGCGCAGCTGGCGCCCGTCGAGCGCCGTGACCTTCATGTCGCCGCCCAGCGGCCCCGCGCCGCGCAGGTGCCCACGGCCAGGGTGCCCGCCGGCGAGATACAGGAGGGCGGCCCGCAGGGCTGCGGCCGGCCTACCGAGCCTAGAGCCGGAGCCGGAACGGTCGCTCAACTCTCCTTTCCCGCCCCGCACGCTAGGCGCCTGGCCTGGCCACTCGCCGCCCCAGAAGCAGGGGATTCCGCCGGCAGCGCCGCGTCTTAAGTGGAGTGCGAGGCCTGTGACGTGGCTGCCCATATAAGGCCGGAGAGGGGAGTTTCCACGCCCCCTCGGGCCGTGGCCACGCCCCCGGGGGCTGGACGCGCGGGGCGGGCGCCCAGGGTTAGTCAGCCGGAGAAAGAGGAAGTGGAAGGCTCCTCCCCGGCGCTCACTGCGGCTTTGCGCCGAGAGACTCACTCGCGCATCACCCGGGACTGCCAGGGGGGGTGTCAGGAACGCACGGGGCGGAGGGGACCCATGCTGTGCGGGAAGAGGAGGAAGCGGAGGAGGCCGGGCCGGCGCCGCGCACGCGAATTTTCAGTTTCATAGACGTAGGTTAGGCACCTGCAGATGGGGCGTGCCGGGCCCTGAGCTGGGCAGGGCAAGGGGGGCCCTGGGCCAGAGCTCCCAGATGAAGCAGAAATGAATTCTGACCCTCACAGCCTTTCCGCGAGAAACGAGATCATTGTGGGATGTGCATCAAGGGTGGTTTATAGATGAGTTGAGATCGGGCTTGTATAGGTGAAGCTGGGTAATGGGAACCTGGGGTTTGTTACAGTTCTCCACTTTTCTGTCTGTAATTTTCCATAATAAATGTACCTACAAGTAAAAATGGAGAGAGAAGAGCCAGCAATTAATCTTTCCAAATGGATTCTGCCCTCCAAGGATTGACAGTCCTTTTCTCTGTCACACTCCAATAATATTTAGAATAATTGTTTTTTGAGGAGCCGTTTTCTGGCCCCTGGAAAGCCTGTCGTGAAATCAGCTACAGCATCAACATACATCCGTGGCCGGAGGTCTCAGTCCAGCCAACTGTCCAGGTGGCTTCTGGATTTGAGGGATTATCTGTGGATCAAGTATAATCCCAGGCTGTCTGCCCCCACCAGTCCCCAGCAGCTTCAGGCTTCCCATCCTCAGTCTTGGGGAACTGGACACGATTCACCCTTTTTCAAGTCTAGGGGCAGGGACACCTGTGAGGGAAACATGCCTCCAGCCCCAGGTTCATGACCAACCATTTTATCATTAGCTCGCGGTGGGAGGGGCTGCTTGGTGGAAGAGGGCTTGCCTCCACGAGAGGGGCTAGTCTACCACCAACATAGGGGAATGAGGTTTTTAGAAGGAAGCAGAAATCAAATTCTGAAATCAAATGCAATCAAACTGACACCAGCTGGCGGGCACTGACTCAGGGTCACAGCTGCGTTCAGTCAGAGGCCCTGTCCTCGCCCTGCTAGTGGGGTCCTAATGAAGATGTGATGTGGCTCAGTGGTTAAGCATTGGACTGTGAACTGGGAGGTCAGGGTTTGATCCCTGGTCAGGGCACATGCCCGGGTTGCAGGGGGCCTGCGGGAGGCAGCTGATCAATAATTCTCTGTCATCATTGATGTTTCTATCTTCCTCCCTCTCCCTTCCTCTCTGAAATAAAAAAATATGTTTTTTTAAAAAAAGATGTGGTGTGGGGGTTTTCTTTCTCTTTGGGGGGTTGTGTGTGCCAGCCTTCCCTAAAATCTCCTCTCCTCTGCCAGTGTCGCCAGTGCCACCCACCCCCAGACATCTAAGCCCAAAGCCACATACCAGTAGGTAAGGAGCACCTACATGGGCAGGACTCCCCGTCTGCTCCAGCTGCCACCAGCCCAGCCACAGGCCTCTTTAAGTTCCTGTAGTCAGTATGGAAGACCATCCAGGGTGTGTGGGTAGGTGGGGGAGCGAGGAGGGGTTGGAGGGGGGCTGGAGAAAGCCTCTGAGAGCAGAGGAGCGCTGAGGCAAACTTGGAAGAATGAGTTGAAGTTAGGCAGGCCTTGGAGGGGGAGGGGAAGGCATTCCAAGCAGAGGAAACTGCTTGAGGTAGAGGTGTGTGGGAGGCTACAGCACTTCTGGCATTTATTAGAAAATTAAGCAGGGTCATGTGGTTGGGGGCCAGTTAAGGCATTTTGATTTTATCCTGTGGCTGGAGCAGCCCCGGGTGAGGGGGTCTTGGTCTTACTTGGTGACTTGGTCAGGTGAGCATTAGTGGACCTCCCTGAGGCAGCACTGTGGGGAATGGATGTTTTGTTTGAGAGGGGGTGTGGGGTCCAGACGAGAGTCAGAGGGACAGAGAGGAGGCTTTTGTGGATAATCCTGGCCTGAGCTGATAACGGCCCCGCCGGAACTTGGCAGTGATAGCAGCAACTGCAAAGGCCACACAGATGGGAGAAACATGTAGGAAGTTAATTTCCAGAAGGGATGGAATAGAGAGAGAGAGGAGTAGGGGGTGACCCAGGGGTTTTAACTGGGGCAACTGGGTACATGGTGACACCTTTAGATAGGGGCCCTGCAGAAACAGGTCAGGGTGGGTAGCAGGGGGAAGAAGGAGGAGGGGGTGAAGTTTAGATTTATTAGTAAGTTAGAGTTGATCCTGGGCCCAAGGGGGTGCCCAGTATGCAGTGGGGTGGCCTGACAACCAGTACAGGAAGGCCATCTGTCCACTGGATGGCTCCGTCACTTCCCATATCCAATAGATTTCCAGGTCCCAGGACTCTGCCTACCAGATCTCTCTCCGGCCCTGCCCTTCCCAGCCCGGTAATTAGAGCCTCCTGCTCGGTGGTGTGTGACCTATGCAGTGCACAGGACTCCATACGTGAAAGGATCCCATGCTTGGTTTACTGCTCTGCCACTCTTTAAATTCCTAATACTTTTTGGACACGGGACCCTGCATTTCCCTTTTGCACTGGACCCCACAAATTATATAGCTGGTCCTGCCCATATATGTAGTTAAAGGGTCCCACTATCCCCCACACTGGGCCCTGCTTCCCAATCCCCAAGCTCTCTCCTGGCTCTCGTCCTCTGCAATGTGATCTTTCTAAGTATAGGTCTGAGCCCAGAGCCCACCTGCTCTGCTCAAAAACCTTAGGACAACCTACGCACTATCTGATAAAACCCAGATTCCTTAGTGGAACACCAAGGTCCTTGTTCTGGCCAATTAATCATAATCCACCTCTAACCTTGTTTTTCTCCTTCCTTCCTTCCTTTCCTTCCTTCCTTTCCTTCCTTCCTTCCTT